>NC_092716.1:220589680-221291500 GCF_047496885.1 Scyliorhinus torazame
TAATATTCGGCAGAAATGGCGTCCCGATCTCTTGATACACTGAGGAGTTCCGGCGAGCGGAGCTCCACAGTGCAGAAAACGGGGCGATGTGCGGCCTCAGCCGTGCGGTCCTGCTGAGAAGCCGTGAAACACACGGCTATACACGCTTGCTATGGGTCTCTGTTCTCCTTTAGTTAAATTGTGCCCCATATGTATCAACCAAAATGGACACTTCGCATATCTTTGTTACTTAGCGCTGATCTGAATAACTCTTAATGGTTACTTGAATGCTATTTCGGAATTTTTCCACAAGCAGGATTTCTCTCATGTTCTCAAACATTCTCTCTAACATCAGTAATCGAAACCACTGATCCCATAACATTTCCTTTGCCTTTTGCAAATTCTACAGATGTCGAATTAGGTTTCTTTCTAATGATCCTAAACTTTAATTGATAAGCTTAAGCGACAAGGTCATAAGCATTCAGTGTTATCGGTTTAACAACTTTCTTGTCTGGAGGCTGTTCTTCTGACAAAATAATGTACATGTTCATAGCTATACCTGACAGGACACTTTGTAAGATTTAGGTCCAAGCAGCTTTTGGTCATTTCAACTTCAAAGCTATCTAGTCAAATGGGGTGAAATATCTTTCAAATCCATCCCCTGTAAACTTAGGCACTAACCAAAGATTTTTCATTCAACAGAATTCCTCAAGTAATCCTTAAGCTGCCCTCTGTTTTAATTCTAAACGCTGGGTAATTACTTTAATCATTTCATCCTTACAAAACCCTGCTTTTATTTCTACCATCATTTTATGTGCTAACTTTCAGTTTAGCTTCAGTCAAGGATTTTAAATAATCTAGTTACATATCTTAGCAACCGCCAATGCCATTTTTAAATTCTAACCGGTATAATATACTTCTCAGCAAATCCTGTCCTTTGCAAAGTACTTCAGAACCTCCACGTACTCTTTTTTTAAGGTTCACCAGTCCCACCAAAATTCAAAGATTTTTAATCGCACAAGAGATCCCACCTTATTCCAGTCCCAGATGAGCCCCCACTTTGTTACAATTCCAGCTGATGTTAATGCTGAACAAGTCATATCCCAGAGTGAAACCTGACTTGATAGTTCTTAAATTTTATTTTCTTTAGAAACCGTGAAGGGCAGTTACTGAACACATTCACAAGGGTCTGCTAGTGTATACTTAACATAAATAATAACATTTATTAATCAAAAATCTTTACACTAGACAAAAGGGTTGGAAAATTTCAATACAAACATCAATAAATGAGTCAAATTGTATTACTTCTTCACCTCAACTATACCTTTACTGGTACATACAAATGCATAAAGATAACACAATTTTTCAATATCTATCTTATACGCTCATATTCATGGTAAGTATGTAAAGTAACAGGCGAACAATGATTGGACACAGCATATTACAAAATCAAGAGATGGGTGCCAACAAAGCAGAATCTATGGATTTCTCATCACCCTCCCAGGTTTTTGTTATGGGCTCACTGAAACTCCGTTTTTCTCATAATGGTTTCTGATCTCCATGCTCAAAGAACTCACCTCAGAATTCTCTTCCAAATGGCACTTTCACTCTGACATCTTCAACAAGAATCCACCTCCATGGTTTCAATCTCTCCTTCTGACTTTCCTTTCCCAGGACCTTTGTGAAAATTCAAGTTTTACCTTCCACGGACATGCTCAGATATTCAGCCATGCCAAGCAGAACATCACTGCTTCAAACGCCTGTAGTGATGTGCCGCCAACCTTCCTGGCTCCTCAGAGCTTCTGCCTTCTCTCAAGCCCACAGAGCTTTAAGTCTGCTCCCTGAAGTGCTGTCCTTTTAAGGTGGAGCCTTTTCCCCTGTTCCTCACATGTAATTACTTATCAGAACCTGTTTCAGATTCCTGTCCTTGTCCCTTAACTAGACTGTCTTCTTGGGACCACTTCTTTCTTGACCTACTCCCTGGTTTGGGACATTCTTCTTTCTTTTGGGGCCTGCTCCCTGTCCCCTCAGATGTCCTGCACTTTTCAACACTCTCTTCAGAATTGCCCTTCCCTTCTAGGTCACCTGAATTTATTTTCACACTACTTCACTTTCTTCCTCGTTTTACCCAGAAATCCTGCTGGAGGGGTTTCAATAGCCACTTTTGCTGTTAGGGGATGGCCCTCCATGAGCAAGAGTGCCCAAGAAGGAAGCACCTTCTGGAGCCCATTGTGAGGCCGCCATGTTCCACAAGACCATCCCCCCCACGGTGGCAGGTCTCTCCGATGCATGCAAAATGCCAGAAGAGGCAGGAAATTACTATTTATTGACAATTTAAGTAATTCCCAGGTGTGCATCTCATCTGCCATTGCACCTGACACTGGCAACATCACATAACAGTGTGAGGGTTTGGGGCACACCCATCTATGCCTTCCTGTGCCAATTTGACAGCCTTCCCTCCTCCCATTCCATCCCATAAAGGTACAATTCAGGTAACAAAGTAAAAACACTGGTAAAATCCAATCTATAGTTTCTAATTCAAGCAACATTGAGCAAGGCCAATAACGCAGCAGGATTTGGCGCATGTATTGCACAGCTTAAAACCAAAATCTTAAATGTTTCCTTTCTTTCACATTAGATGTTGTAAAATGTAATGAACTTCGCTCACGAGCAGTGGGAGAAATCACATCCGGAGTGAGACACAGCCAGAGTGAGTTTGAAACTCTGAAATTAGAAACAGAGTGGGAATTGAATTTCCTGCTTGCTTTTTTCATAAGGTTAGTCGTCCATTTAAAAGGTTAATAAGGAGATGCTCCACCCAGATAGCTGAGTGGCTGCCACCATCTGTCAATCACCTGAAGCCTGATTAGGAGACAGGAGGTGTTGATTACATACTTTTGAAGTTTAACTGGCCCCTCAACAGTAGCAGAATTTGAGACTTTTCAGCCCATCTCATCTCTACTTAAGAAAGGGGCTTCAAAGTGCACCCACTGTGAGCTTCCTGCGCACAAGCTGTAGGGGAGACCACATCCAGAGTGAGACACAGCCAGAGTCAGCTTGAAGCTCAGGAATTTGAAACAGAGTGGGAATTGAATTGGTAACTCTTTCCCTATTCCCTTGTTTATACATTTAGTAGTCCACTTAAAGGGTTAATAAGGAGCTGCCACACCTAGATAGCTAAGTGGAAGTTATCTGTCAATCACCTGAAGCCTAATTAGGAGGCAAGAGGTGTTGATTACATACTTTTGAAGTTTAACTGGTGTGTGGGTCATCTGAATCATCTTAGCCCATCTCAGCTCTATTTAAAGAAGAGGCTTCAAAGTGTATGCTCACTATGAGCTTTTGGCATAAGCAGTGGGAGAGACCACAACCAGAATGAGACACAACCAGAGTGAGACACAACCAGAGTGAGACACAACTAGAGTGAGACGCAACCAGAGTGAGATGCAACCAGAGTGAGACGCAACCAGAGTGAGACACAATCAGAGTGAGACACAATCAGAGTGAGATACAACCAGAGTGAGACACAACCAGAGTGAGACACAACCAGAGTGAGACACAATCAGAGTGAGACACAGCCAGAGTGAGACACAACCAGAGTGAGATACAACCAGAGTGAGATACAACCAGAGTGAGACACAACCAGAGTGAGATACAACCAGAGTGAGACACAACCAGAGTGAGACGCAACCAGAGTGAGACACAACCAGAGTGAGACACAACCAGAGTGAGACTCAACCAGAGTGAGGCGTAACCAGAGTGAGACGCAACCGGAGTGAGACACAACCGGAGTGAGACACAACCGGAGTGAGACGCAACCGGAGTGAGACGCAACCGGAGTGAGACGCAACCGGAGTGAGACGCAACCGGAGTGAGACGCAACCGGAGTGAGACGCAACCGGAGTGAGACGCAACCGGAGTGAGACGCAACCAGAGTGAGACGCAACCAGAGTGAGACGCAACCAGAGTGAGACGCAACCAGAGTGAGACGCAACCAGAGTGAGACGCAACCAGAGTGAGACGCAACCAGAGTGAGACGCAACCAGAGTGAGACGCAACCAGAGTGAGACGCAACCAGAGTGAGACGCAACCAGAGTGAGACGCAACCAGAGTGAGACGCAACCAGAGTGAGACGCAACCAGAGTGAGACGCAACCAGAGTGAGACGCAACCAGAGTGAGACACAACCAGAGTGAGACACAACCAGAGTGAGACACAACCAGAGTGAGACACAATCAGAGTGAGACGCAACCAGAACGAGTTTGAAACTCAGGAATTTGGAACAGAGTGGGAATTCAATGCAGGGTGGGTGGAGGTGCTTTTTATGATTTCTCCTTGCTTTGTAAATTTTAAATCTTCAGAAAGAGGCTACCAGGGAGACAACTGATTGGTAACTCATGGGTAACATCAGTAAGTCTTTCCAACTTTTACCACTAATAGTTTGAAAATACTTTTTGTGGTTTGTAATCTGTAAGGGCTATAATTGGTAGTAACGAGGACAAGAAAAGAAAGGCCACAGAGAAATGGATATAACATAATATCAAGCATCTTCCAGAGGTTTAATTTAAAGGGTTGAGTCATGGCAGGAGAGCTTAATGCCTTGGTTTGTTCCTCTTGCTCCATGTGGGAAGCCAGGAACATTTCCAGTTCCCTGGACCAGCATGTGCGAAAGACGTGTCTCCAGTTACACTTTCCGGAAGCCCAGGTTTCAGAGCTGGAGTGGTGGCTGGGGACATTGTAGAACATCCATGAGGCGGTGATTGTTCCGGATAGCACATATAGAGAGGTGGTGACACCTCAGGCTCCACAGACAGAAAGGGAATGGGTAACCACCAGGCAGAGCAAGAGAGCTAGGTAGGCAGTGCAGGTATCTCCTGTGGACATTCCCCTGCAAAACAGAGAGACTGCTTTGGATACTGTTGAGGGAATGACCTCTCAGGGGAAAGCAGCAACAGCCAAATTCATTCCACCACAGTTGGGTCTGCTGAAGAGGGGAGGAGTAAAAAGTGTGGGAATGCAATAGTTATAGGGAGTTCAATTGTAAGGGGAATAGATAGACATTTCTGTGGTATGTTGCCTCCTTGGTGCTCTGGTCAAGGGTATCTTGGAGTGGTTACAGGACATTCTGGAGGGGGAGGATGGACAGCCAGTGGTCGTGGTACACATCAGTACCAATGGCATAGGTTAAGAAAAGGATGAGGTCCTAAAAGCAGAATAGAGGGAGTTAGGAAGAAAGTTGAGAAGTTGGACCTCAAAGGTAGTGATCACAGGATTACTACCAGTTCCACATGCTAGTCAGAGTAGAAATAGCAGGATATAGATTGGTAAGGCAAACTGCTCGGCCCCAGACAATAAGAAACTATAGAAAGTCGTGAACACAGCCCAATCCATCACGCAAACCCGCCTCCCATCCATTGAATCTGTCTACACCTCCTGCTGCTTTAGGAAAGCTGGCAGCATAATCAAAGAACCCTCCCACCCGGGTTATTCTCTCTTCCAACCTCTTCCGTCGGGCAGAAGATACAAAAGTCTGATAGCATGCACCAATAGATTCAAAAACAGCTTCTTCCCCACTGCTATCAGGCTCTTGATGGACTGATCTCTACGCATCTTCTCTATTGTTGTAGCACTACATGCCATATGCTCCACCCAATGTCTGTGTCTATGTATTTCCATTGTATATTTATCGTATGTCCTATGTTTTTCATGTATGGAATGACCTGGCCGGACTGTACGCAGAACAATACTTTTCACTGTACCTCGATACACGTGACAATAAATCTAAATTTAAATCTATTGGATGAATACATGACTGAAGAGATGGCGTGAAGGGGAGAGTTTCAGATTCCTGGGTTATTGGGGCCGGTTACTGGAGGAGGTGGGACCAGTACAAACTGGACGGGTTACACTTGGGCAGGACTGGGACTGATGTCCTTGGGGGAGTATTTGCTTGAGTGGTTGGGGAGGTTTAAACTGAAAAGGCTGGGAGATGGGAACCTATTCAAGGAGACAGAGAAGGAGGAAACACGGATAAAAACAAAAGACAGAAAGTGGAATAAGAAAAGTGATAGGCAGAGAAACTAGAGGACAGATTCAAACAAGGCCACAGTGAAAAATATTGGAAGCGGGACAAATAATGTTAAAAAGACAAGCTTAAAGGCTTTGTGCCTTAACGCTGGGAGCATTCGCAATAAAGCAGATTAAGTAATCAAGCAAAGATGTGAATGGGTATGATATAGTCAGGATTACGGAGACATGGCTGCTGGGTGACCAGGGATGGCAACTGAATGTCCAGGGGTATTCAGTATTTAGGAAGGACAGACAAAAATGAAAAGGCAGTGGAGTTGCAGTGCTGGTTAAAGAGGAAATTAACACAATAGTGAGGGATGATGTTAGCGCCAATAATGTGGAATCTGTTTGGTTAAGGTGAGAAACACCAAGGGGCAAAAAACATTTGTGGGCATCGTACATAGACTCCAAACTGCAGTGGTGATGTTGGGAATGGCATTAAACAGGAAATTAGAGATTCATGTGATAAAGGAATATCTGTAATTATGGGTGAATTTTAATCGGCTTTTTATTGGGCAAATCAAATTAGTCACAATACCGTAGAGGAGGAACTGCTGGAGTGTATACAGGATGGTCTTCTGGACCAATACATTGAGGAACCAACTGGAGAACAGGCTATCCTAGACTGGATACTGTGTAATGAGAATGGAATCATTGGCAATCTAGTTGCGCGAGACCCCTTGGGGATGAGCGACCATAATATGATACAATGTTTCTTCAAAGTGGAGAGTGAAGAAGTTGTTTCGGAGTCTAGGGTTTGAATTTCAATAATGGAAACTACGATAATATGAGGTGTGAGTTGGTTATGATCGATTGGAATACAATACTCAAAGGGATGACAGTGGATAGCCAATGGCAAACATTCAAGGAGCGCATGTCTGGCACAAAACTAAAACGGGAAAGGTGGCCAATCCATGGCTTACAAGGGAAATTGGAGATAGTATTTATCCGAGGAAGAAGCATACAAATTGGCGAAGTCCCGCATAAAAGATGAGCATATAAAATGAAAGTGCATGGGATTGGGGGTAGTGTATTGAGATGGATAGAAAACCGGTTGGCAGGCAGGAAACAAAGGATAGGAATTAACGGGTCTTTTTCAAATTGGCAGGCAGTGAATTGTGGCACACCACAGGGATCAGGACTAGGACCCCAGCTATTCACAATATATATTAATGATTTAGCCGAGTCCACAGCCGCCACGTTGATTTCCCGACGGGTGAGACCACACGTGTCCCACACCATCGGGAACTCGGCCAGTCGGGGGCGGAGCATCAGAGGGCGGGCCTCAGCCAACGTACGGAGGCCATGGATACGGAGTGTACACCACGTTTCAGGGGGCGGAGCATCAAGAAAGTGGTGCCGCCCCCAATGTCGCCAATATTGAGGATTCTCCGGCCCATCGCCGAACGCGAATCCAGCCCAAGATGCCTGTGAAATCTAAATGAAGGCTGCAGATTATTACAAAGTTAACTTTTAGAAGATTGCCATACCATTCTTCCACTTCAAGAAATAATATAACCGGTTATTTGTTCGGTTTATTCCATGCAATGGCATAAGTAAAGATTTTTTTTGGTGTAGCCAATGGGCATGAAATTCTAATCTGTAACTGAACCTCACTGAAACCAAATGCCCTCTTGAGGCTGATTGTTGTGCTGTCAGCTGGTCCCAGCACATCACCATAGAAAGGATACTCACATGGGTATCCCATACATACACTGGACACAACATAACATCACAGCGTAGATGCCCATTTTTCTCATTTGAAACACGCAGATCCATTTTTAAAAAACATGTGCCATTCACATAGGGTGGATCATTTAGCTGCAAGATGATCTCTGCACCAGCATTACTGAAAGGACCAGCACCCAACTTGCAAGTAAGATGATTTTGAAGAACTTCTGCAATTGCAAAGTCTCTGAAGTACTCTGAAATGTTTTTAAAGGTTATGACCTTGTATGTAGTTCAATAAAACATTGTAGTACCTTTTCACAATGTTATTTGTGTTAGTATAGGGTATTAGCCACCCATTTCATTGCTGTTTGTGGGATCTTATGTGTACAATTCACTGCTGCCTTTTTCAGCTACACTTCAAAGCTAAGTCTTTGTTTGTGAAGTGCTTGAAATGTTCTCCGGGTATGAAAAGTGAAATAAAAATGTTCCTTTTTAAATAAAATCAGACTCAATATGTTGAGTTGGTGGCGATTTTCAAGTTGTGTTAATTCTCTCTCTTTTCTGCCACACCGTGTGTGTTTCTGATGTGGCATGGTTAATCCATGCAGGCAGCCACTTGTCTATATACAGTGCCTTTAAAAATAATAAAACATCGCATAGCCTTCACGAGAGGACTGAGTCACAGAAGGAGATACGAGATCAGGTGACCAAAGGCTGAGCCATAGAAGTCGCTGGCAAGGAGCGTTTCAAAGGAGGAAAGAAAGATAGAGAGGCGGAGAGGTTGGGAGCGGAATTTTGACAGCTGTGGGCCTCGATAGCTGAAGGCACAGCCGCCAATGGTGGAGCAATTAAAATGGGGGATGCTCAAGAGGTCAGAACCAGAGAAGCACGGATGTCTCGGAGGGTTGTAGATTTGGGATTAGGGAGAGGTAGGAATAGGGAGAGGTGAGTCCATGGAGGGGGGTGAAAACAAGGTTGAGAATTTTAAAATTAACCGGGGGTGAGTCAAATTGCAGAATTGGGTAATTTTGCTGATATTTCAATTTTACATTATTATGGATCAGATCTCTATTTTCATCTCAAGTGTCAATGAAGGACAAGCTGTCACCTGCCTTTTCAGCCTCAAGACCAATGGCTGTCCACTCTTGTAGCTGCAGGTGCATTGGGTAACAGAATTTGCTGCAGGTTAAGACATTGTCAGCTGAGATTTGGATGAATCATGCGTGTGGGAGGTAGAATATGGGATACTAGCCATTGAAATTGTTACATCTATAGGTAGCAAGGTGAAAAGGCTGAACAGTTTCTACCTTCGCTGTGTGAGACTCATCCTCTGCATCTCTTCGCAGGTCACCAACTCAGAGGTCCTGGAGTGCGCGAATTCCTTCAGCATGCACTCATTGCTAAGTCAAACAAGCACTTGGTCAGCCACCTCCATCAGATGTATCATGGCCATATATCCAAAGACCTTCTTTATGGTGAATGGGTCGCCCAGACATCCATACCTCCGCTGCAGGTCCACCTTCAAACCAGATGGCAGACATTAACAATGACAACTGGGGGAGAGCCACTGATAGCCATGATCTCTGGAGGCTGACTGTTTGGAAGGGTATTGGAAGTGGTGTACAAAAATCAAAAAGACAATAAGGGGGCCTGGAGAAAACAGAGGCCAGTGACTCGCCCACCTTCTTAACATCCTGCAGAAAATGCTGCAAGCACTGCCAGGCCAGAGTCGGATTCCTGAGCCACATCAGGTGATGCTTAACACAGAGTTGACCACCATAGGGAAAACCACAGTCTTACAGATGGAAGGCTGCCACCATAGGCAACACTATAGGAAGATGGTGTCAGCAGCAGATGTGCAGAATCAGAGGTACAGACAAGCAATGTTATGGAGATGGAAATATGGGAACTTAGTGATGGTGCAGAAATGCAATCAGGAGCTGCTCTTAGCCTCAAATCTAGCATCAGCTGGCGGTGCGGTGGAGCTGACGGTGCGGTGGAGCTGGCGGTGCGGTGGAGCTGGCGGCGCGGTGGAGCTGGCGGTGCGGTGGAGCTGACGGTGCGGTGGAGCTGGCGGTGCGGTGGAGCTGGCGGTGTGGGGAGCTGGCGGTGCGATGGAGCTGGCGGTGCGGCGGAGCTGGCAGTGCAGCGGTGCGGTGGAGCTGGCGGTGAGGTGGAGCTGGCAGTGCGGTGGAGCTGGCAGTGCGGTGGAGCTGGCGGTGCGGCAGTGCGGTGGAGCTGGCGGCGCAGTGGAGCTGGCGGCTCGGTGGAGCTGGCGGCGCGGTGGAGCTGGCGGCACGGTGGAGCTGGCGGCACGGTGGAGCTGGCGGCGCGGTGGAGCTGGCGGCACGGTGGAGCTAGCGGTGCGGTGGAGCTGGCGGTGCGGTGGAACTGGCGGTGCGGTGGAGCTGGCGGTGCGGTGGAGCAGGTGGTGCGGTGGAACTGGCGGTGCGGTGGAGCAGGTGGTGCGGTGGAACTGGCGGTGTGGCGGTGCGGTGGAGCTGGCGGTGCGGTGGAGCTGGCGGTGCAGTGGAGCTGGCGGTGCGGTGGAGCTGGCGGTGCGGTGGAGCAGGCGGTGCGGTGGAGCTGGGGGTGCGGTGGAGCTGGCGGTGCGGCAGTGCGGTGGAGCTGGCGGTGCGGTGGAACTGGCGGTGCGGTGGAGCTGGCGGCGCGGTGGACCTGGCGGCGCGGTGGAGCTGGCGGCGCGGTGGAGCTGGCGGTGCGGTGGAGCTGGCGGCGCGGTGGAGCTGGCGGCGCGGTGGAGCTGGCGGTGCGGTGGAGCTGGCGGTGCGGCGGTGCGGTGGAGCTGGCAGTGCGGTGGAACTGGCGGTGCGGTGGAGCTAGCGGTGCGGTGGAGCTGGCGGTGCGGTGGAACTGGCGGTGCGGTGTAGCTGGCGGTGTGGTGGAGCTGGCGGTGCGGTGGAACTGGCGGTGCGGTGGAGCAGGCGGTGCGGTGGAACTGGCGGTGCGGTGGAGCAGGCGGTGCGGTGGAGCTGGGGGTGCAGTGGAGCAGGCGGTGCGGTGGAGCAGGCGGTGCGGTGGAGCTGGGGGTGCGGTGGAGCTGGCGGTGCGGTGGAGCTGGCGGTGTGGTGGAGCTGGGGGTGCGGTGGAGCTGGCGGTGCGGTGGAACTGGCGGTGTGGTGGAGCTGGGGGTGCGGTGGAGCTGGCGGTGTGGTGGAGCTGGGGGTGCGGTGGAGCTGGCGGTGCGGTGGAACTGGCGGCACGGTGGAGCTGGCGGTGTGGTGGAGCTGGCGGCGCGGTGGAGCTGGCGGTGCGGTGGAGCTGGCGGCGCGCTGGAGCTGGCGGTGTGGTGGAGCTGGCGGCGCGCTGGAGCTGGCGGTGTGGTGGAGCTGGCGGTGTGGTGGAGCTGGCGGCGCGCTGGAGCTGGCGGTGTGGTGGAGCTGGCGGCGCGCTGGAGCTGGCGGTGCGGTGGAGCTGGCGGTGTGGTGGAGCTGGCGGCGCGGTGGAGCTGGCGGTGTGGTGGAGCTGGCGGTGTGGTGGAGCTGGCGGTGCGGTGGAGCTGGCGGTGTGGTGGAGCTGGCGGCGCGCTGGAGCTGGCGGTGTGGTGGAGCTGGCGGTGTGGTGGAGCTGGCGGTGTGGTGGAGCTGGCGGTGTGGTGGAGCTGGCGGCGCGGTGGAGCTGGCGGTGTGGTGGAGCTGGCGGTGTGGTGGAGCTGGCGGTGCGGTGGAGCTGGCGGTGCGGTGGAGCTGGCGGCACGGTGGAGCTGATGACAACATCGTACATGTGAAAAGTAATTCTGCGTCTTTGGGTTATTTCGCGGAGTGCAATATGTAAATAAGACGGGTCCAACGATAGACTCTTGGTAAAAGCAGAGGTTCTGGTGTAGCAAAGAAGGAAAAGATTACATAGCGGGTTATTCTCCGCCAACAACTGGATGGATAAAAATGGAACCAGGTGAGCACAGTCCCAAGCAGCTACATGATAATGGAGCAGAGATGGAGGAGGACGTAGTAGCCAAATGGAAGACTGATCAAGAAGGACGGGGAGGAATGGTTGACCATGGTCACGGTCACACACTGTAACTTTGATAAGGCATTGTTAGCACTGTGCATGGAAGGATTGAAACCTGGAGTTCCAGGAAGATGAGCACAGGATTGGGAGTCAGCAGCACGTTCAAGGACTTTGGGAAAGAAAGGGAACTGGAAGATGTGATGGTCGTTTGGAAGGACAGAGGAAAGCAAGGATTGTTTTGAGGAGCAGGTGGAAAGTAAGAATATGCGGTTCCAAAGTGCCAACAAGATCACCTCAATTGGCATGACCATCATTGAAGTCATGCAACAGTCGGCCAGTTTCATTTTGAATTTAATGATATTTTTAATTTCATGAAGTATAAACTCAACCAAAAAAGAAACCAATGCAACGCATACCGGATTGACTAATCACCATGAGCAAAGATGGACAGAACCATAATTATATCGAAAGGAGAACAATTTGGTCCAGAAAACTTTCTCCAATGGGTGTAGTGTTTCGCTGCCATCACTAGATGGCACTAAGCTGTTTAGTAAACAGTCGAGACATTATTAAGAATTAAATGCGGGAAACATTCAGCTAGACAGACAGTGTCTGTAAAGACAGGTAGGTGGGGGTTAGCAATTTGGGATGGTGGCCTGTTGACAGAACCAAGCGACGTTGCGGATGAACAGCTTGTGGGGATGAACAGAGTCGGGTAAAAGGTTGGCCAGGGTGAGGGGTGTCAGGAGGTGTAAAAAAAAAACCGTGATAAACAGGAGATGATTAAACAACAGGGGTAATAATGGTCCATCAAAAGGAGACAAGCGGGAAAGAAATACAAAAAATAAAAGATGTATCTGAGGCATCTTGGATGTGTAAGTGGATATATCTGAATAACAGAGGTGGGGGGGGGGGTGAAGAAGGAGAATCTGGGAACGCAGGAAAAGCTAAAAGGCTCCAGTCACTGAGAGACCAGTGGGATGTGATTTATACCACAGAAATGGGTTGACTTAGGTACAACTAAATCATGAATGACTAATGATGAATATCACGAGTGAAATCCTCCATAATTTATTTTGTACATACCTTACATTAAAGGCTAATTTTTTTTTAAAGGTGATGTATTCATCGCATTTGTTCATAACAGTTAGAGACAGTAGGAGTGTTAGCTCGCTTATTCTAACAAGTGGCTTTGCGATGTATGTATTTTAAACATTCTCTTCAAAAGATAATCATTAGTGAAATCCTTATTTTCCAAATAGTCACTGATTGTATAGTAAGTTAGAGGAGACAAGTATCCCTAGATTTGCTGTATCTCCTGCTCTGTTCCTTACCCTTTTTTGTGCGGAACTGGGATTTTGCCTAATTGTATGCCATCCCCCGGATCATGTATACGCATAACAGGGGCTGCTGGAGTCGCTGCCTGTCCATCCCACCGAACACCCCCGTGACAGAATGCCGTCCCTGGGAAGATGGTGATGGTCACTTTAACTCTCACTGACCATGGTGGCCGCTGACCATGCAGCTGACCCTGCAGCTGACCCTGCAGCTGCCCCTGCCACTGACCATGCAGCTGACCATGCAGCTGCCCCTGCAGCTGACCATGCAGCTGACCATGCAGCTGCAGGCTATTGCTAATTGGGGATTGAGAATTCCAGCAACGTGAACACTTCACAGCTCTCCAGTGGATCCCTGTCAGTACACATGCCATGAAGCAGGTGGTTGTTGAAGCCTAGCATCCCAATCAGCTCATGACGCCGAGACACTTTGACTGAACCCCAGAGGCAGTAACACCACAGAGGCAGTAGCCAGCATTCGGACACTCAAAAGCTGGGCCACAGCACTGGGGACATCCCCGCGACGAGAGGGTGGGTGTGTGGACCGGGGAGGGAACCAGCGCCTGGTCCAGATAACGTTCGAAGCGGCTGTCTGGGGTCAGGGTCCCAGTGCCCACAGGACCCTTCTGCGGCCGGGGGTGCGTGTGCAGGATGTGTTGGCTTGACACAATGAGGGTTGGCAGGGGATGTGAGGGTGGGGGAGGTCTGGGGGGCCCGGGTGATGTGGTGGTAGCCGTAGCTGATTGTCTGTCCTTCATCCCCTCCAATTCCTTACAGATATCACATTATGGATGATATTGTGGACCATCGCAGTGCTGCTGGCAGGTCAGGTGGCCGGATGCGGCAAAAGTGTCACTGAGGCTTGAAGCGGTGGCCCATGTGCAGGGCCCCGCCCCATATCCTGAGGACCCTGCCGCTCATCTGGCCATGGAGGGACCCAGAGGGGAAGGCTGGCGATGGCCCAAGTTTCATAGAATTTACAGTGCAGAAGGAGGCCATTCGGCCCATCGAGTCTGCGCCGGCTCTTGGAAAGAGCACCCTATCCGAGGTCCACACCTCTACCCTACCCCCATAACCCAGTAACCCCACCCAACACTAATGGCAATTTTGGACACTAAGGGCAATTTATCATGGCCAATCCACCTAACCTGCACATCTTTGGACTGTGGGAGGAAACCGGAGCACCCGGAGGAAACCCACGCACACACGGGGAGGATGTGCAGACTCCGCACAGACAGTGACCCACGCCGGAATTGAACCTGGGACCCTGGAGCTGTGAAGCAATTGTGCTATCCACAAGGCTACCGTGCTGCCCTGGTTGCACAGGTGTTGCTTGTTCTTCAAATAGATGACAGACAGCATGTGCTGCAGGAGGCTCTGTCTCAACAAGGAGACGGTGAGGCACCTATGCCAAGACGTTGTGGACCTGGCACCATGTAGAGGAGGAGGATACCAGCTCCAGGTGGCCGTCAAGGTTACCATAGTCCTGAACCTTCATGCCTTGGGACCATTCCAGGGCCTGAGCGGGGACTTGTCTGGCACATCCCACCCAACAACCCACAAGTGCATTTGTGAAGCCACGGCACCCTGTATGCCCGGGAAGCTGACTATATAAACTTTGACCTGGATCAAGCCCAACAGGATGCCCAGGCAACAGAATTCTCTGCCATCGCTGGGATGCCCCAGGTCCAAGGGGTATTAGGTGCAAGCATGTTGCCTTGTGCGCACCGGGGGGTCAGAGAGCGTCCTTCATTAACAGGAAGGGGTTCCACTCCCTGACGTCCAACTTGTGTGTGACCACCACATGAAGATCATGCACGTGTGCGCACGCTTCTCGGAGTGTGCACGACAGCTACATCCTGGGGCAGTCGGACACCCTAGAATGGCCGGGTGGCTCTTGGGGAATAAGGGGTACCAGCTTAGGACCAGGCTGATGATGCCAGTATGGAAGCCGGTGACCAATGCAGAGACCCGATAGACGAGGCCCCTGTGGCCACACCTAGGCTGTCATTGAGCAGTGCATCGGACTGCTGGAAATGTGATCCGATGCCTCAAACCCTCTGGTGCCGCATTGCAGTACCCCCCCTGGAGGGTCGCCCATTTTGTGGTGGTCTGCTGTGCCCTCCACAACTTGGCACAGCAGTGGGGAGGTCGAGAAGGAGGAACATATGGCCACCTCCAAGGAGGAGGATGAGGAGCAGCTGGATCAGGAAGGACTGGAGGACGAGCCCAGGGTGGACGCGAAACCAGCCGGAGGTCAGGGGACAGGTGGTGGCGGCGAGGGTCCGGCAAGCCCAGAGGACCAGGGTGGCCCTCATCCTTGCCCGCTTAACAAAGGACAGGGTTTCATCCATCATCCCTCCCCATCTCCCCTTCCCACCCCCTCCCCTTTCCCTCCTGCCACCTCCTCCACCCCCCCCCCCCCCCCCGATCGCCCTGTTCCACCCTCCCAGGGTATGTGTTACATCACTCCAGGTTGATGGCTCTGGCAGTGGGTCAATATACCAGGTAGGGGGGTGATGACAACCCACTGTGAGCTGAGCTCTAGTGCACCCCAATCTCTGCTATAGTCTGACTCCTGCCTGTCTGCTGAGTGCGCGCTCACACTCATCACCTGCGTTTGAAATGCCTCGGAGGGGGCAGGTCCTGTAGCCGGGGGCCCAGGGCTGGGGCCGGGTAGGGTGAGGGAAAATGGGGGTGCAGTGCAGAATAACATGACAGAAGCACAACATGGATGCCAGAGTGTGCTGGGGCATGTGGCGGTGTTGAACGGGGGGTGACGTAGCAGGGGAAGGGCAGGTTCACTACTGCTGAGCATGGTTTGGGTGTGCCGGTGGATGCCAAGGTGTGCTGGGGCACGTGGCGGTATTGCGTTTGGGGGGGGGGGGCTGTGACGTGGGGTGGTTGGGGGGGGGGGGGTCACAGGCAGGACCGGTCGGTGCCAGGGGGCTGATGCAATCTCACCCGTGAGGCCCGGTGGAGGTCATTGAGCTTCTTGCGACACTGTGTGCCAGTCCTCCTGGTCACACCCCCCAATCTGATGGCCCCTGCCACTGTCTCCCAGGCCGCACTGGCTCAGGGAACAATCTGATGGCCCCTGCCACTGTCTCCCAGGCCGCACTGGCTCGGGGAACAATCTGATGGCCCCTGCCACTGTCTCCCAGGCCGCACTGGCTCGGGGAACAATCTGATGGCCCCTGCCACTGTCTCCCAGGCCGCACTGGCTCGGGGAACAATCTGATGGCCCCTGCCACTGTCTCCCAGGCCGCACTGGCTCAGGGAACAATCTGATGGCCCCTGCCACTGTCTCCCAGGCCGCACTGGCTCGGGGAACAATCTGATGGCCCCTGCCACTGTCTCCCAGGCCGCACTGGCTCAGGGAACAATCTGATGGCCCCTGCCACTGTCTCCCAGGCCGCACTGGCTCGGGGAACAGGAATCCACCGCATCCATGAACCTGGCCAGGTCGGCATCTTCAGATCGCAGCGTTGGCCTGCACGGTGGCATGGCTGCGGCTGACTGGGGTTTGCTCAGTGGGAGTGGTTTAAGTGCTGCTCCCCTTCATTCGCGGCGAGCTGCCTAGTACGGCCCGAGCGAATTGGCTGGCGGGACAGTAATTTCCGGCAAGAAGCCCGTGGTGCTTAAAGATTTAAAGTAATTAATCAAAGAAACAAAATTAATGAGGAGAAACTTTTTTTACGCAGTAGGTGGTTGGGGTCTGACATGCTCTGCCTGAGTGTGTGGTGGAGACAGGTTTAATTGAAAGCATTCAAAAGGGAAATGGACTGTTATCTGAAGGAACAATTGGTTACGGGGAGAAGGCGAGAGAATGGAACTGGGCGAGTTGCTCATTTGGAGAGCTGGTGCAGACACGATGGCCCAAATGGCCCCCTTCTGTGCCAGAATGATTCTGTGATGCTGCGATTTACCGGCTGCCCCTCTCTCGGTGCTCCTGCTGCTTTGTGTTGTTGCTACACATGCGACACAGAAGAAAAATCGTTACTCCTTTAAAACCAGGGTTAATCAGCCTCTGTTAAAACGGTGGACAAGGCAATGATCTAATAGATCTAATTGCCTGTCAGCTAAATTTCCTTTTTAAAATTGCACTAAGAGTACTGTATCGCTATCTGGAGATCAACCTCATTTCCTCATGATTGATTGTATTTCATTTTGCTTCCTTCCTTGCTGGGTCTAGATTTTCTTTTCAGAATGCCCCATGTTCTGTCATTCACAATGCAAAAATTCAGCCATGCATTCCAATTGAGTTGAGCACGGAGGGAGGGGGATGATGATGTCATTAATTTGCTACAACCCATATTTATCAATTAGGTGGACTTCTGCCCTAATTTCACAAACGCAAACACCAAAACACCATGGGTGACTCAAGTATGATGGTCGCTGACAGAAAAATGCAGACTGCAAAAAAAAGCAGTCGGGGTCTCAGCTGGTGTAAAGAACAGCACAGGGGCAGGAACTGGAGAATGGCTATATCCGTACCTACCACACCAGCCAGGAGGGGGAGGGAAGGCAACTGGAGAAAAAATACATTTTCATGCTTCAAGAGTAACACTTTAAGAAGGAAAACAGAAAATAATTGTCTCTGTTTACCTCCAGGCTTCCTTTACGCAACAGCATATTCGAATTTACATCATGCTGAAGAGTTACAGGATTGAGTATCTAGACAAGCCTATTCAATTAATCAGCTTATGGCTCTATCCTATTTTACAATGTAATCTAATTTTAGCTGAACTGGCTTTCAAAAGATGGGCTCAGCAAGTGTCTGACATGCTAACCGACCAAGGTTTTTTTTTGCCTGCATTTTATAACTTGTGGCTTTCTGCCCAACCATGATTGTACACAATCTGTTAGAAAAAGGGTTCAATGCATTAAGTGCCTGTGACTTGTTTCAGCGTTCACTATTGATGGGTCACATTTCAATGGTTCCATTTTACTCCTAACGCATTAGAGCTGCAAGTCACTCAGATCCATTTGGCTAATGATTCCCCACTGCAATGAAAGTAAATGATAGCTATTTACAGTAAATTATTCAATTAGTTGTAAGGAAGTGCAGTATTCGCATCCTATTGTTTGACGTGGAGAAATTAAGATACACAATAAGCCCTACCTCACTATAGTTGAAAATCATTAATGATTTAACTCAGAAAAAAATCATTAGCTGCCGAAACAAATGTCACAAGTAAACTTTGGATAATCAACTTTTCTCCTGCCCATACAACCACTATTGTGAATCCCGACAGGCCATCTCGAGACAATTAGTTAAAGTTGGGAACGTTAATTTATTTCCCACCTATCAACAGTTTTGTATTTGGGAATGGACAAACTGGAAAAATAAAACTAAGAATGCTACATGCAGCTGGGGTTTTTGTTTTTTGCCCCATCTGTAACTTGGTCTTTAATTATTATGAAGCTCCTGACTTTTAAATTGCCCTTTTAATTTATCACACCTTGCTACTATCTCATGGTTGAGTATTTGCAATTTAGTGGAGAGTTGGGTCAACTGTGCCGATTCATCAAAAGAAAAATTTTTCATGAGCATGTTATTACACCTTCAAGGAGAAATAGGAAATAAATCTACTCTTTTTCTCATTACAAAACAAGCTCTTAACCAGAATTAAGAGGCTGTCCCATGGCACAGTTGTTTTTTTAAAAGGATGATGGTCCCCACGTGGTACAGACAAAGAAGAGGCCAGGTCGGTTATACAAATCAGCTGAGCTATTCAGTCATTTCATTTAATTACACGTGATAAATGGAAGTTAATTATTGTTTTAAAAAAAACAACGAGCACACTCACCCCTGCATTGTGATAGAGGATAGACAGATCTATATTTCCATAATTAATTTTGCCATTCATCTTTATTATGCTCCAGTTTCAAAATATGATTCTGAAGTAAATTAACTGTGCAATTTGCATATGCTCACCTCAAGGCCAAAAGTATGCAAATTCTAAATTATAATCTAATTCAACACACTTTGAGAGTTGGCCTGTTTGCCACAAAATAGGCTGGGTGTACAATTTTCTCACTGACTAAACGATAGTCGCTCACCCCAGCCCCGGCCTGCACTTTTTAAAAGAGCAACAGGTCACATTAATGATTCACAAAGTGTTCCGTCGAGGAGGAGAAAACTAAAAATGTTGTGGACAGATGTCAGAAAGGTAATAAGCAGTGAAGAATAAATTCAGACGACATTGCCCGACATAGCTCAGCCAGTATGAGCAGAATTTATGTGGGATAGGATGATTCATCTTGGGCAATTATTGATATCCCAACATATATTCCATTTATGTTAGATCAGCTTTGAACCTTTTTTCTCTTTTGTATTCAATAAGTGCAAAACAAAACATTATTTTTTGTTCGCTTACCTCGAGTGTTTGCTGTTTAACCAATGCCTCAATCTATGTTTGACGATCATGCAATGCACACAATACCTGATGACACATTATAAATAATTTGTTTACATGATCTACAGCAGGAAATAGGAGAGTGCTATGCTCACAAAAATAGAGGAAGAGGCTAATACGTGGTCGGTAGAAAACTCAGGCAGCGGAGCTAAAGGCAGCAATGCTTGCAGTACAAAGCCCATAAAATGCTACGGACTTCATCAGATGGATCTTCCTGATTTGTAACAGGAAAACCCTAAGGTTATTTTTTAATAGACAATTTTATTGAGGTATTTTTGGCAGAAAAAACAATGACATTGTATAGTACCGTACAGAAAGAAAAGCAAATAATGCATAGTGCAAACCACGACTCCATTCTCGCAAGGATCTGCCTAAACCACCCCCTACTCTACACTACCCTAGCCCCCCCCCTGCTGACGATGAATTCTCCACAAAGAAGTCAATGACTGGCTGCCACCTCCGGGCGAACCCTGATAGTGAACCCCTCAAGGCGAACTTAACCTTTTCTAGACCGAGAAAGCTCGCCATGTCCAATGGCCATGCGTTCTTCGGGGGCCTTGAGTCCCTCCATGCCAACAGTATTCGTCGCCTGGCTACCAGGGAAGCAAAGGCCAAGACGTCGGCCTCCTTCTCCTTCTGGACTCCGGGGTCCTCTGACACCCCAATGATTGCCACCTCAGGACTCATTACCACCCCAGTTTTCAAAACCTAGGACATGATGTCCGCGAGTCCCTGCCAGTACCCCCTGAGTCTAGGGCATCACCAGAACATGTGCACGTGATTACCCGGCCCACCTGGCACACTTGTCCACCAGCCCGAAGAATTTACTCATCCGGGCCACTGTCATGTGGGCCCGGTGCACGACCTTAAACTGGATCAGACTGAGCCTGGCGCATGTTGCGGTCGTGTTAACTCTGCCCAGAGCTTCTGCCCAAATGCTGTCCTCCATCTCCCCCCCGAGCTCCTCTTCCCACTTAAGCTTCAGATCCTCAATCTGTGTATCCTCTGCTCCCATTAGTTCTTTGTAAATATCTGAGACTCTACCCTCACCTAACTCTCCCCTAGAAACTACCCTGTCCTGCCTCCCCTTTGGCGGAAGGCGTGGGAAGGACGGCACCAGTCTGCGCACAAAATCCCGCACCTGTAAGTATTTAAAGTCATTCCCTCCCGCCAGCCCGAACCTCTCCTCCAGCGCCCTCATACTCGGAAAGCTCCCTTCCAGGAACAGATCCCCCATCCTCACAATCCAGACCCTCCGCCACAGTCGATACCCACCGTCCATGTTCCCCGGGGCAAATTGGTGATTGCCGCAGATTGGGGTCCACACCGATGCTCTCACTTCCCCTATATGCCTCCTCCACTGGCCGCAGATCCGCAAAGCCGCCACCACTATAGGGCTGGTGGAGTACCGCGCCGGCGGGAGTGGCAGAGGCGCTGTGACCAGGGCCGCCAAACTGGTGCCCCCGCACGATGCAGCCTCCATCCGCTTCCAGACCGACCCCGTGCCCACCATCCATTTCCTTATCATCGCTATGTTGGCCGCCCAGTAGTAGTTGCTGAAGTTCGGCAATGCCAGCCCCCCTCTCCCCTCTGCTCCTTTCGAGCATCACCTTCCTCACCCGCGGGGACTTGCCGCCCAGACAAATCCCAGGATAATTTTATTGAGCCTCTTAAAGAAGGCCCTCGGGATGAAAATGAGGAGACACTGAAATATGAACAAGAATCTCGGGAGAATCATCATCTTAACAGTCTGCTCCCTCCCCGCTAGCGACAGCGGGAACGAATCCCAACTCCAAACCTCCTTCCTCACACGTTCCACCAGTCGGGACAGGTTGAGCTTATGCAACCTGCCCCGGTCCCGTGCCACCTGTATCCCCAAGTACCTAAAGCTTTCTCCTACCAGCCTGAACAGCAACTCCTTCAGCCTACTCTCCTGCCTCTTCGCCTGAATTACGAACAACTCGTTCTTAGCCATGTTCAATTTATATCCTGAAAACCGGCCAAATTCCCTCAGGATTTCCATGATGCTGTCCATCCCTGCCATTGGGTCCGCTACGTATAACAGCAGGTCATCCGCGTATAACAAGACTTTATGTTCCACTCCCCCCCCCCCCCCCCCACCACCCCCGGGCCAGCCCTTTCCAGTCCCTTGAAGCTCTCAGAGCAATTGCCAGCGGCCCTATGGCCAGCACGAACAGCAGTGGGGAGAGAAGGCAACCCTGTCTTGTCCCGCGGTGCAGTCTGAAGTAATCTGATGTTGTCCTGTTCATCCTTACACTAGCCTCTGGGGCCTGATGTAACAGCCTAACCCAGTCAATGAACCCCTCCCCGAACCCAAACCTTCCCAGCACCTCCCACAGATAGTCCCACTCGACCCGATCGAAAGCCTTTTCCGCATCCATAGCTACCACTATCTCTGTCTCTCTGCTCTCCAGGGGCATCATAATCACATTAAGCAGCCTTCTTAGATTGGCCGCCAGTTGCCTCCCCTTTATGAACCCAGTTTAGTCCTCCGCAATCACGTCCGGTACACAGTCCTCAATTCTAGTTGCCAAGATCTTGGCCAGTAACTTAGCGTCTGCGTTGATCAAAGAGATCGGCCTATAAGACCCACAGGCCTCCGGGTCTTTATCCCGTTACAGAATAAGCGAAATAGTGGCCTGCGACATCGTCGGGGATAGGACCTCTCTGTCTCTTGCCTCGTTAAAAACCCTGACCAGCACCGGCCCCACTATCTCGGCAAACTTTTTGTAAAACTCCACCGGATATCCATCTGGCCCTGGGGCTTTACCTGACTGCTTGACCATCAGGCCCCCCAATACATCTTCGATCCCAACCAGGGCCCCCAGTCCGTCTACCAACCCCCTACCCACTCTTGGGAAGGTCAGTCCGTCCAGGAATCGCCTCATCCCCTCCAGTTTCCTGGGGGGTTCTGAAGTGTACAGCTATAAAAGTCCCTAAACACCTTGTTCAGCCCTGCCGAGTCCCCCACCAGATTTTGCTCCTCATCCGCTATCCTTCCTATCTCCCTAGCCGCTTCTCTCTTCCTTAGATGTTGAGTGAGCATTCTGCTGGCCTTCTCTCCATGCTCATATATCGTACCTTTTGACTTTCTAAGCCGCTCTGCAGCCTTGCCTGTAGTCAGCACCCCAAACTCAGCCTGCAGTCTCTGTCGTTTCCTGAGTAACTCTGGCCTCGGGGACTCCACATAGCTCCTGTCCATCCGTGAAATTTCCTGAACCAGTCGGTCTGTTTCTGCCCTATCTGTCCTGTCCCTATGAGCCCGGATTGAGATCAGCTCCCCTCCCACCACTGCCTTCAGCGCCTCCCAGAGCACCGCTGCTGAGACTTCTCCGGTATCATTTACCTGCAGGTAATTCTGCATGCATCTCCTGAGTCTCTCACACACCGCCTCGTCCGCTAGCAATCCAACTTCCAGCCTCCATTGTGGGCGCTGAAAGCTATCCTTACCAATCTGTAGATCTACCCAGTTTGGAGCATGGTCCGATATGGTAATTGCTGAATATTCTGCCTCCACCATCCCGGCCAGCAAGTCCCTACTCATGACAAAGAATTCAATTCGGAATGGACGTGGGAGTAATACGAAAACTCCCTAGCCGTCGGCCGGCTAAATCTCCACGGATCAGCTGCCCCCCATTTGCTCCATGAACCCTCTCAGTTCCTTTGCCATCGCTGGCAACCTACCCATTTTTGAAGATGACCGATCCAGGCTCGGATCCAGGACTGTGTTAAAGTCCCCACCCATGATCAGTTTGTTTGAGTCCAAGTCGGAGATCTTCCCTAGCAACCCCCCTCCCCCACTTTGCCGATCAGCCATCCTCTTCCCTTGGCCAGCCCCCCAGCCATGTGTAGCGCTTCCTCAGGGCCGCCTCCTGGCCGGCTCCACCCATGACCTCCTCACTGTTGCCATCTCCAGTTTCCATCCTCGTCAGCAGATCAACTCCCCCCCCCCCTCCCAGTAACACCATCCTACCACCTAACCCCTGCTCTAGTCTAACTATACGAAGCCCCCCCCCCCCCAACCTGGCTTCCGTTGACCCAGCTAGCCTGGTGGCTCCCAGCTTCGGCGCCAGCGTGTCTCTCACCCATTGTTCCCTGGCTCCCCTCCCCGCAGCCCATCCATACCACTTCCCCAAACCAGTGCTGCTTAAACACATACTCTATGCAAGTCAAAGACATCCCCAATAATAGTACAATTTAGATCAAACAGATAGAGATAAGAAGTACCAGGCACTCTCAGCCCTTCCCCTCCACACACAGAAAAAAATTGCAAAAAAAATAATAATTTCCCCCGAAACTCCCATCATAACCACTCCTTTTTAACTATTTTCTTTATTTATTTTCCCCCGACCAAACCTCCAACCAAACAAGAAACCCCCAAAACCCAAAAAGGAAACATTCAGGGAAACCACGAAAAAGAACAAGAAAAACACATCAACGTAAAAAGATTGGAAAAAACGAAAAGAACGGACTCAAGCATGCAAGCATCTCTCAAAGCGAGAGAGAAACAAAATAGACGTAAAAGTTCTACCAAGGGTCCAAGAGTCCTCAGCTCGGAGCCAGCCCTTGCTTCTTAACAAAGTCCATCGCCTCCTCGGGTTCCTCGAATTTTACCTTGTTCGTATACCAGCCCGAATTTTACCTTGTTCGTATACAAAATCTCCTTCACCTGCCTGTAGCCTCCCCTCATCCTGGCCACCTCAGTGCTCAGGTCTTGGTAAACATGTAGCGTGCTATTGTCCCAGGTACAGCTCCGTGTGCTCTTGGCTCATTGCAGAATCCACTCCTTGTCCAGGTACCTGTGGAACCGGACCACCATCGCTTGTGCGGGACCCCTCGTCGCGGCTGTCTCACCTGCACTCGGTGTGCCCTTCCACCACAGGCGGGAGAGGGAACACCTAGTTCCCCAGCAGCTTCTGAAACATACCCTCCATAAACGCGGCATACGGGAGGCCAACAATTCTTACATTCTGCCGGCGAGATCTGTTATCCAGGTCCTCCAGCCTTTCCAGGAGCATTTTGTGCTGATCCCTCAGCCTCCGAATCTCCATGTCCGCCACCGTTTAAATGTCGGCCTGCTCCTCCACTGACTTCTCCAGCTTCTGGAGCTTCTCAGCCTGATCATCCAGCCTTTTTTCCAATCGGTCGATCGACTTCTGGAGTGGCTCCAATTTAATGCGCTTCAGAGCTAAAAATCCCTCCTGCATGGCCTGTAGCAGCTGCTCCATTGTAGGCTGGACTGTCGGCGCCTTGCTCTGGATACCGGCCATATTGGTCTGGCTCACAGCCTCCACCGTGCCCTTGTTTGACCACTTCTTCTGCTGTTTACGGTCCATCCGGCTTCTTAAGTCCATACAACTCTGTATGGGTTCAGTGCCTGAGTACTATTGCATTCCAGTTCCGCGCTCAAAAATGCAAAAACGTCGGGGGTCAAGGTCCAAAAGTCCAACCGAAACGGGAGCCACCAAATGTGTGACCTACTCCCTCATAGTCGCCACCGGAAGTCGAAAACCCTAAGTTTTGACAGATCAGCAATTTGTTTTGTTAAAGAAAGAGAATTTAGATTTTAAAAAAGACATTGAGGAAATTATTTTAGAGTCATGCTTCAACTAAATTTTGCATCCCCTTCAATTGATTCCTTTTTCACTTGTCAACACACAATATCAGCTTTTTAAAAAAAATATTTTTATTCTCCTCCTTTTTCACATTTTCTCCCAAATTT
Organism: Scyliorhinus torazame; assembly: GCF_047496885.1. NCBI lineage: Eukaryota > Metazoa > Chordata > Chondrichthyes > Carcharhiniformes > Scyliorhinidae > Scyliorhinus > Scyliorhinus torazame. The sequence goes on from NC_092716.1 coordinate 220,614,873, forward strand.
ACACGCAACAATGAACAACAATCAGTAACGAATGTAAGGTCAATCCCCACATCAATAACAACGATCGGAACACCCAACACGACAAACGGGATTTCCCATTGACTGCACCGCTCATCACCAGGAAACACATGCGCCATCGGTGGGACTGGAATATCCCATCAGGGTGAACAGCTGGTAAATTCATTCCCAACTCCATGAACCCTTATTTGTATTAACCTTTTGTGCATCACCTTATTGAATGTTTTTTGGAAATCCAATTGTCTACCTACTGGCTCTCCTTTCTCTACCCTACTAGTTACACCGCTCTTCCAGGCTGATGGGGCAATGGTATAACATCTTATGCAAAGTGAAGCATGGCTACACTGAGGTGTCAGCATAGATTTCTGTGCTTGAGCCTTCAAATGGGACTTGAACCTAGAACGTGATGGCTCAGAGGCGAGAGTGCTGTCGAATGTGCCACGGCTGACATTCTCGATGTGCTCTAATCTCCCCCCTCATGCTCCGAGGTGCAAAAGGTTTACCATTTACTTTGGCTTCCAATTCTCAAACTGGGTTAAAATCAGCTCCAATTTCTCCCCCCCCCCCCTCCAATTCTGAAGAGGCCAGTAATCAATCATCCATTGAGGTGAACAAGATTTTATTTTAAATTGAAAAAATTGTTGGTATTAATTGAAAACTCTGATCAGAAATTGGTTCCAATGCGCCGTGAATGACATTCGCTCTTTTTTATATGCATCTCAATTTTCTGAACCAATTTTTCTTCTGCAAAATGTGACTGTGCACTTCACTTGATTGGTTTTATAAAATAAACGCCTTAATCAAATATATGACAAACGTTCCCACTTTACAAATTATAAATTAGGAATAAATTGGATTTTCTGCTGGAGGCTAAAAAAAGTGAGTAAAAATGCTTTGGCTCCACAATGGAACCTGCAGACTTTCATGGCCATTGCTTACAATACATTTGAGATTATATGCAAAAGCAGAATACCGTGGAAGCTGGCAATCTGAGACAAAAAGAAAAATCCAGGAAATATCCAGCACGTAAGGCAGCATCTGAGGAGAGAGAAACAGTGGGCACAATTTAACTAAAAGGGAACAAGATTCCATCGGGGTTCCCGGTGCTCGCAGTGCCGAGAAACACATGGCTATAAAATGGCACTTCAGTTAGATAAGGGGCCTCAGCGGGGAACGCGTGGCCACGGCCACACACAGCCCCGTTTTGTGCACTGAGGAGCTCTGCTGACCAGAACTCCTCAGTATGGCTAGAGATCAGGACGCCATCTTGAAATGGCATTCCAACATAACCCCCAACTACCCCACCCCAAGCCCCAACAGACTATGGGAGGGTGTGTCCCCCACCCCTGCACTCCCCCAACACCCACACACCCAGCCCAAATGCCAGCACACAGAAAATGCATTTAGGAGCAAAAATTCAGTCCCATATATTAAACCATCTGCCTTTTGATCTATTCCTTTATGGTCGATATTTCCCTATATTTTTTTCTGATGCTGTTTTTGTATTCCATTCTGTTTTTCTCTTCTCAATTCCCTCTCGATCTCCTCATTCTTTCTAAATTTCCCTTTCAGCAAGTTCCTCCTTGTTTCTGTTTCCTCTTTTCTGTATGACTTCAGGCCTGCAAACTGCATCACCCATGAAGCAGGGTGTGATCCCAATGAAGCAAATGTGCGTAACAAAGCAGAGGGGATGCCCAACCTCATCAGGATCCAGCAGAGGGCAGGAGAGCAGAGCTGCTGATTGGTGTTGCAAGGGAAATTTGCATACCTCCGTTGTGGTCACCCTAACTTGAAGGTAGTATGTGGAGGAGCTGTTGTCAAGTGACACTTAAACCCGAAACAAAAAAACAACCGCTGTAAAGACCAAGAGGAAGGCTCGAGGTCAGGTAGAAGTAGAAAGAAGTTGAACCGTGATGCCACAGCCTGCAGGTAAGGGATTGGCTGGTGACTGGTAAGTGGTTTTTCTTTTATTTTCCCTCAGGTGTTATCATGCAGGGCGCAGAGGTTGCTGAGTGAGTGCTTGCTGAGAAGGGGAGTGAATAACAGGTAAGCTCTTTCTTTCTTTTTCTTTTTTGATCGAGGGGGATGGCAGGGAAGGTAGTGCAATGTTCCTCCTGCAGAATGTTTGAGGTGAGGGACGCCGACAGTGTCCCTGCTGATTTCATCTGTGGGAAGTGCATCCATCTCCAGCTCCTCAGAAACCGCGTTAGGAAACTGGAGCTGGAGCTGGAGCTGGATGAACTTTGGATCATTTTGGAGGCAGAGGTGGTCATAGATAGAAGCTTCAGGGATGTAGTTACTCCGAAGAATAAAGATAGATGGGTGACGGTGATGGGGGGGTCGGAGGAAGCAGTCAATACAGGGATTCCCTGTGGTCGTTCCCCTTAGTAACAAGTATACCGCTTTGGATACTGTTGGGGGGGGGGGGACTTACGAGGGGTAAGCCATGGGGTACAGGTCTCTGGCACAGAAGTCTGTCCCTGTTGCTCAGAAGGGAAGGGGGGAGAGGAGTTGAGCATTAGTCATTGGAGACTCCTTAGTTAAGGGGATAGATAGGAGATTCTGTGGGAACGAGAGAGACTCATGGTTGGTGTGTTGCCTCCCAGGTGCCAGGGTGCGTGATGTCTCAGATCGTGTTTTCGGGATCCTTAAGGGGGAGGGGGAGCAGCCCCAAGTCGTGGTCCACATAGGTACCAACAACATAGGTAGGGATAGGGATGTAAGGCAGGAATTCAGGGAGCTAGGGTGGAAACGTAGATCTAGGACAAACAGAGTTATTATCTCTGGGTTGTTACCCGTGCCACATAATAGCGAGATGAGGAATAGGGAAAGAGAGGAGTTGAACGCGTGGCTACAGGGATGGTGCCGGAGTGAGGGTTTCAGATTTCTGGATAACTGGGGCTCATTCTGGGGTCGGTGGGACCTCTACAAACGGGATGGTCTACACCTGGACCAGAGGGGTACCAATATCCTGGGGGGTAAATTTGCTAATGCTCTTCGGGAGGGTTTAAACTAGTTCAGCAGGGGCTTGGGAACCTGAATAGTAGCTCCAGTATACAGGAGGTTGAGAGTAGTGAGGTCATGAGTAAGGTTTTAAAGTTGCAGGAGTGTACCGGCAGGAAGGAAGGTGGTTTAAAGTGTGTCTTCCTCAATGCCAGGAGCATCCGGAATAAGGTGGGTGAACTTGCGGCATGGGTTGGTACCTGGGACTTTGATGTGGTGGCCATTTCGGAGACATGGATAGAGCAGTGACAGGAATGGTTGTTGCAGGTGCCGGGGTTTAGATATTTCAGTAAGCTCAGGGAAGGTGGTAAAAGAGGGGGAGGGGTGGCATTGTTAGTCAAGGACAGTATTACGGTGGCAGAAAGGACGTTTGATGAGGACTCGTCAATTGAGGTAGTATGGGCTGAGGTTAGAAACAGGAAAGGAGAGGTCATCCTGTTAGGGGTTTTCTATAGGCCTCCGAAAAGTTCCAGAGATGTAGAGGAAAGGATTACAAAGATGATTCTGGATAGGAGCGAAAGCAACAGGGTAGTTGTTATGGGGGACTTTAACTTTCCAAATATTGATTGGAAACGCTATAGTTCGAGTACTTTAGATGGGTCCGTTTTTGTCCAATGTGTGCAGGAGGGTTTCCTGACACAGTATGTAGATAGGCCAATGAGAGGCGAGGCCGTATTGGATTTGGTACTGGGTAATGAACCACGACAGGTGTTAGATTTGGAGGTAGGTGAGCACTTTGGTGATAGTGACCACAATTCGATTACGTTTACTTTAGTGATGGAAAGCGATAGATATATACCGCAAGGCAAGAGTTATATCTGGGGGAAAGGCAATTATGATGCGATAAGGCAAGACTTAGGATGCATCGGATGGAGAGGAAAACTGCAGGGGATGGGCACAATGGAAATGTGGAACTTGTTCAAGGAACAGCTACTGCGTGTCCTTGATACGTATGTGCCTGTCAGGCAGGGAGGAAGTGGTCGAGCAAGGGAACCGTGATTTACGAAGGCAGTAGAAACACTTGTCAAGACGAAGAAGGAGGCTTATGTAAAGATGAGACATGAAGGTTCAGTAAGGGCGCTCGAGAGTTACAAGTTAGCTAGGAAGAACCTAAAGAGAGAGCTAAGAAGAGCCATGAGAAGTCTTTGGCAGGTAGGATCAAGGATAACCCTAAAGCTTTCTATAGATATGTCAGGAATAAAAGAATGACTAGGGTAAGAGTAGGGCCAGTCAAGGACAGTAGTGGGAAGTTGTGCTTGGAGTCCGAGGAGATAGGAGAGGTGCTAAATGAATATTTTTCATCAGTATTCACACAGGAAAAAGACAATGTTGTCGAGGAGAATACTGAGATTCAGGCTATTAGACTAGAAGGGCTTGAGGTTCATAAGGAGGAGGTGTTAACAATTCTGGAAAGGGTGAAAATAGATAAGACCCCTGGGCCGGATGGGATTTATCCTAGGATTCTTTGGGAAGCTAGGTAGGAGATTGCTGAGCCTTTGGCTTTGATCTTTGAGTCATCTTTGTCAATAGGAATAGTGCCAGAAGACTGGAGGATAACAAATGTTGTCCCCTTGTTCAAGAAGTGGAGTAGAGACAACCCCGGTAACTATAGACCAGTGAGCCTTACTTCTGTTGTGGGCAAAATCTTGGAAAGGTTTATAAGAGATAGGGTGTATAATCATCTGGAAAGGAATAATTTGATTAGAGATAGTCAACACGGTTTCGTGAAGGGTAGGTCGTGCCTCACAAACCTTATTGAGTTCTTTGAGAAGGTGACCAAACAGGTGGATGAGGGTAAATCAGTTGATGTGGTGTATATGGATTTCAGTAAAGCATTTGATAAGGTTCCCCACGGTAGGCTACTGCAGAACATACGGAAGCATGGGATTCAGGGAGATTTAGCAGTTTGGATCAGAAATTGGCTAGCTGGAAGAAGACAAAGGGTGGTGGTTGATGGGAAGTGTTCAGACTGGAGTCCAGTTACTAGTGGTATACCACAAGGATCTGTTTTGGGGCCACTGCTGTTTGTCATTTTTATAAATGACCCGGAGGAGGGCGTAGAAGGATGGGTGAGTAAATTTGCAGATGACACTAAAGTCGGTGGAGTTGTGGACAGTGCGGAAGGATGTTACTAGTTACAGAGGGACATAGATAAGCTTCAGCGCTGGGTTGAGAGGTGGCAAATGGAGTTTAATGCAGAAAAGGGCATTTAAAAGTTTATTGGATAAACATATGGATGATAATGGTATAGTGTAGGTTAGATGGCTTTTGTTTCGGTGCAACATCGTGGGCCGAAGGGCCTGTACTGCGCTGTATTGTTCTATGTTCTATGTAAGTGTGAGGTGATTCATTTTGGAAGGAATAACAGGAAGACAGAGTATTGGGCTAATGGTAAGATTCTTGGCAGTGTGGATGAGCAGAGAGATCTCGGTGTCCATGTACATAGATCCCTGAAAGTTGCCACTCAGGTTGAGAGGGTTGTTAAGAAGGCGTACGGTGTGTTAGCTTTTATTGGTAGAGGGATTGAGTTTCGGAGCCATGAGGTCATGTTGCAGCTGTACAAAACTCTGGTGCAGCCGCATTTGGAGTATTGCGTGCAATTCTGGTCACCGCATTATAGGAAGGATGTGGAAGTATTGGAAAGGGTGCAGAGGAGATTTACCAGAATGTTGCCTGGTATGGAGGGAAGATCTTATGAGGAAAGGCTGAGTGACATGAGGCTGTTTTCGTTAGAGAGAAGAAGGTTAAGAGGTGACTTAATTGAGGCATACAAGATGATCAGAGGATTGGATAGGGTGGACAGTGAGAGCCTTTTTCCTCGGATGGTGATGTCTAGCACGAGGGGACATAGCTTTAAATTGAGGGGAGATAGATATAAGACAGACATCAGAGGTAGGTTCTTTACTCAGAGAGTAGTAAGGGTGTGGAATGCCCTGCCTGCAACAGTAGTGGCCAACACTAAGGGTATTCAATTGGTCATTGGATAGACATATGGACGATAAGGAAATAGTGTAAATGGGCTTTAGAGTGGTTTCACAGGTCGGCACAACATCGAGGGCCGAAGGGCTTGTACTGCGCTGTAATGTTCTATGTTCTATGTATCTCACGGCTGAGGCAGCATTCCCCACTCCCATTTTCACTCCACACTGTAAAATAGTAACAACTAGTTACAGTTGCCAGTTGTCAATTGCAAATGAAGATGATGAAATTATAGGTTTGTACCTGTTGAGATATTATGTACATGTATCTTAAGGGTATGTTTCTTAAACATGCTGTCAAGTAATTCCCGCCACAGGATGCGGTGTAGTCCCATGACTCTGAACTCAGTGTACACCAACAGCAGTAGAAGTCAGATGTACTATCCACATGCTCCCAGTTAACATTGTATGCATGTAGACTCATCATCAAATAATGAATGCACATTGTTGTTTTATCAATCTTTATCACATGATTGGTATGTTTATGTCAAATAGAAGAACGTAACATGGTTGCAGTATGGTCTTTGATGATTTGACTGTGAAGTATACAAGCCTCAAACCCTTTCATACAACAAAACATCTTGTGGAGGTGCAAAACATCTTTGTGGAGGTGGAACAACTATCAAGTACTAACTCACCATGTGTAAGTGATACTGCATTGTATGGTATTTTAGGAATCCTACACACTGTACCTTCATTCTGCCACATTGCACGTTGCTCCAGTCAGCAGACATTAGTTCCTGATAAAATTGATCAAATTCGGGAGGGCTTAATTAGTATAAGTCTACCTGCTATGCAGTTTGTGAATGAACAGTCATTAAAAGCTGACTCTGGATGATTTAGCTTTCAGTAGAACTCCAGAGACTCCTGTCACTTACTATCCCTTCATGAAGTTGGGTACAAATTAAAACATTGCAGATTGGGTGAGGGAAAAAGTATCCATCCAGTAATACCTCCTAACAGTTAGAAGAAGGCTGAAAAAGCTTTCTTCACTGTCAATTTTACATTTGAAGCAGACAGCACATTTTCACTGCTAAAATCACTCTTTTGTGGATGAAGCTTCAGAAGCTCTGGAAAGCAGAAACAGAGCTCAACAGCACCACCATTGCAGTCAAGCAACAACCTATGGACAGCTAAGGCTGTGACCACTTAAGGTACTGCAACTCAGGGAGCCAAACCACCTGAATTGTTTCAGATATTGGTCCAGTAATTCTGCAAAAAAACACAGGATGACGACAACATTTCCAACATACAATTGGAAGGCAACGGACCTCCTCTCTGAGTTTGGCCAACAACGTGTAGAGCTGCGTATTCTGGACCTCAGTGCTTTAAAACCAGATAAACAAGCCACTAAGATTAAAATTGCTATCGGCAAGGAAAGTGTCCACAGACTGTACACTTCAGCTCTGTTTGACAATGACCTTAAAAATCCAGATAAAATATGGTCAACATGTAAAAATCAATTACGAGTGAAGCTCAACTTCTAATACATTGACTGCAATGTATGTCCTTTCGACACCGACCGACAGAGGCGACTGACCAAATCGTAAGGAGATATAGAGCCAAAGATGTAGAGATGTAAAGATGTAGAGATGTAGGGCAGCACGGTAGCATAGTGGTTAGCACAATTGCTTCACAGCTCCAGGGTCCCAGGGTCAATTCCCGGCTTGGGTCACTGGCTGTGCGGAGTCTGCACGTTCTCCCCGTGTGTGCGTGGGTTTCCTCCGGGTGCTCCGGTTTCCTCCCACAGTCCAAAGATGTGCAGGTTAGGTGGATTGGCCATGCTAAATTGCCCTTAGTGTCCAAAATTGCCCTTGGTGTTGGGTGGGGTTACTGGGTTATGGGGATAGGGTGGGGGTGTGGGCTTGGGTAGGGTGCTCTTTCCAAGTGCCAGTGCGGACTTGGTGGACCGAATGGCCTCCTTCTGCACTGTAAATTCTATGATTCTATGATTCAAAGGGCATGATTGTGACTTTAAATCTACAGAGTTGCCCAACAGACTAATTGAGCTCATGATAGCAACTACCCCAATAGAAGCATTCTAAAAAGACCTCTCAGACAACCCAAGGGTTACAGTATGCAAACACTACGACAAAGTGGGTGTAAGGACAAAACTATATTACTAGGTAGACAGACTCTATAGGCCATGTTAACTTTGTCCACAATTGGCACAATTGCCAATAAAGGTAAGCTGATTTATCAATGGGAGCTGTGCGGCCACACACATGCACCCATAACTTATCCAACTTTTAAGAGATATATGCAGGCATGTGGTGTCAGATGACACTGGAGGCACCAATGCAGAAAGCAATGTCAAAACAAGTGGTTCAACACCTTGAGAAGCCAAAACGAGAGGCCAGGCAGTCACAGCATTCCAACCAACTAAGGGTGCGTACCAGTGTCAAGACAATGGGCAGAATTTAACACTCCCCTTGCCGTTGGATTTGTATGTGGGGGGTGAGAGTAAAGTTCTTCAGAGTGATTCCCACTGGGTACCTGCCGGCCCTGACTTCTTCACAATTTTATGCTGGGACGAGCAAGGCCTCAGACAGGCCAGCTGTCCTGTCCCCATTGAGGCTCTTAAGTGGCCAATTATTGACCGCTTAAGGGCCATTTCCCACCCAGCCTCAATTTTCAGGCTGATGGGTGGGGAGGGAACAGCTCCTCCATCGGCCATTGAATTTTGGTTCCCCCCCCCAGCCCCCCACCATAATTCCTGTAGCCGCAGGACCTCCCTCCCACCTCTCCTCCCCCTCCTTTGGCCTCTTCCGTGACACCCCAAACCCCACCGTCCTTTCACCCAGGTCTCCATACATTTCCCACCCTGAGACCGCCATAACTATCTCTTCCTGGAATCCCAGGACTTAGATTCCGAGGACTGCAGGCAGTCCCAGTCATGGCCACTGCAGCCTCTGATGCTCTGAGGACTGTTGGCCAACCAGCTATCTAAGACAGTTGCACCAACACTTTAGGTTGTGGGCGGGATAAAGGGAAATGCTGATTCGGGGGAATCATAGGTTTGAGCCAGGGAAGTGGGATGGGAGTTTTCGGAGATGGGAGTTAGGGTAATAAAGGATTTGTTTCTTGGGGGCTGGTTTGCGAGGCTGGCGGAGAAATATGAGTTGGGGCAGGGGGAGATGTTTAGCTATATGCAGGTCCGACATTTCACTAGGGAAGAGGTACAGAGCTTTCCGATGGCACCGGCCCCCACACTGTTGGAAGAGGGTAGTGTCAGCTATTTATGGGATGATTCTGGGGAAAGATAAGGTATCGCTGGAGGGGATTAAGGCGAAGTGGGAGGAAGAGTTGGGGGAGGGTATGAAAGACGGGCTGTGGTGTGAGGTGCTCCGGAGGATGAATGCCTCAACTTCGTACGCAGGCTTGGGGCTGATACAGTTGAAGGTGGTGTATAGGACGCACCTCACAAGGACGAGGATGAGCCGACTCTTTTGAGGATACGGAGGATGTTTGTGAACGCTGTGGGATGGGGGGTGGGTGGGGTGGGAGGGCGGGGGCGCAAATCCTGTTCATATGTTTTGGCCCTGTCCAAAACTGGAGAGGTATTGGAGGGAGGTCTTCAGGGTAATCTCGACAGTGGTCCTCATGAGACTCGAACCAGGTCCCCCAGAAGCCATATTCGGGGTGTCGGATCAGCCGGGGTTGGAAGCGGGTGCGGAGGCAGATGTCTTAGCCTTTGCCTCGCTAATCGCCCAAAGGCGGTCCTGTTGGGGTGGAGGTCAGCTTCTCTGCCTTGTGCCTCGGCGTGGCGAGGAGGGGGAGGGGGGCAGGGGGACACGGGTCCTGCTGGTGTTTTTAAACGTTCGAGCAAGCAAAGTTTGAGTTGAGGGGATGGATGGAAGGGTTCTCCAACTCGTGGGCGTTGTTTATCATGCATTTTCATGAATTGGATGACATCGCTCATTTGGGAGGGGTTGGGTGGGGGGTTTGGAATGTACAAATTATTGGTGATTATGTATGGGTTGAAGATGGATTCCTGATTCTTTTTCTTTTGTGTTTTAGATTAAAAATGTTGGGGGCTGTTTGGGGGTGGGTGGATAAAGGAATTGTTCGCCAGCAGATTGCCATTGTATTTGTTATTGTTGATTATTTGTTGGTGGGTGTAAATTTGAAGAAAATGTGGAAAAGGAGGAGAATAAAAATATTTTAAGCAGAATTTCCTCCTGAGTGAGGGGTGGAAGCCTACCTCCAGCCAATGAATGCTTTTTCGAGCGTGAAATAATTGCGGGACAGACAGTGTCGGCAGGGATGTGTTCCGCACTGACTCTTCAGATGGTGAGAAGGGAATCCCTCGCCATTCTAAAGATCCTGGCCATGATCTACAAAATGACTAGTCCAGATATATGGTCAGATGTGGAGGATAACCAAACCATCGATACAGAAAGTGAGCAGACATTCAGCAGGGTGAACTTCAAAGAGTGTATTAGCACAGTAGTCCCAACTAAAGTCTTTGCTACCATCCAGATTATATGCCCACAGCCTAACCTAAATACAAAGCTGAATGCTGGTGCAGGTGCAAGCATCCTCTCACTCGCACACTCAAATGTATGTACCCACAGATGTGGAAAGTGATGATTCAACCAACCACTGCCAAATTCATTGCTAACGATGGTTTGGATATCGCTGGGATCCATGGTATCGCAAAGACAATGATGGGAGCACAGACTCTGCGTCTGCGTGGGTTTCCTCCGGGTGCTCCGGTTTCCTCCCACAAATCCTGAAAGACGTGCTGTCAGGTGAGTTGGACATTCTGAATTCTCCCTCTGTGTACCCGAACAGGCGCCAGAATGTGGCGACTAGGGGCTTTTCACAGTAACTTCATTGCAATGTTAATGTAAGCCTACTTTTGGCAATGAAGATTATTATATAAATTCTGGGTTCAAAATCCCTTCTATAGCGTTCAATATCTGTAAGGCATTGGGAGAGGGTGTGAGACTGGCAAACAGCAGTGGCTCCCACCCCGGGACGCTTGATTACCCCATTGATCCCCCCTCCTCCCTTGGAACACCCTGCCCATGCTCTCCAGGCCCCAGCGGGCTCCCATTACTGTACACCAGACGGTGTACTCTGGACACCCACTCATAACGTCACCAGGACCGGGTGCTGCTCCCCTCCCATGGCACTCACCCACCCTCCGGCCGTGGACATGACCTCGGAGTTGTGTCCCATCCCCTGGGTGTTTGGATGTTGGCTGCTGCGTGTGTGGTGTTGTCTCCCGCAGTGTTCAAGCACAGTGTCCAGGCATAACGGTTTGATTGGGATGCTAGGAAATGACTCTCACATGCTGCATGATCCGCCCACCCACGGGAATTCACTTAGGTTGTGTGAAGTGCTCTCTTAACCAAGATTGCCAATTCCCTATTAGCAATGGCCTTCAGCCGCACGGCCAGTGGCCTCAGCAGTCGATGGGGGTTATGGCTATTCAGTGGGGCAAACGGACAGGGACAAGGGTTGTCCCTTGAATGGGTACACACGATCCTGGGGTGGCAAGGTGGTACCGCACGAGGTTCCCCCCCCCCCACCCCGGTTGCCCCCCCAGATCCTCTCCCCCACCCTTCCATGGTGGCCCACCCCTGTGGAGGTTCCCCCCTCCAGCCGAGGTTCCCCTACCCCCCACCAAGCACTGGGGTGGGAAGCCCACTGCTCTCGGGCTCTTTGCCTGTTAGCAAAGATCAGTATTCACCTCCTCAGCTGAAGCCCTTCCGCCAGGTTCACATTTTAAAAAAGGAGAACTAATCGGCGCCAGCGTGACCATTTTTGGGGAGGCTGATGAATGACAAGAGACCCTTGAATAAGCAGTAACTCACGTTAATTGTATGGAAATAGGGCTTAAGTGGTGATAATTGGTTTCTCACCACGCTACGGCGAGTTCCCAATTTCACCTATGGGAGCGGGCCGGTTGCGTCGCAAACTGTTTGGCGCCTGGTGCTGTTCTCGTTTTCGACCTCTCCTGCTATTCAACGTCCAGAGAATCGTGTTCTTAGTCTCTCAAATGGAGAATTACTCCCCCAGACTTTCAAACTCAGAAATGTTACAATCATTAATTCTGTACTTGTAATTTCTGTACTTAAATCTCTCTTTCTTAATTCTAAGTGACAGATCCCTCTCAGTGCTCAGACTTTTCTGAGGGAAAACGTGACCTCTAATCAATTGGGCTAATATTTGATTAAGTTGCGAAAATTTCCTGAACTGAAATGGACAGCAACCAGATGTTCCCCAAATTCCCAATCATCCTGCTCATGTTGTCATGGCAGCTTTGAGTGGATGAGATGTCAGAATCGATCATGAAGAGCTCAACTCCTTGCTGCCAGCTCTAAGCTGGAATTATATGTGCAACAGCCTGGAGAACCCCTCAAATTATTTGCAAATTGGGTCATAAACCTCTCGGTTAATTTAGCACTCAGCACCTTAATTCACAGTTTTGTTTTAAATACATTTAGAGTACCCAACTCATTTTTTCCAATTAAGGGACAATTTAGCGTGGCCAATTCACCAACTTTGCACACCTGTAGGTTGTGGGGGTGAAGCCCACACAAACACGGGGTGAATGTGCAAACTCCACACGGTCAGTGACCCAGAGCTGACATCGAACCTGGGGCCTCAGCGCTGTGAGGCAGCAGTGATACCACTGCACCACCGTGCCCCACCTTAATTCACAGTTATCTGAAACTTACGAACATATGAATTAGGACCAGTAGTAGGTCACTTCGCCTTTTAAGCCTGCTTCATCATTCAATAAGATCCTAGCTGATTTGATTGTAACCTCAAGTCCGCATTCCTGCCTACCCCCGAAAACCTTTCACCCTCGCTTGTTAATCAAGAATCTATCTACCTCTGTCTGAAAAATATTCACCACTCTGCTTCCACTGTCTTTTGAAGAACAGAGTTCCAGAGACTCATGACCCTCTGTGAGAAAAGATATCTCCTCATCTCTGTCTTAAATGAGTGACCTCTTCATTGCAAAATTGGCTTAGTCGTAGGAGCCAGAGGGTGATGACAGGTGGCTGGAAGCCAGTGTCCAGTGGCATACCACAGGGATCTTTGCTGGGTACCTTATTATTGCCATTTATATAAACAACATAGATGACTATAGGGGGGTAAGATCAGGAAGTTTGTGGGTGACACAAGGATTGACTGGGTGGTTAACAGTGAGGGTGAGTGTCTTGGATTACAGGAAGATATGTCAATAATAATAATAATAGACGGGGAGGAGGGATTCTCTATCCTGCCGCACCCATTTTCTGATGCGGCACCCCCCACTGGCAGCGGGATTCTCCGCCCCGGCAGCCAGCCAATGCGGTTTCCCATTGGGGGCGTGCCCACGATGTTGGGAAATCCACAGGCGTGAATGCACTGCCGTCAAAACGGAGGATCCCGCCGACGGAGAATCCAGCCCGGGATGTTTAAATGGGCAGAGAACTGGCAGAAGGAATTTCATCCTGAAATGTGTGAAGTGATACACTTTGGAAGGAGTAATTTGACAAGGAAATATTTAATGAACGGCATGACACTGGGAAGTTCCGAGGAACAAAGGGACCTTGGCGTGTTTATCAATAGACATCTGAAGGCGGGACGGCGGGTTAATAGGGTGGCAAAAAAGGCATATGGAACACTTGCCTTTACCCATCGAGGCACAGATTACAAAAGCAGGGAGGTCGTATTGGTGTTGAATATATCTTTGGTGAGGCCACAGCTGGAGTACTGTATGCTATTCTGGTTGAAACATTACAGGAAGGATGTGATTGAACTGGAGGGTGTGCAAAGGAGATTCATCAGGATGTTGCCTGGGATGGAACATTTAAGTTATGAAGGGAGGTTTGATAGACTTGGGTTGGAGCAGAGAAGACTGAGGGGCAACCTGATCGAGGTGCACAAGATTATGAGGAGCATGGACAGGGTGGATAGGGAACAGTTATTCCCCTTAGTTGAAGGGTCAATCACGAGGGCACACAAGTTCAAGGTGAGGGGCAGGAGGTTTTGCGGGGTTGTGAGGAAAAGCATTTTTACCCAGAGGGTGGTGACGGTCTGGAACGCACTGCCCATCGAGGATGGTAGAGGCGGGTTGTCTCACATCCTTTAAAAAGTACCTGGATGAGCACTTGGCGCATAATAGCAATCAAGGCTATGGGCCAAGTGCTGGCAAATGGGATTAGGTAGGTAGGTCAGGTGATTTTCATATGTCGGTGCAGACACGAGGGGCAAAGGGCCTCTTCTGCACTGTATTTTCTGTGATTATGTTACCTCTAGTTCTAGATTCTCTGGCAAGCGGAAACAGCTCTCCATATCAATACCCAGCAGGATCTTAAAGGTTTTGATGAAGTCCCCTCTTACTCTTGTCAACTCCAGTGGATACAAACTGTAGTAACTAACCCCTTTAAGAGGGCATGCATCGGAATGGTCATGTGACCCGATCGTCCAATGGGGTTTGAGTGTGGGGATGTCAGCGCAGAGTGCGGGATTTTGCAGCCAATTGTGATCCTAGTGCTGTGAATGAAGACATTGATTCTAGTACTCTGTATATCATTTGAATTTATAATAAACCAGTCATTGTTAGTTAGCTAACTGGTGGTCGCCAATTATTGCACTTACTACATTGGCGACGAGGAAAACAACAGCTACTCAGATTGCAACAAAGAAAGAACTTTGAAGGAAAGTTTGGTTGCAGGAGTTGCAGGACAAGTCCAATCGAGTCCAGCTGCAAAAGAGCCGAAACATGTAGATTTAGAGAAGCACAGTCCTTCATGTGTGGAAGAAATGGACATTTAAGGCACTAGTGTAAAAACAAACAGGGTAAATAACACTGCACCAGTGCATAGTGCAGACGATTGTCCAGCAGGTGAATGGCATTTTGTCACTTAATAATATGAGAGCGGACAAGGTAGCCCCCATCACAGTGGTGTTGTTAGTGAACAGCCAGCTATTGAGGCACAGAGGCGTCAGCTTTTGTCGTGAGTGAATAGACCTACCGGTATCTCCAAGAACGTGTTCAACCCCGAGTTTAAAGAATGCTGCAGCTAGACTGGCAACAGAAACCAGAGAAGCCATAAAAATAGTAGGAGTGACCATGACTCCAATGAGTTAAAGTCAGCAGTCTGCACATAGAACATAGAACAGTACATCACACTACAGGCCCTTTGGCCCACGATGTTGTGCCGACCATTTATCCTAATCGAAGATCAACCTAACCTCCATCCTTTCAATTTACTGCTCTCCATGTGCCTGTCCAAGAGTCGCTTAAATGTCCCTAATGACTCTGACTCCACCACCTCCGCTGGCAGTGCAGTCCACGCATCCACCACTCTCTGTGTAAATAACCTACCTCTGACATCTCCCCTATACCTTTCTCCAATCACCTTAAAACTGTGTCCCCTCGTGACAGGGTAGCACGGTAGCACAAGTGGATAGCACTGTGGCTTCACTGTGCCAGGGTCCCAGGTTCGATGCCCCGCTGAGTCACTGTCTGCGTGGAGTCTGCACGTTCTCCCCGTGTCTGCGTGGGTTTCCTCCGGGTGCTCCGGTTTCCTCCCAAAGTCCAAAGACGTGCAGGTTAAGTTGGTTGGCCATGCTAAATTGCCCTTAGTCTCCAAAAAGGTGAGGAGGGGTTATTGGGTTACTGGGATAGGGTGGAAGTGGGGGCTTCAGTGGGTCGGTGCAGATTCGATGGGCCGAATGGCCTCCTTCTGCACTGTATGTTCTATGTTCTATGTGACAGCCATTTCCGTCCTGGGGAAAAGTCTCTGGCCATCCACTCTACCCATGCCTCTCAGCACCTTGTACACCTCGATCAAGCCACCTCTCTTCCTTCTTCTCTCCAGTGAGAAAAGCCCTAGCTCAACCTTTCTTCATAAGTCATGCCCTCTAGTCCAGGCAGCATCCTGGTAAATCTCCTCTGAACCCTCTCCAAAGCATCCTTCCTATAATGAGGCGACCGGAACTGGACACAACACTCCAAGTGTGGCCTAACCAAGGTTTTATAAAGCTGCAGCAAAACCTCCGGATCTTAAACTCAATCCCCCGTTCATGAAAGCCAAAACACCATATGCCTTCTTAACTACCCTATCAACCTGGGTGGCAACTTTTGAGGGATCTATGTACGTGGATCCCAAGATCCCTTGGTTCCTCTACACTTCCAAGAATCCTGCCTTTTACCCTGTATTCAGCATTCAAATTCGACCTTCCAAAATGAATCACTTCACATTTATCTAGGTTGTACGCCATCTGTCACTTCTCAGCCCAGCTCTGCATCCTGTTGTAACCTGCAACAGCCCTTGACACTATCTACAACTCCACCAACCTTCGTGTCATCGGCAAACTTACTAACCCACCCTTCCACTTCCTCATCCAAGTCATTTATAAAAAACACAAAGAGCAGACGTCCCAGCACAGATCCCTGCGGAACACCACTGGTCACCGACCTCCAGGCGGAATACTTTCCATCCACTACCACTGTGTCTTCTTCGGCCAGCCAATTCAGGTATCCAGACAGCCAAATATCCCATGCTCCCTGGCTTTCTGAATGAGCCTATCATGGGGAACCTTATCAAATGCCTTAATGAAATCCATATGTACCACGTCCACTGCCCGACCTTCATCAATGTGTCTCATCACATCCTCAAAGAATTCAACGAGTCTTGTGAGGCATGACCTGCCCCTCACAAACCCCACAAAGCCATGCTGACTATCTTTAATCAAACTATGTTTCTCTAAATAATCATAAATCCTATCTCTCAGAACCCTTTCCAGTATTTTGCTCAACACAGATGTAAGATTGACTGGTCTGTAATTCCCAGGGATTTTCCTATTCCCTTCTTGAACAGGAGAACAACATTTGCCTTCCTCCAATCATCCAGTACTACTCCAGTGGAGAGTGAGGATGCAAAGATCATCGCCAACGGTGCAGCAATCTCCTCCCTCGCTTCCTGTATATCCCTTCTGTATAACCTTGGGTATATCCCTTCTGGCCCAGGGGACTTATCTATCCTGATGCTTTTCACAATTTCCAGCACATCCTCCTTCTTAATATCAACCTGTTTGAGCCTATTAATCTGGTTCACGCTGTTCACACAAGCAACAAGGTCTCTCTCTCTAGTGAATACTGAAGCAAAATATTCATTTAGGACCTCCCCTACGTCCTCAGACTCTAGGTACAAGTTCCCTCCACTATTTATGATCGCCCCTACTCTCACTCTGATCATCCTCTTATTTCTCACATAAGTGTAGAACGCCTTGGGGATTTCCCTAATCCTTCCCACCAGGACTTTTTCATGTCCCTTCTAGCTCTCCTAAGTCCATTTTTGAGTTCCTTCCTGGCTATCTTGTAACCCTCTAGAGCCGGTCCAGATCCCTGCTTCCTCAACCTTACGTAAGCTTCCTTCTTCCTCTTGACTAGAACTCCACTTCTCTGGTCATCCAAGGCTCCTTCACCTTATCATTTCCAAGGGAAGTTGAAGTCACCCATGACAACAACTCTGTTACTTCTGCACCTTTCCAAGATCTGCCGCCCAATCTGTTCCTCCATCTCTCTGCTGCAATTGGGGGGTCTATAGAAAACTCCCAATAAAGTGACTGCTCCTTTCTTGTTTCTGACTTCCACCCATACTGATCCAGTAGACAACTCCTCCTCAACTACCTCATTTTCTGCAGCTGTGGTGCACTCCCTAATTAACAGTGCCACTCCCCCTCCTCTTTTACCTCCTTTCCTATTCTTCTGAAAACATCTAAATCCCGGAACATCTAACAACCATTCCTGCCCCTGTGAAATCCATGTCTCCGTAATGGCCACAACATCGTAGTTCCAAGTACTGATCCATGCTCTAAGTTCATCTCCCTTATTCCTGATACTCCTTGCATTGAAACAGACACACTTTAACCCATCCCACTGTGTGCAACTTTGCCCTATCAGCTGTCTATCTTTCCATACAGACTAGCTGCATACTATTTTTGTCCGTTCAACAGCTACCCTATCCTCTGATCAGTAGCTCTGGTTCCCGTTCTCCTGTCAAACTAGTTTAAACCCTCCCAAAGAGCTCTAGCAAACCTCCCGCCCAGGATATTGGTGCCCTTCCTGTTTAGGTGCAACCCGTCCCTCATGTATAGGTCCCACCTTCCCCAGAAGGCATCCCAATGATCTACATATCTGAAGCCTTCCCTCCTACACCAGCCCTGTAGCCACGCGTTCAGCTACACTCGCTCTCTGTTCCTTGCCTCACTAGCACCTGGCACCGGTAGCAATCCTGAGATTCTCAGAGAGTCCAAAGGTGCGCAGGTTAGGTAGATTGGCCATGCTAAATTGCCCTTAGTGTCCAAAGAAAAGGTTGGTTAGGTTACTGGGTTACAGGGATAGGATGGAGTTGTGGGCTTAGATAGGATGCTCTTTCCTAGGGCCGCTGCAGACTCGATGGGCTGAATGGCCTCCTTCTGCACTGTAAATTCTATGATTCTATACTACTCTGCTCGTCCTGCTCTTTAGCTTCCAACCTAACTCCCTAAAATCACTTTTTAGATCCTCATTCCTTTTCTTAGCTATGTCGTTGGTGCCAATGTGCACCACGACTTCTGGTTGCTCACCCTCCACCTTAAGAATCCTGTAGACTCGATCCGGGACATCCCTGAATCTGGAACCCGGGAGTCAACATACCTACCGAGAGTCTTGTTCGCGACCACAGGATCTCCTATCCGTTCCCCTAACCATTGAGTCTCCTATCACTATCGCTTTTCTATTCTCCCCCCTTCCCTTCTGAGCCACAGAGCCAGGCTCAGCGCCAGAGACCTGGCCGCTATGGCCTTCCCCTGGTAGGTCCGCCCCCCAACAGCATCCAAAGCAGTATACTTGGTTTGAAGGGGAACATCTACCGTTTATAGCGGTGTCGGCCCAAGGACCGAGTTTAATGGGGTACGACTGGCTCTAAGTGATCAAGTTGCACTGGCTGAAAAGAGAGGGGGCTGCATGGAGTTGTCAAAAATACCAAGATGTGTTCCAGGAGGAATTGGAAAAGATCAAAGGATTGTAAATAAAAATCCATGTGGACCCGGAAGCCACCCCAACATTTATTTAGAGCGGGAGCTGTGCCCTACGCATTAGTAGAGAAGGTAGAGACAGCACTAAAATGACTGGAAGACTTGGGCATATTAGACCCGTACAATTTGCAGAGTGGCAGCACTCATTGTGCTGGTAGTCAAACCAAACAAGACCATCCGTGTCTACAGAGATTACAAGCTGACGGTAAATCAGGCCACGAAACTAGATCGGTACCCCATCCCCAAAATAGAGGATCGATATGCCAAGTTGGCTCGGGGTTTGACATATACCAAGTTGGATAAGAGCCATGCTTACCAACAGTTAGAACAGGACAAAGCATCAAAAGGATATGTCACCATAAATACTCATAAAGGGTTATACCAATATACAAGTCTGCTGCCGTTAGAGGTTTCAAAGGCTTGAGCCATCTTCCAGTGACTCATGGAGAGTTGCTGCAGGATTTTCCCAAGGTTGCCATTTATTTGAACGATGTTTTAACAATGGGATCCACTGAAGAGGAATATCTTGCCAATTTGGGCGAAGTTTTGAAGAGATTTCAGGAGGCGAATGTGCGCTTAAAAAGAGAAAAGTGCACCTTCCAAGTAAACCAGGTGGTTTATCTTGGTTATCTGGTGGATGCTGAGGAGTTGCACCTCGTGGAGGACAAAGTGAGAGCAATTAAGGAGGCACCGGCGCCTAGGAACACCTCAGAACATTTTCTATTAAAGAAGTGCCCAGGGGGGGGGGGTGTTGGGAAGCACCACAGAAAGAGGCTTTTAACCAAGTTAAGCAGGCACTTCAGCCTTCATGCTTATTTGTACATTTTGACTCCTCTAAGAAGGTGTACTTGCATGCGATGCATCACCATATGGAGTAGGGTCTGTGTTATCCCATATAATGGAGGACGGGTCTGTGAGATCCATTGGGTGTGCACCAAGAACCCAAACAGACACAGAAAGAGGATACTTCCAAAAAGAAAAAGAAGGCCCGGCTATTATTTACGGCATCAAGGAGTTTCATCACACATATGCGAGAGGCACTTTACTATCATCAGAGATCACAAGCCACTTTTTGGGCACTTCAAAGAAGAAAAGCGATGCCGCCAATTGCTTCTGCTAGGATACAAAGATGGGTGAGGTTCTTACCGGCCTACGAATAGACCCTCGAACATCGACCAGGGGCTCTCATAACCAATGGAGACGCCTTAAGTTGCCTTCTGTTACCAAAATGCACTTCACTCCCTCTTGTACCTCTTGAAGAATTGCATAGTGCCTATTCGAATGTGTCAAAGATTCAAATGCTAGCGAAAAGCTACGTTTGGTGTCCTGGCTTCGATGCTGACTTGGAACGGATTGTGAAACAATATGACCAGTGTGACCAATGCCAGTTACACCAGAAGTTGCCAGCCGCAGCTCCCTTGCCTCACTGGGAATGGCCGGGTCGACCATGGGTGAGAGTTCATGTGGATCATGTTGGCCCTTTCATGGGTGTTATGTTCCTTTGACCAGTGGATGCCCATTCGAAATGGATGGAGGTATTTGAACGGAAGTCCCCAACTTCATATGAAATTAAATGAAAATCGCTTATTGTCACAAGTAGGCTTCAATGAAGTTACTGTGAAATGCCCCTAGTCGTCACATTCCAGCGCCTGCTCGGGGAGGCTAGTACGGGAATTGAACCGTGCTGCTGGCCTGCCTTGGTCTGCTTTCAAAGCCAGCGATTTAGCCCTGTGCTAAACGAGTCCCAGTTGAGAAACTGCGCCAATATTTCGCCACCCATAGCATACCAGAAGTACTTATCTCGGAAAACGGAACGGCGTTCACAAGTGCAGAATTCCAGAAGCACGTGACACATAATGGAAATAAGGCATATTAGGAATGCGCCACATCACCTCTCATCAAATGGGTTGGCTGAACGCGCAACTCAAACAATCAAGCCTGGTGTGAAGAAGCAATCGCCTGCGTCACTGGGAACCAACATTGCACGGTGTCTGTTAGCTTGCAGAACCACTCCGCATGTCATGACTGGCATAGTCCCAGCTGAGCTGCTGATGGGGCAACACTTGAGAACCAGGGTGAGACGGGTAGTTCCAAAGTTGACAAGGAGGGTGGAGACAAGGCAGAGTTGCCAAAATAGAGACCATGATTCAGTAAATGTGGAAAGAGTGTTTGAAATAGATGATTCCGTTTTTGTAAAGAATTTTGGAAGTGGACCAAGTTGGGTCCCAGGAGATGTGGTGGCCAAGACTGTCCTATGAAGTGAAAATGCAGGACACGTTTTTGGCAAGCTGCTCCCAGTGAAACCGAGAAAATAGTGGAAAATGATGTGCTGGTATCAGGAGAGAGTCCCACAGAAGCAGGTCCAGTCAAACCGACCTCTACAGTGGAACCTCAACCAGGTGAGGAAGATTCAGTTTCTGATAAATTGTATTAAAAATTGTTTGTTGGACCTCCGGTGCGGCTATGAAGGAGTAAGTCTCACATTTGGTGGCTCCCGCTCTGGTCAGACTTTTGGACCTTTTCCCCCCATTTTTACCGGACTTCAATTGTAAAACTGATGACAGAGGCAATTGTGTACTGAATTCCCACATCGGTACATGGAGAGAAGGACTATAAGTGCTCGTAAAGGCAGAAACAGAAAGACAGAGAAGGCTTGGGCTGAAGCTGCAGTGGGAGACAGCATGGCGGAGGACTGGACCTCTGGTATGTCGACCCAGCGGTCATCGGAGCAGCTGATGCAAGTTATTCAGGAAGGCTTTGCTAAGCAGAAACAGGACTGCTTGGACCCGATAAAAGAGTCAATTGAGCGGCTGGAGCTTAGACTGCACACCCAAGATCGGGCGGTCCAGAATGTAGAGAAGGTGCTGGCTGAGCAGGAGGAACATCAAACTGCAGTGGAGTTGGAGGTGGGGATGCTGAGAGACCAGCAGAAAAAGCTCCTGGAGAAGGTGGAGGACCTAGAGAATAGGTCCCGCCGGCAGAACTTGAGAACGTTGGGCTCCCGGAGGGGTCCGAAGGAGCGGACACTGGGGCATACCTAGCGGGTATGTTTGAGAAGCTGCTGAGGGATGGGGCATTCTCCCGGTCCTTTGAGGTGGACAGGGCTCATAGAGCACTCGTGAGGAATCCGTGAATGGGAGAACCCCCCGAGGGCAATGGTGGTGAGATTCCACAGGTACTTGGATAAGGAGCGCATTCTACAGTGGGCCAAGCAGACACAGAGCTGTAAGTGGGACAATAGTATCCTGCGGGTTTACCAAGACCTGAGTGTGGAGGTGGCCAGGAGAAGAGCAGGCTTCAACCAGATTGGGTCGCTCCTTTTTAAGAAAAAGGTGAAGTTCGGACTGTTGTTTCCGGCCCGTCTCAGGGTCACGCACGAGGAACAGCACTTTTATTTTGAGTCACCTGAGGACGTGCTGGACTTCGCGAAAAGGAAAGGACTGGTGGTGGACTGAGAAATTTTGAACTTTGCTGCAACGATCATGTTTTTTTTTTTCTGTACTTTTAAAACAAAGTTTCTTGTTTTTTGCTTTGTGGAAGCTGTTTGTAATGCCTTTTGCATTGATTTGGGACCAGTGGGAGGGCTGAGTGAGTTAAGGTTTTCATTTGCACTGTGGGGGGATGGAGGTCAATAACTGTGTTGAAATCCCCTCCCACGAACAACATGTGTGAGTCCAGGTCCGGTATCTTCCCCAGCATCCTCTTTATAAACTCCACATCATCCCAATTTGGCGCATACACATTTACTAATACCACCTGCACCCCCTCCAGTTCCCCACTGACCATCATGTACCGACCTCCCACATCCGAAACTATTCTACCCACCTCAAACACCACCCGCTTATTGATCAGGATCGCGACCTTGTTTAGATCTTGGTGTTTTCAGTCAGGCAATTGTGTGGGGATTGTTTGATGTTGGAGTATGTTTGTATGAGTGGGGGGGAGGGTGGGGAGGGAACAATAGGTGGGAGACTCTCGGAAGCGCAGTGGGGGGTGGTGCACATGTGTTCGGTTTATTAAAGGGGTTGGGTTACAGAGTGTTGTTACTAGGGGGGGAGGGGGGTAAATGTTCTGCTGATGAGGGAGGGACTTGGGCTAAGGGACAGAGAGGAGGTTTGGGGCAGAGGGTGCCTGGGGGCGGACCGGTGGAGGCACAGAGCATGGTCTGGAGGCTGGCCCAAAAAGGGGGATGGCTGATTGGTGGAGGAGGGGCGGGGGGGGGGGGGGGGGGGGGCGGCAATGTGTCCCCCAACTAGGCTGATCACCTGGAATGTTCGAGGGTTAAATGGGCCGGTCAAGAGGGCACGTGTGTTCACGTATCTTAGGGGACTGAAGGTAGACGTGGTAATATTGCAGGAGACGCACCTTAGACTAACTGACCAGTTTAGATTGAGGAAAGGCTGGGTCAGTCAGGTCTTTCACTCGGGACTAGACTCAAAGACTAGAGGGGTCGCGATCCTGATCAATAAGCGGGTGGTGTTTGAGGTGGGTAGAATAGTTTCGGATGTGGGAGGTCGGTACATTATGGTCAGTGGGAAACTGGAGGGGGTGCAGGTGGTATTAGTAAATGTGTATGCGCCAAATTGGGATGATGTGGAGTTTATAAAGAGGATGCTGGGGAAGAAACCGACCCTGGACTCGCACAGGTTGGTCATGGGAGGGGACATCAACACAGTTATTGACCCTGGCTTGAACCGGTCAAGCTCGAAAATAGGCAGGGTGCCAGCAATGGCAAAGGAACTAAAAGGGTTCATGGAGCAGATGCGGGGAGGGGTGGATCCATGGAGATCTGGGCAGCCGAGGGTGAAGGAGTTCTCCTTCTACTCGCACATGCATAAAGTATACTCCTGGATTGATTTCTTCATTTTGAGCAGGGCCTTACTGGCAGGGGTGGTGGATCACTCGGCGATCACAATCTCAGACCATGCTCCGCACTGGGTTGACCTGCAGGTTAGTAAAGACAGTAACCAGCGCCCGCACTGGAGGTTAGATGTGGGACTTTTGGCTGACAAAGGGGTATGCGAGCGGCTGAGGAAATGTATTCAGAGCTACCTGTAGGTCAATGACACGGGGGAAATATCAGCAGCGGTGGTCTGGGCAGCACTGAAGGCAGTGGTGAGAAAGGAGCTGATCTTAATCCGGGCCCATAGGGAGAAGGTAGACAGGGCAGAGAATGACCGACTGGTAAAGGAGATACTACAGATCGATAGGAGGTATGCAGAGACCCCAGAGGCAGGGCTTTTAAGGGAATGGCGGAGGCTACAGGCGGAGTTCGGCTTCTTAACCACAGGGAGGGCGGTGTAGCAGCTGAGAAAGGTGAGGGGGGCGATCTATGAGCAGGGGTGAAAAAAGAGTTTAGGGATTTCTACAGTAGGCTATATAGGTCGGAACCCCCTACGGGGCTGGAGGGGATGAGGCGCTTCTTGGAGGGGCTGAATTTCTCAAAGGTGGACGGGGAGCAGGTAGAAGGGCTGGGGGCCCCGATCGGGTTGGAAGAGATAGTAGAGGGTCTGAAGGCCCTGCAGTCGGGTAAAGCCCCGGGGCCGGACGGGTACCCAGTGAAGTTTTGTAAAACGTTCTCTGGGATATTGGGGCAGGTGTTGATGAGGATGTTCAATGAGGCAAGGGAAAGAGGGGTGCTGCCCCCGACGATGTCACAGGCCATGATTTCGCTGATTCTGAAGTGGGACAAGAACCCGGTGCTGTGTGGGTCCTATCGGCTGATATCCCTGTTGAATGTGGATGCCAAATTGCTGACCAAAATTTTGTCCTCCAGAATTGAGGATTGTGTTCCGGGCGTTATTGGGGAGGACCAGACGGGATTTGTTAAGGGTAGGCAGTTGGTGGCCAATGTAAGAAGGTTGTTAAATGTGATCATGATGCCCCCGGAAGGTAGGGAGGTGGAGGTAGTGATCGCAATGGATGCAGAAAAGGCTTTTGATCGGGTCAAATGGGATTATCTGTGGGAGGTACTGGGACGGTTCGGATTTGGGCAGGGCTTTATTGACTGGGTCAGGTTGCTGTATCAAGCTCCTGTGGCAAGCGTACAGATGAAGAAGACAACATCGGACTATTTTAGACTGCTCCGGGGAAGAGACAGGGATGCCCCTTCTCCCCACTGTTGTTCGCGCTAGCTATAGAGCCGTTGGCAATTGCTCTGAGAGCCTCAAGGGGCTGGTCCGGGGGGTGGAGCACAGAGTCTCGCTCTATGCAGACGACCTGCTTCTGTATGTATCGGACCCAATAGAGGGGATGGAAGAAATCATGAGGATTCTAGGGGAATTTGGCCGGTTTTCGGGTATCAGCTAAATATGGGGAAAAGTGAGATGTTTGCGGTCCAGGCGAGGGGACAGGAGAGGCGATTGGGGGAGCTGCCGTTTAGATTAGTGGGGGAAGCTTTAGGTACCTAGGCATTCAAGTGGCGCGGGAATGGGACCGGCTGCATAAATTAAATCTGGCCCGACTAGTAGACCAAATGAAGGACGATTTTCGGAGATGGGACGCGCTTCCTTTGTCACTGGCTGGGAGGGTGCAAACAGTGAAGATGACGGTCCTCCCGAGACTCCTGTTTGTATTTAAGTGTCTCTCCATCTTTATTCCACAGTCCTTTTTTAAACGGGTCAACAAACACTGGCTTTGTTTGGGCAGGCAAGACCCCGCGAGTAAGGAAGGCAATGCTTGAGCGGAGTCGGGGAGAGGGCGGGCTGGCACTGCCAAATTTTAGTAACTATTACTGGGCGGCGAATATAGCCATGATCAGGAAGTGGGTGGGGGGGGAGCGGTCGGCATGAGAGCATATGAAAGCGGCTTCATGCAAGGGCACCAGTCTGGGGGCGTTGGTAACTGCGCCTCTGCCATTCCCGCCGGCACAGTACTCCACCAGCCCCATCGTGTTGGCGGCCCTGGGTGGCTGGGGGCAATGGAGGAGATATGTGGGAGCAGAGGGAACATCGGTCTGGTCCCAAATCTGTAATAATCACCGGTTTGCCACGGGAAGTATGGATGGGGGGTTCCGGATATGGCGGAGAGCAGACATTGAGAGGATGGAGGATATGTTTATAGAGGGGAGCTTTCCGAGTATGAGGGCGCTGGAGGAGAAGTTTGGGTTGGTCAGAGGAAACAAATTCAGGTATCTGCAGGTGCGGGACTTCCTACGTAAACAGGTGTCAACCTTCCCGCTCCTACCGCTAAGGGGGATTCAGGACAGGGTAGTTTCCAGAGGGTGGGTAGGAGAACGGAGCATCACTGACATTTACAAGGAACTTATGGAGTCAGAGGCGATGCAGACTGAGGAGCTGAAGCGCAAGTGGGAGGAGGAGCTGGGAGGAGAGATAGAGGATGGTCTGGGCGGACGCGTTGAGTAGAGTCAACCCCTCCGCAACATGTGCCAGGCTCAGCCTGATACAATTCAAGGTCGTTCATCGGGCTCTCATGACAGTGGCCCAGATGAGTAGATTCTTTGGGGTTTAAGACAGGTGTGCAAAATGTGCGGGAGGACCAGCGAACCATGTCCACATGTTCTGGGCATGTCCGAAGCTAAGGGGATTACATCTTTCCTTGAATAAGGTGACCAATACTGTACACAGTGCTCCAGATGTGGCCTCACCAATGCCCTGTGCACCTGAAGCATAACCTCCTTACTTTCATAATCAATTCCACTCACAATAAATGATAACATTCTATTAGCTTTCATAATTACTTGCTGTAACTATATAGTAGCCTTAATCAACTAATTTCCGACATTAGGATAGGTTCTAGAAACGTTTCATCTTCACACTGGATGGATAATTATTTTGAGCTATGACCCACCACAGCTTCTGAGCTTTTTGATTTCATTTGAAGAATTGTTTAATTGCTTCAAATATGTTTATCCCAGTCTTTGCTGGAAAATAGTGACCACAGGTTACTGGTCCATACATGTCAAAAAGGACTTGAAACGTAGGACTATAAATTATGGTCGTAATCACCAGAGCCAGGCTTTGTGGCCCCAGCAAGGTGGAGTGGGCACTGGGTTGAACAGGGCACAGAGGGGAAGCATGGGGAGGGCCTGGAGCTGGAAGGGGATTCTGAAGGGAACCTCTGGCTTTGCCACCCAAAGCCCATGCACAGCCTTACGTGCTGGGTTTCCAACCCATTTCCTATGCAATAGTGGCAGGATGTGGTTCATGTGTGGCCAATTGTTGGTCACCTGAGGGCTTCAATGGGCACTGATGTGGGCTGGTCACCCGATGCCACCACCACGGCTTGTAAAATTGGAGTGGAGGCAGGGGTGGGCAGACAGACACAGAAATAGACACCTCTGCTGTTCTGCGGCACTGCCCACCCAACCACCCACCTGCCTGCCCACCCAAGAGCTCATCCATCTGGAAGCACAAAATTCTGCCCTTTTGGTCTATAAATGGGAAAACTAGAGTTCCGTACATCTTTGTATATTAAAGTACCAGCTCAAATTTTTGAAAAAAACAATGTTCAGATCTGGGCAGTCAATCAAACGTGAAGTATTTAGAATTCTGCTGATAAATGTCACATTCTTTAGTGAATTGGGTGATTAACATTTCACAGGATAAGCAGAGGCACTGCCAGCTGTAGGAAATGGTATGAAATTTATAGCCTATCTAAATATTATACCAAAGTAAAATTGAAGGTCAGGGATTAGTTTTTTGTTGGATCCCCTGAGACAGCAATATTTGCTTCTTATTTTAGTTCCTTGGCTTGTATGAAGACGTTTACCAGACCCAAAGTGCATCCTCAAAGCATATTTCTGTCACAGTCAAGGTCGTGGCATTTACCCAAAAGTCCTTTCGTAATCACTAAATTTATTCCAAAAAAACTACAAAACACTCCTTTCGGCATCTTACCAGTTTGACACCCTGCATCAGCAAATCACACATTACCTGGTGTAAGCTGGGAAGCTTGAAGGGGGCAATCTGACCTTGGCGAGAAACGCTGATTTGGCAATTTTGCCTTTTAACATGTAAAATTAAACTTTTAATTTACAGATTATATATATTTTTTAAAAACAACTTCTTTAAATACAATAATGAAAATTGATGGAGCTGCTTTGGAACTCTGCCAGGCCCATCATTTTAGCTCAGCTACAGTTCAGAGAGCGTATCTTCACTTTCCTGCCAGCATTCCCTGTTTATTGTGACAGAGTGGTATATTAGAAAGAGATGCAACAGGCAAAATATGAATTCGAAATGGCCGAATTTCCATTGGTGCCCTGGGTCTACACATAGTGGAACCATACAGACAGGCCCAGGCATCTCTGACCTTCAAACTCCACGACTGAGAAATGTTTTGGGAGGATGTGCTTGCAGCATGCTCTGACCTCATTATACCTTATTCATTTCAAGATTATCTGTTTAAACTGATCCCATAATGAATTCCATGTTTTCAGACTTTCTGTAGTTCTGTATACATGTCAGAAACAGCTTATCTGATTTTTCATTTCTGGTTTTGCACTAGTTTCTTCTGCTGTTTGCCATCTTGGTTTTCTAATGTAGATCTCCTTTTTTGCACAGGTCTGCAGCCCATCATTGCCGTTACCAGTAGTTCTAGACCTAACGCATAGCTACATTGTCCAGTCTGGACGTTCCATTGAGACCGCCAATGTCAGTTATGGATTTACTGCATGCAGAGTTATGGGCGCAGAGATGAAAACAGCTTTATTCACACACACACCACCTCCCTCCCCCCCCCCCGCCGCCGCTGCCGCCGCCGCCCCCAGGCATCTTCATAGCATCATAGAATCCCTACATTGCAGGAGGCTATTCAATCCATCGAGTCTGCACCGACCCACTGAACGAGCAACCCAACTAGGTCCACTCCCCCGCCCTCCCCCGTAAACCCACTTTCTCCCTGTAACCCCACTTTACCTTTTTTTAAATAAATTTAGAGTACCCAATTCAATTTTTCCAATTAAGGGGCAATTTAGCATGGCCAATCCACCTACCCTGCACATCTTTGGGTTGTGGGGGCGAAACCCACTCAAACACGGGGAGAATGTGCAAACTCCACACGGACAGCGACCCAGAGCCGGGATCGAACCTGGGACCTCGGCGCCGTGAGGCGGAAGTGTTAACCACTGTGCCACCGTGCTACCCTACCCCACCTTACCTTTGGACATTAAGGTTCAATTTAGCATGGCCAAACCACCTAACGTGCACATCTGTAGACTGTGGGATGAAACCGGAGCACCTGGAGGAAACTCAGGCAGACACAGCGAGAATGTGCAAACTCTACAGAGACAGTCACCCAAGGTCACCCAATATATAAAACAAAAAAGAGTGGCTAAGGTAAATATTGGTCCTTTAGAGGATGAGAAGGGAGATTTAATAATGGGAGATGAGGAAATGGCTGAGGAACTGAACAGGATTTTTGGGTCGGTCTTCACAGTGGAAGACACAAATAACATGCCAGTGACTGATGGAAATGAGGCTATGACAGGTGAGGACCTTGAGAGGATTGTTATCACCAAGGAGGTAGTGATGGGCAAGCTAATGGGGCTAAAGGTAGACAAGCCTCCTGGCCCTGATGGAATGCATCCCAGAGTGCTAAAAGAGATGGCTAGGGAAATTGCAAATGCACTAGTGATAATTTACCAAAATTCACTTGACTCAGGGGTGGTCCCAGCAGATTGGAAATTAGCAAATGTGACACCACTGTTTAAAAAAGGAGGTAGGCAGAAAGCGGGTAATTATAGGCCAGTGAGCTTAACGTCGGTAGTAGGGAAGCTGCTGGAATCTATCATCAAGGAAGAAATAGCGAGGCATCTGGATGGAAATTGTCCCATTGGGCAGACGCGGCATGGGTTCATAAAGGGCAGGTCGTGCCTAACTAATTTAGTGGAATTTTTTGAGGACATTACCAGTGCAGTAGATAACGGGGAGCCAATGGATGTGGTGTATCTGGATTTCCAGAAAGCATTTGACAAGGTGCCACACAAAAGGTTGCTGCATAAGATAAAGATGCATGGCATTAAGGGGAAAGTAGTAGCATGGATAGAGGATTGGTTAATTAATAAAAAGCCAAGAGTGGGGATGAATGGGTGTTTCTCTGGTTGGCAATCAGTAGCTAGTGGTGTCCCTCAGGGATCAGTGTTGGGCCCACAATTGTTCACAATTTACATCGATGATTTGGAGTTGGGGACCAAGGGCAATGTGTCCAAGTTTGCAGACGACACTAAGATGAGTGGTAAAGCAAAAAGTGCAGAAGTTACTGGAAGTCTGCAGAGGGATTTGGATAGGTTAAGTGAATGGGCTAGGGTCTGGCAGATGGAATACAATGTTGACAGATGTGAGGTTATCCATTTTGGTAGGAATAACAGCAAAAGGGATTATTATATAAATGATAAAATATTGAAACATGCTGCTGTGCAGAGAGACCTGGGTGTGCTAGTGCATGAGACGCAAAACATTGGTTTACAGGTGCAACAGGTGATTAAGAAGGCAAGTGGAATTTTGTCCTTCATTGCTAGAGGGATGGAGTTTAAGACTAGGGAGGTTATGCTGCAATTGTATAAGGTGTTAGTGAGGCCACACCTGGAGTATTGTGTTCAGTTTTGGTCTCCTTACTTGAGAAAGGACGTACTGGCACTGGAGGGTGTGCAGAGGAGATTCACTAGGTTAATCCCAGAGCTGAAGTGGTTGGATTACGAGGAGAGGTTGAGTTGACTGGAACTGTACTCTTTGGAATTCAGAAGAATGAGGGGGGATCTTATAGAAACATATAAAATTATGAAGGGAATAGATAGGATAGATGCGGGCAGGTTGTTTCCACTGGCGGATGAAAGCAGAACTAGGGGGCATAGCCTCAAAATAAGGGGAAGTAGATTTAGGACTGAATTTAGGAGGAACTTTTTCACCCAAAGGGTTATGAATCGATGGAATTCCTTGGCCAGTGAAGCAGTTGAGGCTCCTTCATTAAATGTTTTGAAGATAAAGATAGATAGTTTTTTGAAGAATAAAGGGATTAAGGGTTATGGTGTTCGGGCCGGAAAGTGGAGCTGAGTCCACAAAAGATCAGCCATGATCTCATTGAATGGCGGAGCAGGCTCGAGGGGCCAGATGGCCTACTCCTGCTCCTAGTTCTTATGTTCTTATGTTCTTAAGGTCGAAATCAAACCCGGGTCTCTGGCAGTGTAAGGCAGCAATGATAACCACTGTGCCTTGTGCCACCAAGCCGTACTTTGTGCCACCTGGTTATTTGACAGCCTCTTGGAAGCAGCCCGGGATCTAGATATTCAGATCCAGACACATACACTTGGCCCAATTTAAGGAGAGCTGCCTTCTGAGATGTTACTCAATCAGGAGTCAGTACTGAGTTTTGCCAGCTGCTGCAACCATCAGGGTTTGGGACAGGATCAATTCCATCAGTAGCTATGAAGGTCAGCACAACATTGAACTTTTACGTACCGTCAGGTCAGAGCTGCTGATGACCACCACATTAAAGAGACTTCAGTTCTTTGGTTGCCAAGTGGGACATTATTTTTCAATTTCCAAATGGAAAGCAGGCAACAGTGCAAGCATATTTTCCAACTGGCAGACTTATCTGACGTGTAGGGCCTCTATGGTGGCATCCAGAGTGACGACAACAAACTGGAGGAAAGATGCTCATTTCGTTAATGCGCAGGTGCAATTCGACCACTCGGCAAAGAAATGCACCTGGCAGCACCTGCGATGTTTTCGGGCGAAACAGGAGATGGCTGCTGGGGTGATCCTGTTCAAAGTTTCTTTATAGTGTGGGTTTCTGTGAGGAGCTTTACTGAACTGATTTTTTGATGTCTGCCCTCAGAGGCCGAGTCACATGACTATGAGAAGCCAATTAGCTGGTGCAGCATTGCATTTCCAAAACCCAAACATCCCCCTTTTCATATATAAAAAAAATACAAACATCTCCTTGTTCCCAACAAACAAAAGACACATTTGCATGAACTATCCTGTGCGACTGTGAGTTACCCACCAAGTACCCACTGTTCTCATGCATTGACAAGTATTTGGTTTACTAGTCAATCTCTGCACATCTATTGCACATGTGGGGCGGGATTCTCCGATCGCCAAAATCGCGTTCGGCGATCGGCCGGAGAATCCCCATTTACGCCGGAATCGGGGGGTGGCGTCGTTTTTGCGATTCTCTGCCCCCTCAAGCAAGCTACATGGACAGCCTCAGGACGTCACCTGAGGCCCTCCCCCAATGCTCCCTCTCTGGGCCAAGTCCCCGATGGTGTGGGGCACGTGTGCTCACGCCATTCGGGGACCTCGCGTGGCGGCTGCGGACTGAGTGCAGCGCCTAATGCAGATGGAGGGAGCCGTTCCGTGGCAGGGGGGCTTCGGCGGGGTGGGGGGGGGGGGAGGCTGGGGGCACTGGTGGGGGTTGGTCCGGGAGTGACGAGGCTGGTTACAGGGGGGACGTTTTTGGCAGGCCAGGTCCGCGTGCGGCCGGCATCATGTTGCACTGCGCGGCAGCCGCAGGCCGGTGTCATGCGCATGCACGGCCACATTCTGCAACCGTATCCGCAGGTAAAGCCGGGGGCTTTACGCTGCGCGGCTGCTAGCCCCCCACCGGACGGAGGATCGGTGTGGGGGCAGCGTCGACTTTCTAACAAACAATTTTATTATGGTATTTTTGGCATTGTAAACAGTAACAATATACATTAGTGTGCAAATATCAATTACAAAAACATAGTGCAAATAACAGTTCCTCTCTCGCAAATAGACCCGCCTATTCTTCCCTCTACTCTGCACTATTCTATCCACTCCCTCCCCCCCCTCTCCCCCTCCCTCCCCCCCCCCCCCCCCCCACCCCCACCCCCCCCGTGCTGACGATTAGTTCCCCGCGAAGAAGTCGATGAATGGATGCCACCTCCAGGCGAACCCCGATTGTGATCCTCGTAAGGCGAACTTGATTTTTTTTCCAAGCCGAGAAAACTTGCCATGTCCGACTGCAATACTTCGGTCTTTGGGGGCTTTGAGTCCCGCAAGGCCAACAGTATTTGTCGCCGGGCTACCAGGGAAGCAAAGGCCACAACGTCGGCCTCTATCCCCTCCTGGACTCCCAGGTCCTCCGACATCCCAAAAATCGCCACCTCTGGACTCATCGCCACCCTTGTTTTCAGTACCTGGGACATGACGTCCGCAAATCCCTGCCAGTACGCCCTGAGTTTTGGCCACACCCAGAACATGTGGACATGGTTTGCTGGTTCTCCCGCACATCTAGCACACTTGTCCTCCAGCCCAAAGACTTTACTCATCCGGACCACCGTCATGTGGGCCCGGTGGAACTACCTTGAACTGAATCAGGCCGAGCCTGGCACATGTTGCAGTTGCATTTACCCTCCTCAGAGCGTCTGCCTATACGCCTCCCTCCAACTCCCCACCAAGCTCCTCCTCCCACTTGAGTTTCAGTTCCTCGGTCCCTGTGTCCTCCGCTCCCATAAGCTCCTTATAAATATCCGAGACGCTCCCCTCTCCTACCTCTCCCCTGGAAACTACCCTGTCCTTGATCCCCCTTGGTGGAAGGCATGGAAAGGACGGAACCTGTCTACGTACGAAATCCCGTACCTGCAAGTACCAAAAGTCATTTCCCCTTGCCAGCCCGAACTTCTCCTCCAGCGCCCTCATGCTTGCGAAGCTCCCTTCCAGGAACAAGTCACCCATCCTTCCCACCCCCACCCTCCGCCATGCTCGAAACCCGCCGTCCATCTTCCCCGGGACAAATCGGTGGTTGTTGCATACTGGGGACCAGACCGACGCTCCCACTTCCCCCGCATGCTTCCTCCATTGGCCCCAAATCTGCAGAGCCGCCACCACTATAGGGCTGGTGGAGTAGCTGGCCATCGGGAGTGGCAGAGGAGCCATGACCAGGGCTGCCAAGCTGGTGCCCCTGCACGAACCAGCCTCCACCCGCACCCAAACCGACCCTGTACCCACCATCCATTTCCTTATCATGGCTATGTTAGCCGCCCAGTAGTAGTTGCTGAGGTTCGGCAACGCCAGTCCCCGCTCGCTACGGTTCCGTTCCAGCATTCCCTCTTAACCCACGGGGACTTCCACACCCAACCAAATCCCAGGATGATTTTATTGATCCTTTTAAAGAAGGACCACGGAATGAAAATAGGGAGACACTGAAAAATAAACAGGAATCTCGGGAAGTTCGTCATCTTCACCGTCTGTACTCTCCCCTCTAATGACAGCGGGAGCGCATCCTATCTCTGAAACCCGCTCCTCATTTGCTCCACCAGCCTAGACAAGTTCAACTTATGCATCCTGCCCCAGTCCCGCGCCACTTGTATCCCTAAATACCTAAATCTTTCCCCAACCAGCCTAAACGGTAGCTCCCTCAGCCTTTTCTCCTGACCCCTCGCCTGCACCACAAACATCTCGCTCTTTGCCATGTTCAACTTGTACCCCGAAAACCGGCCAAATTCCCCTCGGATTTCCATAATCTCGTCCATCCCTGCCACTGGATCCGACACGTACAAAAGCAGGTCATCTGCGTAGAGCGAGACCTAGTATTCTATCCACCACCCCCGACCATTCCCTTCCACCCCCTTGCTGCTCTCAGAGCAATTGCCAGCGGTTCTATGGCCAACGCCAACAGCAATGGAGAGAGGGGGCACCCCTGTCTTGGCCCACGGTATAGTCGAAAATACTCAGATGTCGTCCTGTTCGTCCTTACACTAGCCTCCGGGGCCTGATATAGCAGTCTAGCCCAGTCCACAAAGCCTTCCCCAAACCCAAACCCAAACCATCCCAGCACCGCCCATAAATAGTCCCACTGCACCCGGTCAAAAGCCTTTTCGGCATCCATTGCCACCACCACCTCCACCTCTCTGCCCTCCGGGGGCATCATAATCACTGAGTCGCCTTCTTAGGTTGGCTACCAGCTGCCTGCCCTTTACAAACCCGGCTTGGTCCTCCACAATCACGTCCGGTACACAGTCTTCGATTCTGGACGCCAGGATCTTGGCCAGTAGTTTAGCGTCAACATTAATCAAGGAGATTGGCCTATAGGACACACAGGCTTCCGGATCTTTATCCCGCTTTAATATCAGCGAGATGATGGCTTGCGACATCGTCGGGGGTAACGCCCCATTGTCCCTCGCCTCGTTAAACACCCTAACCAGCACCGGCCCCACTATCCCCAAGAACTTTGTGTAGAACTCCACTGGATACCCGTCCGGCCCTGGGGCTTTACCCGATTGCATGGCCTTCAGGCCCCCCATTACTTCTTCAGCCCTAATCGGGGACCCCAGCCCCTCTACCAACCCCCTGCCCACCTTTGGGAAGGTCAGCCCATTTAAGAAGCACTTCATCCCCTCCGGCCCCGTGGGGGGTTCCGAGGTATACAGCTTGCTGTAAAAGTCCCTGAATACCCTGTTCAATCCTGCCGGGTCTCGAACCCG
Source organism: Scyliorhinus torazame (assembly GCF_047496885.1). NCBI lineage: Eukaryota > Metazoa > Chordata > Chondrichthyes > Carcharhiniformes > Scyliorhinidae > Scyliorhinus > Scyliorhinus torazame. Next base: position 220,650,312 of record NC_092716.1, read on the forward strand.
GTTCCCTGCCCCGTCCACTACCGTCCCTATTTCCCTGGCTGCCTCCCTCTTCCTACGTTGCTGTGCAAGCATTCTGCTGGCTTTCTCCCCATACTCCTACACCGCGCCCCTTGCCTTTCTGAGCTGCTCTACGGCCTTCCCAGTGGATAGAGCCCCCAGCTCCGCCTGCAGTCTCCGTCGTTTCCTAAGTAACTCTGCCCTCGGGGACTCCTCATATTCCCTATCCGTCCGTATCATCTCCTGAACCAGTCTATCCATCTCTGCCCTGTCCGTTCTGTCCCTATGGGCTTGGATTGAGATCAGTTCCCCTCTCAACACCGCCTTCAGCGCATCCCAGAGCACCGCTGCTGCGACTTCCCCTGTATCGTTGACCTGTAGGTAGTTCTGCATGCATTTCCCAACTCTCTCACACACACCCTCATCTGCCGACAATCCCACCACTAACCTCCATTGTGGGCGCTGGTAACTTTCTTTGCAGACCTGCAGGTCGACCCAATATGGAGCATGGTCCGAAATAGTGATCGCCGAGTATTCTGTATCCCTCACCCCCTCCAAAATGTCCCTACTCATAATAAAGAAGTCAATACGAGAATAAACCTTGTGAACATGTGAATAGAACGAGAACTCCTTCCCCATCAGCCGACTGATTCTCCAGGGGTCTAACCCTCCCATTTGTTCCATGAACCCCCGCAGTTCCCTTGCCATTGCCGGGACCCTGCCCGTTCTGGAGCACGACCGATCCAGGTTGGGATCAAGGACTGTATTAAAGTCCCCACCCATAATCAGCTTGTGCGAATCCAAGTCGGGGATTTTCCCCAGCAGCCTTTTGCTGAAATCTACATCATCCCAGTTTGGAGTGTAAACATTCACTAGGACCACCCTCACCCCCTCAAGCTTCCCCCGGACCATGAGAAATCTACTACCCCCATCCGCAACTGTGCTGTCCGCCTCAAATTGAATCTGTTTGTTAATCATGATCACGACCCCTCTGGTCTTAGCGTCAAGCCCTGAATGGAAGATCTGGCTAACCCAGCCTTCCCGTAATCTAATCTGGTCCTCCACTTTCAACTGTGTCTCCTGCAGCAACATTACATCCGCCTTCAGAGCCCGTAAGTGCACGAACACACGTGCCCTTTTGACCGGCCCGTTTAACCCTCGAGCATTCCAGGTGATCAGCGGGCACCCTGCCCCCCCCCCCCCCGCACCCATCAACACCACTTCCCCAGAACAGCCCTGTTCTAGCAATCGCTCTGGGACCGAAACAGAGAGAAAACAAACAAACAAAGAACAAAGCTCGCCCCCACAATAGTGCAATTCAAACGGTGTAATGAGATGGGCGCTATCACCCACCCCCCTCCCAACATTACCAGAAAAATAGCAAAAAGAACCCGTACAGCCCCCCAGCACCCAATAACTTAGCCTTTAACTATGACTTCGCCTTTAACTTTAAAACTTTCAAACAGGCAAAAACAAACACAAGAACACCCCAAATTTTAAGTAAAATGAGGCACGATCAATTTGACTAAAGACGAAAGTTGAATCCAAACTGAGGCTTTATTGGTATCAGATGTGTGACCTCCCACAGCAGCTGGCGAAATGGCTGTGAGCTGGAGGACACACATATTTATACCCCGCCTCCTGGGCGGAGCCAGCAGGCAGGGGCCACAGATGAACTTGTAGTGCAGGTTCTACCGTACATCCTCTAATATAAGTACAACAGTGGTTTACCACATTCACCCCCTGTTAAAATTGAGTCCGGCGGGGGTGGTGGATAACTATATACAATCATGATTTTAATATTTACAGAGCAAAACCAATGTCTCTTGGCGTCCGGTGGACCGGTCAGAGGTTCAGCCGGTTAACACAAACTTGATGGTCCTTTGAGAACGACGAAGTGGTGACAGCGATGTTGGTGCTGACCTGGTCGAAGGTAACTCTGGGAACATGCCAAAATCCTCTTCATCGACGTGCGTGGGCAGGGGAAGGACGGACGGTCCTGGGGGGGAGGGGGGGGTGTTGTGAGCGATGGGGGAGGGGAGGGTGGCACCGGGGGCGAAGGGGGTGGTGTGGGGGTTGGACCTGCTGGTGCCAGGTCCCTGAGGGAGACAGTATCCTGGCGGCCGTCGGGGAACGCCACGTACTGGTTTTGCGTGGAGCAAGTGTACCCTCTGCACCAACGGGTCCGCCTTGTGGAGTCGCACATGTTTACGGAGAAGCACGGTTCCCGGAGCTGTGGGCCAAGACGGGAGCGACACCCCGGATGTGGACTTCCTGGGGAAGGCAAAAAGATGTTCATGCAGTGTATTGTTAGTGACAGTGCGAGTAACGAGCGAATGGAATGTAGTGCATCAGGGAGGATGGAAGGGCAGCGTTTCATCTACAGCGTGCATTGTGGCCTTGGCAATATCAGCTCTGATCCGGGCGAAGGCCTGTTGGACCTCGGCCGTCAGGGGAAACTGGGTGGACTGTATGAGTGGGCAGGATTTGTCCGCATAGTTTGGGACCCACTGTGCGTAATATGAAAAGAACCCCAGGCAGCGTTTGAGGGCCTTGGGGCAGTGGGGGAGGGGGAGCTCCATGAGGGGCCGAATGCAGTTGGGATCGGGCCCCAGAAGTCCGTTCTGGACCACATAGCCGAGGATGGCTAAGCGGTTCGTGCTAAACACACACTTGTCCTTGTTGTAAGTGAGGTTTAGGAGAGTAGCGGTGTGGAGAAATTTAGCAAGGTTGGCGTTGTGGTCCTGCTGGTCATGGCCGCAGATGGTGACATTGTCTAGGTACGGAAACGTGGCCCGAAAACCGTACCGATCGACCATTCGGTACATCTCCCTTTGGAAGTCCGAGAGCCCGTTAGTGACGCCTAAGGGGACCCTAAGGAAGTGATATAGATGGCCGTCTGCCTCGAAGGCGGTGTATGGAGGGTCCGATTTACGGATGGGGAGCTGGTGGTGGGCGGATTTCAGGTCCACTATTGAGAAGACCCGGTACTGTGCAATCTGGTTAACCATGTCAGATATGCGTGGGAGGCCCGGTGGTATGGTGATGGTGGATAAGAAAGTGGGGGGGGTGAGAGACCCCCAGTAAGGATAGTCACGTGGAACGTGAGAGGGCTAGGAGGTCCGGTCAAGAGGTCAAGGGTGCTTGCGCATCTTAAAGGTTTGAAAGCTGATGTAGCAATGCTGCAGGAGACTCACTTGAGGGTGAAGGACCAGATGAGACTTAAAAAGGGCTGGGTTAGCCAAGTGTTTCACTCCGGATTTGATGGAAGGGCTCGAGGGGTAGCTGTGCTGGTCAGCAAAAGGGTACGCTTCCAGATGGAGAAGGTGGTGGCAGATCAGGGGGGTAGATATGTGATTGTGGCAGGGGCACTGGAGGGGAGATTAGTGGCGCTGTTAAGTGTATACGGTCCCAATTGGGACGATGTGGGATTCGCGAGGAAGGTGTTTGGAGTCATTCCTGACTTGGACACGCATGAGCGGATTGTGGGGGGCGGGACTGGAACTTGGTGCAGGAGCCAAGGTTGGACAAATCACGGCCGCGCTCGCTGGTCCCATCAGGGGGGGGCGAAGGCAATGGCTGGTCGAATGATGGAAATGGGAGGGGTGGACCCTTGGAGGTTCCCGTTTTTCTCAGCGGTCCATAAGGTATACTCGCGGATCGACTTTTTTGTGGTGGGAAAGGCTTTGCTGGCTGGAGTCAAGTGGTCGGAATACTCTGCAATTGCAGTGTCAGATCACGCTTCACATTGGGTGGATATGGTGCTGGAGAAGGGGGCAGCGCAGAGACCAGGGTGGAAACTGGTTGTGGGGCTTTTGAGGAACCAAGTATTCTGTGAGAAAATTGAAAAGGTAATTAAGGAACATGTAGGTTTCAATTGTACGGGTGAGGTGTCGAAGGCAGTCGCCTGGGAGGCTCTAAAGGCGGTGGTGAGGTGTGAGGTAATTTTGTTTAAGGCCAGGGTGGACAAAGAGGAGGTTGGAGCGGCAGAGGGTAATAGATGAGATGTTGGAGGTGGATAAGAGGTATGCAGAAGATGGGGACCCAGCGAAGCTGGAAAAGAGGAAGGGACTGCAGGCGAGCTTCGACCGACTGTCCACAAGGAAGGCGGTGCGCCAACTGAGACGAGCAAGGGGTGCAGTTTATGAACTTAGAGATATGTTAGCAGGTCAGCTCGGAGGGAGGCAGCAGCAAGGGAAATTCTTCAGGTGAGGGATAGGGCAATGAAGTTGGTGGTGGCTCCAGTGCTGATTAACAAGGTTTTTGAGGAGTTTTATGAGAGGTTGTACAAGTCAGAGCCACTCGGGGGAGACCGTGAGATGCAGGAATTTCTAGATGGGTTGGAGTACCCGAGGCTAGGGGAGGAGGACAGGGCTACATTAGAAGGAGCAATAGTGGAGTAGGAGATAAAGGATGTGATTGGGAGGATGCAGTCGGGGAAGGTGGCAGGGCCGGATGGGTTTCCGGTGGAATATTATAAAAAATTCAAGGATAGGTTGGCACCACTGATGGTGGGGATGTTTGAGGAGGCGATAGGGAAGGGGGTGTTGCCACAAACATTGGGGCAGGCATCGATTTCCCTGTTGCTAAAAAAAGATAAGGATCTGATGGAGTGTGGGTCGTATCGGCACATATCACTTCTGAATGTGGACGCAAAAGTGTTGGCGAAGGTGCTGGCAGGTAGGCTGGAGGAGTGCCTCCCGAAGGTGATCGGGGAGGATCAGACGGGGTTCGTGAAAGGGAGGCAGCTGTTTTTGAACATGAGGAGGGTTTTGAACGTCGTTGTGACACCAGCGAAAGGGAAGGAAGCAGAGGTAGTTGTGGCATTGGAGGCCGAGAAGGCGTTTGATCGGGTAGAATGGGGGTACCTGATGGCAGTGCTGGAGCGGGTTGGGATTGGACCAAGATTTGTGAACTGGGTAAAGTCATTATATAAGGAGCCGAAGACGAGTGTCCGCACAAACAATATCAGTTCGAGATACTTTTCTCTCCACCGTGGGACAAGACAGGGATGTCCTATGTCGCCCCTGCTGTTTGCACTTGCGATTGAGCCGTTGGCCATCGCATTGAGAAGTTTGGAAAGGAATAGTGCGGGGGGGGGGCGGGATAGAGCATAGGGGTCCTTATATGCCGATGACTTGCTGCTGTATGTGTCGGAACCGAGTGCTTCGATAGGAGGAATATTGGAGCTACTGCGGGTGTTTGGGTCTTTCTCGGGGTAAGACTGATTAACTTACTTACCTTGCAGGTCAGCTGTTTAGTTCGGGAGTGAGAGCCGGGACCTTAGAAACAGCGCGGGAATTTGAAAAAGCGCGGGAGCTGCGAGGCAGAGGGGACCGTTTAAAAGGTCGCTGCCTGGGTGAGGTCAGCTGTTTAGGTCGGGAGTGAGAGCCGGGACCTTAGAAACAGCGCGGGAATTTGAAAAAGCGCGGGAGCTGTGAGGCAGAGGGGACCGTTTAAAAGGTCGCTGCCTGGGTGAGGTCAGCTGTTTAGTTCGGGAGTGAGAGCCGGGACCTTAGAAACAGCGCTAGAATTTGAAAAAGCGCGGGAGCTGCGAGGCAGAGGGGACCGTTTAAAAGGTCGCTACCTGGGTGAGGCCAAGTCGATTTCAGCAGGAGCGGAGCAGGCTAGTCCATTTCAGCGGGGGCAGTGCGGAAGTGATTTCTGGGACGTAAGTCTCTCCTTTAAATTTTTTTTTTTTTAATTTTAGTGTTTAAGGTGGGAACAGGAAGTCGACCCGCGGACTTCTGGGAAGACCCTCACCAATAAATTCTGGTGGAGAGGAAACCCGAGACACTACACGTGTAGTGTCTCCCACCCGCCCTCCTCCTCTAACCTAATAATAAAACCCATTGGTGTGAGGTAAGTACCATATTTTATTATTGTTATTAATACTTTTTTTTAATATAAAAAATTTAATTTAGTTGTCAGCCAGATCTTGGTAGAAAGTTAGAGGGATGGCAGGGAAGGGAGTGCAATGTTCCTCCTGCAGGATGTTTGAGGTGAGGGATGCCGTTAGTGTCCCTGCTGATTTTACCTGCAGGAAGTGCTGCCATCTCCAGCTCCTCCAAGGCCGAGTTAGGGAACTGGAGCTGGAGTTGGAAGAACTTCGGATCATTCGGGAGGCAGAGGAGGTCATAGATAGCAGCTTCAGGGAATTAGTTACACCAAAGATTGGAGATAGATGGGTAACTGTAAGAGGGACTGGGAAAAAGCAGTCAGTGCAGGGATCCCCTGCGGTCGTTCCCCTGAGAAACAAGTATACCGCTTTGGATTCTTGTGGGGGGGGGACTTACCAGGGGTAAGCCATGGGGTACGGGCCTCTGGCACGGAGTCTGTCCCTGTTGCTCAGAAGGGAAGGAGGGAGAGGAGCAGAGCATTAGTAATTGGGGACTCGATAGTCAGGGGCACAGGTAGGAGATTTTGTGGGAGCGTGAGAGACTCACGTTTGGTATGTTGCCTCCCAGGTGCAAGGGTACGTGATGTCTCGGATCGTGTTTTCCGGGTCCTTAAGGGGAGGGGGAGCAGCCCCAAGTCGTGGTCCACATTGGCACTAACGACATAGGTAGGAAAGGGGATAAGGATGTCAGGCAGGCTTTCAGGGAGCTAGGATGGAAGCTCAGAACTAGAACAAACAGAGTTGTTATCTCTGGGTTGTTGCCTGTGCCACGTGATAGTGAGATGAGGAATAGGGAGAGAGAGCAATTAAACACGTGGCTACAGGGATGGTGCAGGCGGGAGGGATTCAGATTTCTGGATAACTGGGGCTCTTACTGGGGAAGGTGGGACCTCTACAGACAGGATGGTCTACATCTGAACCTGCGGGGCACAAATATCCTGGGGGGGAGATTTGTTAGTGCACTTTGGGGGGGGTTTAAACTAATGCAGCAGGGGCATGGGAACCTGGATTGTAGTTTTAGGGTAAGGGAGAATGAGAGTATAGAGGTCAGGAGCTCAGATTTGACGTCGCAGGAGGGGGCCAGTGTTCAGGTAGGTGGTTTGAAGTGTGTCTACTTCAATGCCAGGAGTATATGAAATAAGGTAGGGGAACTGGCACCATGGGTTGGTACCTGGGACTTCGATGTTGTGGCCATTTCGGAGACATGGATAGAGCAGGGACAGGAATGGATGTTGCAGGTTCCGGGGTTTAGGTGGTTTAGTAAGCTCAGAGAAGGAGGCAAAAGAGGGGGAGGTGTGGCGCTGCTAGTCAAGAGCAGTATTACGGTGGCGGAGAGGATGCTAGATGGGGACTCATCTTCCGAGGTAGTATGGGCTGAGGTTAGAAACAAGAAAGGAGAGGTCACACTGTTGGGAGTCTTCTATAGGCCTCCAAATAGTTCTAGGGATGTAGAGGAAAGGATGGCGAGGATGATCCTGGATAAGAGCGAAAGTAACAGGGTAGTTATTATGGGAGACTTTAACTTTCCAAATATTGACTGGAAAAGATATAGTTCGAGTACATTAGATGGGTCGTTTTTTGTACAGTGTGTGCAGGAGGGTTTCCTGACACAGTTTGTTGACAGGCCAACAAGAGGCGAGGCCACATTGGATTTGGTTTTGGGTAATGAACCGGCCAGGTGTTGGATTTGGAGGTAGGTGAGCACTTTGGGGACAGTGACCACAATTCGGTGACGTTTACGTTAATGATGGAAAGAGATAAGTATACACCGCAGGGCAAGAGTTATAGCTGGGGGAAGGGAAATTATGATGCCATTAGACGTGACTTGGGGGGGATAAGGTGGAGAAGTAGGCTGCAAGTGTTGGACACACTGGATAAGTGGAGCTTGTTCAAGGATCAGCTACTGCGTGTTCTTGATAAGTATGTACCGGTCAGGCAGGGAGGAAGGTGCCGAGCGAGGGAACCGTGGTTTACCAAGGAAGTGGAATCTCTTGTTAAGAGGAAGAAGGAGGCCTATGTGAAGATGAGGTGTGAAGTTTCAGTTGGGGCGATGGATAGTTACAAGGTAGCGAGGAAGGATCTAAAGAGAGAGCTAAGACGAGCAAGGAGGGGACGTGATTTGGCAGGAAGGATCAAGGAAAACCCAAAAGCTTTCTATAGGTATGTCAGGAATAAGCGAATGACTTGGGAAAGAGTAGGACATGGATGGGAAGTTGTGTGTAGAGTCTGAAGAGATAGGCGAGATACTAAATGAATATTTTTCGTCAGTATTCACTCAGGAAAAAGATAATGTTGTGGAGAAGAATGCTGAGCTCCAGGTAAATAGATTAGATGGCATTGAGGTACGTAGGGAAGAGGTGTTGGCAATTCTGGACAGGCTGAAAATAGATAAGTCCCCGGGACCTGATGGGATTTATCCTAGGATTCTCTGGGAGGCCAGGGAAGAGATTGCTGGACCATTGGCTTTGATTTTTATGTCATCATTGGCTACAGGAATAGTGCCAGAGGACTGGAGGATAGCAAATGTGGTCCCTTTGTTCAAAAAGGGGAGCAGAGACAACCCCGGCAACTATAGACCGGTGAGCCTCACATCTGTAGTGGGTAAAGTCTTGGAGGGGAATATAAGAGACAAGATTTATAATCATCTAGATAGGAATAATATGATCAGGGATAGTCAGCATGGCTTTGTGAAGGGTAGGTCATGCCTCACAAACCTTATTGAGTTCTTTGAGAAGGTGACTGAACAGGTAGACGAGGGTAGAGCAGTTGATGTGGTGTATATGGATTTCAGCAAAGCGTTTGATAAGGTTCCCGACGGTAGGCTATTGCAGAAAATACGGAGGCTGGGGATTGAGGGTGATTTAGAGATGTGGATCAGAAATTGGCTAGCTGAAAGAAGACAGAGGGTGGTGGTTGATGGGAAATGTTCAGAATGGAGTTCAGTCACAAGTGGAGTACCACAAGGATCTGTTCTGGGGCCGTTGCTGTTTGTCATGTTTATCAATGACCTAGAGGAAGGCGCAGAAGGGTGGGTGAGTAAATTTGCAGACAATACTAAAGTCGGTGGTGTTGTCGATAGTGTGGAAGGAAGTAGCAGGTTACAGAGGGATATAGATAAGCTGCAGAGCTGGGCTGAGAGGTGGCAAATGGAGTTTAATGTAGAAAAGTGTGAGGTGATTCACTTTGGAAGGAATAACAGGAATGTGGAATATTTGGCTAATGGAAAAGTTCTTGAAAGTGTGGATGAGCAGAGGGATCTAGGTGTCCATGTACATAGATCGCTGAAAGTTGCCACCCAGGTTGATAGGGTGGTGAAGAAGGCCTATGGAGTGTTGGCCTTTATTGGTAGAGGGATTGAGTTCCGGAGTCAAGAGGTCATGTTGCAGATGTACAGAACTCTGGTACGGCCGCATTTGGAGTATTGCGTACAGTTCTGGTCACCGCATTATAGGAAGGACGTGGAGGATTTGGAACGGGTGCAGAGGAGATTTACCAGGATGTTGCCTGGTATGGAGGGAAAATCTTATGAGGAAAGGCTGATGGACTTGAGGTTGTTTTCATTGGAGAGAAGAAGGTTAAGAGGAGACTTAATAGAGGCATACAAAATGATCAGGGGGTTGGATAGGGTGGACAGTGAGAGCCTTCTCCCGCGGATGGAAATGGCTGGCACGAGGGGACATAACTTTAAACTGAGGGGTAATAGATATAGGACAGAGGTCAGAGGTAGGTTCTTTACGCAAAGAGTAGTGAGGCCGTGGAATGCCCTACCTGCTCCAGTAGTGAACTCGCCAACATTGAGGGCATTTAAAAGTTTATTGGATAAACAGATGGATGATAATGGTATAGTGTAGGTTAGATGGCTTTTGTTTCGGTGCAACATCGTGTGCCGAAGGGCCTGTACTGCGCTGTATTGTTCTATGTTCTATGTTCTATGGACAAGAGTGAGTATTTTGTGGTGTCTCGGCCGGGGGTGGGGGCAGGGACTCACTTTAGGTATCTGGGGGTGCAGGTTGCCCGGGAGTGGGGGAGGCTTCGCAGGTACAACATCACTAGTTTGGCGGGGAGAGTGAAAGCCGATCTAGCAAGGTGGGGTGGCCTTCCTCTGTCACTGGCGGGTCGGGTACAGACGGTTAAAATGAATGTGTTGCCGCGATTTCTGTTTATTTTTCAATGTCTACCGATTTTCCTGCCAAAGTCTATTTTCAGGGAGATTGAGGGAAGGATTACCTCGTTCATGTGGGGAGGGAAGGTGGCCAGAGTGAGAAAGGTGCTGCTACAGAGGGGAAGGCAGGCAGGGGTTTGGGCCTCCCAAAGCTGTTGTACTACTACTGGGCGGCGAACGTGGAGAAAGTGCGGAGCTGGGTCAGAGGGCTTGATTCTCAGTGGGTCAGAATGGAGGAGAGTTTGTGCAGGGGGTCGGGACTGAAAGCACTAGCAACAGCGCCGCTCCCGATAGCTTCGGGGAAATACTCAGGGAGTCCGGTAATAATAGCTTCATTGAAAACCTGGAGGCAGTTTCGCCAACACTTCGGGTTGGGGGTAGGGTCAAGGGAAAACCGATTCGGGAGAACCACAGATTTGAGCCAGGGAGGTGGGATGGAAGTTTCCGGAAATGGGATGAGAGGGGGATTAAGACGCTAAATGATTTGTTTCTCCGGGGTCGGTTTGCAGGATTGAGGGAGCTGGAAGCGAAGTATGGGCTAGAGCAGGGAGAAGTGTTTAGGTACATGCAGGTTCGGGATTTTGCCAGGAAGGAGATACAGAGCTTCCCAGAGGAACCGACCTCCACATTGCTGGAGGAGGTGCTGACGACAAGGGGACTGGAGTAGGGGGCAGTGTCAGCGGTGTACGGAGCTATTTTGGAAGAGGATAAGGCACCACTGGAAGGGATCAAAGCAAAGTGGGAGGAAGAGCTGGGAGAGGTTATAGAGGAGGGGGTCTGGAGTGAGGTGCTCCGGAGAGTGAATGCCTCCATCTCATGTGCGAGGTTGGGGCTGATACAGCTGAAGGAGGTATATAGAGCACACCTCACGAGGGCGAGGATGAGCCGATGTTTTGAAGGAGTAGAGGATGTGTGTGAGCGTTGCGGGGGGGGGGGGGGGGGGGGGGGGGCCCTGCTAATCACGTTAATATGTTTTGGCCCTGTCCAAAGCTAGGGGAGTACTGGAAGGAGGTGTTTAGGGTAGTTTCCAAGGTGGTGCGTGTGAAACTGGACCCGGATCCCCGGGAGGCCATATTCGAGGTGTCGGACCAGCCAGGGTTGGAAACGGGTGCGGAGGCAGATATCGTAGCCTTCGCCTCGTTGATCGCCCGAAGGCGGATCCTGCTGGGATGGAGAGCAGCCTCTCCACCCCGTACCCTGGCACGGCGGGGGGTCCTGTTGGATTACTTAACCTTGAGAAGGTTAAGTTCGAACTGAGGGGAAGCTCGGAGGGGTTCTACAAGTCATGGGCACTATTTATTATGCACTTTCAAGAACTAGATAACATCGAACATTAGTTGGGGGGGTGGGAGGGGGGTGGGGTGGGAGGGAGGGGGGGCTGTGTGTATTAAGGGCGACTGTGGGTAATCCCTGATTCCTTTTTGTCATTTGTTTATGTAAACATGCGGGCTGATGTTTGGGGGTTGGTGGGAGGATGGGATCGTTGTTATTGTTATGGGGATTGACATATCTGTTGCTGATTATTGTTTATTGTTGATGGGTGTAAATGCGGGAGAAAATGTGAAAACGGAGAATAAAAATATATATATATTTTAAAAGATATGCGTGGGAGGGGGTACCCGTCGAGCTGCATGTACCTGTAGGTGGACTGGCTGTAGTCCACGTCCATTCGGTGTTTCTCCCCAGATTTAACCACTACCACTTGAGCTCTCCAGGGGCTGTTGCTGGCCTTGATGATGCCTTCCCGAAGCAGCCGCTGGACCTCGGACCTGATGAAGGTCCTGTCCTGGGTGCTGTACCGTCTGCTCCTGGTGGCGAGGGTTTGCAATCTGGAGTTCGATCGAAAAGAGGGAAGGTGGGTCGACCTTTAGGGTTGTGAGACCACACACAGTAAGGGGTGGTAAGGGTCCGCCGAATTTAAGGGTTAGGCTCTGGAGGTTGCACTGGAAATCCAGGCCGAGGATAAGTGCAGCGCAGAGGTTAGGGAGAATGTACAGGCGGAAGCCGTGGACCGTGAGCGTGACCTTACAGTAACCCCGGATCGCTACGTAATGGGATCCGGAGGCCAGGGAAATTTTTTGATTGGCGGGGTGTATCGTGAGGGAGCAGCGCCTTACCGTATCTGGGTATATAAAGCTCTCAGTGCTCCCGGAGTCCAGCAGGCAAGAAGTCACATGGCCGTCGACTTTCACGCTGGTGGATGCGTTGGTCAGGTTATGCGGGCGAGACTGGTCGAGTCACATGGAGGCGAGCCTTGGTTGGTCGTCGGGTAATGGGGAACCATTGAATTCAGACCTTAGAACGCTGGTGATGTCCATGTGCTGAGGGGTAGACAAGATGGCGGCACCCATAGATCTTGGGGGTTACAAAATGGCGGAGCCCATGGAACGCACGAGTTGCGCGGAGGGGAAGATGGCAGCGCCCACTGATCGCACATGGTCTGGGGGGGGAGGAGAAGTTGGCGGCGCCCATTGTCCGTGACTGGGGGTGTGGGGGTACTGAGCGGGCCTGGCACACCGCGGCGAAGTGACCCTTCTTCCCACAGGCTTTACAAAGGGCAGCGCGGGCTGGGCAGCGTTGGCGGGGGTGCTTTTGCTGGCCGCAAAAGTAGAATCGGGGCCCCCCGGGGTTTGCTGGCTGGCGTATAGCGCAGGAGTATTGGGTGGGCAGTGCCCCTGCTGGGGCGGCTGCCTGTGAGGTCGATGAAGTGTAGGAGGGGTGGGCCGCGTAGTTGGGGGCGTAGGACTGGACGTTGCACAGGGTGACCGTCATGGAGAGCGCTAGCGTTTTAGTCTCTGCAAGGTCGCGTTTGGCCCCTTCTAGGAACCACTGACGTATGATATCTGACCCAATTCCAGTCACAAAGGCGTCCCTCAGAAGGAGGTCTGAGTGTTCCTTAGCTGTAACGTCCTGGCAGTCACAGTCCCGGACCAGTGGGATTAGGGCCCTCCAGAAGTCTTCTCTGGACTCACCCGGTAGTTGAGAACGGGTGGCGAGCGCGAGCCTGGCGAAGAGCGTGTTTGTCTTTTGCTCGTAATTGTCCTTGAGTCGAGTCATGGCTTCGGCGTAGTTTGGCGCATCCTGGATCAGCAGGAAGACTTTGGAGCTCAGCCTGGAATGTAAGATCTGGATCATCTGAGCCTCTGGAACAGGGGTCGGCGCCGCGTTGATATACGCTTCAAAGCAAGCTAGCCAGTGCTGGAAGTCCTTTCTGGCGTCGCTTGCGTGTGGATCCAGCTGCAGGCGATCTGGTTTAATACGGAGGTCCATCCTTCGAAACTGATCAATTTGACTAAAGACGAAAGTTGAATCCAAACTGAGGCTTTACTGGTGTCAGATGTGTGGCATCCCACAGCAGCTGGCGAAATGGCTGCGAGCTGGAGGACACGCATATTTATATCCTGCCTCCTGGGCGGAGCCAGCAGGCAGGGGCCACAGGCGAACCTGTAGTGCAGGTTCTACCGTACATCCTCTAATATAAGTACAACAGTGGTTTACCACATAAAAGAACATGCCGAACGACATCGCTAACACGAAGGGCAATCCACAACCAAATGCAAACATCCCTTGAAACATTCTAACTTGAGTCCATGGGTCCTCAGTTCGGCACCAGTCCATGCCCCTGAGCGAAGTCCATCGCTTCCTCCGGGTCGTCAAAATAATGTTGCTGTCCCCGGTATGTGACCCAAAGCTGCGCCGGAAAAAGTAGCCCGAACCTGACCTACTTTTTAAACAGGATCTCTTTAATTTGTCTGTAGGCTGCCCTCCTTCTGGCCACCTCCTGGCTCAGATCCTGATAGATGCGCAGGACACTGTTGTTCCATAAGCAGCTCTTCGTGTTCTTGGCCCACTGTAGGACCCGTTCCTTGTCCACAACCCTATGGAACCTGACCACCATCGCCTGGGGGGCCACCATCGCCCAGGGACACCCCCCCTTCGCGGCTGCCTCGCCTGAACTCTATGTGCCCTGTCCAGCTCCAACGGACACGGGACAAAATCATCCCCAACCCAGCTTCTGTAGCATGTCTGCCACATATGCCGTGGCATCCACTCCCTCGGCCCCCTCTGGGAGCCCAATGATTCTCAGATTCTGCCGGCGGGACCTATTTTCCAGGTCCTCCAGCCTGTCCATCAGCCTTGATTGTGGTCCTTCAACTTTCTAATTTCCACGTCCACTACCGTTTGGAAATCCGCCTGCTCCTCCACTGTCTTCTCCAATGCCTGGACCTTCTTATCCTTGGCGTCCAGCCTTTGGTCCAGTCGCTCCACCGCTTTCTGAAGCGGTTCCAAATTATCCCGCTTCAGTGCTGGAAAGCTCTCCTTCATGACCTTCAGCATGTTGTCCAGTGCTGTCTGGACTGTTCGTTCCGTGGTCCGTTTGTCGGCCATCTTTCCTCCCTCTTGAACTTCCACACCACCTTTGTTCAGCCCCTTCTTCGCCTGTTTTCGCTCCCTTCTACTCCTTAAGTCCATACAACTCTATGGATCCAGATCTGCAGTGCTGTTGTTTTCCCCTCCAGCGCCCAAAAGTTTAAAAAAGTCGGGGGAAAGGGTCTAGAAGTCTGACCGGAGCGAGAGCCACCAAATGTGCGACTTACTCCTTCATAGCCGCCACCGGAAGCCCCGGCAGCGTCGACTTTCTGGTTGTAAGACCAGACAGATCCTGCGGACATAGCCGTCATAGTCATAACACAAGCACCTTGGTGTTGGCTGTTATTTGTCCGGATAGTGTCGTTCCCATGGCCATTGTTGCCTTGTTGACTGTTGTTGTTCCATTTTGGTCGTTGGGGACTCATGGATCTCTTGGATTGATGGTAGTTCTGCACTCAGTGTTGCTGGTGATATCTCTTCTCCTTGATCTCCCAATTGCTACGAAGGAGCAGCTTCACTGATTGAGCAGATATGCCTGTGGTTGCGCCTGCATTATCTGGTTGAGTTTTTTCAACTCCGGTTATGAGTTGCCAACTGTGGAATTGGGGGTCATTCTTTCCTCCTGGTACCTTTGTGTTGTCCCTGAACTTTGTTTGTTCTGATCTCGCACAGCTTGGTTCGTTGAAGGCTTCAGTTTATTGTTCAGTTCAGACATGAACGTTTTCTTGCAGAACATTTACCTTTGGCTCATGGATGTCATAGCTCTGACGTGGTCAGCAACCATCTTCTGGTTTACTTGAGTGTTGTCTCCCTCGCTCTGGAGTCTTTCGTTTCCCTCTCTCCGGGGACATTTTCTGCCCTTTCTCTTTTGGCACATTCAGGGTTACCAACCCAAGCTTTCGGCTCACTGCAGCTGAGAGGCGTGGTTGTTGCATCCTATCTGTGATGTCGAACCTGAGATCTTCCTTGTTGCCATTGTATTGGGCTGTTCGACTAATTCAACAGCTTGGTTTTGCCATTATAACTGGAAAAACCCAGTGTTGCCATGCATTGTTTTCCAACTGTACTGGGGATGGGATTGAAAACATTACTGCACCCATTTTTACTCACACAGTATCGATTCGCAGCCTTTGTCTGTCTTTTTCTTTGCTCTCCAAAGAAGAGGCTGGGTGTGCTTTTCGTTCGTCCTTTTTTCGGCAGCCAGTAATTTGACTGTGTGTGCTGTTCTGAACAGCCACCCTTGCAGCTTTGTCTGTTTTCCTTTGTTGTTTTCTGCAGATTTTGAACCTTTTTGCGTTCCTGGGCTTCAGTACCTTCTCTGCTCCATTTGCAAGTTTCAAAATCTGACACTGTGTTGCACGTATAAGGACAGCAGTCTTCATTAGTGCGTGTTTCTGTGAGAGGCTTTGTTAAATTGATCTTAAGGTGTCTGCTCCCAAAGGCAGAGTCCTCATGGCTATGACAAGCCAATTAATTAGTACAGCATTGTATTTCCAAAACCCAAACAGATTCTCCCTGTGGTCCTGAGTATTAATACCAGTGAGGAAAGACAGAAGAGACACTGAAAGAAATTCAAGAGGCCCAGACTCCACCCAAATTCTGTTGGAATGTAGAAATAGCCTATTAATAAGGAGATCCTATTTTCAGAATAGACAGGTGGAAAAATGTTCTGCATCTGTTTTAGCTTTGCATAATTTTGTTCTTCAGAGAGAGAAACCCTTTAGCCAAAAACCGGGGAGATTGGTGTTGAATCTTGACGGGAGGAGCGGGGAAAGGAAGAGAAAATCGACGTGGGGAAAACAAGAAAAATTCACAAGATATCCTTTTAAAACCTGCACTGCATGAACCACCCCAGGCTCAACTTCATATTACACTGGCCTCCTTAATAACATACTCTGCCTCATTTTAATGGTCTGAATAACAACTACAAATATGACTTTGTAGTAAATGCATGCCAGTGCGATTGCAATTTGCACAGTTATATTTGTGTAATCTCTCCTCATAACTTAACCCCTACAGTCCAGGAATCATTTTAGTAAACCTACGTCACACTCCCTCCAAGGCCAAAATGTCCTTCGCAGGTGTGGTGCTCAGAACTGCTCACAGTACTCCAAGTGGGGTCTAACCAGGGTTTTGTATAGTTGCAGCATAACAATATATTCTAATCCTCTAGATATAAAGCTAACATTCCATTAGTCTTTTTGATTATTTTCTGCACTTGTTCCTGGCATTTTAAGGACCTATACACTTGAACCACCAAGTCTCTTTGGACATCCACTGTACTTAACCTCTTCCCATTTAGATAGTATCCTGGTCTATCCTTTTTTGGTCCAAAATGGATAGCCTCACACTTGCTTACATTGAATTTCATCTGCCACAATATTGCCCATTCACCCAGTCTGTCAATATCTCCTTACAATGTTATGCTATCATCTAGACTGTCTACAATGCCAGCTAAGTTTATATCATCAGCAAATTTGGATATATATTACTTTATATGCCATCATCCAAGTTGTAATGAGTAATGCGAATAATTGAGGCCCCAACACAGGTCCCTGTGGTACATCACGAGTTACATCCTACTGTAGCCACTTAAAATGGCCAACTCCCGATTCAAAATGGCAAATGGCAAAGGCTGATGGGAAAGTCAGCCAACAAGACAAAAAACAGCAGCTGCAGGTTGGCTGTGTATTTACTTCTGGAAAGGCCAGACAATATCGATACCAGCAACCATCAGCATAACAAAACAACAGCCATCTGCATACTAATGAGCAATCCCCAGGAACAATAAGCAACATTTAGATACACAAAGCAAAACCAGACTCTTTGGCGCCAACAGAAGCCTACACAAAAGGAGGTGAACGAGCACCTCAAGACCGCCCATCGATCAGGGAACCGCTCCAGCATTGGAGAAAATCGAACCAAGCGATTGGGACAAAGTCCAATCACTTGGAACCAGGTACAGGGTCCGCCCTGAAATGCGGGAAGCCCCTGGGGACTATAAGAATTGAGCCCCAAGTTCAAATCGCTCTCTTCTTCTCCACCTCTTTGCTCTCTTCACGCTCTTCTTCCTGCCCGGGTCACCCAGCAACAACGAACCAACATTGACCGTGACCGGAGCAGTGAAGATCGAAATCGTAAGTCTTAATTCAACGCTCGCTCTGAGATAGGCGCTCCTAGCTACCAATCCAACTTCGTATCCCGCAGGCTCAGAACCCGAACGAAAGGCCATTTGTTCCCCTGACCTGGTGGTAGTCCAAAGTTAAGTATAGGCCTGTTAGTTATAGAAGCAGCTTAGACGTAGAATTTGTGCATGAGTAGCGATTACTGTGTATAATAAATGTGCTTTGATTTAAATCTTACTAATCGGTGTATTGGGTTATTGATCATTACTCAGACTTGAACCTCGTGGCGGTATCATAAAGATACCTGGCGACTCGAGAGCAAAGGTAATAAAACAGAGCAATTGAACTAAGGCAAAGTTAGCAACACTACCAATTAGAGTACTTACCCATTATCCCCACTATCTGTCATCTGTCACTCAACCAATTTCCGAACCATGTCAATAATTTGCCCTTAGCTCCATGGGCTTCCACTTAGTTAATAGGATCTTATGTGGAACTTTATCACTGGCTTTTAGAAATCCATATTAGTAACTACCATATACATTTCCCTGTCCACTACCTTAGTCACCTCTTCAAAACATTCAATGAGATTTGTCAGACATGACCTTCACTTTACCAATCCATGCTGGCTCTCCCTGATCGACTGAAATTTTTCGAGGTGTTCAGTTACCCTATCCCTGATTACAGGCTCCAGCAATTTCCCCACCACAGATGTTAGGCTATCTGGTCTGTAATTCCCTGATTTCCCCTTTCACACTTCTTAAAAAGTGGAGTGACATGTGCAATTCTCCAATACAGAAGGACTACTCCTGAATCTCAAACTCTGGAAGATTATAGTTAGGGTTTCTATAATGTGCTCCCCTACTTCCTTTAACACCCTCGGATGGAAACCGTCAGGTCCTGGAGATTTGTCACTCTTTAGTTCCATTAATTTCCCAGCTACTTACGTTGTACTAACGTCAATTGTGTTAAGTCCCTGTCCTCTATCGTCTATTAATTTTTTCGGGACTTCTGTGACAGTTAAGGAGTATTTATTTAAAATCTTCCCGATTAGTCAAGGTTGTAAGCTACCAGACAAGGTCTTGTGAATATCTAAAGTAAGGCTCGCTATATGGGAGTTCTAATTATAGTATACACAATGTGCCTTGCTTTCACTACCTTCAGTGTACAGGATAGACTGTGACTTAGATTGCTATCTTTTCCTTGACTTCACCTAAATATTTCTAATGCTTGAGAGCTCGGCATGGGCATTCAGATAGCCTCAAAGGGTGAGAATATGATGAGTCTTAGTTAAATATCACTCTTATTTATTAAAATAGATACGGATCTATATGGTAAAATATATACGCAATTTATTTAAAGAAAAAAAGGTAATACAAGAGTTTTGATAAATGATACAGTTTGACAGATACAGGATACGTGATGAGTTAGCCTGTGACCTTCTTAACTACATAATTGCTTAAACTACTAACATTTCATACTTACAACGACTAGTAGTTCTCGGAGCTCGATACTTAATCAAGAGCAGAACTCTACAAGTCGAGATAGCAGTTTAAACACCCAGTAATATCCTAAACAGCTCTCCAAGCGAAACTCTAACTTTTGCAGCTTTTTCTTAAATATTTATATCCTTTTCTTACTTAGGGAGTTTGACTCCCCAGTTATTTCGAGACAAAGAACAGTCTCTCTTTTGGTCGGCAAGACCTTGGTTACTAAGGTGGTCTAACAAGGCACCTGTTCCTAAAGATACAAGGTTGATACCTCCGGTAGCAATCTCCAGAAAATCACCAGCCTCCCTTCTTGGCAGGGTCTCTTGCCAAGCAGTAGCCCCCCATAGTGGCAAGGCCACTAGACAAGTGATATCATCCCTTAGTTGGCAGAGCTTATTCCCAGACAAGGCCACAAGACTTAATGAGTTCACTGCATCTGGACTCTTACAAAGATGATGTCTGTAATACATATTTAAAAAAACATTATTGCGATAGGTAATGGTTTACATTGGTAATGGACTTCATCAGTCATCAGTTTTTAATATAGGGTTAAATACATGATTTAATATAGCATCAGCTCTGATCAGTTTTTAATATAAAGTGAATATATGATTTAATATAAAATCAGTTCTGATCAGCCTTTAATATAGGTGGATACCGCCACACATCCTGCAAGTTATCCTCCTTTTCTACAATAAACACTGAGGCAAAGTAATTATTCAACATGTCTGCCATTTCCCCATTATCAATGACAATGGCGGAATTCTCCGCTTGTTGCGATTCACTTTCCCGCCGGCAGCACACACCCGCCCGCGGGTTTCCCAGTGTCATGAGATGGTTGCAACGGGAAATCCTATTGACAAGCTGCAGAAAGACAGATTGCCAGTTCCAGCGAATGGCACACTGCTGAGAAACACGCGGCTGGGGAACCAGAGAATCGCGCCCAATATCTCCATTTTCAGTGTTTAGTGGTCCGACATGCTCTTGACCAGCCGAGTTCCCTTTCTAGCACTATAATATTTCTTCTTATTGATTTGGATGTCCCTGGCAAGTTTCCTTTCATAATCCCTTTTAGCAGCTCTTATATGCTGCTTTTTGCTGGTATTTGTATCTATCCCATTCGTCCGGATTTGTGCTGCGTTTTGCGTTTTTGTAAGCCCTTTGTTTTAGTTTCAAACTGTCCATAACCTCTTTCGGTGTCCATCGCTGTTTTTTTTTGTAAAGTGGAGCTTTTCCCTCTCAGGGGTGTATACTCACTCTGTATCTCAATAACTCTTTCTTGATGGACCTGTTGCTTTTTGATCCCTCCTGCATGCCCCTGCATCGAAGAACATCTGGATATTCTGGCAGGGTTGTAACCAATATCCATAGGCCTAGTGGTTATTAGGCTTTACTTTGAAAGGCTCTTAATTCATTCAGAGTTTTCTCGCTCAGGGCTCTCTTGCAAATATGGAAGCAGACCACTTAGCTTCAATAACAGGTTCAATCACAGTGAAATGAATCTCGAACTAGTCAGTAATTTTCCGCTCTCGCTTCCCAAATGTTCAGAGTACAGTAGGGCAGCGGCTCTGGAGTAGAGTGATGGCGCCACAGTGATGGGAACTAAACACAGTCTGAGGGACGAAAAGAGGTCTGACCATTGACCACTTGCTAGAGCAGCGGCTGGGCACCTCCTCCTGAAGCCAGTATCTCTCCTCAAATGTGTGTGAAGGTAATTTGATCAACATGGCGGAAAACGCCCTGGGCTTGGGCTTCACCTTTGATCTTCAGCGTGGAGCTGAGCATCAGCTTGCTGCGCAGCTCACACAATGGCCACTGTTATGTTCTGTGTTGTGGCCGTGGGAAAGATGCACACAGAACATTTAGTTCTTTACTAGTAAGATAGTTTATTGACAAAATGAACATGTGGAATGATAACTAAAGAAACTATACAAATGTTAACAATAAGTGAATTCTCCTGGAGCTACTTCAAATGCGAATGTCCTCTAGTGCGACTTACTACCAACTGCCGATCACTGGAGTCATATGGTGGATCTCAGTCCCCACCTGCTGGTCGGAGGTCATATATCTAACTATATACATGGCTCTGCATATGTATATCACCACAGCAACTATAGCCATTAAAACATTATTTGAGCTATAGGCCGGCATACAGCAATCTATGGCACGTCAAGGGCCAACAACATGGGATCCAGTGGGACCACCATAACAGTCATCATCATCATATCACTACAAGCAACAGGTACCACTGGCCGAGGCATTTCAACATTATTCAGGCCCAAACCAGAAAACGGGGGAAACACCAACCCCCAACCAGTTTCTGACCTCCCCCAGCCACATGAGGTATAACGTTTTTGAGATTCAAGCAATCCCAGCGATTTGCAGGCTTTGTTCAAATCTCACCATGCCCTTGTTGTACTTTTGTCCTTCTCCCACAGGGTGGCTACAGACAGCTACCAGAGTATTTCTCAGCCCCCCGACTTCAGGCAACCTGCCAATCCTCTCTCCCATGTGTCCAAACTCTACCAGCTTCTCCTCATTGAGATGAAAGTGATAGCATTGGCAGCCCAGGCTGGTCACAGGCTCTGTCAAGCCCTGTGATGTTTTTAATTAACCCATATATTTTGTTATGTCTGTGTGCTATGATGATATGAGATGGCACTACATGACCGCAACACAGGTTTTACATTGCTCAGTTTACTTTTTTCAAGATTTTAATGTTTCTTCTCTGAGGTAATGATATCAGAGCAGTCATCAAGATGTGACGATGGAATTTTTGTGATGATGTAATTTTCCTCTCTGTGTGATTTTTGGTGAACAGGAAATATACCCACAAGGAATTTCCAAATGGACAACAAAACCCGAATTGATTGATTGATCGTAGATGGTGTCTCGACGTTCATTTCACTTCTGCACTCTGTGTGCCTTGGTTTTCTCCGGGAAACCTTGTGGCACGGTTTGTTCTGAAAAAGCAAAGCTGGTGGTAGCAGCACAGTTGAAGTAATCTCTGTTCTTTCTCATTTATCTTTCCCAGGCCATGGTGCCTGAGTCAAGAGAGAGATGGCTTATGCTCCACGCCCAGACTTATGCTGAAACTCCCCAGAAGGAAAGAAATGTTCTGACTTAGGGATTCAGCTTATAGCAATGTCCAGCTCCTCATAGAACTGGTTCTTCGCCTCTATGTTGGCGCACAGTGTTTGATCATAGATACTCATGATGGTTAACTGGCCCTTTTGAGTTGAGAGGCTGAGGGAGCTAACCATTTATTGGGGATTCTATCATTGACAGTAATGAAATTCTTACACCGAAGACTACACTTCACTCATGCTTTTCCCCTGAACTCTTCCCCTGCCAGATGAACGTGCAATGATTTTCTTTCAGTGGTCCTCTCTTGGCAAATGTGCCATTTTGTAGTGATGCTATATGGATGTTAAGCCTATCAGGTTCCATGTTGACCACAGCTGTCATACATGCATTATCGACCAGCTGCACGTTCTCTGGCAATACCGTGCACATGGGGCTGACGTTCCAGCTTGCCAATTGAAGAGCTGGCATCTTCTTTCTTTTTATTTGTGTAATTTGTTTGTCTGGCGTAATAGATTCCAACCACTTGTTGAGCAGAGACTCTAAGCTCCAAGCACCCATTGAAGCAGATAGAGTGTGGTGGATTAGCACCTTAGTAGGTGGGACTGCCTGATTTGCAGTGGCTAACCAGTGTGACATGGTTGCACTCCCCCCATCCCACCACGGGAGAAGGCCATAGCACCCATTCTCTATGCCAATAAATCGGGCTTATCACTCATAACTGTTGACTCCCGAGTTGCGTTAATGTTCTGCAGTAATATTGGAGTGTCTTCTCCAGGTCATAACTCTGGGCAAAATGTGTGAACACCCTGTACTACCCAAATGCCAAGATCCCCCTCTCGACCTCTCTGGTTGAGTTCAAACGAATGCAAAGCGCTATGTTTGACAATGTTTTTTTGCAGAAGTTACCAGAAAGATATTTAAGTCTCATTCCACCTTGGGGCTCCACTTCAGACTTTCGATCAGGGTTTTCTCATTTAGACTTGAACACTCCCGAAGTATCCAAAAGGCAATGCACGGTAGCACAGTGGCTAGCACTATTGCTTCACAGCGCCAAGGTCCCAGGTTCGATTCCCAGCTTGGGTCACCATTTGTGCAGACTCTGCACGTTCTCCCTGTGTCTGTGTGGGTTTCCTCCAGGTGCTCCGGTTTCCTCCCACAAGTCCCGAAAGACGTGCTGTTAGGTAAATTGGACATTCTGAATTCTCCCTCTGTGTACCCAGGCAGATGCTGGAATGTGGCAACTAGGGGCTTTTCACAGTAACTTCATTGCAGTGTTAATGTAAACCTACTTGTGACAATAAAGATTATTATTGTTGGGAGTTTGGTTCGTAAGTGCCAGGGCGTTGTCCACATCTCAGTGGGCCTGCACAATGTCTGAAGCTTTAGTCTGGGACCAGTTTCCATGTGTCACCAGGAGGAGGCATAGCTGAGGCCTTTCCGATATAGACGCTGTGTTCTGACAGAAATAGGTACTCCCATAATTGGTACTCGTTTTCGCATCCCTGCTAGCTAGCAGTGTGGGCTGTAAATGAGCATCAAATTAGCACACAAAAGCATGCTAATTCTCTTCACCCACACACGAGACACAATAAGCGAGGAATTCTCCAGTCGCCAAGGCCGAAATCATGTTCGGCGATCGGCCGGAGAATCCCCGTTTACGACAGAATCGGGGGCGACGCTGCTTTCATGATGCTCCGCCCCCTCCAAAGCGGCATACACCCGACAGCCTCAGGATGGTACCGGAGGCCCTCCCCCTGATGCTCCGCCCCCGTCCGGCCGAGTTCCCGACGGCGTGGGTCTCTCATGCTATTTTGTCAGGAACTCGGCGTGGCGGCTGCGGACTCAGTCCAGCACCGCCACAGTTGGGGGAGAGCCAATCTGCGGGCAGGTGGGACCTCGGCAGGGGCTGGGGGCACTGTTGGGGGGGGCGGTCCGGGGGTCGTGAGCCTGGCCACAGGGCAGCACTATTTGGCAGGCCGGGTCTGCACGCGGCTGGCGCCATGTTGCACGGTGCAGCCGCTGCCGTGCGCATGCATGCCCACGGACCCGGCAATTCTCCAGCCGCATCGGCAGCTAGAGCCGGGTGCTCTATGCTGCCTGCCTGCCAGCCCCCCACCAAACGGAGGATCAGTGGCCATTTTGCACCGATTTTTCAGTCATAAAACGCCACCGTTCCCACGCCAGAGTCAGGACATATCCTGAAAATCAAAACATCCAGCCCTAGATATCAGAACATAGAACATAGAACATTACAGCGCAGTACGGGCCCTTCGGCCCTCGATGTTGCGCCGACCTGTGAAACCACTCTAAAGCCCATCTACACTATTCCCTTATCGTCCATATGTCTATCCAATGACCATTTGAATGCCCTTAATGTTGGCGAGTCCACTCCTGTTGCAGGCAGGGCATTCCACGCCCTTACTACTCTCTGAGTAAAGAACCTACCTCTGACATCTGTCCTATATCTATCACCCCTCAATTTAAAGCTATGTCCCCTCGTGCTAGACATCACCATCCAAGGAAAAAGGCTCTCACTGTCCACCCGATCCAATCCTCTGATCATCTTGTACGCCTCAATTAAGAGACCTCTTAACCTTCTTCTCTCCAACGAAAACAGCCTCAAGTCCCTCGGCCTTTCCTCATAAGATCTTCCCTCCATACCAGGCAACATTCTGGTAAATCTCCTCTGCACCCTTTCCAATGCTTCCACATCCTTCCTATAATGCGGCGACCAGAATTGCACGCAATACTCCAAATGCGGCCGCACCAGAGTTTTGTACAGCTGCAACATGACCTCATGGCTCCGAAACTCAATCCCTCTACCAATAAAAGCTAACACACCGTACGCCATCTTAACAACCCTCTCAACCTGTGTTGCAACTTTCAGGGATCTATGTACATGGACACCGAGATCTCTCTGTTCATCCACACTGCCAAGAATCTTACCATCAGCCCAGTACTCTGTCTTCCTGTTATTCCTTCCAAATTGAATCACCTCACACTTTTCTGCATTAAACTCTATTTGCCACCTCTCAGCCCAGCGCTGCAGCTTATCTATGTCCCTCTGTAACTTGTAACATCCTTCCGCACTGTCCACAACTCCACCGCCTTTAGTGTCATCTGCAAATTTACTCACCCATCCTTCTACGCCCTCCTCCAGGTCATTTATAAAAATGATAAACAGCAGTGGCCCCAAAACAGATCCTTGTGGTACCCCACTAGTAACTGGACTCCAGTCTGAACATTTCCCATCAACCACCACCCTTTGTCTTGTAGCCAGTTAAAATGGCTAACTCCCGATTTAGAATGGCTAACTCCCGATTGACAAGTGTTTTGACTGCTTTAGTAAACCACGGTTCCCTCGCTCGACCACTTCCTCCCTGCCTGACGGGTACAAGCGCCACATTTCCATTGTGCCCATCCCCTGCAGTTTTCCTCTCCATCCGATGCATCCTAAGTCTTGCCTTATCGCATCATAATTGTCTTTCCCCCAGATATAACTCTTGCCTTGCGGTATATATCTATCCCTTTCCATCACTAAAGTAAACTTAATCGAATTGTGGTCACTATCACCAAAGTGCTCACCTACCTCCAAATCTAACACCTCTCCTGGTTCATTATCCAGTACCAAATCCAATATGGCCTCGCCTCTCGTTGGCCTATCTACATACTGTGTCAGGAAACCCTCCTGCACACATTGGACAAAAGTGGACCCATCTAAAGCACTCGAACTAGAGCGTTTCCAGTCAATATTTGGAAAGTTAAAGTCCCCCAATAACAACTACCCTGTTGCTTTCGCTCCTATCCAGAATCGTCTTTGCAATCCTTTCCTCTACATCTCTGGAACTTTTCGGAGGCCTATAGAAAACCCCTAACAGGGTGACCTCTCCTTTCCTGTTTCTAACCTCAGCCCATACTACCTCAGTAGACGAGTCCTCATAAAACGTCCTTTCTGCCACTGTAATACTGTCCTTGACTAACAATGAAATGAAATGAATGAAATGAAATGAAAATCGCTTATTGTCACAAGTAGGCTTCAATGAAGTTACTGTGAAAAGCCCCTAGTCGCCACATTCCGGCGCCTGTTCGGGGAGGCTGGTACGGGAATTGAACCATGCTGCTGGCCTGCTTGGTCTGCTTTAAGCCACCCCTCCCCCTCTTTTACCACCTTCCCTGAGCTTACTGAAATATCTAAACCCCGGCATCTGCAACAACCATTCCTGTCCCTGCACTATCCATGTCTCTGAAATGGTCACAACATCGAAGTCCCAGGTACCAACCCATGCCGCCAGTTCACCCACCTTATTCCGGGTGCCCCTGGCATTGAAGAAGACACACTTTAAACCACCTTCCTGCCTGCCGGTACACTCCTGCAACTTTGAAAACTTACTCATGACATCACTACTCTCAACCTCCTGTATAGGACATAAGAACATAAGAACTAGGAGCAGGAGTAGGCCATCTGGCCCCTCGAGCCTGCTCCACCATTCAATGAGATCATGGCTGATCTTTTGTGGACTCAGCTCCACTTTCCGGCCCGAACACCATAACCCTTACTCTCTTTACTCTTCAAAAAACTATCTATCTTTATCTTAAAAACATTTAATGAAGGAGCCTCTACTGCTTCACTGGGCAAGGAATTCCATAGATTCCCAACCCCTTGGGTGAAGAAGTTCCTCCTTATTCCGGATGCTCCTGGAGCTGGAGCTGGAGCTACAGTAGAGCATCAGTCATTGGACACTCCATAGTTAGGGTGATAGTTAGGAGATTCTGTGGGAACGAGAGAGACTCGCGGTTAATGTGTTGCCTCCCAGGTGCCAGGGTGCGTGATGTCTCGGATCGTGTTTTCGGGATCCTTAAGGGGGAGGGGGAGCAGCCCCAAGTCGTGGAATACTCCGGAATACTGGAGCTACAATTCAGGTTCCCAAGCCCCTGTTGAACTAGTTTAAACCCTCCTGAAGAGCATTAGCAAATTTCCCCCCCAGGATATTGGTACCCCTCTGGTCCAGGTGTAGACCATCCCGTTTGCAGAGGTCCCACCAACCCCAGAATGAGCCCCAATTATCCAGAAATCTGAAACCCTCCCTCCTGCACCATCCCTGTAGCCACGTATTCAACTCCTCTCTATCCCTATTCCTCATCTCGCTATCACGTGGCACGGGTAACAACCCAGAGATAATAACTCTGTTTGTCCTAGATCTAAGTTTCCACCCTAGCTCCGTGAATTCCTGCCTCACATCCCTATCCCTTTTCCTACCTATGTCATTGGTACCTATGTGGACCATGACTTGGAGCTGCTCCCCCTCCCCCTTAAGGATCCCGAAAACACGATCCGAGACATCACGCACCCTGGTACCTGGGAGGCAACACATGAACCGTGGGTCTCTCTCGTTCCCACAGAATCTCCTATCTATCCCCCTAACTATGGAGTCTCCAATGACTAATGCTCTACTCCTCTCTCCCCTTCCCTTCTGAGCAACAGGGACAGACTCTGTGCCAGAGACCTGTACCCTATGGCTTACCCCTGGTAAGTCCCCCCCCCCCCCCCAACAGTATCCAAAGCGGTCTACTTGTTACTAAGGGGAACAACCACAAGGGATCTCTGTACTGACTGCTTCCTCGCAGCTCCTCTCACCGTCACCCATCTATTTTTATTCTTCGGAGTAACTACATCCCTGAAGCTTCTATCTATGACCACCTCTGCCTCCCGAATGATCCGAAGTTCATCCAGCTCCAGCTCCAGTTCCCTGACGTGGTTTCTGAGGAGCTGGACATGGCTGCACTTCCCACAGATGAAATCAGCAGGGACACTGACGGCGTCTCTCACCTCAAACATTCTGCAGGAGGAACATTGCACTACCTTCCCTGCCAACTCCTCTAGATAAAAAAAGAAAAAGAAAGAAAGAGCTTACCTTCTCAGCAAGCACTCAGCAACCTCTGCGCCCCGTACGATAACACCTGAGGGAAAATAAAAGAAAAACTGCTTACCAGTCACCAGCCAATCCCTTACCTGCAGGCTCTGACATCACGGTTCAACTTCTTTCTACTTCTACCTGCCCTCGAGCCTTCCTCTTGATCTTTACAGCGGTTGGTTGTTTTTTTGGTTAGAGGAGGGGGTAGGGTGGGAAACACTGAAGAATTGTTTCGAGTTTAAGTGTCACTAGACAACAGCTCCCCACAAACCACCTTCAGGTTAGGGTGACCACAACGGACGTATGAAAATTTCCCCTGCAACAGCCAATCAGCAGCTCTGCTCTACTGCCCTCTGATCAGAGTGTGCATGTGTCCTGAAAACTCAATTTTCAACACTTACGGGAACGCGTATCGGAGAGAAATTGGTGCTCCAGAACCCAATGTTGCTGCAGATCGTTTTATAGGCAATTAAAACTGCACAACCCAACAGAACTTTGTCATCGGGTTAAACTGGGACCATCAACGTTTTAACAGAACCTTAATGAAAGTATACAGTATTTTTCTATTTTTAATCAAATGAAGAATTCAGTAACCTTCAACAGTATGAATAATACAAGATGACTTTCAGTGAGTACACGCCGTAATCTAATCTCATGATTCAACTGGCAAACAAGCCATGCCAGAGTTCATGACATCATCTGAACCACTATTTGGATATCTGCCTCACAGTGCACTTGCTATCATCCAGCAGCTTCGCAATAATAACTGTTAAATAATAGAGGCTTTCTGCTGGACAAATTACTCAATTTAGTCCCCATTAAATTTAATATATCATTCAGCTTTCTCTCAAAAAAAATTGAAAGTCATTTACCAGGAATAATGCATTCCGCTACAATTTACTTAGCAGAATGGGTAATTTCTTTAAGATGTACTTAAATTTCAAATTTTCCGTTGAATTTAAATGCGAACAATTGCTGCATTAAAAAACTGCAATTGTGATAACTTCTGCCAACCCAGTGTTGAAAATAACTATCACCGGTGAGAACATTTCACTGCGGGAGGTGCAAAGGATTGGCACAAACGGCTCACAGAGAAATCATATAAACTTCTTGCTAATTTCGGATTGTGACTACTTTGTCCATGGGTATGGCTGAGATTGTATTGGGGATGAGGGGTAGGTGGTGTGGGGGATGGAGTTGCAGGGTGGGAAGAAAACGTACTCAAGACTGAGATAAGAGATAGTATGTACCTGGCAGGCAAAAGGTCCTCGTTTTTGGAATATTGCAACTTTCTAATTTACCTTTCATCATTGTGATTTAGAACCTCAGGAAGCTCTAAGTTTTAATGTAGTGCTGCTGATGATAGTATCGTTCACATTTGTATTTTGAATGTTTATTGACAGGTATCAAAGGGTTGTGACAGGGCAGCACGGTAGCAAGGTGGTTAGCACAATTGCTTCACAGCTCCAGGGTCCCAGGATCGATTCCCGGCTTGGCTCACTGTCTGTGCGGAGTCTGCACATTCTCCCAGTGTGTGCGTGGGTTTCCTCCGGGTGCTCCAGTTTCCTCCCACAGTCCAAAGATGTGCAGGTTAGGTGGATTGGCCATGCTAAATTGCCCTTAGGGTCCAAAATTGCCCTTAGTGTTGGGTTGGGTTACTGGGTTATGGGGATAGGGTGGAGGTGTGGGCTTGGGTAGGGTGCTCTTTCAAAGAGCCGGTGCAGACTGGATGGGCCGAATGGCCTCCTTCTGCACTGTAAATTCTATGATTCTCTGATTTCCAGCCCCTTTCCTCAAACCCCGAGTACAAAATCAAGGTTGTCACTCCTGTCCAATATTAAGGCGGGGGGGGGGGGGGGGGCTAAATTGCCTAAGGTGCCATATTTCAGATGAGGTGACACATCAATGGCCCATCTATCCTCTCAAGTGGGCAAAAATGATCCCTTGACACTATTTTGAACAATAGTATGGAGGTTCCCCTGGTGTCTCGGCCAATATTTATCACTCAACCTACATCGTTAAAAACAGATTGGGCGGGATTCTCCGTCCCGCCGCGCCAGATTTCTGTTTCAGCACGCCGGCGGGATGCTCCGCGGGGCCAGCTGGTCAATGGGGTTTCCCATTGTGGGGCAGCCCCACGCCGTCGGGAAACTCCCAGGCTGCCAGCAAAACGGAGCATCCAGATGACGGAGAATCCAGCCCATTATTATCTCTTTGTTATCACAGTATGTGAGCTTGCCATGAGCAAAGTTGGCATTCTACACTTCAAAGATACTTCATTGGCTGTTGTGTGCTGATGACATTTGGGTGTTGAAAGGTACTATATCAATGCAAATCTTTCCTTGACAGCAAACACGCTATAAAAAAAGAATCACAATGCTATTACCATACAAACCCTTTTTTATGCATAGGCTACAGGTAGAAACAGAAATAGTTGCACAAACTGAATAAACTCTCCCATTTAATTGAGGGCACCTTCAAAGTTCTTTGCAGGGCAGACAATGAAGGAAGGTGGGTTCCTTGATTCAGAAGGTCGCTAATTGGAAACCCAAAGTGTCAGCTGCCCAGACCAAAACTGTTGTCTTGTGGCTGGTCAAACCATCTCCCTGGCCACAGGAATACATTTTCAAGCATCGGGAAGAAAACCAAGGACAGTACAAGCACCTTAGCGCACATAGAGGTGGAGAAGACAGGCTCCTCACTGCTATCAGATACAAAATGCATACTGCAGGTAACAGGCTGATCTTGCACCACCAAACCAGTCAGATCATACCAGGAATGGGAGGGACCTTATGAGGGAAGGTTGGTGAGGCTTGTGTCCACTGTAGCTTAGAAGAGTAAAAGGCAACTTGATCATAACCTTTAAGATCCAGAGGAGTATTGACGGGGTGGACGTGGAGCAGATAGTTCCTCTTGTCAGAGAATCTATTACTAGGGTCACTGTTTTAAAAATAAGGGGTCGCTTTTTTAAGACAGAGATGAGGTGAAATGTTTTCTCTCGGAGGGTTGTGGGTCTATGGAACACTTCTTCAAAAGGCAGTGGAAACAATTTTTGAATATTCTCAAGGCAAAGCTAGAGAGATTATTGATTCCCTCGGGCGGGATTATCCCGTACCCGGCGGGGTGGGGGGTCCCGGCGGGACGGAGTGGTGTGAACCACTCAGGCGTCGGGCCGCCCCAAAGGTGCGGTATCCTCTGCTCCTTTAGGGGCTAGGCAGGCCCCGGAGTGGTTGGCGCCCCGCCGGCTGGCGTGGAAGGCCTTTGGCGCCACGCCAGCCAGGGCCTAAGGGACTCCGCTGGCCGGCGCAGGTCCGCGCATGCGCGGGAGCGTCAACTGATGTCATCCCCGCGCATGCGCGGGGGGGGGTGTCACCTACGCGTCGGCCATGGCGGAGGCTGATGGTCGGCGTGTAGGAAAAGAGTGCCCCCACGGCACAGGCCCGCCCGCGGATCGGTGGGCCCCGATCGCGGGCCAGGCCACCGTGGGGGCACCCCCCGGGGCCAGATTGCCCCGCCCCCCCCCCAGGACCCCGGAGCCCGCCCCGCGCCGCCAGGTCCCACCGGTAAAGGACCCATTCAATTTACGCCAGCGGGACTGGCATAGAACCAGTGGGACTTCGGCCCATTGCGGGCGGAAGAATCGCCGGGGGGGCCCACCGACCAGCGCGGCGCGATTCCCGCCCCCGCCGACTCTCCGGTGCTGGAGAATTCGGCGGCCTGCGGGGGCGGGATTCACGCCGCCCCCTGGCGATTCTCCAACCCGGCAGGGAATCCAGCCCCTCTTCTCTTCTTCGGCGATCACTCGCTAACGAGTATGGTTCTCCACCTAAGATACTCCGTGTTACTGGTCATGGGTTCTGTGGGTCCTTGAGTGGTTGGTGAGCCAGTTCCTAGAACCGCATCTCCAACCGCACACTTGACAGTTGTTTCTTAGAGGTGGAATTGGTCCTTGGACTCGAGATTACTGGCATTCCTTTCTGAGGCTTCTATTCTGGACCTCCTCTTGACATCGGGTGTTCTCGAAGAATTGTGTCCCTTCAATCAGGAGGTTCCTCTAAGCTGGTCTCTTCTGAGCAAGGCTCTCCCAGTCACTGACATCTATGTTGCATGAATTCTTGATTAACAAGGGGGTGAAAGGTTATCGAGGGTAGGCAGTCTCAGGTTAGAAAAATATCATCCATGATCTTACTGAACAGCAGAGCAGACTGGAGGGGCTGAGTGGCCTACCCCTGCTCCTAATTTGTACGTTCGTACATGTTATTTGCATTTTCTGACAACATTTCCAGTGTTTAGCGCAATATGTAATAAACACATGTTAATATCAGACCCGGGGCACAATTTCCTGCACCATCAGCTCTTGAAGGAACCATTGAAGTGATGCTTGTGGTTTAAGATGGCTGGGAGGAGAATAGCATCATTCAACATCCATCAAGCAATTGGAGGTCTGCTGCAGGAGGTCCTTCAGCAAACATTACGTGTAAGGCAAGTCTTACTGGTAATTTACCTGTTTTGGATTATGTCCCCATAAATCCTTCAAAACAATTTCAATAGATCTTTGTAGATCTTAGAATCAACTATGCAACCGAGCTCCATTTCATATGTGATTGGTGCAGTTGCTCAATGTCAGAAATAATCCAAGCATGTTGTGCTATTTGCATTGGAAGCACGTTAGATCAAATTTTGAAGTTATTGTTTTAACTAAAGGACTCAAAAAAAAAACCTCCGGCACAGGTATATTTGTGGAAATCATTCAATTAGCTTCATTCTTTTACCCATAAAAATAGAAGGCCTACAATATCAAAGGTGAAACTCACTGGAAAGTCATAATTCATAAATAGTGGCATCATAGAAATCATTATAGAATCCCTACACTGCAGAAAGAGGTCATTCGGTCCACCGGGTCTGCACCAACCCTCCCAAAAAACACCCTACCTAGGCCCAAGCCTAAGATACAATTTAGTACAGCCAATTCACCTAACCGACGCATCTTTGGACTGCGGGAGGAAACCGGAGCACCCAGAGGAAACCAATGCAGACACGGGGGGGAATGTGCAAGCTCCACACAGACAGTCACCCAAGGTCGAAATCGAACCCCGGTCCCAAGCGCCGTGAGGCAGCAGTGCTAACCACTGTGCCACCGTGCCACCCTGTGGCATAATTAGCTCTGGTACATCCCTCAGAAGGTTTCTCGTAGCAGGTTCGTAAAGTCAGTATGCAGACGTATTATACAACTATTCTTTCCCATCCCATGCCCAAACTATTTAGAGCTAAGGACGTTAGGTTCTTTCTCATGAACAATATCTGAACGCAAGCTCTATTTTCAGTGACAAGAATATGCTTAGACATTGCGACTTGAATTTTCTTGTTTTGACAGTAAATTACATTTTCTTTAAACAAATTCTCTTCCCTTCTTCTTTCTTAACTTTTTCTAGTCTCAATATTGCCTACATCAAGGAGACAGGTTGTTGACCTGCTCTATGCCCTCTCCCAATGTTGTCCTGAAATCAGTCACTTTAGTGTACAGAAACAGCAACCTGATGTTACACTTTTTTGTGAATAGGTATTTAGCCTCCTTTCTATTTTTACGTTTTTGTAACACTATGTACAGTTGTCAACTTGTCAGTGCAAAATGCTTCTGCAAACAATCAAATGTCAGCATTGGATTGCAACATTGGCAAAAAATACAACATTTCAGTTCAGGTACATCCAAACATAGCCACAGCATAATTTTGTTTAAAAAAATCAATTCCATTTAATCTGATTACTTTAAAACTTAAAATCTCTGCCAATATTTCTGTTCATTAGAAATTAAATTCTATAATATACTGTTAGAGCACATGCCAAATATGCTAAATGAACAGTTTGATTTCAGACCCCAAAATCAATTCAGGTTTTACAATAAAAGATTAAAAGCCAGAGAAATTAAAACAGGTAAAAGCAGGTAAAAATTGCTGATGACAGCTAAAGTTAAACAAGAGTAGAGTCACTATCTACTGCATGTACCGCAGGATGTAGCAGTCTAAATTATAGAAAGAAATTTGTGATGCAATCTCCAAACTATACAAACCCTCCAATTTTCAAGATATGCCAATGATGATTATACTGCATTTTGTTAAGAAATGATATAGAAAATCTTCTGTTTTGTACAGCCTACCATCATCCCACCGCCCCCCCCCCCCCCACCTCCCCCTAGCACCCCCAAACCAAGTGCCTGCATTTTAAGATCCCTCTCCAGTGAGAGAACATGCAACCACCAATTTCGGCCACACATTTACAACAAAAACCTACAATCCGCTCAGCCTGATTAACATGTCCTCAATCACTAAAACTGACGTCCCCACAAACTTTTACAGTCAGTTGGCCAATAATGTTTCAATTCCTGAAAAAGTCAAACTGCTCCTGGAATTCATTCTATAAGTTACATGTGGTGTCCAATATCAAAATATTCTATTTTGAGTAATATTTTAATTGGAAACACTTGAAAGAATGATTTTGTGGTCAAAGGGGATGGAGTCATATTGTCAACCGATATTTCAAATATCAGCAGAATCAAGAAACCATATCGGGGGCGATTCTCCGATCGCGGGGCTAAGTGCCTGCGCTGTCGTGAACGCCATCGTGTTTCACAACGGCGCAAACAGGCCCCCGCCGCGACCGATTCACAGCCAGAAAAGGGGCCAGCAGCGGCGCCGCGAGAAACGCAGTGGGCGGTGCGCAGGACCAGCGGCGTCATCGCACAATGCCAGGATGATACCGCGCTCCGTACAAGGAAGTGCGCGGATCGGCACACACACATCGGGGCCCGACATGGATGAGCCCCGTTGCGCCGCTCCCCGCTTCCGGGACAGCGACCTGGAGGCACTTCTGGAGGCAGTGGAGGAGCGCCCGGCCATCCTCTTCCCCAGACGCGGACACCGGCAGACACACCCCATCACCTGACACTGCACCACCCCCACAGTCCACACCCTCACACCCCACCGCCTGACGCTGCACCACCCCCACAGTCCACACCCTCACACCCCACCGCCTGACACTGCACCACCCCCACAGTCCACACCCTCACACCCCAGCACCTGACACTGCACCACCCCCACAGTCCACACCCTCACACCCCACTGCCTGACACTGCACCACCCCCACAGTCCACACCCTCACAACCCCCCCTCCACACCTTCACATATGGCCACGTGAGTCTAACAAAATGTGCCTTACTGTGTTCTCCAGGGCCACACGAGCACCGCCTTGGAACTGCCCTTCACCTCGCCGCCGTACAGCCCCAACCTCCTCTGACCACAGGGACACATGGGACAGAGGGCAAGGATCACGGGCAGGAGGGCCATCCTCTGAGGCCGGGCCATCGAGGTGTGACGCACAGAGGACAGACGGAGACGTCAGGACGGACAGTAAGGACTCTTATGACAGTGTGACGGACGAGGGAGGGACAGCGAGTCCGGACAGTGTCGCACAGAGGACTTCGCGACATCGAGGCACAGGGGCACGGCACCTGGCATCGGCCGTGGTCTCAATGCACTGGGCCAAGGTTCCACACAGGAGACACCAGAGCTGGGGACAGACGAGGACCTAGTGGCAGATTCTCCAGCATGCACGGCGCCGACCTCAATGAAGCCGTTCTCGCCGGCTGGGAGAATGGCAGAACGGCGTCGGACCGGCGCGCGCGAAAAACTGGCGTGAACGGCGATTCTCCCAGACGGCACGGCATGAGAGAATCGTCCCCATCACCTATATTATTCAAGAGAATCTCAGTCAATATTTCTTCAAGAATCTGAACTATACGTATAATTATTGAATATCAACACAAATTAAGGGAGACATCTGTCGATATAGGTAAAGGTATTGCACCCAATACCTTCATCTGATTAAACATTACGACATTTCCGCAAACCAGAGTCTCCCCTTTCCAAGAAGCCATGACCCTTCTTAAGATCGAACCAGTCTCGACATTGACAGAGAATCACAGGATGATTACAACACTGAAGAAGGTCTTTTGGCCCTTTCTGTCGGTGCCATCCCTCTGCAGGAGCAACTCACTAATCCCACTCCCACCCTTTCCCTGTAGCCCACCTGCACATTTTCTCTCTTCTGGTACTTACCTAATTTATTGTGAAAGTCACGCTTGAATCTGCCTGCACCACACTCTCACATAGTGCTTTCCCAATGACGCACTGCAGAAAACTACTTTTCCTCATGTTGCCATTGGATCTTCTGTCAATCACTTTAAATCTGTGTTCTCTGATTCTCAACCCTTCTGCCACTGGATTTAGTTTCTCTCTATCTTCTTTATCTAAATCCTCTGACACCTTGAGCAATTTTGACACAAGTCTCTCTTTTTGGATTGGATGGGATTGGATTCGTTTTATTGTCACGTGTACCGAGGTACAGTGAAAAGTATTGTTCTGCCTGCAGTCCAGACAGATCATTCTATACATGAAAAAAAAGTAGGGCACATAAATACACAATGTAAATACATAGCCACAGGCATCGGGTGAAGCATATAGAGTGCAGTACTACTCAGTAGAGACGATGTGTGAAGAGATCAGTTCAGTCCATACGAGAGTCATTCAGGAGTCTGGTAACAGTGGGGAAGAAGCTGCTTTTGAACCTGTTAGTGCATGTTCTTAAACCTTTATATCTCCTACCCAATGGAAGAAGTTGGAAGAGTGAATACCCGGGTGGGAGGGGCCTTTGATTATGCTGCCCTCTTTGCCAAGGCAGCGGGAGGCATAGACAGAGTCAATGGGTGAGAGGCGGGCTGCTGTGATGGACTGGGCCATGTTCACGACTCTGTAGTTTCTGCGGTCTTGGGCCGAGCAGTTGCCATACCAGGCTGTGATGCAGCCAGATAGGATGCTTTCTATGGTGCATCTGTAAAACATTGGTAAGGGTTAATGTGGACATGCCGAATTCCCTTAGTTTCCTGAGGAAGTATAGGGGCTGATGTGCTTTCTTGGTCTTAGCGTTGACCTGGGCAGACCAGGACAGATTGTTGGTGATGTGCACACCTAAGAATTTGAAGCCGTCGACCACCTCCACCTCGGCACCATTGATGCTGACAGCGGTGCATACGATACTTTGCTTCCTTAAGTCAATGACCAGCTCTTTTGTTTTGCAAACATTGTGGGAGAGATTGTTGTCATTACATCACTCCACTAGGTTCTCTATCTTCCTCTCGTTGTTCGAGCTCTGATCCACTACGGTCGTGTCATCAGCAAACGTGTAATTGGAGTTGGAGACACATTTTGCAACACAGTTGTGTGTGTATAGGGAGAATAGTAGGAAGCTAAGTACGCAGCCTTTCAGGGTCCCAGTATGGAGGACTATCATGGAGGAAGTGTTGTTTATCCTTTCTGATTGTGGTCTAAGGGTTAGGAAGTCAAGTTGCAGAGTGAGGAGCCAAGACCTAGATTTTGGAGCTTTGTTATGACCTTGGCTGGGATCATGGTGTTGAAGGCGGAGCTGTAGTCAATGAATAGGAGTCCGACGTAGGAGTCCTTGGTGTCGAGATGCTCCAGGGATGAGAGCAGGGCTAGAGAGATGGCGTCAGCTGTGGACCGATTGTGGCGATATGCCACACCCCTTTTAGAATTGTACCCTTCACTTCATATCTCCTTTACCTTGTTCTCATTTGCCACATGTCTGCCCATTCCATCACTGTCTATGTCATCATGTGTATCTCCCAGTTGTCCTTACAGGCTGAAAGCAATTCATGTATATATTGTGTACGTTCAAAACAGCAAATCAAGTATGAACGTACATCAAGTATGAAATTTGATGAGGACTATATGAATTCAGTTGTCTTTCGGTAGTTTAGTCATGACAATTAGCTCTAAAAAATACATTTTGTCAGCAAACAATAAAAGCACGCCACTGAGGAATTCAGTTAATTACGACCTCAGAAATAATAGTCTGGGAATTCTTTGATTTCAGTTCACTGAAATTATACCAGCCTTGCTGACACGAACTTAACAGAGACATCCTGCTGAACTCATTTGACTATACAGAAGCAAAACACCGGCAAATCAAATGACATAATTTTGGAATAACCACGCAGAGTCTTACAAATGCGTGAAGTATACATTAAAACAAAATAATAAGCTGACCTCTGAAATGTCCCAACAAGCCACTCAATTCAAGGGCCGCATTCCCTTGGCTCTGTATATTAAGGGGGTTGATTCGGAGGTACAGGCTCTGACTCAGGTGTGACCAGCCTTTGACCCGGGGGTGCTGGCCAGGCTTAACTCGGTGGTACCGGTTCTGACAAGAGGTGACACCAGCCTTTAACTTGGGTGTACCGGCTCTGACTGGGAAGAACCGGTTCTGACTGGAGATGACCAGCCTTTGACTCAGGGGTACAGGCTCTTTTTCCTTTGTTATCAATTCATGGGATGTGGGCCAGAATGTATTGCCCATTCCTTAAGCATTTATCAGTCAACCATATTGCTCTGACAGGGAGTGACCAATATTCGGTGTGGCCATCCGATGACTTGGGGAGGACTATTTAGACTTGGGAGAGACCAACATCAACTAAGGGGTGACCAGGCTTAACCCAGAGGCTATTGGGGTAACACTGGAGGGAGACCAAGGGTCTAGTCAGAGGTTACTGGGGGAAGACACCAGGGCACCAGAGGAAGACTCCAGGCTACCGGGGGTTGGTCACATCTGCCACCTTCTGCACGATTTGGCTCCATCTTGACTTGGAAGGAATCCAATGCCAGTGTCGCTGAAAGTGACAGCAGTTCTCAATTTTTTACGTCAGTGGCTCCTTTCAGGCCTCCACAGGTGATCTCTGTGGGATTCCGCAGGGCTCTACTTACAAGTGCATCCAGGAGGTGACGGATGCAGTATTAACGAGGACACACAGCTTTGTCTATTTCAGGCGGGTTCAGGAAAGCCAGGATGCAAGGGTGATGGGCTTAGTACAAATCCCTGGCTTTCCACAGGTGCAGTATGCTATTGACTGCACTCATGGGCACACATCGGGCAGGATGGTAGCATAGTGGTTAGCTTTATGGCTTCACAGCACCAGGGCCCCAAGTTAAATTCCCGGCTTGGGTCACTGTGCGGAGTCTGCACGTTCTCCCTGTGTCTGCGTAGGTTTCCTCTGAGTGCTCCGGTTTCCTCCCACGAAAGATGTGCGATTAGGTAATTTGGATGTTCTGAATTCTCCCTCTGTGTACCTGAACAGGCGCCGGAATGTGGAGACTAGGGGCTTTTCACAGAAACATCATTGCAGTGTTAATGTAAGCCTACTTGTGACAAAGTTATTTTTTTTTAAATTTTTTAATGTGGCACTCAGATTACTGGGGCATCAAGCAGTGAACTATATAAACCTCAAGGTTTACACAAATGCAACCTCCAGCTCTGTGCTTAATTCCCAGGGAGTGTGTATGACTCCTACATTCTCAGCTGCTCTCAGATCCCTGGCATGCTTCAGGGACCACAGAGGCTGCAGGACTGGCTCCTCAGGACAAGGGCTACTCACTAAGGAGTGTCGCTGAGACAAGGTACAATGAGGCTCATGCTGCAACTCTCAATTTGGTGGAACATGCCATATGGATGCTGAAGATGAGGTTTCAGTGCTCGATCCGGTCTGTTAGAGCCCAGGGTACAATCTGTAGAGGGTGTCATGCATTATGGTCGCCTTCTGCGTCCTACACAACCTGACTCTGCAACATGAGGAGGAACTACCTAAGGTGATGGACAAGTGGCACATTGAGGAAGGCATCAAAGGGGATGAGGTTGAGGAGGTCCTTGAGGGGGCAGGAATCTCTGACCCTGAGCCTGGTCAGAGAATCGCCAGGGGGCCGCGCAAATTGCGCCACGCCACCCTGGCGCTGGGAAGCGATTCTCTGCAGAGCGGCGAATCGCGCCATGGGGCCGGCGTGGGCGCGGCGCCGGTCAGGGTGCGCTCTACGCGCCCCCCCCCCCCCCGCGATTCTCAAGCCAGGATGGGCCGAGTGGCCGCGATAAAAACCCGAGGCCCGCCGGCGCCGTTCTAACATGCTCTAAGCCGGTGGGACCTTGGCGTTGAAGGGTCCGGGGGCGGCCTGTGGTGGGGGGATGGAGGGCCCAACCCCAGGGGGTGCCTCTGATGTGGCCTGGCCCGCGATCGGGACTCACTGATCGGCGGGCCGGCCTCTCTGTCTCCCAGCCTCCTTTCTTCCGCGCCGGTGCCTGTACTCCTGCGCCATGTTGGGTCGGTGCTGGCGCGGACAAGGGAGGCACCGCGCATGCGTGGAAATTGCGCCGGTGGGACTGCGCATGCGTGGGTTCACGCCAGACCCACTGCGCATGCTCGCATCCCCCGGCGCGCATTCCACGTCTGGATCAGCAGCTGGAGCGGTGTGAACCACTCCAGCACTCTGCTGGCCCCCTGCACGGGCCAGAATTGCTGATCCTGGGGCCGTGTTGACTCCGGCGAGAGACGCAATGGTGTTTCCGACGGCGTCAACACTTAGCCTCAGGATCAGCGAATCCCGCCCAGGATGTTGACCGTGAGGCACTGGTGATGTCCAGAAGAGTTCAGGATTCGCTCCTTACTGTAGATTCACTGAGTGCGATGAGGACAACCAGTGAGGAAATTCCATTAGTTTCACATGGCTTCTGTGAGCATTGCTCTCACATCTGACTGAAGGCAGCACATACGCTCTGTGATTAGGCTGTAGTCATGGGGACGCAGACGTTTCCCATTGCCCCTACATTCCAGGAGGATGATGCCGATTTGCAGTGGTGACAGTGGATAGATCGTCACAGATTTTCTGTGAATGTCTAACTCCTGTCTAGCTGATGGCAACTCGATTACTCTCAATGACTACGGTTATATCATGGTGATGCAGTGGGGAAAGTTTAACTTCTCCTGTTCCTGCGGCATCCTTCGTGATGCATTCCTGAGGTTCAATGTCACTAGAGACTAAGGCATTTGGGACAGTGGGTCCAGTCCCTCCTCAAAAAATGCAGGACACATGGGCTGGAATCAGTTAAGCTAACTTGTTACATTGTGGGAGACATCCTCACTCCCCATCAGATACAGGCATGAATTATGTGTTCAGTCACGATGAAGGGATGCCACCAATGCGCTGCCAATCTTGGGCAAAGCGCATTGAGGAAGCCCTGGACTGAGCACCCTGTCTTTAACGTGTGAACGAATCTGGTTTTCAGGTCGGAACTACAGGAACACAGCTCATCAGAACAAAGAACCATAGAAAGGGTGAAATTAGTGAGAGTTTGTTTGTAGTGTTGAACATTATGGTCAAGTGCTTAACACCTATGTCCATACTGTGCAACTAGAGTTCCTTATCTTTTCTAACCCTACTGCTATGTTTTGGTACATCCCCAACATCCACAATGGAAATGGGGGCAGCCTGTTTTCTGCCACACCCTGTTGTCTATGATGACCTTGGCACACGTTCTGTGGTCTGCTTTGGGTCCAGCTGTACGGCAGTGCCACCCTCCTCGGCGTGGAGCAGGAGCTGAAGTGGTCACAGGATGTGGGGATTTACATGGGTTGGATACTCCCAGATTCTCCTCCATATTGGTGCCTGAGAGCCCCGAGTTTCCTCCTTGGTTTAGAAGGGGAGCTGGGAGAGGCTCTGGCGTAGATATATTATCACTGGACTAGTAATCTAGAGAACCAACTGAAGGCCCCTAGTTTGCTCTTTGGGATAGAGGTGAATCTGGGGAAGGCAGTGGCATAGTAGTGTTGTCACTAGACTAGTAATCCAGCGAACCAGCGTAATGTTTTCCAGACCTGGGTTCAGATTCCACCAAGATAATGGTGAAATAGGAATTCACTTAATCTGGAATTAAAAGTCTAATGATCACCAAGAAACCATTGCTGATTGTCATAAAAACTACCTGGTTCACTGGCATCCTAAGGAAATTTGCCACTCTTACCTGGTATGGCCTACTTCTGACTCCAGATCCACAGTAATGTGGTTGACTCTTCAATGCCCTAGCAAGCCACTCAATCCAAGGGCTGTGGCAATTAGGGATGGGCAATAAATGCTGGCCCGCCCAGCGCTGCCCACATGTCATGTAAGAGTAAAACAAAGCTCTGCCAGCCTCTGGCATTGGAACTGATGGATGCCAGCAAGTGCCTATCTTGGAGAACAATACAAGGAACATAACATGCTACCAACAGTGGGCAGTCATAACATGGTATCATGGCGTGTTTATCATGCGCAAAGGACTCCACAACAACCACCACCCTAGGTATTGACCTCATTGCGTTCAAGTGTTAGCCTGCCCCTTGACTCATAACCTTTGACTCCCTTGGCTATCAAACATCATAAATTCAATGATCCCGCCTCCACTGTTTTCTGGGGAAGAAAATTCCACAGACTAATGACCCTCGGAGAGATTTTTTTTTAAAGTCTCATGCTTGTCTGAACCCTCTAATTCTTAACCTGTACTCCTTAGTTCTAGCCTCTCCCACAAGTGGAAACATCCTCCTGGTGTCTACCCTTTTAAGTCCCCTTTGGATCGTAGATGGTTTAAACAAAATCACTTCTCATTCTTCCAAACTCCAATCTGTGTCGATCCAACCTGTTCAACCTTACTTCATCAGAGGAGTCTCTCATCCCAGGAGTGAGTCGAGTGAATCCTATCTGAACGCAATTATATCATTTTTCAGTAGCATTCAGATATTTAACAGTAAGAACAGCTCAATTTTTAACACAGTTTTTTACCAAGTACAGTAGAGAGAGTGCTGTATAATTGGAGGTACTCCCTTTCAGATGATACATTAAACCAATGTTCCATCTGCCTGACCGAGTAGAAATAAAAATATCCCATGGCACTATTCATTGAAGAGCACAGAGTTCTTGTCGCATCACCCAAAATAGATTAGCTGGTCATTCATCTAATCTGCTACTTTGTGAGATCCTGTGCACACAAATTTACTGCTGCATTTGTCTGCATAATGTCGTCCATACTTCAAAAGTAATTGTGAGTGTTTTGAAAGGGTTCCATAGGTTTCGATATAAATGCAAGTCATTTTTCTGTGCTGGTGCAAGCTTGTCTTTCATTTTCAAAATGATCATAGTAAATAGTTACATCTATTTAGAATTTGTTTACCAGTCATATGGATTTACCACTCACCAGTCTTTTTCTCAAAGAATTTGTTGAAAAGTCCCTTGGCCAAGAAGCCTGGATATCAGCTACTGCGTGTTCTTGATAAGTACATACCGGTCAGGCAGGGAGGAAGGCGTAGAGCGAGGGAACCATGGTTTACCAAAGAAGGGGAATCTCTTGTTAAGAGGAAGAAGGAGGCCTATGTGAAGATGAAGTGTGAAGTTTCAGTTGGGGCGATGGATAGTTACAAGGTTGCGAGGAAGGATCTAAAGACAGAGCTAAGACGAGCAAGGAGGGGACATGAGAAGTATTTGGCAGGAAGGATCAAGGAAAACCCAAAAGTTTCTATAGGTATGTCAGGAATAAGCGAATGACTAGGGAAAGAGTAGGGCCAGTGAAGGACAGGGATGGAAAGTTGTGTGTGGAGTCTGAAGAGATAGGCGTGATACTAAATGAATATTTTTCGTCAGTACTCACTCAGGAAAAAGATAATGTTG
Organism: Scyliorhinus torazame; assembly: GCF_047496885.1. Lineage (NCBI taxonomy): Eukaryota > Metazoa > Chordata > Chondrichthyes > Carcharhiniformes > Scyliorhinidae > Scyliorhinus > Scyliorhinus torazame. The sequence continues at coordinate 220,693,942 of NC_092716.1, forward strand.
TGGAGGAGAATGCTGAGACCCAGGCTACTAGAATAGATGGCATTGAGGTACGTAGGGAAGAGGTGTTGGCAATTCTGGACAGGCTGAAAGTAGATAAGTCCCCGGGGCCTGATGGGATTTATCCTAGGATTCTCTGGGAGGCCAGGGAAGAGATTGCTGGACCTTTGGCTTTGATTTTTATGTCATCATTGGCTACAGGAATAGTGCCAGAGGACTGGAGGATAGCAAATGTGGTCCCTTTGTTCAAAAAGGGGAGCAGAGACAACCCCGGCAACTATAGACCGGTGAGCCTCACGTCTGTAGTGGGTAAAGTCTTGGAGGGGATTATAAGAGACAAGATTTATAATCATCTAGATAGGAATAATATGATCAGGGATAGTCAGCATGGCTTTGTGAAGGGTAGGTCATGCCTCACAAACCTTATCGAGTTCTTTGAGAAGGTGACTGAACAGGCAGACGAGGGTAGAGCAGTTGATGTGGTGTATATGGATTTCAGTAAAACGTTTGATAAGGTTCCCCACGGTAGGCTATTGCAGAAAATACGGAGGCTGGGGATTGAGGGTGATTTAGAGATGTGGATCAGAAATTGGCTAGCTGAAAGAAGACAGAGGGTGGTGGTTGATGGGAAATGTTCAGAATGGAGTTCAGTTACAAGTGGCGTACCACAAGGATCTGTTCTGGGGCCATTGCTGTTTGTCATTTCTATCAATGACCTAGAGGAAGGCGCAGAAGGGTGGGTGAGTAAATTTGCAGACGACACTAAAGTCGGTGGTGTTGTCGACAGTGTGGAAGGATGTAGCAGGTTACAGAGGGACTTAGATAAGCTGCAGAGCTGGGCTGAGAGGTGGCAAATGGAGTTTAATGTAGAGAAGTGTGAGGTGATTCACTTTGGAAGGAATAACAGGAATGCGGAATATTTTGGCTAATGGTAAAGTTCTTGGAAGTGTGGATGAGCAGAGGGATCTAGGTGTCCATGTACATAGATCCCTGAAAGTTGCCACCCAGGTTGATAGGGTTGTGAAGAAGGCCTATGGAGTGTTGGCCTTTATTGGTAGAGGGATTGAGTTCCGGAGTCAGGAGGTCATGTTGCAGCTGTACAAAACTCTGGTACGGCCGCATTTGGAGTATTGCGTACAGTTCTGGTCACCGCATTATAGGAAGGACGTGGAGGCTTTGGAGCGGGTGCACAGGAGATTTACCAAGATGTTGCCTGGTATGGAGGGAAAATCTTATGAGGAAAGGCTGATGGACTTGAGGTTGTTTTCGTTGGAGAGAAGAAGGTTAAGAGGAGACTTAATCGAGGCATACAAAATGATCAGGGGGTTAGATAGGGTGGACAGTGAGAGCCTTCTCCCGCGGATGGAAATTGCTGGCACGAGGGGACATAGCTTTAAACTGAGGGGTAATAGATATAGGACAGAGGTCAGAGGTAGGTTCTTTACGCAAAGAGTGGTGAGGCCGTGGAATGCCCTACCTGCAACAGTAGTGAACTTGCCAACATTGAGGGCATTTAAAAGTTTATTGGATAAACATATGGATGATAATGGCATAGTGTAGGTTAGGTGGCTTTTGTTTTGGTGCAACATCGTGGGCCGAAGGGCCTGTACCGCGCTGTATCGTTCTGTGTTCTATCTGAAAATTTTTAATCCAAAATTAAATAACCCCAATGCTGCAAAATCAGTCCTTGCAATAACCTACAAAAAAACAGGTTATGATGATTATAATATGTGCTGATAGCATTGTCTCAAGGCATTTGAATTAAATACATTACTTGTATAAAAAGATTTCATCGAGTTTTGAAGCTGAGGCTTCACTGATTTCAATCGGTCCACTCGATTTTTTCATACCATGAATAAAGAAACCAAAACAAACAAATTAAAAATGTAGTCAAACATTGCGATTGCAAGCAGAGTGGGTATTTAAATGGCAGTCAGGCAGATTTCCCAACACATTTTTTTCTGGTGCCTTCTTACTCAGCAGAGATATTTTTTTGAGAGGATAGCCCGCCCAAGCAGAGAGGGGCCTACTTCAGATTTAAAAGTGTCCCAGTTGTATTACCGATAACTTTACCTATGAGAATTGGCCTGGTTGCATGTTAACAAACTTGCTAATAAAACCTGGAGATCTTCAGCGGTGGCCAGAAGCAGTTGGATAAGTTTTTCTGAAGGATCCCAGAGGGGCAAGGAAGCTTCTGTGCACCCTGCAAGAAGTCTACGGGCCTTCTCAATCCTGGGGTGGGATTCTCCGACCCCCCCCCCACCGGGTCGGAGAATAGCTGGGGGGCAGCGTGAATCCCGCCCCCGCCGGCCGCTGAATTCTCCGGCACCAAAAATTCGGCGTGGGCGGGAACCGCGCCGCGCCGGTCGGCGCAACCTCCCCCCCCCCCCCCGGCGATTCTCCGGCCCGCGAAGGGCCGAAGTCCTGCTACTGTCATGCCAGTCCCGCCGGCATGAATCAAACCACCTACCTTACCGGCAGGACTGGCGGCGCGGGCGGACTCCGGGTTCCTGGGGCGGGGGGCAATCTGGCCCCAGCGGGTGACCCCACGGTGGCCTGGCCCGCGATCAGGGCCCACCGATCCGCGGGCAGGCCTGTGCCGTGGGGGCACTCTTTTCCTTCCGCCTTGGCCATAGCCTCCACAATGGCCGATGCGGAAGAGACCCCCCCCCCCCCCACCCCCGCGCATGCCCGGGGATGACGTCAGCAGCCGCTGATGCTCCCGCACATGCGCGGACTTCCACCAGCCGGCGCAGTCCCTACGACCCCGGCTGGCATAGCACCAAAGGCCTTTCTCGCCGGCCGGTGGCGCGCCAACCACTCCGGCGTGGGCCGAGCCCCTCAAGGTGAGGGCTTGGCCCCTAAAGGTGCGGAGAAATCCGCACCTTTGGGGCGGCCTGATGCCGGAGTGGTTCCCGTCACTCCATCCAAACGGGACCCCCCACCCCGCCGGGTAGGGGAGAATCCTGGCCCTGGTCTTTTGTCTGCCTCCCACCAACAGCAGCTCTTTTAAGACACCAGCATTAACCGTATGACAATGATTGTTGCCTTGGGGATGTCAGCCTCCCATCTGACTTTCTGCTGTCAGAAACTGAACTGGATGGGCCACATTAATACTGTGGCTATCAGGACAGGTCAAAGGCTGTGAATCCTACGGCGAGTAACTCACCTCCTGATCCCCCCCCCCACTCACCCCCACAAAGCCAGCCCACCATCTACGAGGCACATGTCAGTAGTGTAATGGGATACTCTCCACTTGCCTGGTTGTGTGCAGCGCCAACAACACTCAAGACACTCAACACCCCCACAGCCCGCTTGATTGCTCCCCTTTCCATTAAACATTCAAACCCTCCACCACAGATGAACAGTGGCAACCGTGTGTACCATCTACAAGATGAATTGCAGTAACTCACCAAGGTTCCTCAGACAGCACCTTCCAAACCCACGCCACTACCAGGGCAAGTGCAGCAGATACCTGGGAACCCCACCAACTGGAGGTTCCTCTCGTAGTCACTCTTTCGCTATCGCTGGGGCAAATTCCTGGAACTCCCTCCCTAACAGCATAGTGGGTGTACCTACATCTCATGGACTGCAAGGGTTCAAGAAGGCATCTCACCACCACCCTCTGAAGGGCAACTAGGGATGGGCAATAAATGCAGGCCTAACCAGCAACGCCCACATCCCATAAATGAATAAAAAAAGACTGCCAGCACTTCCAACAGATTTTGCATGGGAGATACTGCTACTCGATTCAATTATGGGAGATGGTGGTTGTCATAATATACACCAGCATATCATGGTGCAGACACACACACACTGATGGACACATAGTGGAACCAATCAACACACACAACACCACAGCCAATCACCAGTTAGAGCACACGCACTATAAAGACAGGGGCATCAGAGTTCCCGCTCATTCAAGATGCAGCCTCCTAGTAGGACAGAGCTCACAGCTTGAAGCACAGATCTTCACCATGTGCTGAGTGCATAGACTTGTTAGGACAAGGCATAGGTCTTTAGTTCAATCTAATATCGTGTTAACCCACAGTGAAAGTATGTTCAACAGTTTAATAAAATAGTGTTGCACTATTTTAAGTGTTGTTGGCCTGTATGTGTTCCACGGATCCCGAGCACCCAAGACATCAGTGGTGCAGTGGTAATGTCAATGGATTAGAAATCGTGAGACTCCAGGATAATGCTCTGGGGTCAGGGTTACAAATCCCACCATGGAAGCTCCCATCCAGGAGAAAGCAGCCCACTTGATTGCCCCCCCCCCATCCACCACCTTAAATATTCACTCCCTCTACCACAAGATACAGTGGCCGTAGTGCGTGCACTTCAGCAACTCACCAAGGCTCCTTTGACAGCACCTTCCAAACCCACAAGCTCTACCACCTGAAAGGACAAGGGCAACAGATGCATGGGACACACCACCGGCATGCTCCCTGCCAAATCACTCCCATCCTGATTTCTTCACTGTCGGCGGGTTAAAATTTTGGAACTCTCTTTCTCAAGAACACTGTGGCTGCAGCTACACCACATGGAAAGTACCACCTTCTCAAGGCCAATTAGGGATGGACAATAAACGCAGACCGAGTCAGGGATGCCCATACCCCATTAATGAATAAAAATAAATGTATGGTGGTAGAGGGACGGGCCTGTGTGTCATCATTTGATTTCACTTTTACACACGATGGGGCGGGATTCTCCGACCCCTCACCGGGTCGCAGAATCGCCGGGGTCGGCGTGAATCCCGCCCCCACCGTTCTCCGAATTCTCCAGCCCCCCAAAAATCGCCCCATCGTGAATCGCGCTGCCCGCCTCGGAGGATGGCGGGGACCAGAACGACTCAATGGGCCCCAGAGCCCCCCAAATTCTCCGGGCCGCCATGGGCCAATGTCTCGCCCGTTTAACGGGGGTGCCGTCGGCGTAAATCAAGGTTGGTCCCTATCGGCAGGACCCAGCTCCATGGGTGGCCTCCGGGGTTCTCGGGCGGGTGCGGGGGGATCTGGCCCCGGGAGGTCCCCCCACGGTGGCCTGGCCCGCGATCAGGCAGCAGGCAGCATAGTGGTCAAGTCTTCCACATCGTAGGCATTGTCGCGATTTTGCGGGGCATTGCCGCTTTAAATGGGCGGAGCCACAGTTACCGCATGTCGTGACATCAGCACGTTCGCTGCGCCACCGCGCATGCGCGGTGCGGTCATGCGTGGTGCGCGCCTGCGCATTACATTCCTCCACGTCGCCGTCCCCTCGTTTGGTGCATACAAGCCCGGGAGTCTTCGAAAAGCACGCGAAATGGCCGCCCTCATCCAGGCTGAAGCCCTGGAGGTGCTCAATCACTTGGACCCGTTCTGCCTCCTGGGGACCTTGCCGCTCCGTTTCAGCCGGTTGTATATGGGAATACCGACTGGTGGCATTTTCATGTAGGACACAGGTCTCGATGGCGGTCGCTAGGGTGAGTTGCTTTACTTTGAGGAGCTGCTGACGTAGGGGGTCCGACTGAACACCAAAAACGATCTGGTCGCGTATCATGGAGTCGGAGGTGGGCCCGTAGCTGCAAGATTGCGCAAGGATGCGGAGGTGCGTTAGAAAGGATTGGAAAGGTTCGTCCTTACCCTGCAAACGCTGCTGGAACACGTAGCACTCAAAACTTTCATTCACCTCTACGCTGCAGTGAATGTCAAATTTGAGGAGAACCGTCTTGAACTTCGTCTTGTCTTCGTCATCTGCAAAGGTGAGAGTTGAAAATGTGGATGGCATCATCCCCGGCCGTGGAGAGGAGAAGAGCAATCTTTCTGGTGGCCGAGGCGCCCTCCTTATCCATGGTTTCGAGGTAGAGCTGGAAGCGCTGTTTGAAACTCTTCCAGTTGTCCCCGAGGTTGCCGGCGATGCGGAGCGGCGGCGACGGGCTAATGTTGTCCATGTTGCAGGATGACGGAATGCTGGCAGAAGAGGCAGATCACTTGCAGGTAGATCTAAGAAGTGCTAGTATGCAACCACTCCTGGTATCATGATGTGTTGGGTGTTCTGGATCACATACAGGTCACCAACACTTGAAGTAGTGCAACACTATTTTATTAAAAGGTTAACTATTTAAACATACTTGAACTGTGGGTAAATACGATACCAGCTTTAACTAAAGATCTTTGCCTTGTCCCAACCAGTTGATGCACTCAGCACATGGTGAATGTCTGTGTTGCAGACTGTGAGCTCTGTGCTCCTAGCTAGCTGCTACTCGAATGAGCGGGAACTCTGATGCCCCCTGTCTTTATAGTGCATGTGCTCTCACTGGTAATTGGCTGCTTTGTTGTGTATGTTGATTGGTCCCACTGTGTGTCCATCAGTGTGTGTCTGCACCATGATATACTGGTGTATATTATGACATCCCCCCTTTTATATAAAATAATGTGTCTGCGTGACAATAAATAGTATGTGGTGAATGTTCCTGACTACGTGTTTGCGAAATATTTACAGGACTATGTACATAAAACTAAGCTATTTACATGGGAAGGTGCCTGGTGCAGAAAAAACAGTGTGTCACACAAATAACGAGATGAACACTATATACAAACCACTTGAACGATTAAACGGAAGAACAGAACAGACCAGAGAGTACATTAGTGCACAAAGTTCACAAATTAAGTCTCTGAGGTGGGCGACGAATTCTGGTTGACCGCCTCAAGGGTGGGTCGAGAGCCACCGGCTGAGGAGCGGGCTGGACTGCATCAGAGTGAGGAGGATGCAGAGTAACCGGAATCTCCGCATAGGCCAGGTCAGGGACAACAGGAGAGCGTGGCACTGGCGGAGGATCATGTAGCGAGCGCGGAACGAGATAAAGGGCATGTCGATTACGGCGCAGAATGGAACCATCCGGTAGACGAACCAGGAACGAGCGGGGAGCCACCTGCCGTAGAACCACAACAGTTGCAGACCAGCCACCATCCGGAAGATGGATACGGACATTGTCATCTGGAGCCAGAGCAGGGAGATCAGCTGCACGGGAGTCATGAGCCACCTTGTGCTGTGCACGAGACAGTTGCATTCATTGAAGGACCAGAACGTGGTTGAGGTCTGGGACGTGAATGGATGGCACCGTCGTCCTCAGGGTGCGACCCATGAGCAGCTGGGCTGGCGACAGGCCAGTGGACAGTGGGGCCGAGCGATAGGCCAGCAGGGCAAGGTAGAAGTCGGATCCCGCATCGGCAGCCTTGCAGAGGAGCCGTTTGACTATGTGGACGCCCTTCTCCACTTTGCCGTTGGATTGGGGTACAGGGGACTGGATGTCACATGCACAAAGTTGTACCTCCTGGCAAAGTTGGACCATTCCTGGATTGCGAAGCAGGGGCCATTGTCCGACATCACAGTGAGTGGGATGCCGTGTCGAGCAAAGGTGTCCTTACAGGCACGGATGACTGCAGGCGATGTGATGTCGCAAACGTACCACCTCCGGGTAGTTTGAAAAATAGTCTACAATCAGAACATAGTCCCTGCCCATCTCGTGGAACAGGTCGATGCCGACCTTGGACCAAGGGGACATGACCAACTCATGGGGCTGTAGGTTCTCATGTGGTTGGGCCGGCTGGAACCGCTGACAGGTGGGGCAGTTGAGCACTGTGTTGGCGATGTCGTCATTGATGCCGGGCCAGTACACTGCCTCTCGGGCCCGTCGGTGGCACTTCTCCACGCCAAGATGGCCCTCATGTAGCTGTTCCAAGACAAGCTGGCGCATGCTGTGTGGGATAACAATGCGGTCCAGCTTCAGGAGGACACCATCGACTACCGCCAGATCGTCTCTGATGTTGTAGAACTGTGGGCATTGGCCCTTGAGCCACCCGTCTGTTAGGTGGCGCATGACACGCTGTAGCAGGGGGTCAGCCGCAGTCTCGCGGCGAATTTTGATGAGGCGTTCATCCGTGGCCGGTAGATTGGAGGCCACGAAGGCCACATGGGCGTCAACCTGGCAGACGAACCCCGCTGGGTCACACGGGGTGTTGACGGCCCTGGACAGAGCGTTGGCTATGATGAGGTCTTTGCCCGGGGTGTATACGAGCTGGAAGTCGTATCGCCGGAACTTGAGCAGAATACGCTGGAGGCGAGGCGTCATGTCGTTCAAGTCTTTTTGTGTTATATCGACCAGCGGGCGATGGTCGGTCTCGACGGTGAATTGGGGAAGGCCGTACCCATAATCATGAAACTTGCGACACCGGTCAAAAGGCACAGGCACTCCTTTTCTATCTGCGCGTAGCGCTGTTCCGTGGGGGTCATGGCGCGTGACGCATATGCAACTGGGGCCCACGATGAGGCCTCTTCGCGTTGCAGGAGCACTGCCCCAATGCCAGATTGGCTGGCATCGGTCTAAAATTTTTATCTCTTTCGCTGGATCAAAAAAGGCCAATACCGGGGCCGTGGTAAGTTTGGTTTTAAGTTCTTGTCATGATATTCAAACACACACATCATGATAGACACACCAACAGACAAATCAGAACACACAACACCACAACCAATGACAGAAAGATATAAAAGCACAGACACGACCCCCGGTGGTCAGTATTAGCTGCAGAGGAGGACCAGGACAGATCTGCTACCAAACACACTCAGGGAGACAGCACGTGCAGAGTATCCAGAACGAACTGTATTATAAGAGTTAAAATAAAATAGAGTTGTACCACATACAACTGTGTTGGCTCATCTGTGCACCAGAGCACCCAACACCACATGGTACAGGAGTGGATCGATACCTGCCGGCATACCTCAGTGTACAGAGACAACCAGCAGTGCCCAGGCAAAATGATAGAGCTCCCGGTTCCGCAGCCGCTCCAGTGCTACGGCGATCTCCGCGAAAACTGGCGGCGATTCCGGCAATGGTTCGAATTGTTCCTGGTGGCAGCTGAACTCCAAGACCTGGATGATAGCGAAAAAATAGAATTTCTCCTCACCATCGCCGGTGCAAGGGCAAGAGAAATATTCACAAGGTTCAGGTTCTTCAGGAGGCAGCAAAGGTACGATTACCAGGCGGTCCTGGACAAATTCTCCAAGTACTGTGAAGAAAACGCAATCCAATCGGCAAGTAAAGGTAAGAAAAGCTGCAGTACTCACCTCGTGGCTGGGATCCCGGAGCCCGAATTCCCAGAGGCCGAAATCCCGGGCCTGAGAGAGGGCTGGGTCGAGGTTGGCGGCCATCTTGCTAAAGGTATCACGCTAGCACAGTTGCGCGAGCAGTGCGCAGAACCGGAAATTTCGTTTGCGCATGCGCAGCATCTCGCGCATGCGCAGTCAAGAAAACGGCCATCGGTAAAGGAACAGCGATCTGAGCATGCGCAGTCGCTTCCTACGTGCTACATACCGAGCGTCAGGATGTCAGAGGCCCCAGACTGCACCAATTTAAAGGGGAAATGTCCCAAATCCAATTTAAAAGGGAAACGTCCCAAATCAAAAAAACAAAAATCTGTTAAAGCTGTAAAACAACCTTCCCTCACCTGGAATGACAGCACATTGCCGCAAATTGACCCAGGAGATGAATTTGACCTCCGAAGAACCCTCCGACAAGCAGTTACCTACGCACAAGCCGATGATTCCGACCTCGAATACTTCGATGACGATCTTTACAGTGTTTCCGGACCTCGCGAGCCCAATGATAGCTCCGTGGTCCTATACGACTATGACTCGGACGAACCTTTCGTGTTGCACATTGGCGGCCCCCACATTGAATCCGACGCAGATGCGGATTCATTTTTCGGATTTGAGGATCTTCAATCCAGTAGATATGACGTTCCAACTTATCAGTACCGGATGATGCTGCAGCCTGCCATTAACAGACAGGGAGCGGTGCAAGCACACGGAGAGCGCCCTGCTGCCACACAGAGCGTGGTCCACGTCCCGCTCAACGTTCCCGACTCTATGAAAGAAGACATGCAAGACTCCAGAGTGCAGTCCTCGCATGACCCAGAAGTGACTCCAGTGTCACAAGCTTCCACAGCAAGCTCGTGGACAGACTCCACAATTGCAGAAATGCAAGACTCCAGAGCGCAGTCCTTGCACGGACAAGAAGTGACTCCAGTGTCACAAGCCTCCACAGAGAGCTCGTGGACAGCCTCCACGATAGAAGCAACGCAAGACTCCAGAGCGCAGTCCTTGCACGAACAAGAAGTGACTCCAGTGTCACAAGCCTCCACAGAGAGCTCGTGGACAGCCTCCACGATAGAAGCAACGCAAGACTCCAATGTGCAGTCCTTGCAGGAACAAGACCATGAGGGTCTAGCAACCTCTCCTGACCAACCAGCGGCAGACGATGCAAGTCTGCCATGCTCACGTGAACAGCAAGAAGGCTATAACAGCCTACCATGCTCCACTACACAGCAGCATGACCATGACGGTCTCTCATGCTACAATGAAGGGCACAGCGCTGAAGACTGTTCAAGCCCAACTGAAGACAAGCCAAAGGAATCGCCTCGTCCAAGCCCGAAGAAAAAAGGTTTATGCGCTGACCTTCAGGATCATTATAGCCGAACAGAGATTAATAATGCTGCACGGCCACAGAAGGATGCTGAGGATTTGCTAACAAAATTAATTGAATGTTTAACTTGCAAGGAGAAGACTGAGAATTGCCATTGTTTTAGTACGGATCGAAAAAATGGACAAGACATTGATCCTCAGGTAATGGAAATAACACAACCTGAATCATATCTACAGCAGGGACAAATGTCTCCCTTCAACACAACGCCGCAAAATCCCAACTTCGGAGACCAGCAGTTAGTCAGCAATGACTCTTCAAACCTTGAGGGGAACATTAATTGCATTGAACCTATACACACTCCACTGATTATTGAGCAGAACATTGGAGCAAGAATCCTGAGGACACCGACATCGAGTAGCCAGATAACGAATTTAAAACCCACAGCAGTTTCAAGTGAACCAAGTGTGCTTTCCACTAATGGTGAAGATGCAGATAAGGTCGACCCGATTATCCATTGTACCACACTAACCCCAGTGATTAAGCAGTTATGTATGGGGAGTATAATGTGGGCAATTGAGAACAGTAAAAGAGAGACTGTGACCATGCCAGTCCCAGCAAAATCAGACCCAGAGACCATGAAGGCATGTACATTAGACAAAGATACATATGAGGTACCTGAGAAGAAAAGTGAAACGGAATGTTCTTTGGAAAATAGTACAATGTCGATAGAAACATTGGATCCTATATTCGAGACCATACATATGGGAGAATTTGGGGGTAATAAACAAGGTTCTGCAATGTCTGGGGGAAGATTTAAAATTCCAAAGAAGAAAAGCCCAAATGAAGGACAACGGCAAGACAATGACAGTCCACCGACATGGTGTGCACCACCAGATGAAAACTCTGACAATTTACCCAACCCTAGTGAACAGCAAGCTGCTAATGAGGATCTATCCACGGGATGTGAGACGAGTGACGACAGCATCCCACTTCCCATGCAAAAGGTGCAAGGTGACAGACCTCGCCTAGTGCGTACCGAGGCACTCGACGATCACGGTGGGACCACTGACGACTGCGGTGGCGGCGCACCGCTTCCACCCTCGATGGCTCGACCCTCTCCACTGGTTGGTGCATTCCTGCATGTTCCGACTCCAGAAGGGCAGCTTCAGGGAATCTCGGCTGCCTCCAGTGAACCTGTTGGGACTCCGGACGGGGGGCATCGACGGAAGGCAGACCGGACTCCAGATGGGGAGCAGCCAAGCGCCGACTCTGATTTGCGCACGCCAGACCTTGCTCCGGACGGGCGGTGTCGCGGCCTCGGTGATGGCACGCTCAGGGTGACGGCGGATGCCACGGCGACAGGGAATGGATCGCGTGGCAGTCCCACTGGGTCGGCAGTGGCAACCAGCACCGGCGGTCCAAGATGGACACACCAATTCGCGCCATCGCCAGACGTTGATGCGAGCAACAATTCTCTCTCCAAGGCGACATGCTTCGACGTTTCTCTGCGGAGTCGCCCTTCCGGCACAGCAGGTGGCCGGAACCAGCGTGCACGGTCTCGGCCAACTTCCACATCTGGCACAGTCATCGCCTTGCATGATATTAGTGATGGTGCTACTTCGATGGCAACGACCCATCGGCTACAAGATGCCGTCCACCACAAACATAAAAAGAAAAAAGACTCCACCTTGTTCCTGGCATGCAGGGCGGATGGATTGGTGCGTAGGCGCAATCAGCGAGCTTTGCGCCGCCTTCCACGCTCGCAACTGAACCGTACGCACACGCCGGATCCTCCACTGGTTCCCAAGGATGACTTCGTGGAGATGCCACGGATCATGCCCCTTCCATCGCCACCAGAACCAAACCACAGCCAAGGCACCACTAACAAAGATGTTGAATGTTATATCTGCACGAATGAAAAAACCAAGCACTGCACGAAGTACAACAAATGGTAAAGTAGAGACTTCGGCAACAGCATCACCTCCAACAGTCCAAGGTGAACCAGTGTGACCCCAAATCTCCACAGCTGAACCGGCTTGAGGACCAGCCCATTCTTGAGGCGGTCACCCATTAGACTGGACTTATAACGCTGTTCATACGTTCAAAAAGTCAAACTCTTCTGTATTATAACCTGTTGTTGTTTATTGTTCCAGATATCGTCTGACCAGACCAATGTTCAAGTTTTTTTTTTCTCTCGCATCCAAGTTTTGTTATGGTACAACCTTGTTAGTGTGACGCACCCGACATCGCCCCATGTAAATAGTTACGTCATATACACACGCTGTACACAACACACACACACACTCTTAGATGCACTCACGACACAATTATATTTATAACCACGTAGGCACATATCTTTGTAAAAAGGGGGGATGTCATGATATTCAAACACACACATCATGATAGACACACCAACAGACAAATCAGAACACACAACACCACAACCAATGACAGAAAGATATAAAAGCACAGACACGACCCCCAGTGGTCAGTATTAGCTGCAGAGGAGGACCAGGACAGATCTGCTACCAAACACACTCAGGGAGACAGCACGTGCAGAGTATCCAGAACGAACTGTATTATAAGAGTTCAAATAAAATAGAGTTGTACCACATACAACTGTGTTGGCTCATCTGTGCACCAGAGCACCCAACACCACAGTTCTGTCCATTCGCGCTCGTGGGCAGGAAGCCATTGGAAGTCTGTCATCTTCCTGACCAGGTTCCTGAGAGCTGTGGTATGAGAGGCGAGGTTAGGGATGAACTTCCCTAGGAAGTTGACCATGCCCAGAAATCGGAGGACCGCCTTCTTGTCCTCTGGCTTTTTCATGGCTGTGATGGCAGCCACCTTGTCCGCATCCGGCCGCACAACCAACTGGGAGATGTGGTCCCCTAGGAACTTGAGTTCCGTCTGGCCGAAGGAGCATTTGGCTCTGTTGAGGCGTAGGCCCTGCTCCCGTATGCGTTTGAACACGCGCTGGAGGCGACTGATATGCTCCTGCAGGGTGGTGGACCAAATTATTATGTCGTCGACTAAGACGACTAAGACTTCAATGCCTTCCATCATTTGTTCCATGACCCTGTGGAACACTTCTGACGCCGATATGATCCCAAACGGCATCCTGTTGTAACAATATCTGCTAAAAGGGGTGTTAAAGGTACACAGTTTCCTGCTGGATCTGTCTAGTTGAATTTGCCAGAATCCTTTTGAGGAGTCAAGTTTGGTGAAGAGCTTGGCGCGAGCCATCTCGCATGTGATCTCTTCGCGCTTGGGGATTGGGTAATGCTCCCTCATTATGTTGCGATTCAGATCCTTTGGATCAATGCAGATTCTGAGCTCGCCGGAAGGCTTTTTTACGCACACCATGGAACTGACCCAGTCGGTTGGTTCCGCAACTCTGGAGATCACTCCTTGGTCTTGGAGGTCCTGCAGCTGCTGCTTGAGGCGGTCCTTGAGGGGTGCTGGGACTCTGCGAGGTGCATGCACCACAGGCGTGGCGTTCTGTTTGAGTATGATCTTGTAATTATATGGGAGCGTGCCCATGCCTCCGAAGACGTTGCGATGCTGGTCGATGATGGCGCTGAGTTGCGCCCTGAAGTCAGCATCCTGGAAGGCAGACGCGTCATCAGGAGAGAGAGAGTGAACTCTTTGAACGAGCTTTAGCAGCTTGCACGCCTGTGCGCCAAGCAGAGTCCTTCGAGGATTCCCGTGTGCTGCTGACTTAAAGGTTGGACATAATTACAAATGTTTCAATATAACGAGTATTCAATGTATGCAAATGTATATCAAGTAGGAACCCACCATGAAATAGCATAAGGCCTGACATGCTGCAGACTTAATCTCTGCATTTCAATTTGCTGTTGGGAAACCAAGGTTTTGGCTCCTGTTAAGTCAGCCAGCCCTTCACATTGCCCTTATGAGCCCCATAAAATACTGCCCTCTATCTGTAAGCTGCTATGGGAGACAGATATGAATAGCTGCTGCAATAGCACTGGTAACAGATCCATCACGTTAACTGTGACTGCAAATGAACAGCTCTCAAGTCAACCCTAATGGCATCCAGAAATACATTCACCACATCGCCAGCCATTATAAACATTCCACAAATGCTGAGGAAAGCCAGAACCAGAATTTCAAATGTAGTGCCTGTATATAGCCCTGTAGCACTTCCTTCCATGAGAGGGAACCTTGGAAGGGAAAGGGATATTTAGTTACCAATGGAGCGAACGAACACTTGTTGATTCTACTCACTTAAACTCATCTAAGCACAGGTTGATTCAGCTGCAAGTGAAATTGTCCCCAAATATCAGTCAGAAAACCTTTAACTGCTTGTGCCTTGACTCTACTCTCATTTACAATGCTGCTTTTGTAAAACATCTCCAATATTTCAGACAGTATGGGTGCACATCTTTGCATGGCAATCTTTAATCACAAAATATGACCCTTGATTTTCATGGGGAATGGAGCCAGAAGAGTGTGAAGGAGCCCAGTAACAGGTAACAAGACCATCATGGCTGGGGCATGAAAGCTCTGCCAATCTGATGGGTCGGGCCTCATTCCGTTAAATCCAACAATCTAGCAGCAGGAGGAAACAGCCGAATGTGCTGTGTTAACAGCCTGCAGCAGTGAATAGGGGTGGAAGGCTCTGGTTACTGCTCGGACGGTGAGACATGGGAAGGGAGAGTCAGCGAGGAATCAGCGACCACCATCAGGAGGAGGATTCATCAAAGATCAAGAAGGACAGTAGCGCAGCATAAGGGAGGCCCAAGGTCCTCGTGAGGCCCAGAGAACTAACCAGTCTTCCCCAGCTCAGGCCTCAAGTAGAAGAGCAGGTTAATACACAGCGGGAAGACATTGGGATTGAAGGGAGTAAGTGGAATGTATTTTAACAGCAGTCACCACCCCAACACATCCAAGTCTGCTACATGAGCGCAGTTAATATCAGGGCCTATAAGTAATATAATCGTGGGGTTGTATTAGATGTTTTCTCTGAGTCATTGACATTAGTCACTTGCTTAAGAGCCTTAGTTTTGAGAAACAGCTCATAGCCTTATCGCAACTTGTAAAATACATTACTCAGGTATGCAACAATAGCATTCCCGGTGGTCTAGACCAAATACACACACCTTTCTCAATTAATCTCTCTAAAAGCAAAATAAAGCAGCTTGATAAATCAAATCTAATTAAGTAAATATCCAGGACAATGGCAATCAGAATCATTCATTTCCATCAATGCAATTTGTGTTGAAATAATGTGAAAATAATGAACAGTGTACAGTACCCCAAGTCAATGGGTCATCTCATAATCATTGAATAATACAGCACAGCAGGAGGCCATTTAGCCTATCAAGTTTGTGCTGGCTATTTCAAAGAACAATCCAATTGGTCCCACTACCATTTTAATTCCCAATATCCATGCAATGTTTTCTTTTTGAAGTGTTTATCCAAACCAAATCCCTTTTGAAGGCTACCATTGAGTCTGTATCCACTGGCTTATCAGGCAGTGCTTTCCCAATTCTACACAATCTTTGCCTGAAGAGGTTTTTCCTCATAGCGCCTCTGGTTCTGTTGCCAATCACCTAAATCTCTGCCCTCTCATTCACGACCCGTCAGCCATAGGAAACAGTTTCTCTTTATTTAAACATCTCTATCAAATCTCCTCTTACCCTTCTCTGTTCCAAAGGTAACCACAGCTTCTGTAATCTGTCCCCCTAATTGTAATCTCTCATCATTGAAACCACACTCGCCAATCTCTTCTGTACCCTTCTCATAAATCCTGATGTGTGACTCCCAGAATTGGGCATAATACCCCAGTTAAGAGTGAATTAGTGTTGTATCTTGCTTACTTAAAGTTTATTTTCAAATAGTCCTGTCCGATATTCCATCCTCCTGGTTGCCAAGTGCCCCTCTGGTTCTTGCAAATCTCCATAGGCATGATTTAACCACCATGCTGTGTACGGCGCAGATCTGGGCGCGGTGGTTAATGAGCAAGAAAGACCAAAAATCGAGGTTCGGGCTGGGCGTGAATCAGTTTGCTGTCTAACCGTCCCACTCCCGATGGCGAGTTCTGGATCACGCCCAAGTATGGCAAGCACATCAGTGACCCTCATTTGCATTAATTTCCATCTCATTAGCAAAATTGAAGTCGAATGCAACGGCCTCCCGGGAATTAATCGGCTCCCCAGCGAGAAATCACGCGGGCGACATTTACTACTCCTTTTTAAAAATGTGAAACTGGAACAAGGGCTGCTGAGGTGAAGTGAGAAGGTGAATAGCCTTTTCCATTTTCCAGCATGCAGCTCAAAGGCATTGCAGCTGCTGCCCCAGTTACTCGGTAGGGAGGGGGAGGGGAACGGACCCTCAGGGGGGATTGGGCTTGGTTGGGGGCTGAAGCGTTCCAGGTTGGGGTTATCCCTGGGCTGGTGAGGTCATGGGGGAGGTGAGGGCCTTTTCATCTGTGAGATCTTGAATATCCATAAAAGAGCCAACTACAGCTATTGGCTGTCTGTCCTACAAAACACGTCTAGGACAGAGTCCTGCTCGTGCTTCCATGCTCAAGGTCACTTAAACTCCCTTTGACTGTGAGCAGCCTCTAGCTTCACTGCTGAAAGCCATTTCTAATGCGGAATTAGCCTTGTTAGTTGTGAGAGCATTTCACAGCTGCAGGTTGTGTTTATTGCCTGCTCCTGCTGGTGGCTGCAAATGCCTGCAGGCTGCTGTTGCTGCTTCCCCCCTTTTTTGTAGCTGGAAAGAAGGTAAACCGGCGGGATTCACGCCAGCCCCCGGCGATTCTCCGACCCGGCGGGGGGTCGGAGAATGATGCCCCTGGTGTGTGACATTGATCCAAATGGGCCAGCCGATGATACCATTGAAGAAATGCTTTCGCAGATTGCTGATGTTTTTGATGCTGGTGTGGTGAGTGCTGCATGTAACTGGCACGTCACCGCGGGTTAAATACACTGGAAGTCAAGGATGTTCAACTGCGCCTTGAGTGCCAGTGGAATCTGTGGATGCCAGGATTTAATTCCAGTGAGATTGGGCCATGTGGGAGTGCCTGCATAGCTGCAGCTCCTGGACGGAGAATGGCACTGATACGTGGAACAAGTAACACATTGATGGACAGATCATTTCTGCGATGAAGTACTGGACATGATAACCCATTCTCAGGCTTATCCTCCATTTCTGTCGAGGGGCCTGCGAGGGGTGATGCCATGGGCTGAATTCTCCGCCGGCGTGACACTCCATTTTGCCGGCAACCCAGGGGTTTCCCGACGGCGTGGGGCTGCCCCACAATGGAAAACCCCATTGACCAGCCGGCGAAATAGAGAATCCCGGCGGCATGCTGCACAAGAAACCTGGCATGGCGGAACGGAGAAACCCACCCCATGTGTTTGTTTTTGTTTGTGAAAAACAAGATGATATAGCCTTGTATTGGTACCAATATGGAACGGTGATGTTTCCTTGTTGTTTAATGGTTAGTGTGAAATGGGAAATATTACATTGTTGATTTTCAAATCTTTTTTACTGTTGACCATTTAATAAACAAAAAATTCGCAAGTGGATTCCCGTGGGCAAACTTCCCATGTCACAGACGATGATTATTGCATCGCATTTCAATCAAACTTTGAAGCTTGAACACTTTGCCCGAACTCCAGAAGCATCAGCACCATAGAGGCAGCAGCCAACAATCAAACACACAAGAGCTGGACTTCAGTACTGGGTATATCCTCGCAATCACAGAATGAGTGTGTGGATCAGGAAAGGGCAGCTGAGCACGGTCTCCCCAATGTTCCCAGCAGGGGTCTGGGGTCTGGGGGCTCCTGCTGTGGCTGGGGGTGAGTGTGCAGAGCGAAGTTTTCCAGCACAATTGGCTTGATGGATGGCACTCTGAGAGAAGGCGGAACTTGTAAAGGTAGAGGAGGCTTGGGGGATTTGAGGGTCCCGGGGTGGAAACCCTAACTGATTGTCGGTCTCTCTCCTTTTCCAATTCCTTATAGATATGCAAAATATGGCTGGTTATGTCGGTGCCGCAGAGGCTGTCTTCATGGTGCTGGTGGCAGAACCAGGCGGCCAGACACCAGGGAAGGCAGCAGCCTGGAGACTGGAGGTGGCACCCCATGTGCAGGGGGGCACTGGACACCCTGAAGACCCGGCTGCCCATCAGGCCGAGGAGGAACACAGAGGGGGAGGCCAGTGACGGACAGGCGGCGTTGGTCTTTCGAAGAGATGAGGGACAGCATGTACTGCAGGAGACTACGTCTCAACAAAGGGAAAGCGCAGCACTTGTGCCATGTCCTTGTGGACTTGTAAAGGTAGAGGAGGCTTGGGGGATTTGAGGGTCCCGGGGTGGAAACCCTAACTGATTGTCGGTCTCTCTCCTTTTCCAATTCCTTATAGATATTGAAATATCTATTTCCGGTGGCCGGGAAGGTCACCGCCACCCTGAACCTCGATGCAACTGGTTCAATTCCGGCCTCTGGTGACTGTCTGTGTGGAGTTTGTACTTTCTCCCCGTGTCTGCGTGGGTTTCCTCCGGGTGCTCCGGATTCCTCCCACTGTCCAAAGATGTGCAGGTTAGGTGCATGGCCATACTAAATTGCCCTTAGTGTCCAAAAGGATTAGGTGAGGTTACTGGGTTACAGAAGTAGGGTGGAGGCATGGGCTTAAGCTTAAATAGGCTGCGCTTTCCAAGGGCCGGTGTAGACTGGATGGGCCGATTGGCCGCCTTCTGCACTGTAGGGATTCTATGATCAGGCAAGAATGAATGTGAATTGTGGAAATTATCTTTCATTAACTACAGCATCCTCATTTATAGACATGGATGGTCTGAAAGCTGTGTATCTGCTCGTCCTGCAGTCCTGTGAAATTAATTCTAGAGATGCAGTTTAGTTCTGTAGTCACTGTGAAGTACTTCAAAACAGGCTTCTGCAGTAGTCACAAAATCTGAAATCCCTCAATGTGGCAAGGAGAATAGTAATTACTGACTGAACTGTTCTCTGTAACTAACATTTTTCAGTCTTATAAAAATCTTATTAAACAACCTTGAGGCTCGTCCCTCCATTTAGGTTCACCAATTTAAAAAGGCACCTCCTAAACTAACAGGTGGTAATTTATGTTATATAGATGCTACTGTCATTGCATAAAAGACTATGGTTTCATGATTTTAGCGAGGGCACAAGCGTTACTTATATCACCTCTTTGCAACATAAAAGAGCAGAGGCTTTGTTAAGTAACCTCCCTAGAATTTCAATCCATTGACAAAATGAGTGAGTGTTTGTTTTAAAACAATTATACGCAAGATGAATAGAATCAAAAAGTTCAAAGCAACTTGCACAAACAATTCATTACTTTCAAAATATATTGTACTGCATCTTCAGGGTCGAATTGTAGTTTAATTCTGTAATAGCCAGCGATGTATATGTAACTGCACATTATAACTATATCGCTACATCAAGCCATCCAATATTTAGATGGCACAGAACAATTATTTCAATTTCAAATCAATAAAGCAAACCAGAGAAAAAAGAAGACACACAATTGTAATCAAGGAAAAAAAAGTACATTCAAAACATTTTTGCTGGCTGCTGAAATTTGCAGTGAAAATGTATGCCTCACCATGGGAAATGCTCAACCATAAACACCACAACAGCGCAACATAACATTTTGCACACTATAACTTAGTGATAATTGTGACAGTAGTTAATTAATATCAACAGACAGCAGAAAAGTTGAAAGGTTTCTGCCTAGTTAATCCTTAGGCCTGTTTGGAGCCCCGTAAGATAATTGTACAGAAAGAAAAGCAAGTTTTAAAAAAAGTAACCTTACATAATAAACGTGATGCCCATTTTAGATCAGATACCCGGAATAGATCAATGGAAGCCCTGAATTAAACTGTTTCTCCAACAGGGTTTTTTTCAGCCAGCCTTAGGGAACCAATAATGAAAGGAGACGTTGTTCCATTCTCCATTTTCAAATTAAAGTAGCAGCTTCAGCCTTCTGCAAAGTGATCCTATGGTAATTAGCCTCGACACTGATCCTCTCAGGGGGATGTTGAGGAACATAACATGGGGTCAAATGTCAGGCTTTCAGTGGGATCAAGTGGAAGCAGTGTTTACTCTGGGAATGCTCCTAGCAGAAATTAAAATTAAAAGTTTTGGATAATGTGCACCGCTAAACATATCAACCAGACGTCTTTTAAAAGCAGGCATGAACTATTAGCGCATTCTTCCAATTTATGACCGTTGAGTCCCAGATGGTCATGCATATGGATGCTGTATTTTCAAATGCAACTATTTTGACTACCATTGACCATCATAGTTCATAATGTCTGGGTGTGACACCTGGAGACCCACCTTAGCAAGTGAAGGAAGTGTGCAGCAATCTCCAGAGATTGACATCATCTACAAGAATGCTAATAGGGAGAAGAGCACAGATATTCACCGACATACTACAAAATCAAGAACGCACTGCTGAATGCTGGAGAGAGGGCTGGATGCAGAGAGTAAAGAAACTGGAAACTGTGGTGAGGCAGATAACGATGTCCGATAATGGCCTCATTTATAATGTGCAGCCCCACTTAGTATAAACTGCGAGGCAGCAGTGCCTCCTGATAGACAGGTCACATTCTCTGTCGGCCAAATAAAAAGGTTCAAACAGTCTCTGGCAGTGAAAGCACGGAGGTTGCACAGTGCTCAGGGGTTGTGCTTCAACCAACATCCCTGAAGGGTTGGGTAGCACTGCTGGGCTCTTCCTGTGCACACAGATGGCTGCATTTGGGTCAAAACTGAGGGATGCAGACACAAATATCTTTGAAAGGTACCCTAAAGGACTATTCAGCATGAACTCCATCATTTGAAATCATTCTGTAGCACTGGGAGTTTGAAATGTCCAATTCAGGTAAAATTTGGAAGCAAGTTTGAAACTATCACAAGGGCATGTCTGAGTACTGCAACAGCCAGAATCTTTCACTTGCCTCAAAGAACACTTCATCATAAACATATTAGGATTGCTTTCAAAGATCTAGGGCGAAGTTCTCCGGTATCAGCGCGATGTCCGCCGACCGGCGCCAAAAACGGTGCAAATCAGTCCGGCATCGCACCACCCCAAAGGTGCGGAATCCTCCGCCCCTTGACCGGCCGAGTCCTAACCTTGAGGGGCTAGGCTCGCGCCGGACTGATTTCCGCCCTGCCAGCTGGCGGAAGTGTCCCGTCAGCTGGCGCGGAAATGACATTGCCAGGCGGCACATGCGCGGGTGCGTTCGCGGCCGCTCACGGCATCCCCGCGCATGCGCTGTGTAGGGAGTCTGTTCCGCCTCCGCCATGGTGGAGGCCGTGGCGAAGGCGGAAGGAAAAGAGTGCCCCCACGGCACAGGCCCGCCCGCAGATCGGTGGGCCCCGATCGCGGACCAGGCCACTGTGGGGGCAACCCCCGGGGCCAGATCGCCCCACGCCCCCCCCCCCCCCCCAGGACCCCGGAGCCCGCCCGCGCTGCCTTGTCCCGCCGGTAAGAGAGGTGGTTTAATCCACGCCGGCAGGACAGGCATTCTAGCAGCGGGACTTCGGCCCATCCAGGCCGGAGAATCGCAGGGGTGGGGGGGGGGGGGGGGGGGGGGGGGGGGGGCGCCAACCGGCGCGGCGCGATTCCCGCACCCGCCGAATCTCCGGTGCCGGAGAATTCGGCAACCGGCGGGGGCGGGATTCACGCCAGCCCCCGGCGATTCTCCGACCCGGCAGGGGGTCGGAGAATCTCGCCCCTAGTTTCACATTTAGGGCCATAAAAGTTAATTAAACCTGTTAGCAGGAGTGGGGATCGTAATGCAAAATTACCCCGACCATAGTGAGGCAGACAGTACATTGTGGCAATGCAACCCAAGGCTAAAAGCATTGCTGAGTGGCTGCACATTCAGCAGGAGGACCCAGGTGCACGCTTGGGTAGCACGAGTTACAGTTAACCTGTACTTCTTAAAGGCGACTTGCACCTCTTAAAGGGAGGTGCATTCTGGTTGAATTATTGAAAGTATTTCAAAGAAGACAGAAGACCATCAATGGAGCAACAGGCCAGGGAGGGAGAGCTTTCAGGTTCTTCACCTTGACAACAGAGAACCATGTTCCCACAGGAGACTAAATGACTCTGCAGGCATTCACTGTGAGGCTAATGGGAGCAGGAAGGGTCCTAACATACGAACATATAAACATATGCACTACGAGCATGAGTAGCCGCCTCAGCTCTTCAAGCCTCTTCCGCCATTCAATAAGATCATGGCTTGACCTGATTGTAACCATTGTAACCTGCACTCCACATTTCTGCCTACCCCCAATAACCTTTCACCCCCTTGGTAATCAGGAAACTATCTGGCTCTGCCTTAAAATATTCAAAGACCCTAGGCGGGATTCTTCGTTGGCTGACGCCGAAACCGCAAAACGCAATTAGGCGGAGAATAAGTTCCGACGCCATAATTGCAGTGGACGCCGATTTGACGCCAAATCGCAATTCTCTGTTACCTCGACAGCGGCGTCAATGCAGTCCGGAACGCACATACAGCGTGTCAATAACGGACCCGAGCCGGTATTCTCCGGGACCTCCGTGATTCTCCGCCTCCGATGGGCCAAGTTCCCGATGGCACGGTTCACTTGTGCTTTTAAAAATTGTGAAACCGGCGTGGCAGCTGCTGAGGGAGAGAGAGGGGGTTCAGAAAGTGTCCAACATGGCCATAATTTGCTGACAGCTGTGCCGCTGGTCGGGGGGCTTCTGCCAGGACCGAAGGGAGTAGCAGGGGTGGCCAGGAGGTGGGCTGTGGAGTCGAGGCAGATGGGCACAGAACACCATTGCCACAGCCAGCAAGGCAGCTATGCAGCTGCAGACGCCGCTAACAGCCCACTGTGAACTTAGGGCATGGGTGGGTATAGGTGTCTCCCCAGGCTACCCCCCTAGGTGCCCTCTGGCTCCAGCCAACCCATTAACTGTATGGGCGCTCCAGCATAACCAGTGCTATCTTGTTGACTGGGATGAGTGTATGTGGGGATTGTAATGTGTATCTATTTTTTAATTCATTTATGGGTTTATGGGATATTGGCGTTGCTGGTTAGGCCAACATTTATTGCCCATCCCTAGTTACCCTTCAGAAGGTGGTGAGTTGCCTTCTTGAACCTCTGCAGTCCTTGGGGTGTAGGTACACACTGTGCTGTTAGGGAGGGAGTTCCAGGATGTTGCCCCAGCGACAGTGAAGGAGCGGCGATATATTTCCAAGTCAGTGTGGTGAGTAACTTGGTGGTGGGGTTCCCAGGTATCTGCTGCTCTTGTCCTTCTCAATGGGAGTGGTCGTGGACGATGTTGTCGAAGGAACTTTGGTGAGTTACTGCAGTGCATCTTGTAGATCGTACACATGGCTGCCACTGTTCGTCGGTGGAGCGTTTGAATGTTTGTGGAAGAGGGAGCAATCAAGAGGGCTGCTTTGTCCTGGATGGTGTTGAGCTTCTTGAGTGTTTAATAGAGCTGTACTGATCCAGGCAAATGGAGAATATTCCATTACACTCCCGAGTTATGCCTTGTAGATGGTGGACAGGCTTGGGGGGGTCAGGAGGTGAGTACATACCGTAGGATTTCTAGCCTTTGACCTGCCCTGGTAGCCACAGTGTTAATGTGGCTAGTCCAGTTCAGTTTCTGATCAATAGTAATCCTCAGGATGTTGATTGTGGGGGATTCGGCGATGGTAATGCCATTGAATGTCAAGGGGTGGTGGTTAGATATGCTCTTGTAGGAGATAGTCATTGCCTGGCACTTGTTTGGTGCGAATGTAAATTATGTCAGTAACTTACTTGTCAGCCCAAGCCTGGATATTGTCCAGATCTTGCTGCATTTGGACATGGACTGCATCATTATCTGAGTCGTCACAAATGGTGCTGAACATTGTGCAGTCATCTGCAAACATCCCCACTTCTGAAATTATGAAGGAAGGGAGATTATTGATGAAGCAGCTGAAGATGGTTGGGCCTAGGACACTACCCTGAGAAACTCCTGCATTGATGCCCTGGAGTTGAGATGATTGACCTCCAACCACTACAACCATCTTCCTTTGTGCCAGGTACAACACAACCAACAGAGAGTTTTCCCCCTGATTCCCATTGACTCCAGTTTAGCTAGGGTTCCTTGATGCCAGACTCGGTCAAATGCTGCCTTGATGTCAGGGCAGTCACTCTCACCTCACCTCTAGCATTCAGCTCTTTTATCCATGTTTGAACCAAGGGCTGTCATGAGCTCAAGAGCTGAGTGATCCTGGCGGAACCCTAACTGAGCCTTCGTGTGCAGGTTATTGCTGAGTAAGTGCCGCTTGATAGCATTGTTGATGACTCCTTCCATGACTTTGCTGATGATGGAGAGTAGACTGATAGGACGGTAATTGGCTGGGTTGCATTTGTCCTGTTTCTTATGTACAGAACACACCTGGGCAATTTTCCACATTGCCAGGTAGATGCCAGTGTTGTAGCTGTACTGGAACAGCTTGGCTAGGAGTGCGGCCTGTTCTGGAGCACAAGTCTTCAGTACTGTTGTCGGGATATTATTAGGGCCCATTGCCTTTCCAATATCCAGTGCCTTCAGCCATTTCTTGATATCACGTGGAGTGAATCGTATTCGCTGAAGACTGACATCTGTGATGCTGGGGTCCTTAGGAGGAGACCGAGATGGATCATCCACTCGGTACTTCTGGCTGAAGGTTCTTGCGAATGCCTCAGCCTTACCTTTTGCACATATGTGCTGGGCTCCTCTATCATTGAGGATGGGGATATTTGTGGAGCCTCCTGTAGCCATCTGAGATGGCCACCTGCAAAGGACCATGGGAGGCCAACCCAGGACTCAGACAGATACAGAGCTTGTGTATTTGCAACCCAGATAGCTAGACCTGATCGAAACCCCCGCTCGTTTGCATTCTAATGGCCCATTTTCCCAGGACAATAGGACTGCACTCATGAAACCGATACAGTCACAGACTGATCGGCGCCACTCCCTTTACTCAGAGAGGACAACTGCCAAGGTCAATGGCCGCTAAGGACCCACCCAGTCACCAAGGCACCCGCCCCTTTATTGGACAAAATCGAAGGCAGTGATCGAAGCCTGTCGAATTATTAGGTCCAAGATTAAGGACCGCCCCAAAGAGCGCGAAACTCAGAAGGATAAAAAGGGATACAGCCATGTGTTCTGCCTCTTTTGGACCCGGCCTGTGCCAACCTCCTTTGAATCCGGCCTGTGCCAGCCCAACTGCAGCACCAGGACCAGACAGCCAAGTTCAAGACCAACGATCGCTACCTGATGGATGAGCCCAGCAGAGGCAGAGCCACTTCTTCAAACCAGCCACGTGATCAAGATAAAGGCCTTATCCACTTGCACAGTGCCGGTTGCCTAAAGTTAAGTATAGGTTATTGTAGTTGATAGGTGTAGTTTAACTTGCTTGCATGTCTAAGTAACCCTTGCGTGTAAATAAACCATCTTTGAACTTGAACTGACTAACTGGTTGTGTGGTCATTTGACCGATATACGGGAAAGCCTTGTGGTTCAGTAAGAGAGATAGAAACACCCACAGTATTGGCGACACTGCTGGGACATAACATCATATCATAAAAAGAGCCTCAGTATCATATTGGCGACTCTAAAGAGCAACATTATTATAGTATTCCATTAAATTGGCAACACTCCTCCTCCAATGAGTTGTTTAATTGTCCACCACTATTCACGGCTGGATGTGGCAGGACGACAGAGCTCAGATCTGATGCATTCGTTGAATCGCTGAGCTCTGTCTATTACTTGCTGCTTATACTATTTGGCACACATGTAGTCCTGTGTTGTAGCTTCACCAGGTCGACACCCCATTTTTAGGTTTGCCTGATGGTGCTCCTGACATGCTGTCCTGCACTCTTCATTGAACCAGGGTTGATCCCCTGGCTCTGTGGAGATGGTAGAGTGGGGGATCTGCCGGGCCATGAGGTTACAGATTGTGGTTGAATACAATTCTGCTGCTGCTGATGACCCACAGCGCCTCACGGATGCCCAGTCTTGAGTTACTAGATCTATTCGAAGTCTATCCCATTTAACACGGTGGTAGTGCCACACAACACGATGGAGGGTATCCTCAATGTGAAGACAGGACTTTGTCTCCACAAGGACTGTGCAGTGGTCACTACTACCGATACTGTCATGGACAGATGCATCTGCAGCAGGCAGATTGGTGAGGATGAGGTCAAGTATGTTTTTCCCTCTTGTTGGTTTCCTCACCACCTTCTGCAGTCCCAGTCTAGCAGCTATGTCCTTTAGGACCTTGGTACAGCCAAGCCATTCTATGCGGCTGCAGCTCATCAGCCTCCTGAGTGCCAACCCCGCACCCGGCAAATCCCGCACCGTTTTTCATTGGAATCGATTGTGTTCCACGCGGCACCGGTGCTAGCTCCTCAATAGTAGTGGAATCGGTCCAGGTGTGGCGCCAGTTTTGCTATCGTGGAAGTCCACGAATTCTGCGTCGGTGTCAGCACTTGGTCTCACAGATGGAGAATCCTGCCCCCCTGCCTCCACTGCCTTTTGAGGAAGAGAGTCCCAAAGATTAATGACCCTCAGAAAGAATACTTCCTCATTTCTGCTTGGTTTTAAACTGTGAGCCCGAGCTCTAGATTCTCTGAGAAGAGGAAATATCCTTCCTTTCCACACCCACACTGTCACGACACTTTAGGATTTTAAAGGTTTCGATCAAATCACCTAATTCTAAACTCCAGGGGATACAAGTCTAACCTTTCCTCATGGGAATGTGCCCATTCCAGGTATTCGTGTCGTAAGCCTTCTTTGAACTGCTTCCCATGGTTTTACATCTTTCCATAAATAAGACCATTATTATACACAGCAATCTATGGTCTCACCAGTGCTCTCTACAACTGAAGCAATAAAGTCCCTTCTTTTGTAACATATTGCCCTCACAATAAACAATAACATTCTATTAGATTTCCTTGCTGTACCTATATACTAATCTTTGGACCATTTCACAGTTGCCCACATTTACTCCATTTGCCAGATCTTTGTCCACTCACTTAACCTTTGATGCCACTTTGGAGCCACCTTACATCTTCTTCAACCCTCTGCGGGCTGCAGAAACCAAATTCAAAAGGGACTATACAAAGGCCATCTACATTTCATAAACTAGACCTGGGCAACCGGAGCTGATTTGTCTGTGTGGACAAAGGACCGAGCAACCTCTCAATCAAGGCTTAATGGTTGGAACACTAGCAATAGCAGAGTGGAGAGGTGGAATTCATGTGACATGGACCCTAGCTGGTGGAACTAGTAATATTGCCTTGTGGTACTCAGACTGTCATTTTCCTATTTACCTAGCAGCAGCACAAGGGGTTTTGTCCAGGTTTGAACGTCTGACCCCATTTACACTGTTTCGACTGAACGTTCCTGCCATCACCTTCAAGGCTAATTCCTCTCTGGATGCCTATCTCTTCGTGGAAGTCAACTCCACTGGAAAAGTGAATGATCCAGCATCAGTTCAGCCTGCCGATCGCTGTGAATGAAGACACGATTGGCCATTGATTCTGGACTCTGGACACATGTGAAACAATAATTATTTTCTCTCTGATCTTTGCCCTGCACATTTTTCTTTCCCTATCCTTCTTTTACTGTACGAATGTACAGGGGACTACGAAGCAACCCCCAACCCCCTCCAGAGTTTTGAATGTGTGAAAATAAACTAACCCTCTATGCTAGTCCTATGTTGGAGCCGTGGCTTAGTTGGTTAAAGTGTCTCTCTAGTATACAGGTGATCCTGAGTTTGAATCTCAGTGGTGCCATTATACATTAGGGGCTGATTTAGCACAGTGGGCTAAACAGCTGGCTTGTAATGCAGAACAAGATCAGCAGCACGGTTCAATTTCTGTACTGGCCTCCCCGAACAGATGCCGGATTATGGCAACTAGGGGCTTTTCACAGTAGCTTCATTGCAGCCTACTTGTGACAATAAATGGTTATTATTATTATTATTGAGGGCAGCAAGGTAGCATTGTGGATAGCACAATTGCTTCACAGCTCCAGAGTCCCAGGTACGATTCCGGCTTGGGTCACTGTCTGTGTGGAGTCTGCACATCCTCCCCGTGTGTGCGTGAGTTTCCTCCGGGTGCTCCGGTTTCCTCCCACAGTCCAAAAATGTGTAGGTTAGGTGGATTAGCCATGATAAATTGCCCTTAGTGTCCAAAATTGCCCTGAGTGTTGGGTGGGGTTACTGGGTTACGGGGATAGGGTGGAGGTGTTGACCTTGCGTAGGGTGCTCTTTCCAAGAGCCGGTGCAGACTCGATGGGCCGAATGGCCTCCTTCTGCACTGTAAATTCTATGATAATCTTGAATTTGCTGTGGGGTTATGAATAGAATATTGGATCACACTAAAAGTGATGGCGGGGGTGGGGGCAAAGCAAATGGAATTCTGCTTGCGAATGGGAGGAGGCTGTTCAGATTTACCCCACTCCTGTTCCTAACAGGACCTATAGGGACCCAGAGTGCAATTGATGTTACTTGGGGCAATGTATTTATTGACAGTGCATGTTGAAAGGGAGCTGAAAAACACAAGCTCTGTTCTGATGGAAGACAGGATATGTTCTTCAGAATGAAAATGAGCACCAATATTTGAGGGAAAATAAATTTTAGAAGTAATAGAAGGTGTCTATTACTTGAAGTGGAAGCGAGAGTGCAGTTCAGACAGAGGCAGTGGGAGGCATTCTAGCTGTAATACTTACCTTGCAGCTCCACATGTCCAATACTCAAAGGAGAGCAGCCGTGCCTGCGTCCCTTTCCCCAAATCCACTATCTGCAAGTCATTCACAGCTTTCCAGTAGTGACCTGTGATTGACAGTTTGTAAAAATCATCCGCAGCTTTGAACCATTCATATCCCTTCGTGGTTCAATGGCCTAAGTGGTCAAACCCCAAACATTGACCACATCAAAGACATGTAAATGTCTTTGTAAAAGCACAAACTTTGTAAATGTAAAAGCACAAAGTGCATTCCAATCCCTCAAGCATGTGATTTCACTGCACTTACCTCTCTTTGATCCCCTGTTACATGGGTCACAGAGGAGGGGTTTCCCTATTACAGGGGTCCCTGTGGGGAGTCCCCATATTACAGGGGTCCCTGAGGGCATCCCCCTATTACAGGGGTGCCTAGGGGGGGCCCCCCTATTACGGGAATCTTTGGGTGGGTTGGGTCACCCCTGTACTTGATGGTGGGATGACGCACAGGTGATCTGGATGTGGGGGGGCTACTGGTACTGTGTGGTGGGGGGGGGAGGTTCGGGCCGATTTGCAGTGCGGCAGGGTCGGCCGGCCGCAGGACCTCGATATTGGGCATCTCGCTCAAGATTGAGGCCCGATAGCGGGATTCTCTGGGAATCCCTCTGTAGCGCACAAAGACTCACGAGAGACAAATAGAGATGAAGTCGATGAGGCTTTATTAAGCGTGACTTGTTCCCCGCAGTTCAGCAACAGACTGGCCTGCGGGGGAGAACTCCTGGTTCTTATACTCCGCCTTCAGGGCGGAGCTAGAGGTCAACAGCCAACCAGCACCCGGGATCTGTCAGCCAATGACATAACGGCTTCACAGTCCCACATGACCCCTAATGCATACTACCACATTCACCCCTTGTTAATAATGAACCCGGCAGGGTGGTGCTTCGCATGGTGGTAGGGGTTTACAAGGCTGGTCCTGGGAGGAAAACTTTTGCATGTCATCACAGTATGTA
This sequence comes from Scyliorhinus torazame, assembly GCF_047496885.1. Lineage (NCBI taxonomy): Eukaryota > Metazoa > Chordata > Chondrichthyes > Carcharhiniformes > Scyliorhinidae > Scyliorhinus > Scyliorhinus torazame. The sequence goes on from NC_092716.1 coordinate 220,724,157, forward strand.
CAGGGTTTTTTTTTTTTGTTTTGCACTATTTACAGTAGTCGTAAGGGGGAAAAGAGAAAAAAGTTCTCGTTAAAGTCCACAACATTGTAGTGTTACATCGATGCCACGAGTTGGTCGGGCGGTCTGGTCGTCCTTGTCGATCGCCTCGGCCCCAGTGGTGGTGCTTGTTCCCGTGTTGTCATCTCCGGGAGCCTTACGGTTTCTGCTTCAGCTTCACTTCTGGTCGGACCTGGGAGGAGGACCGATCCTCCCGGGAAGGGGGCGGTGGCGGGATGCGCCAGTGGCAGGGAGGGGGTGATTGGTGTCGGGGGGGTGTGCGTGATGCCGGCGGGCGCCAGATCTCGCAGGGAGACCGTGTCCTGTCGGCCGTCGGGGTACTCCACGTAAGCGTACTGCGGGTTCGCGTGGAGGAGGTGAACCCTCTCGACCAACGGGTCCGACTTGTGCGCCCGCACATGTTTTCGGAGCAAGATGGGTCCTGGGACCGCCAGCCAGGTCGGCAGCGACGTTCCAGAGGAGGACTTCCTGGGGAAGACAAGGAGGCGCTCATGAGGCGTTTGGTTAGTGCTAGTACACAGTAGCGACCGGATGGAGTGGAGAGCGTCCGGGAGGACCTCCTGCCACCGTGAAACTGGGAGATCACTGGACCGTAGGGCCAGTAGGACGGTCTTCCAGACCGTGCCGTTCTCCCTCTCTACTTGCCCGTTCCCCCGGGGGTTGTAGCTGGTCGTCCTGCTCGAGGCTATACCGTTGCTGAGCAGGAACTGGCGCAGCTCGTCACTCATGAAGGAGGACCCCCTGTCGCTGTGGACGTATGCGGGGCAACCGAACAGTGTGAACATGGTGTTAAGGGCTTTAATGACTGTGGCCGCTGTAATGTCAGGGCAGGGGATGGCGAAGGGGAAACGGGAGTACTCGTCCACCACATTCAGGAAGTATGTGTTGCGGTCGGTGGAGTGGAGGGGCCCTTTGAAATGCAGACTAAGGCGTTCAAAGGGACGGGAAGCCTTGATCAGGTGCGCACCATCCGGCCTGAAAAAGTGCGGTTTGCACTCTGCGCAGATGTGGCAGTTCCTTGTGACTGTACGGACCTCCTCCACAGAGTAGGGGAGGTTGCGGGACTTTATAAAGTGGTAGAACCGAGTGACCCCCGGGTGGCAGAGGTCCTCGTGGAGGGTTTGGAGGCGGTTAATTTGTGCGTTGGCACATGTGCCACGGGATAGGGCATCGGACGGCTCGTTCAGCTTTCCGGGACGGTACAGGATCTCATAGTTGAAGGTGGAGAGCTCGATCCTCCACCTTAAGATCTTGTCGTTTTTAATTTTGCCCCGCCGTGCATTATCGAACATGAAGGCTACCGACCGTTGGTCCGTGAGGAGAGTGAATCTCCTGCCGGCCAGGTAATGCCTCCAATGTCGCACAGCTTCCACTATGGCTTGGGCTTCCTTTTCCACTGAGGAGTGGCGGATTTCTGAAGCGTGGAGGGTTCGGGAGAACAAAGCCACGGGTCTGCCCGCTTGGTTAAGGGTGGCCGCTAGAGCTACATCGGAGGCGTCGCTCTCGACCTGGAAGGGGAGGGACTCGTCGATGGCGCGCATCGTGGCCTTTGCGATATCCGCTTTGATGCGGCTGAAGGCCTGGCAAGCCTCTGTCGACAGAGGGAAGGTCGTGGTCTGTATTAGGGGGCGGGCCTTGTCTGCGTACTGGGGGACCCACTGGGCGTAATATGAAAAGAACCCCAGGCAGCGTTTTAGGGCTTTTGAGCAGTGAGGGAGGGGAAATTCCATGAGGGGGCGCATGCGTTCGGGGTCGGGGCCTATTATCCCATTGCGCACTACATATCCCAAGATGGCTAGCCGGTTTGTGCTAAAAACGCACTTGTCCTCGTTGTATGTGAGGTTCAAGGCTTTAGCGGTCTGGAGGAATTTTTGGAGGTTGGCGTCGTGGTCCTGCTGATCGTGGCCGCAGATGGTTACGTTGTCGAGATACGGGAAGGTGGCCTGCAACCCGTGTTGATCAACCATTCGGTCCATCTCTCGTTGGAAGACCGAGACCCCGTTTGTGACGCCAAATGGGACCCTTAGGAAGTGGTATAATCGCCCGTCTGCCTCGAAGGCTGCGTACTTGCGGTCACTTGGGCGGATGGGGAGCTGATGGTAGGCGGACTTGAGGTCCACGGTGGAGAAAACCTTATATTGGGCAATCCGATTGACCATGTCGGATATGCGGGGGAGAGGGTACGCATCTAGTTGTGTGTACCTGTTGATGGTCTGGCTATAGTCTATGACCATCCTTTGCTTCTCCCCTGTCTTTACTACTACCACCTGTGCTCTCCAGGGACTATTGCTGGCCTGGATTATGCCTTCCTTCAGTAGCCGCTGGACTTCGGACCGAATGAATGTCCGGTCCTGGGCGCTGTACCCTCTGCTCCTAGTGGCGATGGGTTTGCAATCCGGGGTGAGGTTTGCAAACAAGGATGGGGGCTCAACCTTGAGGGTTGCGAGGCCGCAGATAGTGAGTGGGGGTATTGGGCCGCCGAATTGGAAGGTTAGGCTCTGCAGATTGCACTGGAAGTCTAATCCCAGTAATGTGGGCGTGCAGAGTTGGGGAAGGACGTAGAGCCTGTAGTTTTTTAACTCCCTCCCTTGCACCGTTAGGGTCACTATGCAGAAGCCTTTAATCTGTACGGAGTGGGATCCTGCAGCTAGGGAAATCTTTTGCGCACTGGGACGGATGGTCAAAAAACAGCGTCTTACCGTGTCGGGGTGGATGAAGCTTTCTGTGCTCCCGGAGTCGACCAGGCATGGTGTCTCGTGCCCGTTTATCAGCACCGTTGTTGTCGTCGTCTGGAGCGTCCGGGGCCGTGCTTGGTCCAGCGTCATTGAGGCCAGACGTGATCGTAGTGCTTGAGCGTCTTCCTCGAACCCCGTGGAGCCATCGACACTGGGGTCCGTTGTTGCCATCCAAGATGGCGGCGGGGTGAACGAAATGGCCGCCCCCATGCATCGCACATGGCTGGGGGGTCACAAGATGGCGGCGGGGGTGGACAAAATGGTCGCCCCCATGCGTCGCACAGGGCTGGGGGTCCCAGGATGGCGGCGCCCCTCCTCCCCTCGTGGTGGCCGGGACCCAAAATGGCGGCGCCTGCGGGTCGCACATGGGGCGCTGGGGGGGTTGGGGAGAGTTTGAAACGCGCAGGACTCCTTGTTCGCCGGGGACAGCGGTGGCCGGGACCCAAAATTGCTGCGCCTGCGGGTCGTACATAGGGCGCAGGGGGGGGTTGGGGAGCGTTAGAAACGCGCAGGACTGCTTCTTCTCCTGGGACAGCGGCGACCTCCCGGGACCGGCACACAGCCGCGAAATGGCCTTTTTTCCCGCAGCTCTTGCAAATCGCTGCGCGGGCCGGGCAGCGCTGCCGGGGGTGTTTCGCCTGGCCGCAGAAATAGCAGCGGGCCCCCCCGGGACGACTTGGAGTCTGAACCGCGCAAGCCTGTGGGGTGGGGGGGGGGGGTGGGGTTTGTCGCGACAGGGGTCCACGGAGCCCAAGGGGCTGCCGCGCGGTCGGGGCCGTACGTGCCGGCGTTTCGCGCGGCTACATCCAGGGAGGCTGCAAGGGCCCGTGCCTCTGAGAGTCCCAGCGACTCTTTTTCCAAAAGTCTTTGGCGGATTTGGGGAGAGTTCATACCTGCGACAAAAGCATCGCGCATCAACATGTCCATGTGTTCAATCGTGTTTACCGGCGGGCAGCTGCAGGCCCGTCCCAAAATTAGCAGCGCGGTGTAGAATTCGTCCAGCGATTCTCCGGGACTTTGCCGTCTCATTGCGAGTTGGTAGCGTGCGTAGATCTGGTTCACTGGGCGAACATAGATGCTCTTTAGTGCTGCGAACGCCGTCTGGAAATCCTCTGCGTCTTCGATGAGAGGGAAAATTTCCGAGCTTACCCTCGAGTGCAGGACCTGTAGTTTCTGGTCTTCTGTGAACCGGCCGGGGGCCGTTCTGAGGTAGGCCTCGAAACAAGTCTGCCAGTGTTTGAAAACTGCTGCTGAGTTCCCTGCGTGGGGGCTGATCCTCAGGCATTCCGGGATGATCCTGAGCTCCATAGTCCTTTAAGCACGCTTAATAAATTGTAGCGCACAAAGACTCACGAGAGACGAATAGAGATGAAGTCGATGAGGCTTTATTAAGCGTGACTTGTTCCCCGCAGTTCAGTAACAGACTGGCCTGCGGGGGAGAACTCCTGGTTCTTATACTCCGCCTTCAGGGCGGAGCTAGAGGTCAACAGCCAACCAGGACCCGGGATCTGTCAGCCAATGACATCACGGCTTCACAGTCCCACATGACCCCTAATGCATACTACCACACCCTCCTATTCCACTCCATGCACAAATTTGCATGGTGTGGATCACTGAATTGTATCCCGTTTTAAGACTACAAGGGGATTGTAAAACTGGTGCAATTCAGCTCCGGCGAGAGAACAATGGGCTGGATTCTCCAATTGTAAGGCTATGTCCGGAGCTAGTGTGCAGTATTACAACTAAAAAGTCGGTGGCACCCCAGCACCGATGCTCCACCTGGTGGGGGGCTGGCAGCCGTTCCACATAAAACCCCGGCTTTGCCTGCAGATATGGACGGAGAATTGCCAGGTCCATGGCCGCTCTTGCGCACTGCGGCGACCTGCAGCGGTCGCGCCATACTACATGGCGCCAGCCGTGCACGGACCCGGCCCTGCAGATAGTGCCCCCCATCGCCAACCCCGAACCACCCTGCACCAGTCCCCCCAGACCCTGCCGAAGCCCCCCTGGCCAGCGGAGGAGCTACCACCCCCCCACCCCCCTCACTAACTGTGGCGCTGGCCACAGGCTGCAGCTGCCACACGAGGTTGACTAAACCTCAGGCTGCAAGTGATCCACGCCGTCAGGAAGTCGGACCATCGGGGGCGGAGCATCGGGGAGGGCCTTGAGGTGACATCCTAAGGCCGTCCCAACGGCGTGCAGCGTACTCGCTGGTGACGCCATTTTGGAGGGGGCAGAGCTTCCGAAAACAGGCACCGCCCCCCATTTTGGCATCAAAACAGATTCTCCAGTCAGTCGCCGAATGCGATTTTGCCGTCGGCAATCGGAGAATCCAGCCCATAGTCTCCCAATTAGAGAATCTTGCCCCAAAGTGTTTGGAGGCAGTGGTGAGAAGGTAGTCACAGAAGGCCATATTTTCCACAAAACCTTACCTCCAAATGCAGCCTGCTGCAGTTGGTGACATCTTTCTCCGCAACACCATTTATCAGCTCCAACCTAATGGAAGATACAGCTACAGTGTCAGATACTTCCAAAATCAGACAGCAAAGGGAAGCATTAATGGGAGTGAAGAAGGAAAAGAATGGAAACCCGCTGGGAAGGATAAAAGTGAGAAGTGAAAACAGCAACATGACGACAGCAGAAACAAGGAGCAGATTGTAAACCTCAACAACTAAGGAAAAAAACCAGTTTGAACAGAAAAAAGACTACTGCACTCTTGGCAACGGCCCCACATGAAAACAGTGCTGCCTTGGACAATGACTTGCACGACTCCAGTCAAACAAGGCCAATTTCAAGTGTGCTTGTGAGTATGTGTTTAATGCCCAAACGAAGAAAAACAGGATACTACAGGTGTAAGTGCTCCACACAGCACAATGCACATGATTTTCAAATAAGTCTTTAAAGTAATATCAGCATTCCTTGCATTTTGTGCTTTAATTTTAATAGCTTCAATTTTCAATTGTGGCTCAATTAATTTATTCCCCCATAGTGTGAAAAGAATTGTAGGATTTAGAAAGCGCAAGTCACAAAATACTTCACGACCAATAAGAATTTTTACCTGTGTAAACTTCATGCGATTTACACTGATAATATTTAAACACCAAATAAAAATAGACTGTGTGTTTAACAAAATCACTTTTGAAACATAGATGGTGCTGTACCCAATACATGTAAATAACTGTATCTGTAAGAAGGTTTCCGCAGATTCCCAGTGGGTTGTTAAAAATTAATAATTCAATCAGGTTGATGCACATAAAGTATTAGCCTGTCAAAAAACTTTACAAAGCACAAGTTCATGTTCAAGATTCAAGTAATCAAATGCAATGGCAGATATTACAAATCTGCATATTCGGTGTGGAACCTCATGACTGAAAGGAGCACAGGAAGCATTTTGTTCATATTCCCAATATACACGCACAGCACAATTGGCTGGGTAAGGCCCTCGCTGGGGCCGCCGTCTGTGCGGTCCATGATGCGTAGGAGGGGTGGGCCACGCGGCTGGGGGTGTAGGCCTGAACATTGCGCGAGGCGACCGTCATGGAGGGTGCTAGTTTCTTTGTCTCCGCTGCATCGAGCGTGGCCCCCTCTAACAGTCGCTGGCGTATGAGGTCCGACCCAATCCCCGTAACAAACGCGTCCCGCATAAGGGGGTTTGAATGTTCAGTGGCCGTAACGGCCTGACAGTCACAGTCCTGGACGAGTGGGATTAGGGCCCACCAGAAGTCTTCTATGGACTCACCAGGGAGTTGAGAGCGAGTGGCGAGTACGTGCTTGGCGAAGAGCGTGTTCGTCTTCCGAGCGTAATTCTCCTTGAGAAGCGTCCTGTCTTCGGCGTAGTTCGGCGCGTCCTGGATTAGTAGAAACACGCTGGAGCTCAACCTTGGGTACAGGATCTGCATATTCTGAGCCTCCGAGACAGGGGTGGACGCCGAGTTGATGTATGTCTGGAAGCAAGCACTGTTGAAAGCCCTTTTTGGCGTCGCTTGAATGCGGATCCAGCTGCAGGCGATCCGGTTTGATACGGAGTCCCATCTTTTGAAAATCTTAGAGCAATAAATTGATGCACGATCAATTGTACAAAGACTTGAGTTGGGTACAACTGAGGCTTTATTGCTCTGAGCTGTGTGGCCTCCCACAGCAGTTGGCTAAATGGCTGCAGCATGGAGGACACACATATTTATACTCCGCCTACTGGGCAGAGCCAGTATGCAGGGACTACCAACGTACCTGTAGTACAGGTCCTACCATACATCACCTAATAGAGGTGCAATAGTGGTTTACCACACACCCAGCCTCAGCTGTTCCCTCTGGCACTCTGTCCTCCACGCCGCACCGCTGGCCCTGTCGGAGCCCGGCACCACGGGGACCTCTGGCCCCAGCACCCATCCTTGCCAGCAGGGATTGTGGTGGCTGGCACTACCAATGCCAGCTGTATGCTCTGCAGCCCCCATCTGCCGCCCTCCTGTAGGGGCTGCTGTGAGCATTCCCATTGGGTGGGCCGCATGATGATCTGCCGGCGGGTGGCAGGTGGGTGAGTTGGTGGTGGGATAGGTACACCATACAGCCGGTGTCGCTCAACGCAGCCACGGGCCACAGTGGGGTGCGCAGCACGATGGCTGCCTTGCAGGCCACGGCAATGGTGGTCCATGCCTGGACACCTCTGTCCCGTGGAGACACCTCAACTCCACCCACCCATGGCCCATCCCCTGGTCATTCTCCGCTCCTCCCTCCAGTCTTGGCAGACGCCCCTTCCTCCAGCTAGCCATGCCAGTGGCAGGACTGGCAGCCTACAGCCGCACCTCTGGGAACATGACCTACCTCCTCTCTGTCCCTCAGCAGCCACTGCACCTGTTTCTCGATTTTTAAAACCACAAGTGAACCCCGCCATCAGTAATTCCCCCTGGCGGAAGCTGAGCATCATGGCAGCCCCGAAGAATACCGGGACGGGCTCATTAATGATATGCCAACGGTGTTTACTGTACGTGCGACGTGGAACACATTCACTTCGCTGTCGAGCCACTGGAGCATGACATTCTGCCAGGCTCCCGGCGCCGGCCTCGATTTTCGACAATTCTCCACCCGATCGCAACCCGCGAGTAAGGAATCATTTCAAGGGCGGTAAGTGGCACAGTGGTTAGCACTGGAACTACGGCGCTGAGGACCCGGGTTCGAATCCCGGCCCTGGGTCACTGTCCGTGTGAAGTTTGCACATTCTCCCCGTGTCTGTGTGGGTAACACCCCCACAACCCAAAGATGTGCCGGTTAGGTGGATTGGCCACGCTAAATTGCCCCTTAATTGGAAAAAAAATAATTGGATACTCTAAATTTATTTTAAAAAAGGAATCATTTCAGTCAGGAGCCCCTGCCACAATCAGACTGACCCCCACCTCACCCCGCTTCCCCCGTCCCCAATCTCAAGAATCCAAGGTGGACAACCCGCCAGCCAGTTCTGGGGACTTACCTGCTCTTGGCTCCGCTCTTCGTAAATTTACATCACGCCCTGTCCCAAGTGGTCGGGCAAGTTGGCCAGTGGCATTCCAACAATGAACAGGAGTTAAAAGACCTCAGGTCTCAATTTTTTTGCTCAGTACATTCACCTCCTTCTAGCATTTTACAAATACCTGCACAACAGTCTTTTGAAAGGCAATTGCTCATTCTGTAGGCATTGCACTCAGGCATGTGAATCAGATATTTTCAGGTCCATTTGCAGGCACCTTGGAAAGTCTCTACTGCATGGATTTTTGTTTCAAATATAACAAACATGGTTGTCCCCGTGCAGTCGGCAATGAGAAAATTGGCTTCAGACAAGAACTACAAAAATTGTGTGCAGAATTAGAGGGCAGCACGGTAGCACAAGTGGATAGCACTGAGACTTCACAGCGCCAGGGTCCCATGTTCGATTCCCCACTGGGTCACTGTCTGTGCAGAGTCTGCACATTCTCCCTGTGTCTGCATGGGTTGCCTCCGGGTGCTCCGGTTTCCTCCCACAGGAAAGGTGTTTACTGTACGTGCGGCGTGGAACACATTCACTTCGCTGTCGAGCCACTGGAGCATGACATTCTGCCAGGCTCCCGGCGCAGGTTAGGTGGATTGGCCATGACGTGCAGGTTAGGTGGATTGGCCATGCTAAATTGCTCTTAGTGACCAAAAAGGTGAGGAGGGGTTATTGGGTTACGGGGATAGGGTGGAAGTGAGGGCTTAAGTGGGGCGGTGCAGACTCGATGGGCCGAATGGCCTCCTTCTGCACTGTATGTTCTATGTTCTATGTAATTCTCAGCAGTATAGATGGAATCATTCCCATTCAGTCCCAATAGCACTTGCATGGTTCCGCACTCCCGCCAAAGCACTAACCGAGGATTGTTACAAAACTAAACGTAATTAAAAATATGAAGGAATAGATTGGAAAATAGAAAATGATAAAACCATTTGGGATCAACTCACCAGCAAAATGAACAGCTCTCAAGAACAGAAATGCTTATGACAGCAGTCGGCTTTCTCCAGCTCTGTGTAGCAGCAGCAATATAATACTAAATATTGCAACAAGAAATTAAATACAAATCAAGAACCTGTACCTGCCGCAGAATACACACCTGGAAAGTGTTGACTGCTTAGCACGGGCAGTTACAAGACATTTCCTTTGCAGTAATTACCAGCTCCTTGCGTGGACTCCATACAGTCACAAGGTATAAATCATTGGTTAAAATCTGTTAAAGTTTCACATCTTGATTTAACCTTTTCTCCCCACTGATTTTGGGTGGGTCCTGTGTTGATTTAATAAGAGGCTGCAGGCTGAGGTGAACAGCCAAGCACTCTTAAAATAGCCAAAAGATATTTAAAGTCTCCAACAGAAATGTAGGCTAGCCATGTCAAAGAGCACAAACATCAAAAACAGATGTTCCAAGAAATTAAAATACTCATCTCAGCAAATTAGGAGATTCTACAAGCTGCTGTTCTGCTTCAGTAAGGGAACCTCACTGCATACATAACCTATATTTTCTGCAATTGGAATGGAAATTAAAGTAGTTTTTTTTTTCAAATGAAGAGTAGAGGAGCTATTGCTTCTCATAATTATTTAAACAACGGGCTCTAGAAAGTGTAAGTCCAGAAGTGTGTCTAGGATCTGCCCGGCTGCCTGCCTTTTTTCGGTAGTTGACTCACACAGGCCGATATCTGCCAGAATGGTAGCGGGACCCAGGATTGTAATAATGGAAATGCTCAGCGGGTTAGGCAGGCAGTATCAGGGAAGAGTGAAAATAGAGTTAACATTTCATGTCTGTGATCATCCATCAGAAGAATCATAGAATTTACAGTGCAGAAGGAGGCCATTTGGCCCATCGAGTCTGCATCGGCTCTTGGAAAGAGCACCCAACCCAAGGTCAACACCTCCACCCTATCCCCACAACCCAGCAACCCCACCCAACACCAAGGCCAATTTTGGACACTAAGGGCAATTTATCATGGCCAATCCACCTAACCTGCACATCTTTGGACTGTGGGAGGAAACCGGAGCACCCGGAGGAAACCCACGCACACATGGGGAGGATATGCAGACTCCGCACAGACAGTGACCCAAGCCGGAATCGAACCTGGAACCCTGGAGCTGTGAAGCAATTGTGCTATCCACAATGCTACCATGCTGCCCTAAGGAGAAAATGTTACAGATTTAAATAGGTTTTAAGGAAGTACAGATGCAGGGACAAAAATAGAAGATTCTAGAAAAGCTCAGCAGGCCTGGCAGCATCGGTGGAGAGTGAAAATAGAGTTAACATTTTGAGTCCAACCATATCCAAGATAGGTGGTTTGGTGATGCTGCATTGCCCACTAATGTCCAAACACGTGCTGGCTAGTTGGGGTTACAGGATTTTGGGGATCGGGCAGGGAGTGGGCCTAGGTAGGGTGCTCTTTTGGAGAGTGTGTGCAGACTCAATGGGCAGAATGGCCTCCTTCGGCACTGTAGGGATTCTATGGAGTTTGTGTGACGCTTTTCTTCACCATGATAGCAAATAGGAGACTCTCCGTTCAAAAGCAGATGTCGGCTGTCTTTTCAGGTAAGTGAGACAGACAACGAAGGTGCCACCACTTTGACGGGTCTTTTCTCCACTTCGTTTAATGTTAAGATAAGAATCAGCAGACAGACCATCATTGTGGGGGAACTCCTCCAGCGGTTTTCCCCGCAGGGCATCTGAAGAAGAAGGCAGACAGGGAGCCTCTAACCCTTACTGGAGTGCTGGTCGCCCCCCTCCCCATCCTTGGTCTGCTGCTGGGAGGCCACCTCCATCCAGTCAGCCCCAACAATAAGCCCTATAGTCATTTAATTCGTTGAATGATCCACCATTTGCAGGCAAGTAGTCCTGTTCCCAACCCACCTCTGGGAAAATGGCCTGTGGGTGAGGAGGAGCCTGAAGACTGTGTTTAATCACAGAAGGAAACCATTCAGCCCATCAAGCCTGTGCCGGCCCGCTGAAAGAGCATTGTACCTAATCTCACTCCCCTGCCTTATGCCCGTCGAAACACAAATTCTCCCTAAAAAGTATGCGAGTTCCACACTTGCAGCCTACTTCTTCTTGATCGCTGGGTACCGTGTTGGTTATTAAACAGCATCCCATTGAAGACTCAAAAAGAACAAAGACATTGTCAGCAAAGTGCTGGATATATTCTGAATGGCCTGAAATAATTAATAATTGTCCAATTGTTTTTTCTGGACCTGTGTAAAACATTCCTCATCACAATCACCTCCCGTCTATCCTATGGACAATACAGGCTAGGCCTGAGGAAGTTATCTATTCCCTTTCAGGCAAACCTCTGCCTTAAACACTTATTAAAGTCATGCGTGATCCAAAAAGGCCATAATATCCCAAACCATGATAACAATTAAAACAGTGGATTAGCAAAGCGCTACGGAAAGCTGGGGGGAAGAAACTGAATAGAGTGAGATGAAGCAGACTGAAATATATACAAACAGCAATGAAAAGGTGGAAGCCATTATGTTCCCATTTGTTAGCAGCTGCTATCACAAGTATCTTAATTCCAACATTCACGAACAATATGGTCGGCTTTGTCAGAATGCCACCAGTCATTTCGAGGTGCACAGTCTGAAAGTAAGTTGACAGCAAGCACACAGTGGCAGATAGGTGTAGTTTTGACGAAAGATCCACACCTGAAATGTAGGTTTCTTTGTTCTCTTCAAAGATGCTGTCTGGACTTGCCGAATGTCTGGACTTACAGAACGTTTCTGGCACTTTCCGTTTACTGACAGATGGCTGCAATTACTTGCACAGCTTGTGTTAAGAATCAAACAAAACAGTAAACCAATTTGGAAGCCTTCACAATACAAATGTAATATAATACGATATGCCAGACCAAAGCAGTTACTATTACAAATTACTGTTCATTATAAATGTTGCTACGAGTCAGCTTTCATAATTTCTTCTGACAAGTTCCACTAAATAGAAATTCAGTCATTAAAATAAATCAAACTCGTCACTTCGCCACTGATGTTTGGTTTGCTTTTCCTGCAGCCCAAACATGACTAGAATTTCACTTCAAACATGTTAAGGTTTAATTGTTATCCAGAGCAAATTATGTACAGATTTCAGCAACTATAATTAATTGTAACAAAGGAAACGGCAGTCGTAAAACAACTGGTGGAGACTTTAAACGAATTAGACTGACACAATCAATTACTGATCCACGCAAAGCTCCACAATTCAAATGCTGCAAATTCCTGGAGGTGAGCATGATAAATAAAACGGACTGAAACAATTTAATCAGGGCATTAGAGTTTCACTGGAAATGCTGAATTATTAGGCAAGGATATCTCCATCTCCAGTAAATGATCAGATAGCAGAAGATTCGATACACCAATACTACAAAGTGTAAGTGAACATGGGAAGGAGAAAGAAAAGGAGATTCTGAAGAGAGAGATGCACACATGGCCAGAACTTTCCTGCCATTCACGCCAAAAGGATCTTCCGGTCCCGCCTATGGCATGCTCCTGACGTGTGTTTCCCGACGGTGAGCGGTGCGTTCAATGAGAAACTCCATTGACCAATGTCAGGACCAGAAGCTCCTGCTGATTGCCAATGGTGGGCTACCTCACCGCTGCGAAACACGTGGCGGTTTGCATGGAAAATGGGTTAGGGGAAGTTAATACATTTAGTAATGTCTTAGAGTAAGATCACGTGCTGGTCAAATGCTGATACACCAGTGAACCTTTGCATACCATAAGTTCCCATGTCAGTAGCATCGGTAAAAAGGTAAAGATAAGGTCGCCATAGTTCCAGGTGACCATAGGCTGCTTTCCCCTTTGAGAGGGAAGAGCTGACTGGTGGTGGTTTAACCTGAGGGTCACCACACCTCAAGCGAGGGGCAAGGTTGAGAAGTCGAGGCCTTCATGAATAACCTTAGCCGGTACGGGAATTGAACATACGCTGCTGGTCTTGCGCTGGATCATGAGCCAGCTGTCTAGGGTTAGTGCAGTTGATGTAGTTGATATGGATTTCAGCAAAGCCTTTGAAAAGGTGCCACACGGAAGGCTTATAAAGAAGGCAAATGCATATGGAATACAGGGTAATTTGATAAGGTGCATTCAAAATTGGCTTAGTTGAAGGAGACAGAAGGTGATGACAGACGGCTGCTTTAGTGACTCGAAGCCAGTTTCTAGTGGCATACTACAGGGAACTGTATTGGGTTCCTTATTATTCATTATTTATAGAAACAACATAGATGACTATGTGGGGGGTAGGATCTGTAAGTTTGCTGATGACATAAAGATTGGCCGGGCGGTTAACAGTGAGGTTGAGTGTCTTGGGTTACAGGAAGATATAGACGGTATGGTCAGATGGGCAGATAAGTGGCAGGTGGAATTTAACCCTGAAAAATGTGAGGTGATATGCTTTGGATGGAGTAATTTGACAAGGAACTATTCAATGAACGGCATGACAAGAGGAAGTTCTGAGGAACAAAGGAACCTTGGGGTTCTCCATAGGTCTTTGAAGAAGGGAGGGCAAGCTAACAGGGTGGTGAAAAAGACAAATAGGACACTTGTCTTTATCAATCGAGGCATCGATTACAAAAGCAGGGAGGTCGTGTTGGAGTTGTACAGAACTTTGGTAAGGCCACAGCTGGATTCTGATTGTCACATTATAAGAAGGTTGTGATTGCACTGGAGGAGGTGCAGAGGAGATTAACCAGGAATTTGCCTGGGATGGAACATTTAAGTTATGAAGAGAGGTTGGATGGGCTTGGGTTGTTTTCGTCGAAGCAGAGAAGGCCGAGGGGCGACCTGATTGAGCTGTACAAGATTATGAGGGGCATGGACAGGGTGAATATGGAGCAGCTGTTCCCCTTAGTTGAAGGGTCAGTCACGAGTCGACACAAGTTCAAGGTGAGGGGCTGGAGGTTTAGGGGGGAACGTGAGTGGAAAATCCTGGCACTGTCAAGGTATCCGTGTGCCAGAGGGAGAGCCAGGGCGTAATCCTGCCCAGTTCCCAACCACCTATGGGTCTCCAATGCCTGGGAGACCCCCTCCCCCGCCATTAAACCTGGTCCATGTTTGTTTGAACCAGCACTAAACAGCACCATGGCGAGGTCTCCCACACGCAGGTGTTCATTCCCAGACCACAGGACAATTGGGCGGCGACATATTTAAATGAGCGTGATGCTCATTTACATATGTATACATGGATCCAGGTATATGTAGCCCCAGATCGCAGCATCTCGCGAGATCTCGTCAGATCTTGTGAGGCGTTTCGAGCGTTGTAATCTTGCGAGATTTAACGGCCTCGTCACATCACCAGTCGGGCGCGATGAGGCCACTCAATCGCACTCAGTGACACACCAGCTCAGCTGAACATGTGATCTACTCTCGCTCCTATTTCTTGTGTTCTTGTAACATTTCTCAAAACGCAGTTGCCGAACTCTGGAACCATGGACTGATCTAACTGCCCATTAAAGGCCCACCTATTACCCATTCCTCGAGGTGTTGCTGACTGCCTGTCTCAGGGCCCTCCTCCTATCCACTCCTCGAGGTGTTGCTGACTGCCTGTCTCAGGGCCCTCCACCTTCCCACTCCTCGAAGTGTTGCTGACTGCCTGTCTCAGGGCCCTCCTCCTTCCCACTCCTCAAGGTGTTGCTGACTGCCTGTCTCAGGGCCCTCCTCCTATCCACTCCTCGAGGTGTTGCTGACTGCCTGTCTCAGGGCCCTCCACCTTCCCACTCCTCGAGGTGTTGCTGACTGCCTGTCTCAGGGCCCTCCTCCTTCCCACTCCTCAAGGTGTTGCTGACTGCCTGTCTCAGGGCCTCCTCTTATCCACTCCTCGAGGTGTTGCTGACTGCCTGTCTCCGGGTCCTCCTCCTTCCCACTCCTCGAGGTGTTGCTGACTGCCTGTCTCCGGGTCCTCCTCCTTCCCACTCCTCAAGGTGTTGCTGACTGCCTGTCTCAGGGTCTTCATCCCACTCATTCCTCGAGGTGTTGCTGACTGCCTGTCTCAGGGTCCTCCTCCTTCCCACTCCTCAAGGTGTTGCTGACTGCCTGTCTCAGGGTCCTCCTCCTTCCCACTCCTCAAGGTGTTGCTGACTGTCTGTCTCAGGGTCTTCATCCCACCCATTCCTCGAGGTGTTGCTGACTGCCTGTCTCAGGGTCTTCATCCCATTCATTCCTCGAGGTGTTGCTGACTGCCTGTCTCAGGGTCTTCATCCCACCCATTCCTCGAGGTGTTGCTGACTGCCTGTCTCAGGGTCCTCCTCCCACCCACTCCCCGAGGTGTTGCTGACTGCCTGTCTCAGGGCCCTCCTCCTATCCACTCCTCGAGGTGTTGCTGACTGCCTGTATCAGGGCCCTCCTCCTTTCCACTTCTCGAGGTGTGAACTGGGGATTCACTTATACTCCTGTATGTGGGAGCAGAGTGAACAGTGCTGGTTTGATTTGGGGTGTAGATTGTTTTATGTTTCCCTGTTTAGTAACAGCTTAACAACTGTGTAAAGGCCATGCTCCAGCTCAGTCCTTTACCACCTGGCATTCTGAAGAAAAACACGGTGTCAGAAAATAAAATTGAGACATGAGACTTGTGGTGAATGTATTCACCTAATGCATGTATGATACTGTAACCTATGACCTATAACCTGGAAGTGGTGATACGAGCTGCTTCCAGGTACTGTACTGTAACCCCGGTAGGCTCCGTCTCTGGCTCTGCCCTCACCAGGGCCATCTATAGACCGCCTGCCCGTGGGCAGCATTCATCTGTACAACCGACTCTGGCTAGGCAAGTTCATGATTACTACAGCCTAATGTTCACTCGCTCTCTCTGCCTCTCGGTGAATTGAAGGTATATCAATTTATTAATCATAGACAGCACTATGGAAGCCGCTGTAAAGCCAGACAGGCTCAAACGCGACGCCCGCGCGTCCAAAGCCAAGGAGATATTCGAACATTGGCTTTGATGCTTCGAGGCCTACCTCGACTCCTCCACAATGTCTCCCACGGAGACCCTCAAGCTGCGACTCCTCTACGCTCGGGTGAGCCATCGAATCTCAGTAATGATCGATAAAGCGGCCACGTACGAGGCAGCGGTCGCAACCCTCAAGGCACACTTCGTGAAGCCCGTAAATGAGGTGTTCGCCAGACATCTTCTCACTACTCAACGCGCCGGAGAATCGCTGGACGTGTATCTGGAAACCCTGACTCTACTCGCGAGGAACTGCAGCTATCGAGATATGACGGCGGAGGAACACATGAACTCACAGATCCGGGAGACCTACGTGGTGGGGGTCCACTCGAACTACATCAGGCAGTGCCTGCTGGAAAACGGGACCTCTGACCTGCGGGACACGGTAAAGCTAGCTACCTCACTAGAGGTGACCTACCAGAACCTCAGTGCGTTCCCCCCGGGCTGGCGAAACCCTCATGGACACCCTCGTCGCGGCCCCCTTCGAACCCGACTACGTCGCAGGCCTGCGCCGCGACATCTGCCAGCCCAGCCCAGGGAACCGCAGTGCTACTTCTGCGGCCAGGGCCAACACCCCCGGCAAAATTGCCCAGTCGGCATAGCAACGTGCAGCGACCGTGTGAAAAAGGGGCACTTCACTAGAGTCTGTCTGGGCCGACCTAAGGCTCAGAAATCGAAAACGCACCAGCCCGACCCATGGACTCGCAGCCCCACAGACCCCGCAATGTGGCTGCGTGCCTGCCCGGAACGCCCCTGTCAGATGAGTCATCAGCATCGTGCGACTCGTGGGGGCCGCCATAGTGGTCGCCGGCCCCAACACCGACTGACACGTGCGACTCATGGGGGCCGCAATCTTGGCCGCCGGCACCGACCAACACGTGCGACCGATGGGGGCGGCCATCTTGGTCGCCATCTTCGCCCCAGCCCAACACGTGCGGCTCATGTGGCCCGCCACTCCATGATGGTCGTCCTGGTCAACTGGCACGAGACCCCCTGTCTTTTTGACTCCGGGAGCACGGAGAGCTTTGTCCACCCCGACTCGGTAAGGTGCTGCTCCCTCCACACCTACCCAGCCTCCCAAACAATCTCCCTTGCCTCCGGGTCCCATTCGGTTCAGATCCGGGGGTACTGTATCGCCAATCTCGCGATGCAGGGCGCAGAGTACGCTCGTTTTAAGCTCTACATCCTGCCCTACCTCTGCGCCCCCCTACTGCTCGGATTGGACTTTCAATGTAATCACCGAAGCCTGACCTTACAGTTCAGCGGACCCTTGCCCCCCTCACGGTGTGCAGCCTCGCGATCCTCAAGGTCTCCCCCCCTTCACTCTTTGCGAACCTCACTCCTGACTGTAAGCCCATTGCCACCAGGAACAGGCGGTACAGTTCACTAGACATGCCGTTTATCAAGTCGGAGGTCCAGCGACTGTTGAGCGAAGGGATCATCGAGACCAGCAACAGCCCCTGGAAAGCGCAAGTGGTGGTCGTCCGGACCGGGGGAAAGAATCGGATGGTTGTGGACTACAGTCAGACAATTAACCGGTTCACGCAACTGGATGCGTACCCCCTCCCCCACATAGCGGAGATGGTCAAGCAGATCGTGCAGTACCATATGTTCTCAACAGTCGATCTGAGGTCGGCCGACCACCAGCTCCCAATCCGCCCGGATGAGCGCCACTACACTGCCTTTGAAGCAGCCGGCTGACTCTTCCACTTCCTCAGAGTCCCCTTCAGCGTCACTAACGGGGTCTCGGTCTTTCAGAGAACGATGGACCGAATGGTGGACCAGTACGCTTTCTAGACTACATACCCGTACTTGGACAATGTGACCATCTGCGGCCATGATCAGCAGGACCATGACACCAACCTTCAGAGGTTCCTCCAGGCCTCCCAATCCTTCAGCCTCACATATAACAAAGAGAAGTGCGTCTTCCGTACTACCCTACTGGCCATCCTCAGCTACGTCGTGGAGAACGGAGTCCTAGGGCCCGACCCTGACCTTATGCGCCCCCTCACAGAACTCCCCCCTCCCCACAGCCTCAAGGCCCTAAAACTACGCCTGGGGCTGTTCTCATACTACGCCCAGTGGGTCCCCAACTATGCGGACAAAGCCCGCCCACTTATTCAAACCACCAGTTTTCCCCTAATGGATGAGGCCCGCTCGGCCTTCAGCCGCATCAAGGCCGACATCACCAAGGCCGCAATGCACGCGGTGGACGAGTCCATCCTCTTTCAGATAGAGAGTGATGCGTCAGACGTCACACTGGCCGCCACCCTCAACCAGGCCTATTCTTCTCTAGCACCCTCCACGCTTCCGAAATTCAACACCACTGGGTCGAGAAGGAAGCACAAGCCATAGTGGAAGCCGTGCGGCACTGGAGGCACTACCTAGCCGGTAAGAGGTTCACCCTCGTCACCGACCAGCGGTCGGTCACCTTCATGTTTGACAACGCACAACGGGGCAAAATAAAAAATGACAAAACCTTGAGGTGGAGGATCGAATTCTCCACCTACAATTACGATATCAAGTATCATCCTGGGAAACTCAACGAGCCCCCAGATGTCCTGTCCCGAGGCACATGCGCCAGCGCGCAAGGTGACCAACTTCGGGCTGTCCACAATGACCTCTGCAATCCGGGGGTCACCCGGCTTACCCACTTCATTAAGGCCCGCAATCTGCCCTTCTCCACCGAGGAGGTCAAGTCTGCCAAGTCTGCGCGGAGTGCAAACTGCGCTTCTGTCGGCCAGACAAGGCCCTCCTGGTAAAGGCCTCCCGGCCCTTTGAGCGCCTAAGTATTGATTTCCTCACCGTCATCGAAGAGTACTCCAGCTTCACCTTCGCTGTCCCCTGCCCCGACATGACCTCAGCCACGGTTATAAAGGCACTGCACAGCATCTTCACATTGTTCGGTTTCCCTGCCTAAGTCCACAGCGACCGGGGCACATCGTTCATGAGCGATGAGCTACATCAGTACCTGCTCAGCAAAGGCATCGCCTCGAGCAAGACTACGAGCTATAACCCGCAGGGAAACGGGCAGATGGAGAGGGAGAACGCGACGGTATGGAAGGTCGTTCTTCTGGCCCTCAGGTCTAGAAGTCTCCCGATCCCCCGCTGGCAGGAGGTCCTCCCCAATGCTCTCCACTCCATCAGATCACTCCTCTGCACAGCCACAAACAAGACCCCTCACGATCGTTTGTTTATCTTCCCCAGGAAGTCCATCTCCGGGGTCTTGCTTCCACCTTGGCAGACAACTCCGGGACCAGTCCTTCTCCGGAGGCACATGAGGAGCCATAAGACCGACCCCCTGGTCAAGAGGGTCCAGCTGCTCCACGCCAACCCCCAGTACGCCTACATCGCGCACCAGGACGGATGGCAAGATCCGGTCTCCCTACGGGACCTGGCGCCAGCTGGTTCCCCTCCCAACGCGCCCCCCTCCCAGCTGCCCGCAGCCACCCCCAGCGCCCCATACGCTCCCCTGGGTCTTCTGTATTGTCCTGCGCCGACACTGCCACCACCCATCACCCCCCTGCCTACCCCCACACCCCAACCGTCTCCGACACGCCGGACTGAGGCTCAAGCTCCAGACACAACGCCCCTGGAGTCACCACCTGCAACAACCGTTCCCACCGCACCGTCAGAACTGAGGAGGTCGAAGAGAACGATCCGGCCTCCAGATAGACTGAATATGTAATGACCCCAAGTCACCCCCGCTGGACTTGATTTTTTTAACAGGGGGTGAATGTGGTGAATGTATTCACCTGATGCATGTTGGTACTGTAACCTATGACCTATGACATGGAAGTGGTGATACGAGCTGCTTCCAGGTACTGTACTGTAACCCCGGTGGGCTGCGCCTCTGGCTCCACCCTCACCGGGGCCATATATAGACCGTCCGCCTGTGGGCGGCATTCATCTGTACAACCGACTCTGGCTAGGTAGGTTCATGATTAATAAAGCCTAATGTTCACTCGGTCTCTCTGCCTCTCGGTGAATTGAAGGTATATCAAAACTAAAATCCATGTGCTCATTGTGGGGAAAAGAGCAAGTTTAAATTGTTGGGGTATGATTTCCTGCCAATGCTCTTGCAGCATGTTCTTTGTCTGCTCATGTGGTTCAAAGTGGATATGTGGACATGGGTTATAGCTCCGTTTTAGGGACGACAAGGCTTGACCTTGGTATTAAACCTTCTTTCAGAAGGGAACTCAGAAGTGAAGTATTTTGTAAGATGAATGGCCGCCGGTTGATTTCAGTGATGAAGGTTATTTGCACTTTTGATGAGAAGAGTTCCTGGATTAAATCTACACGATAGATGATCAGTTGGATGCTTAGCAGACATGGTCAACTTTTGGTAACTTTAGAAACACAGGTAGTCACTCCATGGGAGAATACACCATAGGCTTTAACACACAAGTTCAATTTGGGGAAACCTCAAACTGTACGAATGTTGCAATTATTGATTGTGCAAATGTGCCTTAAAAGGCCAGGCGACTGGCTCCAGCTGATGCTCAGCTCTTGGAGAAGGAGACTCTGCTGACTCAGATTTCTGACGCCTTAAAGAAAAGTCCTGCGTCTTTTCCTTCAGCTGCCATGAAGTAAATGAGAGATTCTGCTGTGAAATAAAGAATGGAGGACTCAATGGTTTGGTAGACGGAGCGGAAGGCATTACCCCTAAAATTAAATGAGTGGATTCAAGCCACCAGCTGTCACGTTGTTTCACTAAAGTAAATGCATTTATGAACTTTTTTTAAAGAGATATGTTATACTAATTGCAAATTTAATTGTATTCCGATGGTGGGCATAAACGGTGGATTCATTTATGATCTTATATACTGATGCACGATCAATGACCACTAAAGCGAGGTTGTAGTCCAACTGAAGGCTTTAATAAGCTAGATGTTTCCCCCAGCAGCTCAGGTACAGAATGAAGGCTGCTGGACGGCATGGGCTCTTAAACCCTGCCCAGCAGGGCGGAGCTACCATACATCCTAACCAATAGAAAGCATACAGTTTCGACCAATGGTGCTCCAGCCTGTCAGGTACCGTAATACCTCGAATACCACATTCACCCCCTGTTAAAAAAAAGTCCGGCGGGGGTGGTGGCCTGACACTACAAACATGGCAACGTGGTAGAATTAGTAATGGAGGTACCGTAATACCTCCGTACAGCGTTTTGTAACTATTTGCAATTCTGATAGCTATTTACAATTGGTGATTTAAATTTACAGTTTACAGTTTAAAATGAAGCAATCAGTCGAATGGGGGCCCTGGTCGACCTCTGTGATCGTCGGAGCTTCGGTGGTGACTCCAGTGGAGGCTCGGGCGTCTGTGACTCCGGGAGCATGGCTTCGATCTCCATGGCAGCTTCGTCACCCCTAGACGGCGCTGGTGGGGAAAACGGCTGACCTGGAAAGGAAGCGCCTGCGGGGTGCGTCGGTGGGTGGGGGGGCCTAGACGGGGCCGGCGGAAGGACCGATCCTCCTGTAAGGTGCGCTGGTGGTAGGGAGGTTGGGACTGGTGGTTGGGTTGTGTGTGGGGCTCCGGCGGGCGCCAGGTCTCGTAGGGAGACCGTATCTTGTCGGCCGTCGGGGTACGCCACGTAGGCGTACTGGGGGTTAGCATGGAGCAGATGGACCCTCTCGACCAACGGGTCCGACTTGTGCGCCCGCACGTGTTTTCGGAGCAGGATGGGTCCGGGTGCTGCCAGCCAGGTCGGGAGCGAGGTCCCAGAGGAGGACTTCCTGGGGAAGACAAGGAGATGTTCGTGAGGTGTCTGGTTGGTGGTGGTACACAGCAGTGACCGGATAGAGTGGAGGGCATCCGGGAGGACTTCCTGCCAGCGGGAAACTGGGAGGTTCCTGAACTGTAGGGCCAGTAGGACGGCCTTCCAGACGGTTCCGTTCTCCCTCTCTACCTGTCCGTTACCCCGGGGGTTGTAACTGTTCATCCTACTCGAGGCGATGCCCTTGCTGATCAGGAATTATCGTAGTTCGTTGCTCATAAAGCAGGATCCCCTATCACTATGTATGTAAGCGGGGAACCCAAACAGTGCAAAGATGCTATGGAGGGCCTTGATGACAGTGGTTGCGGTCATGTCGGGGCAGGGGATGGCGAATGGGAACCGGGAGTACTCATCAATCACATTCAGGAAGAACGTGTTGCGGTGGAGGGGAGGGGGCTTTTGAAGTCCATGCTGAGGCGTTCAAAGGGACGGGAAGCCTTCATCAGGTGTGCCTTCTCTGGCCGGTAGAAGTGCGGTTTGCACTCCGCGCAGATTTGGCAGTCCCTGGTGGCTGTCCTGACCTCCTCGATGGAGTAGGGCAGGTTGCGGGTCTTGACAAAATGGAAAAAGTGAGTGACCCCCGGATGGCAGAGGTCCTCGTGGAGGGCTCGGAGACGGTCCACTTGTGCGATGGTACATGTGCCGCGGGACAGGGCAGCAGGAGGCTCGTTTAGCTTCCCGGGACGATACAAGATCTCGTAGTTGTAGGTGGAGAGTTCGATCCTCCACCGCAAGATCTTGTCATTTTTTATCTTGCCCCGCTGCGCATTATCAAACATGAAAGCAACCGACCGTTGGTCAGTGAGGCGAGTGAATCTCCTGCCGGCCAGGTAATGCCTCAAATGTCGCACAGCTTCTACTATGGCCTGGGCCTCCTTTTCGACTGAGAAGTGGCGGATTTCGGAAGCATGGAGGATACATGAGTAGAAGGCCACTGGTCTGCCCGCTTGGTTGAGGGTGGCCGCCAGAGCTACGTCAGACGCATCACTCTCGACCTGGAAGGGGAGGGACTCATCAGTGGCATGCATCGTGGCCTTTGCAATGTCTGCTTTGATGCGGCTGAAGGCCTGGCGGGCCTCTATCAACAGGGGAAAAGCTGTAGATTGGATCAGGGGACGTGCCTTGTCCGCATAGTTGGGGACCCTCTGGGCATAGTAACTGAAAAACCCTGGGCAGCGCTTAAGGGCCTTGGAGCAGTGAGGGAGGGGGAACTTCATAAGGGGGCGCATGCGTTCAGGGTCGGGGCCTATAACTCCATTTCACACTAGTAGCCGAGGATGGCTAGGCGGTCGGTGCTAAACACGCATATATCCTTGTTGTATGTAAGGTTAAGGATTTTTGCGGTCTGGAGGAATTTTCGGAGGTTGGTGTTGTGGTCCTGCTGGTCGTGGCCGCAGATGGTGACATGATCGAGATACGGGAATGTTGCCCGTAAACCGTACCGGTCAACCTTTCAGTTCATCTCGCGCTGGAAGACGGAGACCGAAGGGAACACTTAAGAAGTGATAGAGCCGCCCATCTGCCTCGAAAGTAGTGTATTTGCGGTCACTAGTGCGGATGGGGAGCTGGTGGTAGGCGGACTTGAGATCCACCGTGGAGAAGATCTTATAATGTGCGATCCTATTTACCAGGTCGGATATGCGGGGGAGAGGATACGCGTCCAGCTGCGTAAACCTGTTGATTGTCTGACTGTAGTCGATGACCATCCTATGCTTCTCCCTGGTCTTTGCCACCACTACTTGAGCTCTCCAGGAGCTGTTACTGGCTTCAATGACCCCTTCCCTCAGTAGCCTTTGGACCTCTGACTTAATGAAGATCCGGTCCTGGGCGCTGTACTGTCTACTCCTGGTGGCGACGGGTTTGCAATCCGGGTTGAGGTTCACAAACAGGGAAGGCGGGTCGATCTTAAGGGTCGCGAGGCCGCAGACAGTAAGGGGGGATATAGGGCCGCCGAATTTGAAGGTTAGACTTTGGAGGTTACACTGGAAGTCTAAACCCAGGAGTGTAGCCGCGCAGAGGTGGGGAAGGATGTAAAAGCGGGAATTTTTGAACTCCCTTCCCTGGACTGTGAGGTTTGCTACACAAAACCCCTTTATCTCCACTGAGTGTGACCCGGAGGCCAGGGAGATTTTTTGGTTAACGGGGTTGATGAGGAGAGAACAGCGCCTTACCGTGTCGGGGTGTATGAAGCTCTCCGTGCTCCCAGAGTCGATTAGGCAGGACGTCTCGTGCCCATTGATGAATACAGTCGTTGTAGCAGTTGAGAGTGTTCAAGGCCGGGACTGATCCAGAGTCACCGAGGCTAATCGCAGCAGTTGAGAGTTCTCTTCGGGCAGTGCGTGGTCAGCCAAGCTGGGGTCCTGGGGGTCCAACCAAGTTGGTGGCTCACATTGGTCGCACATGGCTGGGGGTGCACGAAATGGCGGCGCTCATCCCTCCAACGTGGTGTCCACGGAACAAGATGGCGGGCCCGGAGTCCGCACGTGGCCCTGGAATAGGAAGATGGCGGCGACCGCTGGCCACACAGGGACCATGGAGAAGTTTGTGGTTGCGGTCCGCATTCACCGCCGGAGACCGCGAACCGCACGGGCCTGACATACCCTCACAAAATGGCCCTTTTTGCGGTATCCCTTGCAGGTGGATGCGCGGGCCGGGCAGCGCTGGCGGGGGTGCTTGGCCTGCCCGCAAAAGTAGCAGCGGGTCCCCCCGGGGTTGCCAGGCCGCCTTCCAGCGCAGGCCTGTGGGGGGCTGGGGGAAGTTTCGGGGTCGGCCGCGGAAGGGTTCCACGCTGCCCAGGCGGCTGCTGCGCAGTCGGAAACGTAAGTGCGGGCGTTCCTGGAGGCCACGTCCAGGGAGCCTGCAAGGCCCGTGCCTCCCTGAGACCCAGAGTGTCTTTTTCTAACAGTCGCTGGCAGATTTGTGAGGATAGCATACCTGCCACGAAAGCGTCCCGGACTAAGAGTTCAGTATGCTCGCTCGCCGAAAATTGCGGGGAGCTGCAGTTTCTCCCCAACACCAGGAGTGCATGATAGAATTCTTCCAGCGATTCCCCAGGGGTTTGTCGCCTTGTTGCAAGCAGGTGCCGGGCGTAGACCTGGTTTACCGGGCGAATGTAGTGTCCTTTTAGCAGCTCTATTGCTGCATCGAAGTCTTCTGCTTCCTCGATGAGGGTGTAAATCTCCGGGCTCACCCTTGAGTGCAACTTGCAGTTTCTGCTCTCCATGGGTGTGTTTTCGGCCGTCCCGAGATACCCTTTAAAGCACGCCAGCCAGTGCTTGAAGATTGCCGCTGAGTTCGCCGCATGGGGGCTGAGTTGCAGGCACTCCGGCTTGATTCAGAGCTCCATCCTTTCTTCTGAAAATACTAGCTTATTAAATTGATACACGATCAATGACCACTAAAAGAGGTTGTAGTCCAACTGAAGGCTTTAATAAGCTAGATGTTTCCCCCAGCAGCTCAGGTACAGAATGAAGGCTGCTGGGACGGCACGGGCTCTTATACCCCGCCCAGCAGGGCGGAGATACCATACATCCTAACCAATAGAAAGCATACAGTTTCCACCAATTGTGCTCCAGCCTGTCAGGTACCATAATACCTCTAAGACCACATATACGAGAACAGACTGAGACTGGTAGTCAGGTTTGGAGGGGCATGTTTATATGTCAGGAAATAAAACAAAAACTTAAAAAGTGTACAGAGATTAATCTCCAGGGGCTGGATTCTCTGATTCTGGGGCTATGTCCCCACGCCGGTGTGGGAATCGTGGCGTTTTACGCCAGACAAAACTGGCGCAAAATTGCCAACAACTCCCCGTTTTGCTGGGGGCTGGCAGGACGGCAGCATAGAGCACCTGGCTCTAGCTGCCGATATAGCCCGGAGAATTACCAAGTCCGTGGCCTTGCTTGCGCATAGTGGCGGTTGCTCGCGGTCCCGGTCTGCGAAATAATACCCCCCTTCGGCCGGCTCACGGGCCCCGCACCACCTCTCCCACAGTGCCCCCAGCCCCGAATAATGTCCCTCCCTGGGGATCGGCCCTCCCCCGACTGTGGCGGCGCTGGACTGAATCCGCAGCCGCCATACCGAGTTCCAGATGGGCGAGACCATGAGAGATCCACACCGTCGGGAATTCGACCGGTTGGGGGCGGAGCATCGGGGGTGGGGCCCGATGTCCTGAGGCCGTTGATACGTGGCGGGGCGTACTCGCAGGGCACGCCGAACACGATTTCGGCGACCGGAGAATCCAGCCCCAGATCTATGTTTCGTCACCTGGGACTTTGGGATAAAAGAGCTATTGATACATGGTGCATGATCCTTCCAGGTCTGTTACCATAATTTTAAATCAATGAACTTTGTTTGGCCCATTTGCTTGCCAGAATAGTTTTTCTCTATCTGCTCTACCATAATCTCTCATTATTCTTCTAGTGGGTATCTTTTTAATCTTCACCGTTCCATGGAGAATATTCCTAACTTTTCAAATCTCTCCTCATAATTAAGGCTCCTCCTTTAATTATAATCAGAGAATGAAAAGTAAACTTTGTTATCCTAAGAACCTTGCAATTTTGAGCTGCAAAGTAATTAAGCATCTCTTGATTTAAAAGAATGGTCTTGCCTCTAACTTAACTGCACCTAACATATTCCCAGGTCAGAATTCTCCATTTTTCAGTCTAAGTGTGGTGACAGGTGGAACCGGCACCTTTTCCATCGGCAAGAATGGCCGGATCCCATGTTAGATTCTGTGCTCGGAACCTCATTAATTCAAACGAGTTCCCGTCTGAGTCACTTTGTGGGCTGGCTGCTGATTCACCCACCCACTGTCAGCTGGCAGCTTCAAAGTTCCCGGCGCCACACTTCCCAGCAGACTCACGTCACTGTCTCCCGCCCACCTGTCTTTACCAGGCCATGTAGGATGTCAGCAATCCAGAGGAAAAATGCTAGCAACCTCAAGAAGAAATCCAATCCTCAATTGAACCACCCTTCCCTTGAGCCCATCACCTGTGAAGCTCCCCTGTCCCTCTTAGACCTCTGCCCCCCATATCTGGAGTCTTAAAGCATTCCCTTCCAGGAAACAAAGTGGTATCCTTTTGAGCCCTTGTTTGTGAGCATTTCATGCAGCCTTGTCGGGGCCCAGGTTCCCTGCTCTCCGCCTTCCCTCTGCCTTCCATTGTTTGTCTATGTCATCCAGCTCCTCGTCCCTCTTTATGCCATTGTGAGCACTTACCCTCCTCCTCAGTACACAGCCCTCCTTTGACCTCAACTCACATTCCACCTCCGGTCGAACTTCGGTCCTTTGTGGTGGGAGCTGTCTGAGTCCCTCAGCACAGTGCCGTCCTGATACACACTGGTGTGTGGCACTGGGGGGAAGGGAACCTCTGTACTCCTCAGACCCAGGCACAGTACTGATCTGATTCTGTGAAACAGGAGGTCCTTGGGTCCAGCAGCAAGTTGCTGTCCATGATGATCAGCTCAGCATGGAGAGCAGGAGAGTGCTGAACAGTATATCAGGATCAAGGCAGCGCTATGGCAGAAAGGCTTTGCTGCACTTATCTGTAAGTCTCTTGTGAATTGAGGACAACCTTGTGTGTCCCACTCTTTAGAAAACGGGTTCCAAACCAATGTAACTTCCCACCGGCGTGACGTGAGATTGGAAGACCTGACAGAATGCTGGTGGCCTTCTGTTTTAATGAACATTCATGAGATGCAAAGGAATGCAAATGGTGTTCATGCCACCAGCCAGTGAGTAGATCGACCCTCCATTAATCCATCATTGGGAGAATTCCAACATGGGTTTCCGACTTTTTTGGTTCTGCTAGATTCTCCATTCCTGCCCGCTACCTAAAACTCTCTCCTCCACTTTAGCTCATCATTCTAGCATCTGGTATTTACCTTGTTCCACTAACCGTGCCACTCACAAATATGGGAATTCCTGAATTTCTTGGCCTAGGCCGTGAAAGAGAATAAATTGGCAGCAATTTCCTCTCCAGATTTGATACAGTATCTAAAAGTTCACCATGGATCAAACTTATCACGTTATTATCTCCAAAGAGATCAACAAGAAAATAGTTTGAGCTTCCAGTTAATAGCTGAATTGTCGACACGAGATTCCATGTTTTAAAACAATTACCGTAACAAGCAGACTAAAAGCATCCTTGACTAAACACTAATTTTATACGCAATTTGTATTTTAGCAACAGAACAGACCTGCCAACCGAAAAACCCACTTTCAAGTATATGCTGCACTTTTCTTTAAGTAAACAGCCAATTTCCCAGAAACAGTCCAAAATGATTTTTAGCTCCTGAGGATTTATTTCCAAACTTTTCCTGCCCCAGGCTGGAAAATTTTAACTCCAGGACAGTCTTTCAAAGTGTGAGCGTTCCTGGAGACTGTTTCCTCCAGCTGAAGCAAGGCAAATCTTCCAGACTCATTTTAATTCCCCATGAATTTACCCTTTCGATTCGGAGTATGAGCTCCCACCTGAATCCTGCATGGTGAACCATAAAGACTTTCAGCCTTGGGTGCTCTCTCCATCTCCCCAGACCCTGATCTTCCCCTCACAAAGTCCATCTCCATGGAAATGTGAACCATATGGGCCTTGTATCCAGGTAGAAACAGTGATTAACTATCCTTGAGAGCTGAACTCTTTCGTCTTGGAACCAAATTGACAACCTGACATTCTCAACAATTTGGAGACTCCCAGTCTATCCCCTGTTAGCACACTGGCTGTTGCCATTATCTTCAAATATAAACACCTTCCAACTTCTTCCTAGTATTACAATCTGGGCCCTCTTTAACCTCTAACACAATGGTTTCAATCTGTGGTCCACAGAACAAAGAACAAAGAACTATACAACACAAGAACAGGCCGTTCGGCCCTCCAAGTCTATGCCGATTATTGGTGGTCCACACGAGTATTGCAGGTACAATTGTGTGTACCTCGTATGTATCATAATCGATGTTACATTATTATTTGCAATGTAATTTGTTTCATAAAATCTTTATATAATATAATCCTCAATGTATCTGTTAGCGCGCATCCTAAACTATTAGAAATAGCAGTGTTTTTAATAGCCGTTGATATATAAGTTTGGCTCCCATCAACCGTAGGCTATGTAACAATAATATTTAATACTTTTTGCGTATGTTGTGGTCCATGTGATCTATGGTGCGCATAAAGGAAAAGGTTGGGAACCGCTGCTCTAACAATTAACCATCCAGGCTTGCCGTGGATCAGATTTCAGAACAGGTCACATGATCTCCTTTCATTTTAATTCACGTAATTGTCAGTTGGAATCCTAAATCCGTGCACAATTTTCCCTCAAGCCTCCAATGAAAAGAAAAGGCTTCTTTGTGAAGAATCAAAATCAAACAATTTTCGACAAAAAACTATTGGCAGCGGAACATTTTCGGCATCCAGAAAAGATACTACTGCAAACTAACAAGTTTTGAAAAGGCAATAGGAAGCAAACATCATTGGCTATTTTCCATGAGGTCCATGGGGATTAAGCTCCGTAAATAATATTGTATTCGTGCCTTTCGTAAACATCTTCCAGCAACCATCACCTAACTGATATGTATATTCAAAAATAATCCGCCCTTTACAAGTAAGCATGTACAAAGCATTGTAATTTTGCTATGTATTTTGTTCTCCCCCCCCCCCGCCCCCCCGCCCCCCCGGCTCCACAAGGTGAAACATTGCCTGGAAATAAATAAACAATATTATATCTCAGAAACAAATGCGGTAGTGGAAGGGTTCTGGATGATGAATAACAATTGCTCAAACAATATTATCAGCTTTCCAGTGGGAGTGTTGCTATTCGTCTACGAAAGGCATAATTTAATATCTGACGGAATGCTCCATTGCCTACAAAGACACCAGCCGACATGAAAATGCAAACACATCCAAAAGCCCCGAGCACCGCAGTAAAGGCCCTCATCAAAAAGGCTTACCCAAGAGTAAATGAAAATTCAGAGCTGAATCAGAACTCTGCTGTTTTCCTGCTTCCACATGTCCCGTGAAATACTCCTGCCGCTTGTTTCCCTACTGGAAGCAGAGTTTGTGTGAACTCTGAAAGAAGAAGATAGTTTTCATATGCACACGAAAATCTTGGTCAGACATCACAAGGGTTCTGAAGACTTCAAGTTTTCACCAACCACTTTACCACTCTTACTTATTTCCTAACCTCCACCCCCCCCCCCCAAGAATACTTCTGCACTCCAGACGAGCCTCAGAATTCTTGCTTTGGTTAAAAGGCCACATCATGCTGTCGGATAAGCAGTGCACAGCTTTAACTGGGCTTCAGTCCAAACAGACATAAAACTATTCCATTTGTGTCTACTGTTACAACGGAAACATTCAAAAGGATTTTCTCGTGAAATCCCTAATAGTCTGGCTGCTGGTTAATAAGGATGCATTTGGAAGATTAGATTGTTCAGTGAGTTTCTCGTCTTCAGGATAAAAAGTTCAAGTGCAAAGTAAACGGGCATCAAGCTGACAGAAATGACTGTGGTGCTGTGAAAGTATAAGGCGGCAGTTGTACAACATAAGCAGATATTCTGAGGAATACTTTGGAAGGTAAGATGCAGATCATTTCAGGAAGGCTTTACCCGAGGAAAACAATCCCATACTGTACAAAAGATGAATGATGGAAATCTCGATTAAAAGAGGGCAAACCCAACCCCACATGCACACATTATTCACTTACTCATAGCTTTCATCTAGATTTCTATGCGGAGAGCTTGAGCAGTGAGGCTACTCCTGGAATGTTATATTAAAGTCAGGTGCTTCCTCTTAAAGTTGCAATGTTGGCAGTTGCTAATTTAATGTCTGTTCAAGCTTTTTACTGAAGGCTGTGCACATTTCACTGTCAGTCAATTTCCAAAATCAGGTTGAACAATGCTAATAAAATATTTATTGATGCGTTTATGAACAAGTTCAGAGAATAGAGCGATTGCATTAAATGTTACCAATCACATTAAATCCTACATTTACTTTTTAGTGATAGATTATCGGCACTGCATTTTCATGGGACACCTCATCTGTCAGAAGCATATTCTGGAAACTTGAATGCCCCGTCACCTGGTCAGTGCAATGAATGGTGGACTATAAACATCCCCTATCAACTTCCTGGTGCTTATTACTGTTGACCAGAAGCTGAACTGGACCAATCAGCTGCTATGGCAACAAGAGCAGGCTTGGAATTCTGCGGTGAGTAACTGACCTTCTGACTCTCCAAAGCCTGTCCACCATCTAAAAGGTACAATCGAGAGTGTGATGGAATACTCTCCACTTGACTGGATGAGTGCAGCTCCAACAACACTCAAGAAAGAACTTTGACACCCTTTAAGAAAAAGCAACCCTCTTGACTGGCACCCCATCCAGCGCCTTCAACATTCACCCCCTCAATGACCAATGTACATTAGCAACAGTGTGTACCATCTACAAGATGCATTGCAGGATCTCTCCAAGACACTTCTCAACCCACAACTTCCATAACCCGGAAAGACAAGCGCAATCTCGTAAATAGAGCCAGAGACATTTGCCCACCATTCAAGCATCATACCAAAGTAGAGTGCATCAAAGCTATCGTGTGGGATAATGGCAATCCTGATTAGATCTTTGCTGTGTATCACAGATACTCACAAATTGGCCCAACACCACGACTTTTAGACCTGAAGACTACCTCAAATTATCCTGGAAGGATAAAATCTCTCAAAGATTTGAGCAACTGGTGAAGCTAGTCATTTCATGCGGTTACTAAGCAGTGATAGCACAAGTAGTGTTTTTCACTAACAGGATGCGGCTGTCAAGTTAAAAAGACCTTCTGCCTACCACACAAATGAGTGATATGGTATCAAATTCAGTGCAATGCCAGGTACTTAGACTGTACGTCCCAAAGATTGGTGGATCGTATCGAATAGCACATCCCTTCAGCTGTTCACAGTAGCCAGAATGCTGGCCATACTCAACCAACCATTGCTTGTAAAACTCAAAACATAATGGGCGGGATTCTCCGACCCCCCCCGCCGGGCCGGAGAATCACTGGGGGACGGCATGAATCCCGCCCCGCCGCCCCGACGCTGGTTGCTGGATTCTCCGGCGCAGGTTTTTCGGCGGGGGCGGGAATCGAGTCGCGCCAGTCGGGGGCCGTTGGCAGTGGCCCCCCGGTGATTCTCCGCTCCGCGATTGGCCGTGTGGCCGCGCGTTTTCGGCCAGTCCCACCGGCATAAATCAAACAAGTCCTTACCGGTGGGACCTGGCTCTGCAGGCGGCCTGCGGAGTCCTCGGGGGGACGCGGGGGGATCTGGCCCCTGGAGGGGCCCCCACGGTGGCCTGGCCCACGATCAGGGCCCACCGATCTGTGGGCAGGCCTGTGCTGTGGGGGCACTCTTTCCCTCCATGCCAGCCGCTGTAACGGTCCCCCATAGCTGGCACGGAGAAGAAACCCCCCTGCACAAGCGCTGAGATCACGCCAGAACACGCTGGTGCTCCCGCGTATGCGCCAACCCCGCTGGCGCCGACCTAGCCCCTGAAGTTGCAGAGGATTTCACACCTTCCGGGCGGCCCGATGCCAGAGTGCTTCACGCCACTCCTCGGCGGCGGTACGGCCCGCCCCGCCGGATAGCGGAGAATCCCGGCCAATGTCTATTGTTAGATTTGACTCCATGTTTGGGCAGAATTTGCTGACCAATCCCAAGTGTTAAGAATTACACTAACAATCAATTTAAGATTATCAGTCGGGCTCGCAACGTGGTTCACTTATGCTTGTGAGAAGCTACATATATTCATATGTAGTGACCTGTCTTCTGCAGGCGAAAGGAATATGTCCAGACAGTGCAGCTTCTTTGAATAAACAAAAGCATGGGTGACAAAAACTGCCTGGTGCACTCGCAATGACAACATCTTGACCAATCAGTGTCAACCAATCAGCACCCCTTTTCCCATGTAGTATAAATTGTTGCTCCCTTTCAAATTCTTGCATTTGTCCTGATGAATACAAGATGAAAACCTTTGACAGCATGTCTCTTTTTTCAGCAATACTCAAGATTCAAATTCTGTCCAACCAAATGACTAATTTAATTGATCTGCATTCCTGGCATGTGAAGTTCCTCACCTGAAATTTAAAGTCATGATATTATGACAGGACAGGACTAGAACATTCAGAACCCAGCCTGTCTTTCATTCATATTGTCATAGAGTTTTACAGCACAAAAAGAGGCCTTTTGGCCCATCATGTCCGCGCCGGCCATTGAGCACCTATCTATTCTCATCCCATTTTCCAGAACTTCGGCCGTAGCCTTATATGCTTTGGCATTTCAAATGCTCATCTAAATGTTTTTTTAAGTGTTGTGAGGGTTCTCGCCTCTATCAACTTTTCAGACAGTGAGTTCCAAATTCCCACCACCCTCTGGGTGAAAAGGATTTGCCTCAAATCCCCTCTAAATATCCTGCCCCTTACCTTAAATCTATGCTCCTGCTTATTGACTCCTCTACTAAGCAAAAATGTTCTTTCCCTTCTACCCCACCTATGCCCGTCAAAATGTTGTGCATCTCAATTAGCTCCCCCCTCAGCCTTCTCTGCTCTAAGGAAAACAACCCTGACCAAGCCGACCTCTCTTCGTCGCTGAAACAGTCCAGCCCAGGCAACAGCTTTGTGAATCCCCTCTGCACTCTCTCCAGTGCAATCAAATCCTTCCTATAGTGTGGCGACCTGAACTGCACACAGTACTCCAATTGTGGTCTGCCAAGCATTTTATACAGCTCCATCATAACCTCCCTGCTCTTATATTCTATGCCTCAGCTAATAAAGGCAAGTATCCCATATGCCTTTTTAATCATCTTATCCACCTTTCCTGCTGTCTTCAGGGATCTATGGACATTCACACCAAGGTCCCTCTGGTCCTCTGCACTTCCTTGCGTCTTACCATTCATTTGTATTCCTTTGCCTTGTTAGACCTCCAAATATGCATCACCCCACACTTTTCAGGGTTAAATTCTATTTGCCACTGTTCTGCCCATCTGACCAGTCTATCTGATCATGGCTTATCTATATCTCAACGTCACTCGTCCACCCTTTTTCTGTATATCATGCATATTTAATTATTTTCTATTCAAAATATTCAATGCAGTTTCACAAAAATGCCCATGTAAATGTTAGACAATGAAAAGAATGAGTGAAATTCTGTTCTATTTAATATATTATCTTACTGGAGACCAGTATAATTGAGATAAGACAGTGTAGTATGCTTTGAAATTATTAATGTGCTTATACTTCCATCACCGTCACAGATGCATTGTATACTGTCAGGATTTAATTAGGACAAGTGTTTGGCCTGCCATTTCTACTCCAATAATAATGCACTTCCGCAAATTGGTTTTATTTTGGTAAAATAAATAGCTAGTGGCTCATTTTAGAGCTGGTTGCACACATTTCCTTGAGTTCCAGGGGGCTGAAGTGTTTTCATTTGACAATATCCTTAATATTCTCTCCTTGAATCACTGCAGATGTATTAATAACCTCTGAAGCCCTCCAAAAGTTTATTCTCGACTCCCTCCTATTTCTTGTTGATGCAAAATTAGAAAATACGTCTAGGTGCATACGTTGGTGAAAATTTGATATTCTTTTCTGCAATGGCAGTTGAAAACTGAGTCAGATAGTTTTTTGTTAACCAAGGGTACATTACGGAATATGGGGCAAAATCATGTACATGGAGTTAGGTCGCAGATTAGACATGAAATGTGGAACCGGCTCAAGGGCTCATTCCTGTTGCTCTGTTTCTTGTACATCTATATCCTACCCGTTGGAAACAACATTCAAAAATGTGATTTTGATTCCATGCGCCCAGTATAACGTCACCACAACCTCATTTGACCTGTCCCTATCTCTGTGTTACCAAGCTGCTTGTTCTACCATCCAATCCTGGATGAGGCCCAGTTTCCTCCAATTAAACACTGAGCAAACGAAAGCCGCTGTCATCGTCTCCCTCTACAAACCCTATTCCCTCACCACAAATTCCAAGACCTCCCTGGTTACTGTTTCAGGCTGGCTAAGACTGTTTGCAACTTGCTATCCCCGCTGATCCTGAACTGCACTTCAGACCCCACATTCTCTCCCGTGCAAAGGCTGGAGACCTCCTTCCTCTTTAATATCAGCTTTCACAACTTATCCACTGTAAAACCCCTTGCCCATGCTTTTGGTACCATCAGTCTCAACGAGTTCAATAATTTACTGGTTAGCCTCCCACCTTTCACCCTCGGTAAACATCCAAACCCACAGTAGGTCCCACTCACCCATCACCTTGTGCTCATTGGTTCCTAATACTGTAGCCATCTAAAATGGCCACCTGCAAAGGACCATGGGAATTGTGGTCAGCTTGGACACAGACAGTTACACAGCCTCTGTGTATTGTACAAAGAAGCCAGACCTGCTGAAACTTGTATCCATTCAGTGTCAATCACCATTTCCCCCAGGGCAATAGAGTTTGAATCAAGGAGTTACAACAGTAGCAGACTTCCCCTTATTTGGAAAGGCCTATGTGCCTATGACAATGGTAGCTAGGACACGCCCAGCCACCGAGGCATCCACCCCCTAATTGGCCAGGATCAATGAGGGTGATCGAAACCCTATCGATCTATTGAATTTGGAGTTAGGACCGTCCCAATTGGCGCGAAAGCCCAGGGGGATAAGAAGAACTGCAAACCGAAAGATCGGCCTCTTTTGGACCGGCCTGTGTGTGACCAACTGCAGCATATCAACGAGCCAAGTTCAAGGACCCGCGATCGCTACCTGAAGGATGAGCCGAGCTGAGCCGAACCTGAAGACTTCCAACCGACCCACGTGGACATAGATAAAGGCCTTATCTCTCGCACAGAGCCGATCACCCCGAAGTTAAGTAAAGGTCATCTTAGTTATTAGGTCTAGTTTAGTGCGTAGTCGCGTGCATCATTGCATATAGAAATAAGTCTTGTATTATTAATAAACTGTCTTTGAACTAATACACTAGTTGTGTGGTCATTCGGTCAATATAAGAAACAGCTTGTGGTTCACATCAAAATATAGAAGTCAAGAATACATTAATGCCTCACTTTTAAAATCCTCTCATGTTCAAATCCCTCCATAGCCAGACCCTTCCCCAGCCCACAAACCTGAAAATTCTGCGCTTCTCCAAATCTGGCCTCTTCGGCATTTCCAAGAATGGAATACCATGGGCATGATTCTCCCAGTCCCGCGCCGGGCTGGAGAATCGCCGCAAACGCACCACGCCGCCCCGATGCCGGCGCGCGATTCTCCGAGGTGCGGAGAATCGGCGCCATTTACCGGTCGCGGGCCGCTGTACAAGGCGGGGCCTCCGATTCTCCGGCCCATAGGGCCGAGCGGCCGCGAGGAAAAAGCAGAGTCCCACCGGCACCGTCCACACCTGGTCGCTGCCGAAGGGTTGGGGGGGCAGCCTGTGGAGGGGGAGGGGGGCTCCGTCCCCGGAAGGGGGGCCTCAGATGGGGTCAGGCCCACGATCGGGGCTCACCAATCGTCGGGCCGGCCTCTCCCCCCCCTAGGACTACTTTGTTGCGCGTCCGGCCCCAGAACCGCCGCGCCATGTTGCGTCGGGAGCGGCTGTTCCGTAAAGCCACCTTGCATGCGCGGTTTGGCGCGTCGCCACTGCGCTTGCGTGGGTTGGCGCCGGCCCCAGTGCGCACCAGGAAGTGAGGCCGGAGCAGCGTGAACCACTCCAGCGCCGTGGTGGCCCCCTGTGGGGGACAGAATCGCTAGTGCCTGCGCCCGTTTCAAGCCGCCGTGAAACGCGACGGCGTTCACGACGGCGTGGACACTCTGTCCCGCGATCGGAGAATCGCGCCCCATGTCGAAAATGTTTTGTCATCCACTTTGGTAGAAAAACAAATGATGTGTTGGGTGCTCTGGATCCGGGGAACACATACAGGCCACCAACACTTAAAATAGTGTAACACTATTTTATTAAGTCAGAAACTGTTGAACATACTTTCACTGTGGGTTAACACGATATTAGATTGAATTAAAGACCTATGTCTTGTCCTAACCAGTCTATGCACTCAGCACATGGTGAAGATCTATGCTGCAGGCTGTGAGCTCTGTCCTACTAGGATGCTGCAGCTCGAATGAGCGGGAACTCTGGTGCCCCCTGTCTTTATAGTGCATGTGCTCTAACTAGTGATTGGCTGCGGTGTTGTGTGTGTTCATTAGTCCCGCTGTATGTCCATCAGTGTGTGTGTATCTGCACCATGATATACTGGTATATATTATGACATCCCCCCTTTTATAAAAGAACATATATATGTGGCAATAAATAGTGTATGGTGAGAATGTTCCTAACTACGTGTGGGGTGCGAAGACATATTTACAGGACTACGTACATGAGAACTAAGCTATTTACATGGGAAGGTGCCTGGTGTAGAGAAGCAGTATGCAACAAGAATAATGAGATGAATGCTGTATACAAACCAGGTAAACGATCAAACAAAGCAACGAAACAATTCAGAAAGTCTATAAGTCCGCAAAGTTCGTAAATTGAGTCACTGAGGTGGGTGACGAATTCTGGTTGACCGTCAGGGTGGCACACCACTCATCGTCTGGATCGATGCTGTATACCGATAGAGGCTGGATTCTTTGCTTCGGGACACCCTGTTTTTTGTAACGATACCGACTCGAAAAGGCGCCTTAGGGTCCTCGGTATCAATGTTGGGTAGTAGGTCTGCATCGGACTCGGTGACCGTGGGTTGAATGGCCCGGACATTCCTGCGAGGCTGACTGAAGTGATGTGAGTTGGCAGGCTGAGCTGCTCTGCATAAGGCAGCATAGTGTCCAAGTTTGCCACATCTCAGGCATTGTCGGGATTTGGCAGGGCATTGCCGCTTTAAATGGGCGGAACCACAGTTGCCGCACGTCGGAGCGTCAGTACGTTCGCTGCGCCACCGCGCATGCGTGGTGCAGTCATACGTGGTTCACGCCTGCGCATTACGTTCATCGATGTCGCCGTCCCCTCGTTTGGTGCGCACAAGCGCGGGAGTCCACGAAAAGCGCGCGAAATGGCCGCCCTCATCCAGGCTGAGGCCCTGGAGTTGCTGGATTGCTTGGACCTGTTCCGCCTCGTGGGCACCTTGCCGCGCCGTTTCAGCAGCATGGATGTGGGAATACCGACTCCTGGCGTTTTCGTGTAGCACGCAGGTCTTGATGGCGGTCGCTAGGCTGAGCTGCTTTACCTTGAGGAGCTGCTGGCGTAGGGGGTCCGACTGAACACCAAAAATGATCTGGTCGCGTATCATGGAGTCGGAGGTGGGCCTGTAGCTACATGACTGCACAAGGATGCGGAGGTGGGTGAGAAAGGAGTGGAAAGGTTCATCCTTACCCTGCAAACGCTGTTGGAATACATAGCGCACAAAACTTTCATTCACCTCTATGCTGCAGTGAGTGCCAAACTTGAGGAGGACCGTCTTGAACTTTGTTTTATCTTCATCATCCACAATGGTGAGAGAATTGAAAATGTGGATGGCATGGTCCCAGGCCGTGGATAGGAAGAGAGCGATCTTCCTGGTGTTCGAGGCATCCTCCCGGTCTGTGGCTTCAAGGTAGAGTTGGCAGCGTTGTTTAGATATCTTCCAGTTGGCCCCTAGGTTACCGGTGATGCAGAGCGGCAGCAGCGGGCAGGCGCTGTCCATTTTGCAGGATGACGGTATGCTGGTGGAAGGCAGATCACTTGCAGGTAGGTCTAAGAATTTCTAATATCCCTCAACTCCTGGTATCATGATGTGTTGGGTGCTCTGGATCCAGGGAACACATACAGGCCACCAACACTTAAAATAGTGCAACACTATTTTATTAAGTCAGAAACTGTTGAACATACTTTCACTGGGGGTTAACACAATATTAAATTGAACTAAAGACCTATGCCTTGTCCTAACCAGTCTATGCACTCAGCACATGGTGAAGATCTGTGCTGCAGGCTGTGAGCTCTGTCCTACTAGGATGCTGCAGCTCGAATGAGCGGGAACTCTGATGCCCCCTGTCTTTATAGTGCGTGTGCTCTAACTGGTGATTGGCTGCGGTGTGTGTGTTGATTGGTCCCGCTGTGTGTCCATCAGTGTGTGTGTATCTGCACCATGATATACTGGTGTATATTATGACAACAAACATAGCGACAATTTCTTAAATGGATAGTGGCTGGGAAGTGTTGAACTTCAAAGATACTCTGGTGTCGTCGTTCATGAGTCACTGAAAGGTAACATACAGGCACAGCAAGCAATTAAGAAAGTACATGTTATGTTGGCCTTTATTACAAGAGGATTTGAGCAAAAGAGTAACGATGTCTTACTGCAATTATATAGAGCCTTGGCGAGACCACACCTGGAGGATCGTGTGCAATTTTGGTCTCCTTACCTAAGAAAATGTGGACTTACTAGAGGAGTTCATACAAGGTTCACCAAACTAATTCCTGGGATAGAAGGATTATCCCGTAAAGAAAGATTAAATTAACTGGGCCTTTATTCTCTGATGTTTTGAAGAATGAGAGGTGTTCTCATTCAAACATACAAAACTCTGCAGGGACATGTGTCCCTCCAGCGGACCAAAATAATCGATGTGTATTCTCTACCATGGCTCAGTCAGCCATTCCCACGGATACATGCTTTCAGTGGTATGGCCTCTTCAGAATACGTTCTTAGGATCACATTTGGCAGTTTTAAAGGCAGGTGTCTCAGCTTTTGATGATAAATTGTCTCAGGTATTGGAGATACTGCGGCACCCTTATCCACTTTTAATTTAATGACTGTCAAGTTTTGGATATGCCCAAAAACATTGTTGACCTCCCTGCATTAACTAAACATCTATCTTTAACTCTTGCTGTAGCTTGGTTTCACTGTCTTTTGAGTGACCTTGAGCTGTATCCACTAATTTGTAGACACAGCTAAATTGTTTCCTTGTATTGTTCTTCTTGCACTTCCTTGGTGTAGAGGTTTTCTGAGCCCAGCACACTTTGGCAATGTGGCCCTTCTTACCACAGTTCTTGCATGTATTCAATTTACTCCAGTATTTCCCTGCTGGGTGTCTAGCCTGTGTAAAACAGTGACATGGTTGCCGCTTTGCAGCCCTGTTCCATGAGGTATCCATTTTGTGGATCTTTGCTCCAGCCCCCATCTGGGAAGCTTTTTTTAAGACCATAAGACCATAAGACATAGGAGCAGG
Organism: Scyliorhinus torazame; assembly: GCF_047496885.1. Classification (NCBI taxonomy): domain Eukaryota; kingdom Metazoa; phylum Chordata; class Chondrichthyes; order Carcharhiniformes; family Scyliorhinidae; genus Scyliorhinus; species Scyliorhinus torazame. The sequence goes on from NC_092716.1 coordinate 220,764,377, forward strand.
ATTAGGCCACTCGGCCCATCGAGTCTGCTCCACCATTCAATCATGGCTGATATTTTCTCATCCCAATTCTTCTGCCTTCTCCCCATAACCCCTGATCCCCTTATTAATCAAGAACCTATCTATCTCTATCTTAAAGCCACTCAGTGATTTGGCTTCCATAGCCTTCTGCGGCAAAGAGTTCCACAGATTCACCACACTCTGGCTAAAGAAATTCCTACTCATCTCTGTTTTAAAGGATCATCCCTTCAGTCTGAGATGGTGTCCTCTGGTTCTAGTTTTTCCTACAAGTGGAAACATCCTCTCCACGTCCACTCTATTCAGGCCTCGCAGTATCCTGTAAGTTTCAATAAGATCCCCCCTCATCCTTCTAAACTCCAACGAGTACAGACCCAGAGTCCCCAACCGTTCCTCCTACAACAAGTTCTTCATTCCAGCGATCATTCTTGTGAACCACCTCTGAACTCTTTCCAAGGCCAGCACATCCTTCCTTCGATACGGGGAGCTGCAAGCTCCATAGATGTGGTAACTTCCACACCGCTTTCAGAGTTAAATCACTTACAATAAGCAGCTTCCTCTGAATAGCTTCACTTTGTAATCCACAAACCAGCCTATCTCGAAGAGTATCATCAAGTGTTAGACCAAATTCACAATATCTAGCTAATCTTCTGAAAGAAGCTATGAACTGTAAAATGGTTTCACCTTCTTCCTGACGACAGTGCTGGAATCATAGCCTTTCTGCAATCAATAATGGTTTAGGAGTGAAATATCCCTCTAAGATTTTCATTAATTCACTGAAGGATTTGTCTCCTGGTTCTCCTGGGTGAACAACATTCTGCAGCAGCAAAAATGTTTTACGGCCAACTGAGCTGAGAAATGTGGCAACCTTTAGGTCCTCTGGTGTCTGATTAGCTATTAAAATCACTTGGAATCCTTCATGATATGAATTCCACATTTCATAATCCTCATCAAACGCGTCCATGGTGCCCGTTTTTCCTGACATTATTGGGGATCCCGGCTCCTAGGGCCTACATTTACTTCCGACTATGCTGGAAAGTATGGCACAAACAGTCCCTTGAACAAGCAACTAGGAAATCTTCCCCCTTTTACGCCTTTTCTACCGAGTCGTGACCCATGCAGTCAGCAGACTTTAAAATTCCCGTTTCCCACCCCCATGGAACTTCGCCACCTGAACAATCCATACAGCCCAGCCACCACTCACTTCAATGCAAGATATTCTTCCACCCCAATTCTTGCTCACAATTGCTGTCGGAAATGGATTTGATATTCGCCTGATGTCTGTGTGTGCGTGCAAGTCTGGATCGAAAATCTTCCATTGCTCCCGATGCCATCCCACAATTAGTTCACAAAAATCTTCCTTCCAGCGACTTTTCTGCCTCAGTCTTTGTCGGCAGTTTTCTCTCCTGTTATATTACTTTGTTGCCGCAAAGAGAAAAGGCATGGAGGTGCCCACGCTCTGGATTCTTGTGAAACACAATGAGAGGTTTATCAAGAGAATTGCTCATACAACCAAGGTGCCAATCTGCTCCACAGTCCAAAGATGTGTAGGTTAGGTGGATCAGCCATACTAACTTGCCCTTAGTGTCCAAAAAGGTTAGGTGGGGTTACTGGGTTACGGTGGAGGTGTGGGCTTAAGTAGGGTGCACTTTCCAAGGGCTGGTGCAGACTCGATGGGCCAAATGGCTTCCTTCTGCACTGCAAATTCTATGATTCTATGAACACTCTGCTGACGTCACTACACGTCACGTGCACAACCAGCAAGAATGTATTGCCAAATACCTAACAAAGATATATTGACCTCAGAGCAAGAACAGCACAGGTTCACTAGAATGATACTGGGGCTAAAAGGGATCAATCTTAAGGAGATGTGGCATCGACTAGGCTTGTATTTCCTTATGTATTGTAGATTAAGGGGTGATCTAATTGATCTGTTTAAGATGATTAAAGGAGTTGTTACAGTAGACCAAGAGCAAGGGTGCAATACCCTAAAATTAAGTTAAACTACTCAAGAGTGATGCCAGAAAGCATTTTTTTTCACACAAAGGGCACTTGAAATCTGAAACTGTCTCCTCTAGAAGTTGTTGAAGTTCGGGCTAAATGTTACTGTGACTGATAGTTCTTTGTTATGGAAGGATAGTAAGGGAAATGAAACAAGAAGTTAAGGTACAGATCAGCCGAGATTCAATTGAATGGCAGAAAAGGCCCAAGTGCGAGTGCCCTTCGTCATGCTTCATTCTACTGAAATTATGGGACATATTTGCAGCTTTAATTACTCCTTCTGAATGCTTTCCCCTCTAATTGTGATAGCTGACTTCAGTAAAGTGATCTGCTCATTGCCTGTTACAGCTTCCTGAGAATGAGGAGGCTGCTGCATGTTTCAGGTCAATCTTTGCAAAGCCCAGCTGCCCCCATCAAGCCGGTAGCTGGAGGGGGGGGGGGGGGTTACTGTGTCCTCTGTAATTTCTAGAACATCATTGGAGGGCTTGACAAATCTGAAGCTGGTAGAAGGAGAAAGCAGCCTAAATATTTTGTCACTAAGCTAATAGAAAGTCCCCAAAGTCTGTGCAACTAAATAGTCTCCTGGGGTCCAGAAACACACTGCAAAGTGGATAATGATCCTTGCATTAAGCTGCAATTATGTCAGCATCTGTTAGTCACAACTTCAGTGCGGTTCCCTAAAACAAGAATCAGGCAGGTTGCAAGCAAGAAATACTGGGAGGGATTCTCCGGTGGCTGATGGCGAAATCGGGAAAAGCAATTGGGCGGAGAATAGTTTCCAAAACAAAAATTGCGGAAGGTGCCGATTTGGCGCCAAATCGCAATTCTCCAGCACCTACAGTGAACACCGTTTGCATACCATTAGCGGGCCTGACCCGGTATTCTCCGGTGCCTCCGCCATTCTCTGCCTCCGATGGGCCGGGTTCCCAACAGTGCCGTTCACTTCTATTTTTAAAATTGTGCAATCGGCATTGTGGCGGCTGCTGTGGGAGAGAGAGGGGGCATGAAAAGTGTCCAACATCGCCACAGTTTGCTGGCATAGTGTGCCGCTGGCCGGGGGGGGGGGGGATGGCTCGGAGGTGGGCTGTGGGGTCGGGGTGGATGGGCATGGAATACCATTACTGCAGCTGGAAAGGCAGCCATGCAGCTGCGCATGTTGCTGACAACCCACTGTGAACCTAGGGCCGCGGGTCGTGTAGAGCACTCTCCTAGGTGCCTCTGGCCCCAGCCGACCCATCAGCTGTATGGGTGTGCTCCAACACAACCAGTGCCACCTTGTTGGCTGGGATAAGTGTGTGGGGGGTTTGTAATGCGTATATGAAGCTGCAGCATGTCAACCTCCTGAGTGTCAATCATGGACACGGCGAATCCTGCATCATTTTTCATTGGAATCAATTGTGTTCCACGTGGTGCTGGTGCTAACCCCTCCAGAGTCGCCGAATCAGTCCAGGTTCGGCGCCAGTTTTGCTGTCGTGAAAATCCATGAATCCTGCCCTGGCATCAACACATTCTCAGGAACAGAGAATCCAGCCCACTAACCTTTGGATGACTGTACATTCCAATAATTTATCTTTAACCCACAAATAGCACAGGCATTTCTAACTTTTATTTAAGCTCTTCACTCTACCTGGTTTAGTAACTCTTTTCAACTTAATTTTTCTCTTTTCCTCAAAAGAGCCGCACGGCACATTGGTTAGCACTGCTGCCTCACAGTGCCAGTGACCCGGGTTCAATTCCAGCCTTGGGTGGCTGTCTGTGAGGAGCTTTCACTTTCTCCCCATATCTACGTTGGTTTCCTCCCACAGTCCAAAGATGTGCGGCTTGGGTGGATTGGCCACACTAATTTGTCCTTTAGTTTCTAAAGGTTAGGTGGGTTTATAGGGTTACAGGGTTAGGGGTGTGGGCCAAGGTGGGGGGCTCTTTCAGGGAGTTGGTGTGGATTCAATCAGCTGAGTGTCCTCCTTCTGTACTGTAGGGATTCTATGAAAAGTGACACAATTCATATTCCTTCAATAGATTTACCAAAAAAAAATCCAAATTTCAGCTAATTAAAAATTAATACCATTAATAATTATAATTTTGGTGTCCAATTTGAATAGTTAATATAGTCTCATACAGCAACTTAAAAGCTCCGATTTAGTGTCCTTCAAGCTCTGTAAGACTCCACAGGGCGTATGTTATGGTCAATATCTGTCTCAACAAACTTTACAAGAGAACGAGGAGGAGAACACAGAAAATGGGAAGACATCACAGGTAGTGACTAAAGTTGCAATTACATTATGCTTAGGGGAGACTTTAATAGTAAGGAGAAAATAGCCTGATGGAGAGGTGCCTAAACAGTGGGCTCATGGTAACTACAAAGGGATCCAAGATTGGGCACCCACTATGGACCACAGCTGGAAACATATGGAGTTGGGAATGCTAGCAACAGTAGGATGAAGCAAAATTTGGTGAAGAAAACTTGAAATCAAGAATCTCCCTCTTCTGCTTTCAGTTTTTTCCATGAAACATGGGTCACCACAATGCTGGTTGACCACCTTCATATCAACTTTGATCGCTCACTCTGTACGTGCACTTGATCTCTTTGGCACCTCCTATAAGAGGCTGGGCCTATCTTTAAACAACACCAAGGTGAAAGTCCTTCACCAATCTCCTCCTGGCCAAATGAGCAACCCCCGAGCCATCCATCTAGATAAGGTGGCTCTGGAGTATGTGCAGATTTTCAATATCTAGGCAGCTGCCTCTCCCAAGGACTACCATCTATGAGAAAGTCCATCATCGACTCATCTGTGCCAGCGATGCCTTCTTCAAGATGTGCCAATATATCTTTGTCAACAGGGACCGTTGGAAGCCAACAAGAATCTAGGTTTATAAAGTCACCATCCTCTGCAGTAATGAAACCTGAACTGTCTATTGACGCATGTGAAAACCCTTGAGAACTTCCATCAATGGTACCTGTGTCAAATCTTAGAGATCAAATAGGAGAACCGCCGAAACAACGTCAGCATCCTCCATTAAGCTGCATTTACCAGTATAGAAGCCCTGCACCTGGGGCAGCATGGTGATGCAGTGGTTAGCAATGCTGCCTCACGGCGCTGAGGACCCGGGTTCGATCCCTGCCCCGGCTCACTACCCGTGTGGAGTTTGCACATTCTCCCCGTGTCTGCGTGAGTCTCACCCCCACAACCCAAAAAGATGTGCAGGGTAGGTGGATTGGCTATGCGAAATTGCCACTTAATTGGAAAAAGAATAATTGGGTACTCTAAACTTTTATTAAGATAAAGAAGTCCTGCACCTGCCAAACCAACTCCAATGGATGAACCATTGCGTCCGAATGCCTGGAAACCACTTCGCCCAACAGGTTCTCTTCTCCCAGGTTTCCATTGGCCAATGCTCTTAAGGGTGGCCAAAGGAAATGGTTTAAGGGTCAATTAGACTTATGAGTAAGCCAATTGCCCCTGATAAGCCACTGCCCACGCCACCTGTTACAGACCTGTTACAGACCTCGCAGTGTCCACTAATGTGCTCTTCATGCTGTCAGGACTGACCGAGTTGTTGGCCAATCCGACTTCCTTATCAGTGAGGGACAGAAGTCCTACACTGGCCCTGTCTAGCCATCCGCAGTGCGTTATGGATGTGGAGTGAGCGGGGGTGGGGCAGGTTAGCTCCATGCCAACTTTGCATCTGGCGGGACTTCCGGTGACGGGGATGTGCTGAGCGGACGCATGAAAGGTGACTCTTCTCCTAAGGACCTGAAATTAGGCTCTTTTACTCAAATTAGCCCGCAAGAACTGGGAAAATAGCACCCCTCACCCTAACCAACGGTATCACATGTTCCAACAGTAGTTCCGAAGGCCGCAAAGAGGCAAAAAGTGGCAAAAGCCGAGAGAAGCGAGCGATCGAGACGGCAGACGCATGAGGTGAAGAAACGACGACCACACCAGAACGGGAGGGCCCAACAAGACACACACGAGTCTGCCTGTCACCGGAGGATGCATTGAGGAAGTTCCTCACCAGGGAGCTAAGGGAGGTCAAGGAAGAGATAAAGATTAACAGTAAAGCAGTGGTTAGGGTGGTGGGTGCGGAGGCACTGGCCATCATACAGGTGGCTCTGGACAAGACAGCAATGCAACTGGAGGCCCAGGGGAACACAATCAAGGAATTGGAAAGAGCCTCAATGGGTTAGAGAGACCGGATCGTCACCACAGAGACAGAGATTGCAAGGTTGGTGACGATGTAGGGAAGTTTAAAGGGGAATATAAAGGACCAGGAAAACCGATCACAGCGCCAAAACCTAAGGATAGTGGGCCTGCCGGAGGGAACCGAAGGCAGGGGCCCCACGGACTACATGGCCCAGATACTGGGAAACCTGGTGGGAAGGGACAGCTTCCCAAACCCGCCAGAGATAGACAAAGCCCATAGGTCGCTATGGCCGAAATCCACGCCAGAGAGCAGCCGAGCATGACAATCGCAAAAATGCACCGGTACCAGGACTGGGAAAGAATCCTGCACTGGGCCCGGCAAAAAAATTCCTGCAACTGGGAAGAACGCCAGATCAGAATTTACCAGGACGTTGGGACAGACCTGGTCAAACGCTGGGCGGAGTTCAACAGAGCTAAGGCAGTTTTGTACACAAGCAAGGTGAAGCTTAGGATGCTGTACCCAGCCAAACTCTGGATCACATTCCAAGGCAGGGAGCATTACTTCACAGCCCCTGCGGCCCTGTACAAATTCCTCCAGGAGAACGGGCTGGGAAAACAGCAACAATGGCAGATGTGAAAGGATCACCCGGAAAGACTAAAATTACCTAAGAGACACTGTGGTAAACCACAGGAGATGTAAGGTAAGACCTGCACTACAGGTTCGCTGGTAGCTCCTGCCGGCTGGCTCCGCCCACGGAAAACTGTATAAATATGCATGACCTCCAGTGCCCTGTCATTTCGCCAGCTGCAGCAGGAAGCCAAGCATCTGACTGTAATAAAGCCACAGTTGTACCCAACTTTAGTCTTTGTGCAATTGATCGTGCATCAATTTATTACAGTCAGATTTTCCACAGAATGAATATCAGAATTAAGCCCGATCGCCTGCAGCTGGATCCGCACTCACCCGACGCCAGAAAAGACTTTACTCACTGGCTTGCATGTTTTGAGGCCTACATCAAGGCTGCGGACCCCGAGCCAATGGAGGCTCAGAAGATAAACGTCCTGTACTCCAGACTGAGCTCCAGCGTGTTCCCGTTGAGCCAAGATGCCACGAATTATACAAAAGCAATGGAACTCCTTAAGGAACACTACGCGCAGAAGGCGAACACGCTCTTCGCCAGGCATGTACTCGCCACCCGCTCGCAACTACCTGGTGAGTCCATCGAAGTGGGCCCTAATTCCACTCGTCCGGGACTTTGACTGTCAGGCCATCACGGCCGCCGAACACGCGAATCTCCTTATACGCGATGCCTTCGTGACGGGGATTGCGTCGGACCGCATCCGAGAATGATTACTGGAAGGGGCCACGCTCAAACTGGCGGAGCCGAAAACCTTGGCGCTCTCCATGACGGTCGCATCCCGTAACGTACAATCGTACCCCACCCGCCGCGCTGCCCACCCTTCTACTCCTTCCTACCCCGCCGACGACCTCCTCAGCCGGGGCCGTGCCTTCCCAATACGCCTGGGCCGCACGCCGATCCGTGCACCCCGGGGGTCCCCGCTGCTACTTCTGCGGTCAGCAGAAGCACGCCCACCAACACTGCCCGGCCCGCACTGCAGTTTGTAAAGCCCGCAGCAAAAAGGGCCACTTCGCGGCTGTGTGCCAGGCCCGCGCAGTCGCTGCGATCGCGCCCGCTATCGCCCCCTCCCTCACGCCAGATGCACAATGGGAGCCGCCATCTTCTCCTCCCGGGTCCATGTGCAACCAATGGGCGCCACCATCTTGTCCCCCTTCAGCCACGTGCGCCCCATGGGCACCGCCATCTTGTCCCCCACAGGGTTTCCGGACATCCCGACATCGGAACCGCACACGCTCGCCACCCAAAGCATCCAATGGCTATCCGCAGCTCGCTTCGATGACGCTGGACCAATCTCGCCCGCACAACCTGGCCACCGCGTCGACGATGGTTAAAATCAATGGCCACGCGACCTCGTGCCTGCTGGACTCCGGGATCACCGAACGCTTTGTTCACCCAGATACGGTAAGGCGCTGCTCCCTCGCGTTCCACCCTGCCAATCAAAGGATCTCCCTAGCATCCGGATCCTACTCCGCCCCGATCCGAGGCTTTTGTACAGTCACCCTCACCGTCCAGGACGTAGAATTTAGTAACTTCCGCCTCTATGTCCTTCCTAAACTCTGCACTGCACTCCTGTTGTGCCTGGACTTCCAGTGCAACCTCCAGAGCCTCACCCTCAAATTCGGCGGGCCGTTACCCACCCCCCCCTTACCGTTTGCAGCCTCACGACCCTCAAGGTCGATCCCCCCTCCCTTTTTGCCAATCTAACTGCGGATTGCAAGCCCGTTGCCACTAGGAGCAGACGGTACAGCACCCAGGACAAGACCTTCATCAGGTCCGAAGTCCAGCGGCTGCTTAAGGAGGGTATTATTGAGGCCAGCAACAGCCCCTGGAGAGCCCAAGTGGTAGTGGTTAAAACTGGGGAGAAACACAGGATGGTCGTGGGCTACAGCCAGACCATCAATCGGTACACGCAGCTCGACGCGTACCCCATCCCACGCATATCTGATATGGTCAATCAGATTGCACAGTACCGGGTCTTCTCAACAATTGACCTGAAATCCGCCTACCACCAGCTCCCCATCCGGAAGTCGGACCGGCCATACACTGCCTTCGAGGCGGACGGTCGCCTCTACCATTTCCTTAGGGTCCCTTTCGGTGTCACAAATGGGGTCTCGGTCTTCCAAAGAGAGATGGACCGAATGGTCGACCAGTACGGTTTGCGGACCACCTTTCCGTACTTAGATAATTTCACCATCTGAGGCCATGACCAGCAGGACCACGATGCCAACCTCGATAAATTCCTCCGCACTGCCACTCTTCTCAACCTGACCTACAACAAAGAGAAGTGTGTGTTCAGCACGACCCGGTTAGCCATTCTCGGCTATGTAGTCCAAAACGGACTTCTCGGGCACGACCCCGACCGCATGCGCCCACTCATGGAACTTCCCCTCCCCCACTGCCCCAAGGCCCTCAAACGCTGTCTGGGGTTCTATTCCTACTATGCTTAGTGGGTCCCAAACTATGCGGACAAGGCCCGCCCACTCATTCAGTCCACCCAATTCCCCCTCGCGGCCGAGGCACAACACGCTTTCACCCGCATCAGAGCAGACATCGCCAAGGCCGGGATGCGCGCAGTGGACGAGTCACTGCCTTTCCAAGTAGAAAGCGACGCTTCAGATGTCGCCCTTGTCGCTACTCTAAACCAGGCAGGCAGATCCGTGGCATTCTTTCCCCGCACCCTTCATGCCTCTGAAATTCGACACTCATCCGTCGAAAAGGAGGCCCAAGCTACCGTTGAAGCTGTGCGGCATTGGAGGCATTACCTGGCCGGTAAGAGATTCACTCTCCTTACGGACCAACGGTCGGTAGCCTTCATGTTCAATAACACACAGCGGGGCAAGATCAAAAATGATAAAATCATGCGGTGGAAAATCGAACTCTCCACCTATAATTACGAGATCTTGTATCGCCCCAGTAAACTCAACGAGCCCCCAGACGCCCTCTGCCGAGGTACATGTGCCAGCACACAAGTGGACCAACTCCGGGCCCTACACGACAGCCTTTGTCACCCGGGGGTCACTCGATTGTACCATCTTTTCAAAGCTCACAATCTGCCCTATTCCGTCGAGGAAGTAAGGACAGTCACCAGGAACTGCCAGGTCTATGCGGAGTGCAAGCCGCACTTCTACCGGCCAGACCGTGCGCGCCTGGTGAAGGCTTCCCGCCCCTTTGAACGCCTCAGCGTGGATTTCACAGGGCCCCTCCCCTCCACCGACCGTAACACGTACATTCTCAGTGTGGTCGATGAGTACTCCAGATTCCCCTTCGCCATCCCATGTCCCGATATGACGTCTGCCATCGTCATCAAGGCCCTCAGCACCATCTTCGCCTTGTTCGGTTTCCCCGCCTACATCCACAGTGATAGGGGATCCTCATTCATGAGCGATGAGCTGCGTCAGTTCCTGCTCAGCAGTGGTATAGCCTCCAGCAGGACGACCAGCTACAACCCCCTGGGAAACGGGCAAGTAGAACGGGAGAATGGGACGGTTTGGAGGGCCGTCCAGGAATCTCCAAGCCCCTCGCTGGCAGGAGGTCCTCCCTGACGCTCTACACTCCATCCGGTCACTATTGTGCACCGCCACTAATAACACACCCCATGAACGTGTTTTTACCTTCCCCAGGAATTCCACATCCGAGGTGTCGCTCCCGACTTGACTCGCTGCTCCAGGACCGGTCCTTCTCCGTAGGCACGTCCGACTCCACGAGGCGGACCCCTTGGTGGACAGGGTTCACCTGCTCCACGCCAACCCTCAATATGCCTACATTGAGTACCCCGACGGCCGCCAAGATACTGTCTCACTCAGGGACCTTGCACCGTCAGGTTCCATCCCAACTCACACCCCCACCAATGCGCCCCCCCCCCCCCCCCCTCCCATTAGGGAAAGAAAGGGACAAGGGGGGAAGGGCTCTGGGCTATCTACAACAGGCCACAGGTGGTGACAAGGAACAAAGTGGCACCGCAGACAGTCACTTTGGAGGCCTCCCAAACAAAGGAAAATCCAGAGCACAGGGGCTCACCCACATGGCATACACAGAGTCGGTGGTCATGTTAGGTGGGCCCTGGACAAAAGGAAATCCAGGAGCACAGGGTCCCAGCCTCATGGTGAGTACGGTGACCGTGCCCATCTTGGATGGTCCCCTAACATAAGAACATAAGAACTAGGAACAGGAGTAGGCCATCTGGCCCCTCGAGCCTGCTCCGCCATTTAATGAGATCATGGCTGATTTTTGTGGACTCAGCTCCACTCTCCGGCCCGTACACCATATCCCCGAATCCCTTTATTCTTTAGAAAGGCATCTATCTTTTTCTTTAAAACGTTTAAAGAAGGAGCCTCAACTGCTTCACTGGGCAAGTAATTCCAGAGATTCACAACCCTTTGGGTGAAGAAGTTCCTCCTACACTCCGTCCTAAATCTACCTCTCCTTATTTTGAGGCTATGCCCCCTAGTTCTGCTTTCCCCGACCAGTGGAAACAACCTGCCCGCATCTATCCTACCTATTCCCTTCATAATTTTATATGTCTCAATAAGATCCCCCCGCATCCTTCTAAACTCCAATGAGCACAGTCCCAGTCTACTCAATCTCTCGTCATAATCTAATCCCCTCAACTCTGGGATCAACCTAGTGAATCTCCTCTGCACTCCCTCCATTGCCAATATGTCCTTTCTCAGGAAAGGAGACCAAAACTGAACACAATACTCCAGATGCAGCCTCACCAACACCCTATACAATTGCAGCATGACCTCACTAGTCTTGAACTCCATCCCTCTAGCAATGAAAGACAAAACTCGATTAGCCTTCTTAATCACCTGTTGCACCTGCACACCAACTTTTTGCGACTCGTGCACCAGCACACCCAGGTCCCTCTGCACAGCAGCATGTTTTAACATCTTACCATTTAAATAATAATCCATTCTGCTGTTATTCCTCCCAAAATGGATAGCCTCACACTTGGCAACATTGAATTCCATCTGCCAGACCCTAGCCCATTCACCTAACCTATCCAAATCCTTCTGCAGACTTCCGGTATCCTCTACCCTTTTTGCTTTACCACTCATCTTAATGTCATCTGCAAACTTTGCCACATTGCACTTGGTCCCCAACTCCAAATCATCTATGTAAATTGTGAACAACTGCAGGCCCAACACTGATCCTTGAGGGACCCCACTAGTTACAGCTGCCAACCAGAGAAACACAAAGGGAAACCCCGGAGTGCAGGGGCACATTCTCAAGGTAAGTATGGTTGATCCTGCAGTGGGGGCGGGAGCGAAAAGCCCACATCAAAATAGTCACCTAGAACGTCAGGGGACTTAACGGCCCAGTGAAAAGATCCAGAGTCTTCAAAGAACAAAAACAAAGAAAAGTACAGCTAAGGAACAGGCCCTTCGGCCCTCCAAGCCCGCGCCGACATGCTGCCCGTCTAAACTAAAATCTTCCTGGGTCCGTATCCCTCTATTCCCATCCTATTCATGTATTTGTCAAGATGCCCCTTAAATGTCACTATCGTCCCTGCTTCCACCACCTCCTCAGGCAGCGAGTTCCTGGCACCCACTACCCTCTGTGCAAAAAACTTGCCTCGTACCTATGCCCCCTAGTAATTGACCCCTCTACCCTGGGGAAAAGCCTCTGACTATCCATTCTGTCTATGCCCCTCATAATTTTGTAGACCTCTATCAGGTCGCCCCTCAACCTCCGTCGTTCCAGTGAGAACAAACCGAGTTTATTCAACCTCTCCTCATAGCTAATGCCCTCCATACCAGGCAACATTCTGGTAAATCTCTTCTGCACTCTCTCTAAAGCCTCCACATCCTTCCGGTAGTGTGGTGACCAGAATTGAACACTATACTCCAAGTGTGGCCTAACTAAGGTTCTATACAGCTGCAACATGACTTGCCAATTCTTATACTCAATGCCCCGGCCAATGAAGGCAAGCATGCCATATGCCTTCTTGACTACCTTCTCCACCTGTGTTGCGCCTTTCAGTGACCTGTGGACCTGTACACCTAGATCTCTCTGACTTTCAATACTCTTGAGGGTTCTACCATTCACTGTATATTCCCCACCTGCATTAGACCTTCCAAAATGCATTACGTCACATTTGTCCGGATTAAACTCCATCTGCCATCTCTCCACCCAAGTCTCCAAACGATCTAAATCCTGCTGTAAAGTATGAAAGCCGACACAGTCTTCCTCCAAGAGACACACCTGAAGGAGAAGGACCGACTACGGATAAGAAAGCGCTGGGTGGGACAGACATACCATAGATACCCACCGACTAATCATGGAGACTGGGGGACTTTAACTGTGTACAGGACCCACAAACGGGCAGATCAAACCCTATATCGGGGAAGATCTTGAATATGGCTAAAGAACTGAAAGCATTTTGGAGCAGATGGGGGCAGTGGACCCATAGCGGTTCACACACCCAGGGGAGAAGAAGTACACCGAGTATACTCACGCATCAACCTCTTTGTAGTGAGGAAAGTGGTGCTTCCAGGGATAGTAGGAGCGGACTATTCCGCAATCGGCATCTCCGACCATGCTCCACACTACATGGATGTGAGGTTGGAGACAGACCATGCCCAACGACTCCATGCAGGTTGGACACGGCCCTCCTTGCTGATAAAACATTTTGCAAGAAAATACCACAGGCCATAGTCGGGTATATTACCAATAACGAGAACGGGGAGAATCTCACCCTCCATGTTCTGAGAAGTACTGAGGCTATGATCAGGGGTGAAATTATCACCTACAAAGCACAGAGAGATAGGGAAGAGAGGGCAGCTAGACAACAACTAGTCAACTCCATACTGGAGGTGGACTGGCGTTACTCTGAGGTCCCGACCGTAGAGCTTTTGGCGGAGAGGAAAAAGTTACCCATGGACTTTGACCTGCTCTCCACTAGGAAGGCAGTACACCAGCTCCGCCAGACATGGGGGAACCTTCTATGAACACGGAGACAAAGTCAGCTGCCTGCTGACTCACCAGCTGAGAAAGCAGGCAGTCACAAGGGAAATAGCACAGATCAGGGACAACAATGGAAGACTAGTAATTGAGCTGGAAAAGGTTAACAAAGCATTCGAGGTCTTCTGCTGGGGACTTTCCACCTCTGAGCTCCAAAGAATCCTGCTCAGCTGGCGATCAGCCACACCACCCAAAGCTGCAGGCTGGCTGTTCGACATGTCAGGATTTCTCCAACTGGAGAAAATCTAATTTGCCATCCGGGGGTCGGGAGAGGGCTTCCACAAGACGTGGAAGTCATTCATTAACTTGTTCCAGACCAGTTTGGCGCCAATAGAGGTGTGGGTGGGGGTGGGGGGGTGGGAGCAGCGGGTGGGGGAACACAGTCGAGCTGCAGGTAACAAAGGAAGGGGAAGGGGGAAGGGGAGGAGAGGGCGGAGGGAGAGGGGGTGTATGATACACCATCAATAACAGATGATGAGTGATGAACGTAACTGAGGCTTTAATACACTAAACAGCAAGCCCCCTGCCTCTGGACCCGAATTGGGTCCGGAGGCGGATTCCTGCCACTTTTATACAGAAGCCTGAGGGGAGGAGCCACAGGCGGAGCCAGCCTAGCCAAGCCCAGGCATGTACAATACAGCACAGTGAATATAAGACAATAACATGGTTTACCACATTCGCCCCTGTTTAAAAAAAGTCCGGCGGGGGTTAAGTGGTCTTAAAGGTCCAGTCTGTCGGGGGCCTTGACCTTCCACTGTGACCGCCTCAGTCCCGGATGTGGTGTGGGCGCCGGCGTCGAGGCCTGCGCGTCCGGGAGCGTGTTGTCTTCTTCTTCTTCACCCAGATGTTGAGTCGGCGAAGTGGGGGACGGTGTATGGGCGGAGGTGGTGGTGCCTGTCCTCGGTGGGCCTGCGGGAATCAGTTCGTGAGGGAGGTGGGTGGAGGTGGCGGGAGACGGTGTAGGGTGGGGTGTGGTGGTGATGGTCACCGGGGAGCCTGCAGGAGCCAAATTCCGAAAGGAGACCGGGTCTTGGTGTGTAACGTAGGCATATTGGGGGTTTGCATGGCGCAGCAGGACCTTCTCGATGAGGGGGTCGGTTTTATGGCTCCTCGAAAGCTTGCGGAGAAGGACGGGCCCCGGGACTGTCAGCCAGGACGGAAGCGAGATCCCGGAGGTGGACTTCCTGGGGAAGGCAAACATACGCTCATGAGGAGTCTCGTTAGTGTCTGTACATAGAAGCGACCGGATGCAGTGGAGCGCAGCGGGGAGGACCTCCTGCCAGCGGGAAACTGGGAGACTTTTCAACCGTAGGGCCAGGAGGACGGCCTTCCAGACCGTCGCGTTCTCCCTCTCCACCTGTCCGTTTCCCCGGGCATTATAGCTGGTCATCCTGCTGGTGGCGATGTCTTTGCTGAGCAGGAACTGATGCAACGCGTCGCTCATAAAGGAGGAGCCCCGATCACTGTGGATGTAGGCGGGGAACCCCAACAGGATGAATAGGCTTTGCAGGGAGGTCATGTCAGAGCAGGGGATGGCGAAGGGGAATCTGGAGTACTCATCAACGATGTTGAGGAAGTACACATTGCGGTCAGTGGAGGTGAGGGGCCCTTTGAAGTCCATGCTGAGGCGCTCAAAAGGGCGGGAGCCTTTACCAGATGTGCTCTGTCTGGCCGATAGAAGTGCGGTTTGCACTCCGCGCAGACCTGGCAGTCCCTGTTCACGAACCTGGCCTCCTCGATGGAGTAGGGCAGGTTGCGAGCCTTGATAAAGTGGAAAAAGTGGGTGACCCCCGGGTGACAGAGGTCGTTGTGGAGGGTACAGTCAGTCTACTTGTGCGCTGGCACATGTACTGCAGGATAGGGCACCTGGAGGCTCATTGAGATTCTCGGTCGATACAAGATATCATAGCTGTAGATGGAGAGCTCGATTCTCCACCTCAGAACCTTGTCATTCTTAATCTTGCCCCGCTGTGTGTTATTGAACATGAAGGCAACCGACCATTGGTCAGTGAGGAGAGTGAATCGCCTTGCGGCCAGGTAATGCCTCCAATGCCTCACAGCTTCTACTGTGGCTTGGGCCTCATTTTCGATGGAGGAGTGTCAAATTTCAGAGGCATGGAGGGTACGGGAGAAGAAAGCCACGGGCCTGCCCGCCTGGTTGAGTGTAGCGGCCAGAGCAAAGTCCGACGCATCGCTCTCCACTTGGAAAGGGATGGACTCGTTCACAGCGGCATCGCGGCTTTGGCCATGTCTGCTTTGATGCGATCGAAGGCGAGTCGGGCCTCAGTCACCAGGGGAAACGTGGTGGACTTGATCAGTGGGCGGGCCTTGTCCGCGTAGTTGGGGACCCACTGGGCATAGTAAGAGAAGAACCCCAGGCATCTCTTCAGGGCCTTGGGGCAGTGGGGGAGGGGGAGTTCCAGGAGGGGGCGCATGCGGTCGGGGTCGGGACCTAGGGCTCCGTGTTCCATGATGTAGCCGAGGATGGCTAGGCGGGTTGTGCGGAAGACACATTTCTCTCTATTATAAGTGAGGTTCAGGAGTTTAGCGGTGTGGAGAAAGCGCCGGAGGTTCTCGTCATGGTCCTGCTGGTCACGGCCGCAGATGGCGATGTTGTCTCGGTACGGGAACGTGGCCCGCAGACCGTACTGGTCAACCATTCGGTCCATTTCCCTTTGGAAGACCAAGATCCCATTGGTGATGCCGAAGGGGACCCTGAGGAAGTGATGGAGGCGGCCATCTGCCTCGAAGGCTGTGTATTGGCGGTCCTCCGGGCGGATAGGGAGCTTGTGGTACGCAGACTTCAAGTCGACTGTAGAGAAGATTCGATACTGCGCAATCTGATTGACCATGTCAGATATGCGGGGGAGGGGGTACCCATCGAGCTGCGTGTAACGGTTGATGGTCTAGCTATAATCGATGACCATCCGGTGCTTCTCCCCAGTCTTGACGACCACCACTTGGGCTCTCCAGGGGCTGTTACTAGCCTCAATGATCCCCTCTCGCAGGAGTCGCAGGACCTCTGACCTGATGAAGGCCCTGTCCTGGGCACTGTAGCATCTGCTTCTGGTAACGGTGGGCTTACAGTCCGGGGTGAGGTTTGCGAAGAGTGAGGGTGGGGCGACCTTAAGGGTCACGAGGCTACAGACAGTGAGGCGGGGCAGGGCTCCGTTGAACTTTAGGGTAAGGCTCTGGAGATGGCACTGGAAGTCGAGCCCCAGTAATAGGGAAGCACAGAGATGGGGGAGGACGTAGAGCCTAAAGTTGGTGTACTCTACACCTTGCACAGCGAGGGTCACGACAGAGTACCCCCGGATTTCCACTGCATGGGATCCGGAAGCCAGGGAGATTTTCTGGGTCGCGGGCAGGATGGGGAGGGAGCAGCGCTTTACCGTATCTGGGTGTATGAAGCTGTCTGTGCTCCCGGAGTCGAAAAGGCAGGCCGTCTCATGTCCGTTGATCCGGACAGTCATCGTGGACTTTGCGAGGTGGTGCGGCCGGGACTGGTCGAGTGTGACGGATGCGAGTATCGGAAGGCGGTCAGTAGGCCGATAGGAGGTGGTGGCGGCCAGCGTATGGCCGGGTGAGCAGGGCTCCCGGGAGGCCGCGGAATGGTCCCAAGATGGCGGCCCCCATGAGTCGCCCGTGGTGGGTGAGGTGCAAGATGGCGTCCAAGATGGCGGCCCCCGTGGGTCGCACGTGGTGGGTGGGGTGTAAGATGGCATAGAAGTTGGTGGCCCCGTGGATCGCACATGGCGGGTGAGGTGTAAGATGGCGTCCAAGATGGCGGCCCCCGTGGGTCGCACGTCTCGGGCGAAATTAAAAATGGCGGTACTCACGGGTCGCACATGGCGGGTGGCGCGGCAGCTTGGGGTGGCACTGGCAGGCAGCAGGCTGTGCTGCTGGGCCTAGAAGATTTGGGGGGGGGGGGGTTGGGCCTGGCAGGCTTTTGCGAAGTGTTCCTCCTTCCCACAGCCGGTACAGGTTCCGTGCCGGGCAGCGTTGTCGGGGGTGATTACTCTGGCCATAGAAGTAGCACTTCGGGCCTCCGGCATTGGCGGGTGGCTGAGCGGCGCAGGCTTGCGTTGCACCCGGGTCGGTTGATGGCTGCGCCCATGAGGCTCACGAGGGTGCCACGCGGTCGGAGGTGTAGGCCCCCATATTCTGGGAGGCCACCTCCAGTGAGTTGGAGAATTGTACTGTCTCTGGGAGGCTGAGTGTCCCCCCTTCTAGTAATCGCTGGCGGATATAGTTCAAATGCATGCCCGCGACATAGGCGTCCCTGATCAGCAGCTCCGCGTGCTGGGTAGCCGATATTGCCCGGCAGTCACAGTTCCGACAGTTCCGTGCGCAAGGCACGCAGGAATTCCACGAGTGATTCCCCAGGGCGTTGGCGTCTCGTGGCGAGGAGGTGCCTAGAATATACCTGTTATGCGTAATGTCCCTTTAGCCATGTTATTGCCTCCGCATACGAGGGGGCGTCCCTGATGAGGTTAAAGACTCTTGGGCTCACCCGTGCATGGAGGACCTGCTTCTTCTGGAGGTCTGTGAAGTCTTCGTTGAAAGATGCGAGGTACGCCTCGAAGCAGCTTAGCCAGTGTTCAAAAGTCTCTGTAGCGTCAGCTGCTTGTGTGTCCAGTTGCAAGCGATCAGGCTTGAGTGAGGAGTTCATCTTGAGTGAAGAGTCCATCTTTAGAACTTTAGTGTATTAAATTGATACACCATCAATAATAGACGACGAGTGATAAACATAACTGAGGCTTTAATACACTAAACAGGAAGCCTCCTGCCTCTGGACCCGAAATGGGTCCGGAGGCGGAGACTTGCCACTTTTATACAGAAGTCTGAGGGGAGGAGCCACAGGCGGAGCCAGCCTGGACAAGCTCAGGCATGTACAATACAGCACAGTGGATATAAGACAATAGCGTGGTTTACCACAGTGTAAAAACCCACAAGAAGACTGTGAAACACAAGGAGCACAGCTGCAGGTGGATAGACCCAAAGACAAAAGGAGGACCAGAGGGAGCAGCAACAAGTGGGGCAGCACAAGCCAGGGCCAACAACAGGCAGGGCAGCAGAGGCAGACTGGCCAAATCAGGTCCACGACCACCAAGAGGAGACGAAGCAGGCAATTATTCGCATGTTCGTACTTTGGTTGACTTTTTAATTTTCTCTCTTGTATAAACCAGAACCGCATCCTGATTGCTTTTGTAAAATACTAGTCGCAGATACAACACCTATAATTCAACATTCAAACTATGTAATAAAAAATGTGAAACCAATAAAAATATATATTTTTTTAAACTTTGCATCTGCCTGCCCCTGCTACAGGATTCAGTCTTCAAACTGGCTGCTTAGAATTGAGATGGCTACTTACTATTGAGCATTGTGAGTATTTCCTCAATCCAGTACACAATACAGATAGCATGAAAATGAACGCAAAATACTTTTAGGAATAAAAAGTAAAAAGGATAGTTAAAGGAATGGCGAGGCTAATTTGGAACCAAAAAGGAAATGTTAGCTTGTAGAGGCAGAGGACTTGCCTAAGGTACTATCCTTTGCATCTGGCATCACAAAAGAGAAGCAAGTTAATGTTACGTGTTCCCACCCGCCTCACCCTCCCCCATGGAAAACATTCCCAGGAGAGACATCAGAAATGTAGCCATTTATTTATACTTCCTCAACTGGAAGGACAATTTAACAAAAGGCTCAGGTCATTCAATTTACTACAACCCATTTATCTTATCTCATGCTCTCCCTTTGCACTTGCATCCATTTTTCACTTTCCCTTTACAGTCTGTATCCTGCCCGGTTTTCAAATATATTCTGTGCCTAACATTTGTCCTAAACCTCCTTTTGTATTTATTAACCACTGCCTGCATTGTCATTCAAGGAGCTCTGGATTTGGATAGCCGCTGTTCTTTCTGAGAATATATTTAGTTTGCACCCAAAGTATATTTGTCTTAATAGTCTGCTATTGCTCATTTGCTGTTTCCTGGCCAATCTTCATTTCCAGTCCACCTCTACTAGATGCCTCTCAAATCACTGGAATTGGGTCTCTTTCAGTTAAGTATTTTCACCTTTTTTGTGCTTTTCTGTAAATACTTTAAACTTAAAAATGTTATGATGACTATGTTCTCCAGCTGCAACATCATCTACTTGTCCAGAACAAGGTCCAGCACTGTTTCCTTCTTTGTTGGGCTAACAATAAGAAACATCTCCTGCACACATTTCAGGAATTCGTCATCCTCCTTACCTTTTGTATTGTATTTTTTTCCCAGTTGATATGAGAAGAATTAAAGTCACCAACTAATTGCTGCTCTTTCACTTTTACATTTCTCTGAAATTTGCCTACAGACTTTCTCTGCTATTTCTCTTTCACCACGCGGCCGCTGTAATCATGTAGCCAGCTCTCCCTATTCCTTAGTGGATTTAATTAAATACAGAAGCACTAAATTCTTTGAAAAATGATTCTGCATCTTTGCAAATTTGTAAGCAACTTGGGTTTTCAAGTTGTTTTTTCACAAGGAAATGTAAAAGAGGCGATTTTAAAAAATGACAAACCTTAGCAGTAGGTTCGAGATACCCGCCCGAGCCGTTGCAACGAAGAACTGAACTCATGGCAGTAAAAAGGTTGTTTTCAAATCAGACAGTGAGGTTATTTCTAAAAATTGCTCAGAAGTAGTCTGGTAGATTACCAATAATTACAGCTCTGATGAAAAAGTTAGACGTTATGTGTCTCATACTGTGCATAATTATATTTTTCTTTACGCAAAACATTATCCTAGTCCGTAAAAACCAACCTTCGAAACAACATTAAACCAATACTTAAAAAAAAAATCTAGACTCAATGACTGACATGACGTAACCCCAATCCAGTCCACAAGCATTCTTCAGTAGCTGGACGATCATATGCATCTATAAATGCCATATCACATGCCAATCCACTTCAGCGATACATCCTGAGACACCAATTTAACATTTAATCAAGTACAGGTTTTCACGCTCCTCAGTTCTGGTCCTGATACATGAATTGCAGATCACACGATTGTCAACCCAACACCCACAAGGCAGTAGGATTAAAAATACCCATTTGGCTGTGATCATATTTCAACTAGTGCTGCTTAAAATCAATCTATTTTCTGTGACAAAATGATGACTTTCAAATTTCTGGGCCTTGGGTCTTCAACAATTGTCACACTCTTCAAATGGAGCTGAACTTTGGTTAGTAAGAATCAATTGAAGTGGGATGCTGCTTCAGGAAAAAATGTTGCTGCCTTTGCCTACATAAGTGACTGCACTTCAAAATAAATTCATTGCTTATGAAGTGGTTTTGGAAGGCATGAGCATGTGGTGGGGTACTCAATAAGGCTGTCATTGTTCCCAATTAAAATCTTCCTCTTGCCACCCTCTTTTTAAAAATTAATCCATGGGTTGTGGGCATCATTAACATTTGTTGCCCATCTCAAATGGCCCTCGAGAAGGTGATGATGAACCACAGCCGTCTTTGTAGTGTCCCCACAGTGCTGTTAGAGAGTTCCAGATTTTTGAGCTCAAGATATAACAGGTCAGGAAGGGGTGTAGTATGGAGGGGAGTGTGTGGGTGGTGGTCCCCACATGTCCTTATCCTTCTAGTTGGCCGAGGTTACAGGTTTTGATGGTGCCTTGGTGACTCGCCAAGGTGACTTGCCAAGTTGCAGCAATGCATCTTGTAGATGATACATACAACTGCTATTCTCTGAGGATACGGGGTAGTCCATTTAGGACTGAGATGAGGAGAAATGTCTTCACCCAGAGAGTGGGGAAGCAATGGAATTCACTACCACAAGAAGCAGTTGAGGCCAAAACATTGTCTGTTTTCAAGCAGGAGTTTGATATGGATCTTGGGGCTAAAGGGATCAAAGGATATGGTGGGGAAAGCGGGAACAGGTGTTGGATCATCAGCAGACTCAAAGGGCTGAATGGCCTTATCTTGCACCTATTTTCTACGTTTCTATGTTTACTGTGCACTGGTGATGGAGGGAATGACTGGGATGGGGTTTTGATCAAGAGTGCTGCTTTGTTTTGAATGTGTTGAGTTTCTTGAGCCTTGTTGGAGTCACACCCATTCCTGGAAGTGGAGAGTCCTGGAGCTGACATGGTATGCCTCCAACAACCACAACTATTTTCCTTTGTGGTAGTTAAAATTCCAACAAGTGGAGCATTTTTCCCTGATTCCCAATGCGTTAATTTTTTCTAGAGCTCCTTCATGCCACACTTTGAGAAATGCTGCCTTGATGCTCAGTCAGTGGCTTTCGCCCAGGTTTTTGATTCCATTCAGACTCCAGGAGCTTCAGACTAACAATAGAACAAGCGGAAACTATGAAAAAGGAAGCAAATTTGCCAAATAGAAACTTTATATTTTGAAGACTGCATTGAGTTCTTAACCCCAAAAAACAAGAGAGATGGAAAGATTGAGTATCATAGTCATTCTGGCACCATTGCTGACTGATATTTGAGTGTACAAGGCAATTTCAAAATTTTTAGACAACCCAACAAATTAGAAGTATTGCAAACTGTGAGGAGGACTGTGGTAGGCTTCAAGAGACAATGGACAGGCTGGTGGAATGGGAAGACACCCGACAGATGCGGTAGCACAGCGGTTAGCACTGTTGCTTTTCAGCACCAGGGACCCAGGTTTGATTCCCGGCTGGGGTCACTGTCAGTGCGGAGTCTGCAAGTTCTCCCCGAGTCTGCTTGGTTTTCCTCCGGGTGTTCCGGTTTCCTCCCTCAAGTCCCAAAAGACGTGCTTATTAGGTGAATTGGACATTCTGAATTCTTCCTCAGTGCATCTGAACAGGTGCCGGATAGAGGGTGGCGACTAGGGGATTTTCACAGTAACTTCATTGCAGTGTTAATGATCAGCCAACTTGTGACACTAATAAAGATTATTGTTATCAGATTAAATTTAATACGGAGAAATGTGAGTTTTGGCCAGAAGGACAAAGAGAGAAAATATAAACTGAAGGTACAATCCTATAGTGGGTGTAGAAACAGAGAGACCTGGGGGTGTATTTGCACAAATCATCAGGGGTGGCAGGGCAATTTGAGAAAGTGGTTTATAGACATGTGGGACCTTGGGCTTCATACATAGAAGTATAGAGTGCAACAGCAAGGAAGCTATGATGAAATATTATAAAACTCTCGAATGGCATCAACTGTGACCAATTCTGGGCACTGCATTTTGGGTAGGACGTGAAAAAGATTTACAAGAATGGTTCCAGCGATGAAAAAATTCAGTTGTGTGGATAGATCAGGGAAGCTGGAGCTGTACTCCTCAGAGAAGCAGAAGGTTGAGAGGTGTCCAAAATCATGAGGTGTCTACAGACAGTGTAGATAGAGAGAAACTTTTCCCTTTGGTGGACTGGTTGAAAACCAGAGGTCACAAATTCAAGGCTGGAAAACAGCAACATGAGGAAACAATTATATGCACTGAATAGTTAGGAGTTAGAACCTCTCTCTGCGAGTAAGGTGGAAGCAGATTCTATTTTGGCTTTCAAATCACTTGAAGATTAAAAACCTGCAGGAATTCAGGAAGAGCAAGGGCTAGTGGTACAAACAAAACCGCTCTTACAGAGAACCAGCACAGTATTGATGCGCTGAATGGCCTCCTTCTGTGATGAAACCATTCTATCTTTTCACAATTATGCCTGCGTCTGTACAGAGATTGGTGTTGTTTCTGATGATAGCATTGGCAATATCTTCAGTGTCAAATTGGAAAGTGAGACGCATAACTGTAGCAAGACACCATTTGGAATTTTACAGTTAATTTGTTCAAATTACAGCTATTGCTCCTCATATCGTTCTCTTCCCTTCCCTTTAGGTTTCAGATTCACCCTGGCCAGAATTTTAGATTGCTCGGGTGGCCTGGAAGCACGTGAAATCACGCGAGACGGCATTGGGCGCAGGTCCCGACGTCATCACACACTCCCGCAGTATTTTGGTGTGAAAGGCGGAAGCACGCCCACCAACAATCAAGCAGGCAATGTAGCCCATTGAGAGGCCGATTGAACACAATTTTACATGGCCTGTCTGCTTTTACAGTTGGCGGCAGACTGATTGGTCAGGTGGCCTTTATGTTTTAGCCACAACTCGGATCCAGGGCAGGAGGGACCGTCAGGGCTGAAATAAAATTAACAAATGTGCCTGCGGACTGAGATTGTGCTGCCTAAACACTCATGGCAGAGTTTTAATATCGACATTTACTGTTCATGGGTCAACAGCTCCCTGAGACAATGCCACAGTGGCAGTCCCCCTGAGGGAACACATTAGAAACACCAGCCCTCTCTCTCCCTGTTCCTGGCGCCTGCCCTCTTCCCTGCCCACATGGCAACCCTCGGCATTTCACAGAGCACGTTTCACTCTGGACGGCTGTTAATTGACCAGCCAACATGAAATTGTGCTCCAGGACCTACCATGGCCAGGAACACGTGTCGTATCCACTTCTAGACTCGCAAAGTGTGCACTTCAGTGTCAAATTGGAAAGTAACGGGCGGAAAATTCAGGCCCATGACAAATTTGAATAATCTGTGACTCGGCAACCTGGCCTAAAATTATTAAATTTTTTTAGAGGGATATGGACCGAGTAAGGGCAGAAGGTTTTTTTTCTTAGTTAGGGCATCATGACCAGCAAAGGCTTGTGGTATTATCATAACTACCAACATTCCAAGGGTTAATGTAGTGTGAAGAATAGCGACTAGAGGGAGCTGCAGATACAACTATACAAAGCAGTGATGCTAGACCTTAGGGGAGGAGTGTATGCAGGAGACAGCCAGTGAAGGTCGTAAGAGCAGTTAGTGTGAGAAGGTTAGATTCTAGTTTATACCAGTAATGAGATTAGCAGTAGATGAGTGTAGTTGGATGTTATTGATCATTTCTGTCTTCTAATGGACTAAGTGTCGAAACCCAGTTTAGTAGTGTAAATAAAATCATAGTTTTGTTTGAGTAAAAGCAATGCTGTGGTCTTTGTAGAACACTACGCCAACCATCCTTAATAAGCAACACAAAGAACACCACATGGTACCAGGAGTCTATTCCTTGAAAGAAACAGCAATTAGTTTAGGTTAGAATAGCATTGGAGATTGAAGAAGCAATACAGAAGCTACAACTCAGGAAAATTTATAGTAAAGACTGATCAGAAGATGGAAGGTCTCAAGAAGCCTGACCACATCAAGACACATGGTAAATTATGCCAGAACTGGACTTCCTTTAAGCAACAGTTTGAAGTCTTTATTTCTGCCTCCACGCTTGAAAATGCATCAGACCAACTTAAAATAGCACTCCTACTAAATTTGGCTGGACTTCAAGCATTGGAGCTATTCAAGGTTATTGGGTCGTAGAGTCATGGGGCGGGATTCTCCATCCTGGATGCCCAGAATATGTCCCCTGATGGGACGATCCCCTGCAGACAATGGACTTCAGAATTCAAAAAGGAATGGCGGCCTTCATCCTGGCCGCCGTAGCTCTGGAGGATGCACTTAGGATGTTGAGCAGGAGCTGCTCGGGGAGGGCCCTGCAACAGCAAAGCTTCACCCAGAGGAATAGGAGGCAGCCAGTGAGGATGGAGAGCCGACCGCCCAACAGGCCAAAGAGGATGTGGGAAGGAGGCACCTCATCAGGCCTTGTGTGTATGTCATTGATAGACCTGCCAGACCGGGCATGCCGCCGAAGACTCTGATTGAGCATGGGAACCATACGACATATCTACCAGATTAGATGCACCTGGAACCGTAGTGGTATGGGAGAGGACACCAACTCTAAGTGCCGTCAAAGTGACGGTCGCCCTGAACCTTTCTGCCACAGGGTCCTTCCAGGCGCGGAGTGGGAACCTATCTGGGATTTCGCAGGTCTCCATACACAGGTGCATCCGGGCCATCACGGAGGCTCTATATGCCCGCTCAGCCCAATATAACAACTTCACTTTGGGCCAAGCCCACCAGGATGCCCGGTGTAATCGAGCAGTGCATCGGCATCCTGAAGATGTGGTTCAGGCGCCTGGACAGCTTTGGAGGGACCCTCCAGTATAGTGCTAGGAAAGCCCCTCACATTTCGGTGGCCTGCTGCATCCTCCACAACAATGCGACATGGAGAGGGAGGAGGATGAACAGCAGGCTTCGACCGACGAGGAGGATGCGGGGAAGGGCCAGGATGGGCAGGACATGGGGCTCAAGCAGCCACAGGAGGCCGAACATCATGTGCTCCAGGGCCGGCATGCATGGTACACTCTAATCGACCCCAGGTTCACCGACAAGTGGCCTAGCCGACGACATGAATATCTCATCCCACAAGCCCCCCGCCCTCCCCCCCCCCCCGCCCACCTCAAGGCCACCCCCTCTCATGACCACCCACCCCGGGCGACGGCATAAATATCCCACTCCCATAACCCCTCCCCTTTCTCCCCCCACTGCAACCTCCTCCTTGATTCCTACTTGCCTCACTACAGATGCGGGCCCTAAGTTGGCAGTAACAGCGAGTTTGGTCCATTGAATGGAGGATGACATGCTCTGCAATGAGCTCCGGTGCTTCGCATTGTCTAATTGCATCTAACGTCTGCCAATGATGGCACATTCCTCCATCCACCTGGGTGATCCCTGCTTTCGAGCTGCCCAATCCATCACAAGGTCTCACCGAGCTCTTGGAGTGGAGGAGGTGGGGCAGTGTGCAGGGTGGGGTTGGGGTTGAGAGGGAGGAAGAGGGGCGGGGTACCATGCCGATATGTGGTGCCCAACCTCGGAGCCCCGGCCTGTGCCCACCTTCAGCATCTGCTCATCCCCCCCCCCCCCCCCCCCCCCCCCGCCAGTGCCCCCTCTGCAGCCAGCCCAGCCCAGCCCATCCCTTGCACCCTTCTGAAAGAGCAGCGAGTCAGTTTGGAACTTTTATGCAGGGGTGTTTATTTTGAATATAACAGGTGGCATCTCGATAACAGTTTGTGCCCCTTACACTAACCTAGGCCAGCACCCGTGCTAACTTAATTGGTGTCTACATTTCTGGCCTTACGGGCCCTAACACGACGCCCAGGTGGATCCCCAGGCTTGAAGGCAGCCTGCTGCAATTCCTACCCTGTGGCCTGGATCCCCTTTGGCGGTTGCCCTCTGTACAGGCCCGGCAGTCTCTCGGATGTCCCAGGTGGCATGGTGCACCAGGCTCAGGAGGGGAGGAGTCCGAGGTGCTGTGGTGCTCCAGAGCCTCCCCTGTGAGATTCACAGGCATTGGCTCCATCACCTTCTCCTCCCTTGGGTGCCCGATGGCACCCCAGGCTACTCCATGGGACGGGGGTATGACTGGAGTAAACTCCTGGGGCTCCCCGGCCACCTGGCACTGCCAATGCTGGAGATCCACTCTCATCTCAACCAGGGTCTCTATGCTTGTGTCCATGGAGCACAGGGATAGGGCCACCTCCCGCTGGGACTGTGCTACATCACTCAGTGACTATGCCTCCTCCCTCTAGTACTGGCTCAGGTCAGCCAGCACGTGGGCAATGCCGTTGACAGCCGCAGTCATAATCTGTTGTGAATGGCCGAAGCTCTGGGGCACCGCTGCAATGTCCAGGTGGCCCTGGTACATAGCTGCCTGTGGCAGGTTCAGCCCTTTCCTGGGCCTCGGCCACGGCCCACACAGAGTGCCCCAGGCTTTGGACATCCTGACCCATGGCCAATACCTTCGCCGTCAAGGCGTCCACCCAAGCAGTGTCAGCCTGGGTGCCACGCATGGTCAGCACTACCTCCTGCCCCTGCAAACAGTTCAACTACTCCAACAGCAACTGCAGGCGCTGGATGGTTGCCGACACCCCGTCGTGTATTCCTGGCCCTGTGTCTGCATCTTCATTCCCAATGGGAATGCTCTTTCCAGAACCCTGAGACCGTCTGGACTGTTTTTGAAAACTCACCACTATTCTTAGAAGTCCCGCTATACCAAAAAGGGCCGACATTCTAAATGGTGATCAGGGATTCTCACTCCCCGACTCCGATACAGGCTTCAGTGGGTGCTATTCAGGTCAAACTATGTTTTCAAGTTATCCCGCGGTATAACCCATATCTTCACCGAAGATTTCATCTACTTGCCACTTAGTAGCATCAATCCTGGGTCCCGCATTGCTAAGTAAGTAAAGTAGACTTTGGAATAACCACTATTTCAGGTTAAATTAAGTTATTTTATTATTATATTTTTTCTTTTAAAAGCTGCAAATACTTTCTTTACAAAAAGGAAAACGATCTTACTTCTGGATCCTTCTGGTTGGTTGAAGGGGCCTTCAGGCCCAACTTGACAATCAATCTTCTTTTTTTTTAAATCTGGTCTTTAGATGTATTCGCTGATTAGCTCGGTTGCTGTGTCCTATCTTTCCCATATATCGAGCTGTGAGAACTGGCTCTGCTGGCTGTCTCTGAGCTGACTCTGAGCTGACTCTGCCTACTCTTTAAATTCTAGTCTTCCTTAGATGTATTAGCTGTTTTAGCTCGGCTGCTTTGCACTGTCCCTTTCCCATGGCCGAGCTGACTGTAATCTGACTCTGCTTCTCCGCTTCTCTCTGAGTTCTGATTCTGGTAGTTCCTGCTCTGGTCTCTACGTTTATATATTTTTCTAACAGTTATTAAGTTTTTATGACTTTATTGTAAAGGAACATTTTTCACTTTGATTGTAAAAAGTATCTTTGATCTAAACATTCTAATCCAACTAAGTATTCATTTTGACATGACTTCATCTCATAGATCTGATTACATTGTTTCCTTTGTGATGTTCAAAATGCTTTGACTTCAAGAGGTGTTACTTTTAATTCCTGTCATTTCTATAGTTTTATTTTCCAATTGTGTCCTCAGCTCATAATTTTGACTTTGATTTTAACTTTGAATTATGTTTCTCGTAGACTAATAGTCTCCAGTTTTCTTTAATTTACCTGGTATTAGCAAATTTTCACACCTAGAATTATCACCAAATTCAACTGAACCTCATCCATTCTTTTCCAGATCCTTACTAAGACAGTTACTTTCAATGAAGGTGTGAGCCATTGTTTTTGGCTTCATTCAAAATCCTGTTTGTCTTGTTTGCTAAGCCTGCTTGACCAAGGCTATCTGCATTTTACAATCCTCCCCTGGCAGCTGCTGTTAACCTTTTGTGGGATCTTTCCCTGTACCCTCTCATGTTTCTCTCAGACCAGATATTGCCAGACTTCCATGTTTCAAATGACACATCTTTCCATATTTTCAATAACAGGACGCAGCTAGTCCCTGGAGTTGGGCTGCCCTCCGACCGTCCGTCCGCTCGGAGATTCCTACCTCCACCTGATGTACCATGTGTGGTGCACACCAGACAGTGCCCCAGGAGCCCCTTCACTGACATGCCCAACCGAGGAGACTGTCTCTGGGATGGTGGAGGGTATTGGAGACAGCGGTGACGGAAAGTCAGTGTCACCCTGGACTGCAACTCCGAAGTTTCTCAAGCTCCCATCCATTCTCAAGCGATGTTTGGGAGCCCCCATTGCTATCTGTTGCTGGCTCCTCACTGGAGTCCACTTGGGGTTGTGGCAGCGGACACCACAAGGGCCTGCCTCGTCGGCAGGCGATCCTGCAGGGCACATGATTGGATCGCGGTTTGAAGTGGTGTGGAGGAGGTCGAGTGGTGAGGGGCTGGTGAGAGGCTGATGAGGGGCTGGTGAGGGGGTGGTGAGGGGAACTTGCCACACGTGCCACAGGGGCATTTAAAGATGTCTGCACCGGATTCCCCCAGCGCCCGGGACCTAAGGGCCATGCCTGGGAGACTTCGTCAGGGAGCCACACTGGACCAATGCTAAACGGCAACTGGGGGGAGGGGGGGGCGGTCTCCCAGGCCATTAGAGACCCCCGGGTGGTCGGGCTCTGGGCAGGGTGGCCCCCTGGCACTCCCGATGACACCGGGGCCACTGGGATGCCCACGTGCCAGGTTCTCTGTACCAGGGGGCCCGGAGTGCCTTGCCCATAAGAAGTGGGTTCAGGGGGTGCTCAAGGACCCTGGAAGAGGTATGTTGGGTGCAGTGGGGGGGGGGGGGTCCGCAGGCTCTGGTGGGGTCTCTGAGTGATGTCTAAAGATTGGGGCTGCCTTTAGAAATTATACCCCGATCCATGAGTCGTCTTCCTGAACTGGTGAGCTGAGCCCGTCAGTGCAGGAAATAATGCAAGCACGGCCTCAACTAATAAAAACAGTTTTTTTTTAAATGCGGCCTCGACGGGGCGTAACCCGCCAAGATTTTTAAAAGGTAAAATGCCATTGAATAGCAGGGGGCGGGATCCTCCGATTTTGGGGCTATGTCCAGACATGGGAAAATTCGGCGCCGTCCCAGCACCAATCCTCTGGCCGGTGAGGCACTAGCAGCTGCGCCACGAGAAACGCCCGGCCTCCACGAAATAAACGGCCAGAGAATTGCTGGGTCCATGGCCGCGCATGTGCACCACGACGACCTGCAGCGGTCGTGCCGTACAACACGGCGCCGGTCCCTCATTGTGTAACACAGTTTTATCTCACATCACATTTGCTTCTTTTGCAAATCACCTTAAATCTGTGACCTCATTCTTGATCTTCTTACAAGTGGGAACAGTTTCTCCCTATCTACTCTATCCAGCACCCTCATGAATTTGAACATCTCTAGGGGCTCTACGGGATTGCGAATATGTCCGGAAGTCTCCGCATCTTGGGGGGCCGAGCCCTCACCTTGAGGGGCTAGGCCCGCCCCGGACTGATTTCCGCCCCGCCAGCTGGCGAGAAAGGCCTTTGGTGCCCCGTCAGCTGGCGCAGAAATGACTTTGCCGTGCGGCGCATGCGCGGGAGCGTCAGCGGCCGCTCACGGCATTCCCGCGCATGCGCAGTGGAGGGGGTCTCTTCCACCTCCGCCATAGTAGAGACCATGGTGAAGGCGGAAAAAAAAGAGTGCCCCCACGGCACAGGCCCGCCCGCAGATCGGTGGGCCCCGATCACGGGCCAGGCCACCGTGGGGGCACCCCCCCGGGGCCAGATCGCCACAAGCCCCCCCCAGGACCCCGGAGCCCGCCCGCGCTGCCGTGTCCCGCCGTCCCAAAGGTGGTTCAATCCATGCCGGCTGGCGTGGGTTGACAGCGGCGGGACTTCGGCCCATCGCGGCCGGAGAATCGCCGGGGAATTCCCGTCGACCGGCGCGGCGTGATTCCTGCCCCCGCCAAATCTCCGGTGGCGGAGAATTCGCGACACGGCGGGGACGGGATTCACGCCGGCCCCCGGCGATTCTCCGACCTGGTGGGGGGTCGGAGAATCGCGCCCCTGATTCCGATTAAGACGGGGATTGATCGTGTGGAGCAGAGATTGTAAGCCCAGGACCAGGCGATTAGGAAGGTGGAAGAGACGGTTGCGGAACATCAACATGATGACCAGCTAGCCGCCATGGTGGCGGAAATGGGGATGATGAAGGACCACCAGAAGAGGCTGCAAGAGAAAATGGAGGATCTGGAGAACAGGACGCGCAGGCAGAGCTGAGGATTGTTGGCCTTCCAGAGGGCAGCGAGGGATCGGACACAGGGTCGTATGTGGCGGGTATGTTTGAGAAGCTGCTGGGGGAAGGAGCGTTTGCCCGGCCCTTGGAGGTGGACAGGGCGCACAGGGCGCTTACGAAGAAGCCGCTGAGAAATGAGCCGCCGAGGGCGATGGTGGTACGAATGCACCGGTTCCTGGACAAGGAGCAGATCTTGAGGTGGACCAGACAGACAAGGAGCTGCAAATGGGAAGATAGCGAGCTGCGCGTTTACCAGGACTTGAGTGCAGATGTGGCCAAAAGAAGGGTGAGTTTCAATAAAGTGAAATCGGCCCTCTTTAAGAAGGGGGTCAAGTTCAGCATGCTGTACCCAGCTTGTTTGTGGGTCACTTACGAGGGCCAAGAACTTTGTTTGGATCGCCAGATGAGTCGATGAACTTTATTAAGGACAGGGGACTGGCAGGTGGTGGAGGACATTGAACTTGGGGCGAGTAGTTGTGTTCTTGAGATGCTGCTAAATTTATTTTCTCTTTGGATTTTGTATGTATTGTTTTGCACTAAGTTTGGGGCCGTTGCTCAGTTTGTACGCAGGGTAACTTTGGTCTTAATGGTGGAATTTTCTTCTTTGTGTTTGTTGGGGATTATAATGTTTGCGTATGTATATTCGAGTGGGGGGGAGGGAGATCAGTGGGGGTAAGATGCTTGGCGCTATGGGCAGGGGCTACCAGGCTAGCTGGGTGGGCTAGCTCACGGAAGTGCAGTGGGGGACGAGCAGGTGATCGGCTCTGAGAGTTTGGGTACAATGGCGGAAACATATGAGAGTGGAGGGAGCGTCGGTGTTGGGCCCAATTTGTGGCAACCAGCGGTTTGTCCCGGGGTGGTTGGATGGGGGGTTCGGAGGTGGCGGAGAGCAAGTACTGAGAGGCTGAGAGATCTGTTTATTGATGGGAGCTTTCCTTGTTTGGAGGATCTGGAGGAGGAGTTCGAATTGCCGGGTGGGAATGGGTTTTGCGATCTGCAGGTGAGGGACTTTGTGCGAAGGCAGGTTTTGACCTTTCCGCTTCTACCGCCACAGGGGATACAGGATAAAGTAGTTTCAAAAATGGGAGTGGGGGAAGGGAAGATCTCGGAAATTTATAAAGAGCTTATGGAGTGGGAGGGAACCCAGATAGGGGAGGTGAAGTGCAAGTGGGAAGGTGAGGTGGGTAACGAGCTAGGGGCAGGTCTGTGGGAGGATGCTCTGAGCAGAGTCAACATGTCCTCATCATGTGCCAGGGTCAGCCTGATACAATTCAAGGTGGTTCACCAGGTGCACAGGATGGTGGCCCAGATGAGCAAGTTTCTTGGGGTAGAGGACAGGTGTACGAGGTGTGCAGGAGGGCCCGCAAATCATGTCCACATGTTTTGGGCATGCCCGAAGCTGAGGGGATTCTGGCAGGGTTTTGCCGATGTATTGTCCACAGTGCTAGAAACGAGGATGGCGCCGAGTCTAGAGGTGGCGATTTTTGGAGTGTCGGAAGACCAGGGGACGAGAGAGGCTGACGTTTTGGCCTTTGCCTCCTTGGGAGCCCGGAGATGATTCTTATTAGCGTGGAGGGACTCAGAGCCCCCGAAATCGGGGGTATGGGTTAGTGACATGACCGGGTATCTCAGGCTTGAGAAAATTAAATTTGCCCCAAGATGGCCAGTGTTAGGGTTCGTCTGGAGGTGGCAGCCGTTTGGCGGTCTTCGGGGAAAACTAAACTGTGAGCAGATACAATAAGGGCATCTCCCTATTGTTAGCAAATAAGGGGGCAGGGGGAGTTAGATTAGTTTAGTTCAATTTAGGCGGGATCAGCGAAAGGAATGGAGGGACTTGGAGATTGTGTGTATAAGCTATGTTGGCGGAGTATGATGTTGGTTGGGGGGTGTTAAGCACTGAATTATGTTTACATTTGTATTTGTATCTTTTGTGTTTATAAAACCATAAATGCCTTAAAATGTTTGTTTAAAAAAAAGAAATCTCGATACGATCTCTGCAAAGCCATTGGGAATGCCAAGAGACAATATCGGACTAAGATAGAATAATAATAATCTTTATTATTTTCACAAGTAAGCTTACATTAACACTGAAATTAAGTTACTGTGAAAAACCCCTCGTCGCCACATTCCGGCGCCTGTTCGGGTACACTGAGGGAGAATTCAGAATGTCCAATTCACCTAACAGCATATCCTGCAGGACTTGTGGGAGGAAACCGGAGCACCCGGAGGATATCCACTCAGACATGGGGAGAACGTGCAAACTCCGCACAGACAGCAACCCAAGCCAGGAATCGAACCCGGCGCCGCAAAGCAACAGTGCTAACCACTGTGCCACTGTGCTGCCCACAGATAGAGTCACAGACTAACGACATGGACTCTCATTGGTTGGGGCAAGGCTTAAACAACATAATGGGCTACAAAGCAAAGCCGAGTAGAATCTCCAGCAAAAGCACACCCCTCCCCGATTAACTCAATACATTCTATGCTTGTTTCGAGAAGGAAACCAACAAACTGTTGTCAACTGCCCCAACAGACCCCAAAATACCTATACCTACTGATGCATGATCAATCACTACTAAAGCGAGATAGTAGTCCAATTGAAGGCTTTAATGAACAAGTAGTTATCCCAGCAGCGAACAAGTAGTTATCCCAGCAGCTCCAGTACAGAATGACTGCTGTGGGTGAAACACAGACTCTTATGCTCCGTCTGCTGGGCGGAACCAGCAGACAGGTTCCACCACTCATACTACAGTATAAGGTACATCCCACCTCGGTACCGTGATACCCCTAATATAGCCGACCATATTCACCCCCTGTTTAAAAAAGAGTCCGGCGGGGGTGGTAGCCTTGCTTTTACAGTGTTAGAGGTTATAGCGGTACCCTTCGGTGCCTTTACATGCAATACACATATTTACAGGCAATTATTTACAAGTTCATTTTACAATTAAACTATCAGCCGGACGGGGGCCCTGGTCGTCCTCTGCGATCGTCGCAGTCCCGGCGGTGATGCTGCCGTCGGCTCAGACATCCGTGGCTCTGGGAGCGTGTCATCTTCAGCTTCATCGCATCCGGATTGGGCCAGTGGGAGGACGGATCCTCCTGGGAAGGGGGCTGCGGTGGTGTGCACCGGTGAAAAAATGGTTGGGGTTGGGGGTGGGGGGGGTATCTAGCGGGGGCCGGATCCTGGAGGGAGACCATGTCTTGTCGGCCGTTGGGGTGCGCCACGTAGGCGTACTGGGGGTTAGCATGGAGGAGATGTACCCTCTCGACCTGTGGGTCCGACTTGTGGGCCCGTACATGTTTGCGGAGTAGGACGGGTCAGGGGGCTGCCAGCCATGTTGGGAGCGAGGTCCCCAAGGAGGACTTCCTAGGGAAGGCAAGGAGACGTTCATGAGGTGTTTCATTGGTAGTAGTGCATAGTAGTGATCGGATGGAGTGAAGTGCATCGGGGAGGACCTCCTGCCATCGGGACACTGGAAGATTCTTGGACCGTCCCGTTCTCCCTTTCTACCTGCCCGTTTCCCCGGGGGTTGTAACTGGTCGTCCTGCTGGAGGCATTCGCCTTACTGAGCAGCTCGTCACTCAGGAAGGAGGACCCCTCTATCCCTATGGATGTAGGCGGGGAAACCGAACAGGGTAAAGATTCTGTGGAGGGCTTTAATGACGGTGGCAGCCGTCATGTCGGGACAGGGAATGGCGAAAGGGAACCGGGAGTACTCATCAATCACGTTTAAGAAATATGTGTTGCGGTTGGTGGAGGAAAGGGGCCCTTTGAAATCCACGCTGAGGCATTCAAAGGGGCGGGAAGCCTTCACCAGGTGTGCTTTCTCTGGCCTGCAGAAGTGCGGCTTGCACTCCGCGCAGATTTGGCAGTTTCTGGTTACGGCCCTGACCTCCTCGATGGAGTTGGGCAGATTGCGGGTTTTAACAAAGTGGAAGAACCGGGTGACCCCCGGGTGGCAGAGGTTGTCGTGGAGGGTCCGGAGTCGGCCTACTTGTACACTGGCACAAGTGCCGCGAGACAGGGTATCAGGAGGCTCGTTGAGCTTCCCGGAACGATACAAGATCTCGTAATTATAGGTGGAGAGCTCAATCCTCCACCGTAAGATCTTATCATTCTTAATTATGCCCGCTGTGTATTGTCAAACATGAAGGCTACCGACCGTTGGTCAGTGAGGAGAGTGAATCTCCTGCCGGCCAGGTAATGCCTCCAATGCCGCACAGCTTCGACGATGGCTTGGGCCTCCTTCTCGACGGAGGAATGGCGGATTTCTGAGGCGTGGCGGGTGCGTGAAAAGAAGGCCACGGGTCTGCCCGCCTGATTGAGGGTGGCAGCCAGAGCTACGTCTGATGCGTCGCTCTCGACCTGGAAGAGGAGGGACTCATCGATTGCATGCATCGTCGCCCTGGCGATGTCTGCTTTGATGCGACTGAAAGCCTGGTGGGCCCCTGCCGATAGGGGAAAAACCGTGGACTGGATTAGTGGGCGAGCCTTGTCCGCATAATTGGGGACCCACTGGGCGTAATAAGAAAAGAAGCCCAGGCGATGTTTCAGGACCTTGGGGCAGCGGGGGAGGGGAAACTCCATGAGGGGGCACATGCGTTCGGGATCTGGGCCTATAACTCCATCATGCGCTACGTAGCCGAGGATGGCTAGGCGATCGGTGCTAAACACGCATTTGTCCTTGTTATAGGTTAAGTTAAGGATTTTTGCGGTATGGAGGAATTTGCGGAGGTTGGTGACGTGGTCCTGCTGGTCATGGCCGCAGATGGTGACATTGTCGAGGTACGGGAACATGGCCCGCAGACCGTACCGGTCAACCATTCGGTCCATCTCACGTTGGAAGACCGAGACCCCATTTGTGACACCAAAGGGAACCCTTAGAAAGTGGTAGAGCAACCCATCTGCTTCGAATGCAGTGTACTTGTGGTCGTCCGGGCGAATGGGGAGCTGGTGGTAGGCTGATTTAAGGTCTACTGTGGAGAAAATCTTGTATTGTGCTATCTGGTTGACCATTTCAGATATGCGGGGGAGAGAGTACGCGTCGAGCTGCGTATACCTGTTGATGGTCTGACTGTGGTCTATGACCATCCTAAGTTTCTCCCCGGTATTTACAACCATCACTTGAGCTCCTTGACTGTTGCTGACCTCGATAATGCCTTCCTTTAGTAACCGTATGACTTCCGGCCGAATGAAGGTCCGGTCCTGGGCACTGTACCGTCTGCTCCTGGTGGCGACGGGTTTGCAATCGAGAGTAAGGTTTACAAACAGGGAAGGCGGGTCGACCTTAAGGGCCGCGAGGCCGCAGACAGTGAGGGGGGGTATGGGGCCATCGAATTTGAACGTTAAACTTTGCAGGTTACACTGGAAGTCCTGGAAGCTTACACTGGAAGCGCAGAGATGAGGGAGGACGTAGAGTCGGAAGTTATTGAACTCCACGCCCTGTACCGTGAGGTTGGCTATGCAGTACCCCCGGAACTCCACAGAGTGCGACCCAGAGGCCAGCGAGATCTTTTCTTTTGTTTAATCGGGTGTACAGCGAGGGAGCAGTGTCTTACCGTATTGGGATGGATGAAGCTCTCCGTGCTCCCAGAGTCGATCAAGCAGGATGTCTTGTGCCCGTTGATGAGTACCGACGTCGTAGCGGTTGAAACATTCGGGGCCGAGCCTGGTCCAATGTCACTGAGGCAGGTTGTGGCAGAAGCTGAGAGATCTCGTCGGGCGATACGTGGCCACCCGAGCCGGGGTCCTGAGACATCATCCAAGATGGCTGCCCTCCTGAATCGCACATGGCCGGCTGGGAGATCTCATCAGGCGATACATGGCCAGCCGAGTCGGGGTCCTGAGACGTCATCCAAGATGGCTGCTCCCATGAATCGCACATGGCCTGTGAGGAGAGGAATGGCAGCGGGCCCGGTTCATCTGTGGAGACAGCGGCGGCTGACCGGGCCTGGCATACTGCCACGAGGTGCCCCTTCTTCCCGCAGCCCTTGCAGATTGCGGATCGGTCCGGGCAGCGTTGCCGGGGGGGTGTTTGTTTTGCCCGCAAAAATAGCATCGGGCCCCTCCCCCCAGGGTTTCCTGGCTGCCGCACTGCACAAACTTGTGGGGAATTTAGGGGTGCTTTGGAATCGGCCGCGGGTGGGGTCCACCCTGTCCATGCGGGGACCACACGGTCGTGAACATAGGCCTGGGCGTTACGGGAGGCTACATCTAGGGAGTGCGCAAGTTTATGTGCCTCTTTAAGCCCTAGCGTGTCGTTTTCCAGCAGTCGCTGGCAGATTTTAGAGGACAGCATGCCCGCAACCAAAGCATCCCGAATGAAGAGTTCGGTGTGGTCATTGGCTGAGACTTGTGGACAGTTACAGTTTCTACCTAATACTAACAATGCACGGTAAAAATCGTCCAGTGATTCCCCTGGGATCTGCCGTCTGGTAGCTAAAAGATTAAATGAAATTGAGTGAAAATCGCATATTGTCACAAGTAGGCTTCAATGAAGTTACTGTGAAAAGCTCCTAGTCGCCACATTCCGGCGCCTGTTCGGGGAGGTTGGTACAGGTTGCCGAGCATATACCTGATTCACAGTGCAGACGTAGTGCTCTTTTAACAAAGTCATTGCGTCCTCGAAACCGTTCGCATCTTCGATAAGCGTGTAGATTTCTGGGCTCACGCTTGAGTGGAGGACTTGCATTTTCTGTTCCTCCGTGGGGGTAGTCGGGGCCGTCCTAATGTACCCGTTGAAATATGCCAGCTATTGTTTAAAAGCTGCTGCTGCATTTGCCGCGTGGGGGTTGATATGTAGACACTCTGGCTTGAAGCGGAGAGCAGACATTCTTCAATTTTGTTCATTAAATTGATGCACGATCAATCACTACTGAAGCGAGATTGTAGTCCAATTGAAGGCTTTAATGAACAAGTAGTTACCCCAGCAGCTCCAGTACAGAATGACTGCTGTGGGTGAAACACAGAATCTTATGCTCCACCTGCTGGCCGGAACCAGCAGGCAGGTTCCACCACTCATACTACAGTATCAGGTACATCCCACCTAGGTACCGCGATACGCCTAATATAGCCTACCGCACCTACCATCACAGATTCCAAAGTCAAATCAGCCTTCTTGAAAATGAAACTTCGGAAAGCAGCCGGTCCTGACGGAGTCCTTGGTCGTGCACTCAGATCCAACTGCAGTGTTCACAGACATCTTCAACATCTCCCTACACCATTCCGAGGTTCCCACCTGCTTCAAGAAGACTACCATCATATCAATGCCAAAGAAGAATCAAGCACTGTGCCTCAACGCCTACCGTTGGGTGGCTTTGACATCTATCATCATGAAGTGCTTTGAAAGGTTGGTCGTGAGACACATAAACTCCATACGCCCAGAATGCCTTGATCCACTGCAATTCGCATACCACAACTGGTCCACAGCAGACGCTATCTCCCTGGCCCTAAACTCATTCCCTGGAGCATCTCAACAAGGACTCCTACGTCAGACTCCTATTTATTGACTACAGCTCCGCCTTCAACACTATAATCCCAGCCAATGTCATATCAAAGCTCCAAAACCTCGGATTTGGCTTCTCCCACTCCAATTGGATCCTCGACTTCCTGACCCATCGACCACAATCAATAAGGATAAACAATAACACCTCCTCCACGATCGTCCTCAGTACTGGGCCCCACAACTGTGTGGAAAATTTGGCTCCAACCCCATCTCCACGTTTGTTGATGACACAACCGAAGTGGGTCATATCTCAAACAACGATGCGTCAGAGTACAAGAGGGAGATAGAGAACCTAACGGCATGGTGCAACAACAACAATCTCTCCCTCAATGTCAGCAAAACTAAGGAGCTGGTCATTGCCTTCAGGAAGAGAAGTATCATACATGTTCCCATCTGCATCAATGGTGCCAAGGGGGAGATGGTTGACAGCTTCAAATTCCAAGGTGTGCACATCACCAACAATCTGTCCTGGTCCACCCAAGTCGATGCTATGACCAAGAAAGCACAACAGCACCTATATTTCCTGAGGAAACTAAGGAAATTCGGCTTGTCCACATTGACTCATACCAATTTTTACAGATGCACCATAGAACGCATCCTATCTGGCTGCATCACAGCCTGGAATAGTGACTGCTTGGCCCAAGACAGTAAGAAACTACAGAGAGTCATGAACACAGCCAAGTCCATTGCGTGCACCTCCCTCCCATCAGTTTACACCTCCCGCTGCCTTGGGAAAGCGTGCAACATATTAAAAGACCCCTCCCACCCGGGTTATTCCCTCTTCCAACTTCACCCATTAGGCAGGAGACACAAAGGTCTGAGAACACGCGCAAACAGATTCAAAAACAGATTGTTCCCCGCTGTTACCAGACTTCTGACTGACCCTTTTATGGACTGAACTGATCTCTCCACGTATCTTCTCTACTGAGCAGCACTACACTCTGTATGCTTCACTCGATGTCTATGTCTAAGTATTAACATTGTGTATCTATCGTTTGTTTTTCATGTACGGAACAATCTGCCTGGACGGTACGCAAAACAATACTTTCACTGTACCTCGGTACACGTGACAATAAATCTAAATCTCCTCTCAGCCTTCATCTCTCCAAGGAGAACAATCCCAGCCTCTTCAATCTATCCTCATAACTAAAGTTTCTCATCCCTGGAGCCAGAAACCTCTTGTGCACTCTCTCCAATGCGTTCACATCCTCCCTATAGTGTGGTGCCCAGAATTATATACAATATTCCAGCAGTATTCCGGTCGAGTATCTGGCAGAAAAAACAGAAACATAGTCGGTGATTTCTCTATAGTGAAAATATTAATCAGCCGTTGAAAGAGCAAAACTTAAATCAATCAAGGTAGAAGATGTATTTTCCAGTTTGAGGAAGTTTTTTTACAGTAACCATGAAGAACTTGGTTTAATATAGTTTCATTAACATAGGAGATGCTGCAAGGGATTTCACATAAGGGCAATAAAGAAAAACAAAATAAACCAATGGAAGAGATAAAAGTGGGTAGCCAAAAGCTATATCAAAGAGTAACGGTGACAGAGTTGCAGGAACAGAGAGTTGTTGGGGTGTGAAGTGAAGGGGTTCCAGGGGTATATTAGGTAATAGACATAGGAAAGGCTAGGCCAGCAAAATATTATAACACAAGGATAAACTTTAATGCTGGTAGCCAATGCAGGTCAATGAGGGCAGGAGCAGGGGACAAGCTAACTTATTGTGGGGTGGGATAGCATATGACCAGCAGAGCTTTGGATGAGCTAATATATAGAGAGAATGGGGGGCCTACCAGCAGGTCACTGGAGTCACATCTGGAAGGTTCTGAAGAAGCAGAAGTAGGTAATGTTGCAGAGGTGAAAATAGATGTTGTAGGGTGA
The DNA here is from genome assembly GCF_047496885.1 of Scyliorhinus torazame. NCBI lineage: Eukaryota > Metazoa > Chordata > Chondrichthyes > Carcharhiniformes > Scyliorhinidae > Scyliorhinus > Scyliorhinus torazame. Next base: position 220,805,054 of record NC_092716.1, read on the forward strand.
TAGAGAGAATATAGGAAGCTCAGCAAATGATCAAATCAGATGTTGATGCTGTAAACAGTCTAGTTTAACCTGAGGAAGTGGCTAGGGAGGATGTCGGAATTAGTAACAAAAAAGATATGTCTATGTCTCACCATACAGGGGGAGAAAACTGGAGTTAATATCGAATGAATGTCAGACAAGCAAACTGATAACACGGTGGCAGTTGAGCGATCACGAGAGGTGCTTGAGAGATAGGGCTGGGTGTTGTGTGCATAAATATGGGAACTGACCTAATTTCTGTGGATGATATGCTGAGGGGCAACATATAGATAAGGAAGAATTCAGAGCTGAAGAATGATATTCTTTTATTGCTGTATTATTTTCAGACAGATAAGAGCTTTTCACTCACAACCAGAGCCAGCATTGGTGATTAGAATCTAATTAAGTTTGTACAGAAAGATAGCGCAGTGGAAAGGCACTTGCTTATAATGTTCAGGACTTAATTTCTAATCCAAGCTGAAACTACACTCAAAGAATCTGGAATTATGATGTCAGATACTAGTGCATGAGCACTTAAAATGTTTGACTGAAACTCCTCATTACTATTTTAGTGAAAGTTTTGCCGATTTGACTTATTGGCCAACACAGCCATTAATACATTGAAAATGGAAATTACAGATAAAGAAATTAAGCACTCATATGTAATTATTTTCAATGTAATTTCAAAATTCAAGAGATTCAAAGCAGAAATTATAGATGAGAATATTTTCAGTGTATACTACTTCCTCCTTATACTTGGCTTCTTGAATTAACTTCAAAGTTAAATTTCTCTCATTATTAAAAGGCAAAAATTAGTAAAATATTAGTAATTCGGTCATTTCCTCAAAATTCATGTGCTCAGCTTGGTCTAATCCAGTTTAAGGTGGCACACCGGACCAAAACTAGGATGAGTGGCTTTATTCCAGAGGTACATTCTGGGGGGACATCCAATCGCACACAAATGTTCTGGTGTTGCCCCAAACTGGTACGTTTTTGGGTCTCCGTCTTCAACACCATGTCGGCAATTCTGAGTATCAAAGCTGGAGCCTTGTCCTTTGGTGGCCATTTTTAGGGTGTTTGACTCACCAGGGCTGCAGTCAGGAGTGAAGGTAGATGTCCTTGCCTTCACCTCGCAGATTGGCCAGAGGCGAGTTCTGCTGGGGTGGAGGTCTTCTTCTCCACCCAATGCCTTGGTATGGTTGGGTGACCTAATAGAATTCTTGTACCTGGAGCAAGTCAAGGACACCGTCAGGGGCCGGTTGAAGGGTCTGACTTCAGGTGACAGCCATTTGTTATCTACTTTAAGGAACTAATCACTGTTGGGGGGTGGGGGTGGGAGGCTGCTGGTTTGGGGCGTGGGTTTGTTTTTTTGCGGTTGTCTTTTTATTTTGGTGGATGGGGTGGTATGGTTGGTTGAGGTTTTTGTTTTGTTTGGGGTATCATCTACTGTGGGTAATGTGGGTTTTGTTGAATCTATTGTAAAAATTGAAAATCTATTTTTTTTAATGCCCTCTGAAGTAGCCTGGCAAGCCACTTAGTTGTATTAAATTGCTCCAGGAAAGCTGATACAGAATGAAACCAGATTGAGTACCTGGTGTTGACCTAGTCACCGGAAACGATAATGGCACACCTAACCCTGTCGGCCCTGCAAAGTCCTCATAACCATCAGCTGGGGATTTGTGCCTCTGTCTAGTAAAGTAGCACTCTGCTGCTCAACTCAACTCAAAACTGGGCATCAGTAGCAGCAGAATTGTACTCAACGACAATCTGTAACCTCACGGCCTGGCATATCCCCAAATCAAGCATTCAATAAAGCGGCGGGCTCATCCGTGGTTCAATGAAGAGTGCAGGGCAGCATTCCAGGAGCAGCACCAGGCATATCTAACAGTAAGGTATCAACCTGGTGAAGCTACAACAGAGGACGAATTGCCTGCCAAACAGCATAATCATCAGGTGATAGAAAGAGCGAAGAATGCATACAGTGCAAAAGGAGGCCTTTGACCCTTCGAGTCTGCACTGAACCTCCGAAAGGTGATCCTACCCAGGCCTGCTCCCTCACCCTATCCCCATAACCCCGCCTAACCTGCATAACTTTGGATTGTGGGAGGGAACCAGAGGAAACCCACACAGTCATGGTGAGAACATGCAAACTCCACACAGTCAGCCAAGGCTGGAATTGAACTCGGTTCCCTGGCACTGTGAGGCAGTAGTACTAACTGCTGTACCACCGTGCCACCCTAATGTTTACCACATTTCTCAGTCACAGCTCCATTAAGCAGGTCAACATTGCACTTTCTAACAGATCTAACCTTACATCACCTGCCACACTGACCTCAATAGTCAACAGCAGAAGAAGCTGGAATACCTTGCAGCCAGAGATGTAAAAAAGGAGTTTATTTCACTTTGATTTATATCCCGGCCTGGAAATTTTACAAAAAGCCCCTCTGTATTAACTGTCATTATTAAAGTCTTCACCAATCCCTTAATCGCACATTAAAGGACATTGAAACCATTCAGCCAACTTTATAACAATTAAATCCTGACAATGCAGTCTCAGAAGCTACGAGAAAAACATATTGCAGACCAAATGTGATAAAGGTGAAAATTTAATTCCGAGAAATGTAATTGCCTTCATTTCATTTTCCATCCAAGTATTAACCAGTGGAGCCTTTCCTGTTAGGAGGTTTCCAGACCTTCATTGTCAACAAGACACATATACTTCCAAACCAGTGTGCTTAAAGTGCAGCCATCGGCCAGTTTCAACCTAAAATGAAAATCGGGATCCTAAACTGTATTAGAAGTCACGTTTCCATATTAAAGGGCTTATCACCTGAAAGAGTTTGGATTCCTGATGGGAGGTCCCCTTTCAAGATGGAGCCAGCTAAACACCAGGCCTTGCTCTGGTGTAAATGGAATGGTCAGAATATCAATCCCATTGCCAGGCTCCGATTGTCCCATTAACTCCAGGTGAAGACATTGAAAATTGCCACAACTCACTTTATCCAGGAGGACTAGAATAGAACATAATTCTGAAATGCATCTGTTCGTGATTTTATTCTATTCTATCATGGAATCTGAGCATCGCCAGCAAGGTCAGCAATTGTCTCCCATCCCTAATTTCGCATGAGAACTACTTTCCGAACTACTGCAGTACACCTCCACTGCTGCTAGGGAGTGAGTTCCAAATATTTGACCCAGTGATGCTGAAGGAAGGGTGATATCATTCCCAAGTCCGGATGGTGCATGACTTGTAGCGGAACTTGCAGTTGAAGATGTTCCAATGTGCCGCTGTCCTTATCCTTCTCGGTGGCAAACAATGTGGGCTTGGAAGTGCTATCTAAGGGGGCTTGTCAAGTTGTGGCATTGCGCCTGATACATGGTACACCCTGCTGCCACTTGTTCTGACTGCTAGACATTGTAAGACGGTTATGTTTTAAATTGTCTCTTGAATTTCAAATTCCCTGGATTGGGGATGGTGCGAAGTGTCCTGAAATCTGTCTGGTGACAGGCCTATTTTATTCTGTTGCCATTGGGATAGAGGCCCATGTCAAACCCTACTGAAATTCAGGTACCAGATGTAACACCTGAAAACCAAGGCGAAGTCAGCGACTCACTTCTTGCTATTCACAGGCTTAAACACTAGCAGAAGCAGTCAGGATGAAAGCAGGTGCTGTTTTCCCAGCAGAAGAAAAGGATTGCTTTGGGGTGAATCAACAAGTGGAGTACTGATGAGGACAGGAACCCCTGTTAGAAAGAACATGTAAAGGATTGTTGCTGTAAATGCAAGCTGCGGGATTCTCCGTGGGCGGGATCTCTGCTTCGCCGGCACCGTACCCATGCCCGCGAGATGGTGTCCATTTCCCACCTCCAAGGCGAAAAGTCAGTGCAATGTGTAAGAAATAAAGATTAGTGGTCTAATTTGTAAATGTCAATTTATACTTTTACTAATTGTCAAATTTTGTTGAAACAAAGCTGTATAATAGAAATCAAAAACTTATAACTCACCTCCTAGCACCAGAGGCTTCCTGAATCACATTGATGCCTCAACTTAATGTCCCCAGATGTGTTTTCGCCACATTGAATCTGCTCCCACCAAGTAAATTACACAGGAAACACCATGTCACTTACAAATATATTTTGTTATAGAATATCTTCATGCCAGAGAACATCATTATCTAGTGACCTCTGCTGGACATTAACATGTGTGTGGACAGAGAGTGTCAACAGGATAAGGTTCAGCTATGATCCTCTTCGTAGTCAAATAATTTGCTGTCGAAGCAGACACAAGCCGGGAAATGTTACCGCAAGATAGATATAGGTGGCAAAAGGCCATTCGGCCCATCTATCCAGAAACCTCTGCAACATTACGGTAGCCTGATTGTAGTAACATAGAATCATAAAATAGTTATTGCTGGGAGAAATGAAGACAATTATTTTCTGACAAGTAAAGGGTTTCAAGAAAACTGCACCCGCTTTCAAACCTGCTTCCTCTTTAAGTATGGAAGAGAAGTGTTACTTTTTCATACTTTCGAGGAGAAAACATGCAAAAAGCCCTTTTGTCAATTCTCTTTTAGACAACAGAAGGTAAAGGGTACAATTGCAATGGGGCAGAATAACACCCATCATATAGTAGATCAAAGTTCAGGTCGTAAATAATGCTGGCAGAAAGAACATGCCAGTTAATTTCCAAAGTGCAGCCACTGGGAGGGAAGTGGTTTGGTTGGAGTTGGGTCTGGGGTGTCGGGGAGGTGGCGGTGCAGGTTGCAATGTTGGGGATTACAAATGCATGGCTGCAAGAGTTCAGGACTAAGAATTGAATATACAAGGTTAGAAGCTCAACAGGAAGGATAGAAAATCTGGTAGAGGGAGAGGAGTCACATTAATGATTAAGGATGAAGTGATTTATATGATGGATGGATATATCAAGAGGTAGGCTGATAGTAGAAACTTTGTGAGAAGAATTAAGAACTATAAAAGGTTTTGGACTGTGGCCAGCCATATAGACACCCAGTTGCAGCTCTGAAATGGCAAAATGTATCAATACAAAGATTCGGCAAGCATGTGGTAAAGGCAGGGTGGTTATAGTGAGCGATTTTGGGCAGCATTTTCCATCCAGCGAATCCGGAATCGCAAGGCACGGTCGGGCAGCTGAAAATCGAAGCTAGTGCCGTTCATCTGGCGGAATGCCATACTCCGGGGCCTCGACCGCGGTGTGAGTACATTCAACATCGCACATACAACAAACGCTGTTGGCATATCACTAACGGACCCGCCCCACGATTCTCCAGGGCTCCCACAATGATGCACTCCTGCCAGGACGAATAACTGACGGCGAGGTTGACCTGTGGTTTGAAAATCGGGGAACAAGCGCAGTGGCTGCTGAGGGAGAGAGAGAGGAGGTAGGACAGGTTCCCAAAGGTGTGACCATGGGCTTCCGGTCCTGTCGCTGGCATGACTGGCTGGGGGTGGCATCTGCCAGGGCTAGGGGGAGTAGCTGCGGGTGACCAAGGGATGGGCTGTGTGGTTGGGGTGTCCGCACATGGCCAGGGTGTCCAGGTATGGACCATCTTTGTCGCGGCCTGCAAGGCAGCCATCCTGCTGCGCCTCCCACTGACCGCCCACCATGGACCTTAGTTGCACATAGCGACACCGGCCATATGGATGCCCACACCCCACCTCCACCCCTCCTCCATCACAACAGCCCCCCTCCCCACCAACCTCCCCCCCCCCCCCCCCACACACCACAACTGGACGTCACCCTACCAGTGGAGCATAACGCGGCCCACCCAAGAACAACGGCCACATTTGCCCCTACAGGGAGGTGCCGAATGGGGGCCATGGAGGGTACCACTGACAGGGGTGGCCTCAGCCACTGGTACCCCGAATGGCAGGGACGGATGCTGGGGCCAGGGCCCCTCACAGTTCCGGGCACTAACGGGACCAGGGGTGTGGTACAGAGAGCAGACTGCCAGAGAGAATGGTCTGCGATGGGTGTATGAGAAGAGGGAGGGAGGGGAACATGCAGGGGCAGGGGCTGCCGTGTGGACTGTTGAACCTGGGTGAGCACGGGGGTATGCACAATGCATGCCTGCCTTCCACCCCCTGCAGACAATGGATTTCGGAATCCAACCAGGAATGGTTGGCATCTGACTTGCCGCACTGAGGCTGTACGTTCAGCAGCTGCTCGGGGAGGTCTCTCCAGAGGAACAGGAGTTAGCCGGTGAGAATGAAGAGCTGGCCACCCAACAGGTTGAGGAGGAGATCGAAAGGAGGCACTGCATCAGACCTCGTGTGTACTGGCAATGCCTGTCATTCGAGAACCTGTGGGGCCGGGCATGCCGTTGAAGACTCTGCCTGAGCAGGGGGACCGTACGGCATATATGGTGCATCATGGCACACCTGGAACTGCGAGAGTATGGGGGAGGACACCCCCCTCCAGTGGCTGTCAAGGTGAACATTTTTGCCAGGGGGTCCTTCCAGGCGTCGAGTGGGGACCTGTCTAAGATCTTATAGGCCTCAGTGCACAGGTGCATCCCTGCCATCTCGGAGGCCCTGTATGCCCGGTCGGCACAATATATCAGCTTCAATGTGGGCCAGATCCACCAGGCCAGCGGGGTTTGCAGCCATCCCCGGGGTATCCCAGGTCCCGTGGTTGATCGACAGGATGCATGTTCCCCTATGAGCACTGGCTCATGAGGGGCTGACCGTTACAAACCACAACAGGTACCATTCGATGAACATGCAGCTGGTGTGTGACCACAAGATGCACATCATGTATGTCTGGGTCCGATACCCAGGCAGCGTGCACAACGCCTTCATCCTGGCACGCTGGATGGTACACTACGCCTTCGACGTGCACGCCTGGGTGAGGCGTTGGTTCTTGGGCATTAGGGATTATCTGCTGCGGTCGTGGCTGATGACTCCCATCTGGAGGCCACAGACCAACACAGAGACCCCCTTCAATGACACCAATGCCATGACCGAGGCCTTTATCGAGCAGTGCATCAGCGTCCTAAAGATGCGGTTCAGGTGCCTGGACCACTCTGCAGGGACCCTCCAGTATAGCACTCGGAGAGACTCCCACATTGTGCTGCCCTGTTGCGTCCTCCACAACACTGCACAACAGAACGGTGACATGCTAGAGGAGGCGGATGAACAGCAGGCTTAGTCCGATGATGAGGATGCAGAGGGCCAGGATGGGCAGGGAATGTGGCCCATGCAGGCACAGGAGCCCGCACAGCATGTGCGGCAGGGCTGGCGTGCACGAGATGCTCTAATCGCCTCCAGGTTTGCCGACTAAGGGGCTTGGATGACGGTGACACAAATATCCAGTCCCACCCCCACAACCCACCCTTCCAAGCTGACCACCCCCTCCCATGTTCACTCTCCCAGCACCAACCCCTCACCCCCCACTCCACCCCCCCCCCCCACCCCACCCCACACCCCTCCCCCGCACGTGCATTCCTCCCTCCGTGATTCATACCTTCCTCACTACAAGGTGCAGGCACTCAGTTGGCAGTAACAGTGGGTTTGGTCCATGGGATGGAGGATGATAATGATCCACTTTGCGATGAGCTCTGGTGCTGCACATAGTTCGACAATGTCTGACTCCTGCCCATGGTAGTACTTCCCACCTTCTGCTGGGTGATCCCTGCATGCGAGCTGGCCATTCCATCACACTGTCACATCGAACCCTTAGGGTGGTGAGGGTGGGGATGGGGTCTGGGGTGCGGTGCAGGGTGGAGGGGGAGGGTGACGGGGCCAGGTACCGGGGTGATGAGTGGTGTCTGACCCATGGTGTGGTGATGAGTGGTGTCTGGGCCCTGGCCCATGCCCACCTCCAGTGGCCATCCATTCCCCTGCTCCCCCCCCCCCCCCCCACAGCACCCAGCACTCATTCTGCAGCCAGCATAGCCCTCCTACACACCGTTTTGACAGAGTCTCGAGGCAGATCAGAACGTTTGTGAACAGGTGAACATGTTTCTACAGGTTTGTGCACTAGCCCCTAACACTATCCTGTGTGCTGCACCCATGCCAACGTAACTAGTGTCTAAATTTCTGGCCTTAAAGGCCCCAGCAATCCATTGAGGTGGTTCCCCAGGCAGTACATCGGGTGGAGGCGGCCTGCTGCGATTCCCGGCCATTCTCTGGAGCAACCGGGCCTGGATGGGCCCGGCAGTCTCTCGGGTATTCCAGGTAGCGTGCTGCCACTCTATTCTGCCCACTGCCCATCAGATACTAATAACAATCTCTTATTGTCACAAGTATGAAGTTACTGTGAAAAGCCCCTAGTCGCCACATTTCGGCACCTGTTCGGGTAAGTCAATACAGGAACTGAACCCGTGCTGCTGGCCTTGTACTGCATTACAAACCAGCTGTCTAACCCACTGAGCTAAACCACTTTCTTCAGGAACGTCGCACTAAACGTAGCTACAGAAAATTCACTGAATTCATTTATTTTGTTACCATTTGTATCATAGTTCATTGGTTATCTTTCCACGTGTTCATCTTGTAATAAATGATCGAGTCAAAGAACTAGACGTTCTGTGTTGATCATTAATTCAGCCATAAAACAGAATATAACATGGTACCAGGAGTTTGGCGCAATTAAAAATAACCATGGCGAATACGGGATGAAACAGGCTGAAGAAAGAAAAAAGAAAATTCTTCTTCCAACCTGATAGACGTTGGCAACTGGAAGTCAACGCAAGGAAAGACTATGAAGTTAGAGATGGAAGGTCTGAAGGCACCCCACCAGTTTCAAGTCACTGGTAATGTAGATGAGAATTGACATGTTTTAAAGCAGCAAATCAGACTCTATGTTGCAGCCCTTGCCCTGCAGGCACAGCTTGACGAGAGACATATTGCGTTGCTGCTCACAGTAGCAGGTCCTCAAGCAATCGAAATTTACAATACCTTCGTGTTTGACAGCGAGAGCAAGAACTTCAATGGCGTATTGCTGTCCGAAGAAAAATGAAACCTTTAGAACCTTACATATTTTGTGCGCGTACCCAAAAAGCAGGCAAACCTTTTGATAGTTTATTAACCGACTTGCAGTTAAAGGCACAGTCGTGCAATTTTAGTACTTTAAAGTCGCCGATGATCCACGATCAGATAGCGTTCAGAATATCAAATGACAAGCTATGTGAGAGGCGATTAAGGGAAAAAGAGCTTCAATTAGAAAACGCGATCAAGATTTGTCATGCAAGTGAGCTGGCTTCACCGCAGCTCAGTATGCCCAACCTGACACATTTCAGCTCCAGTCTGGGAGAAGGCACCAGTGCCATCGGCACTGTGACGCAGTTGAATAAGTAATGTGGTCTCAGTGTGGGCGGCCATTATAAGCGGTCATTTTCTACCGGCGATGTGGCAATCGACATGGGCCACGGCAATGTCTAGCATTTGGGAAGGTGTGTTTCAAGGGTGGCCGAACAAACCATTTTTGCGAACCAATGGGTGGGTGTCTCTGTCCCTCTGGTGCAGTGCGCCGGCGGGATACTCCGTTTCACTGGCTGATCAATGGGGTTTCCCATTGTGGGGCAGCCGCACGCCATTGAGAAACCCCCGGGCTGCCGGCAAGACAGAGAATCCCGACGGCGGAGACTTCAGCCCAATGTTCTTTGTGTCCCGAAGTGGACCACACAGGATCAGCCAATGCAATTGATGAGATGTCCGTTGAAGACCTATTTTTTGTTGATCTGATTTTGTCCAGTTCTCCAACGAAAGACGAGGCGTGTATCGTTATATCAGATGAGAATGAGCCGCTAATTGAGGCTGAAACACAAAGTGAAGAAGCAATGCCTAATGTTGAGGACATTGATCCAACTAAGACACCGGAGTGCAAGGGTGTGCAGATCATTCCTGAAGTCGCAGACTTGCCTGCAACTGCGAAAGCGTCCAAAAGTATCCCGACAGTGAATGCCTTACCCGTTGAGTGGCATGCAGCACAGTGTACAAGCGCAAGCACCATAGATCAACCAAAACTCCTCAATCCAACAAAGGCCCCAGAATCAGCTATTGTGACAGAAGAGCCAGAGTCAGCTTGCACAGTAAAAGATCCTGAAGCAGCCATTACAACAAGGGATCCTGAACTGGCCAATCCCATAGCAGAGTCCAGCAGCAAGAAGGATACCACTAGAGTCAAAAAGAAGAGGAGACAGAATCAGCAGATCATTCAAATGAGAAGGAAGGAGAAGAGTTGAGGCCACAGTTGGTCGACAGGGTGGCACCCGCGACAGTGAAGGCACAAGCAGCAGTCAATATGCAAGAAAAAAACACTGAGACGGAGTAGGAAGCATCGCTTCAAAAGTTTTTTTAAGTTGGTGACGCAAAAAAGACACCAGCCAAGATTCACTGCTCAAGATGCAAATGGGCTTGAACCCATGATGCCCTCACATAAGCAAATGAGCCAAGCTGACTCGATACTGCAGACTAGTATGGCAGTCACAAACTTTTCTACTGCATTTGGAGAGACCAAAGCTGAACAACTACTGTTTCTTTTCTTTTTTTAAATAAATTTAGAGTACCAATTAAGGGGCAATTTAGCGTGGCAAAACCACCTACCTTGCACATCTTTGAGTTGTGGGGGTGAAACCCACGTAAACACACGGAGAATGTGCAAACTCCACACGGACAGTGACCCAGAGCTGGGATCGAACCTGGGACCTCGGCGCCGTGAGGTCACTAACCACTGCACCACCGTGCGGCCCCCGAACAACTATTCTAATAATCCATGTTGTGTTGCTTCCATTAATAATCTTTTTACTGTTTAATAAGCTTATTTAGCAGTTAAGGCGTAAGTCAAAACCCAGTGTAATATTATTCTGCCAACTACAAAGAATACCTTAGGATATATCATAAAATTAGAACCTGAAGATAATTTTCTGTTTTTTCCTTTGGCACACTGTGAAGTTACCCAGCTGTCTAAGTAAGTGTAAGCACTGTCCGGGACTGAGGGACATAGAGCAATTTGAATCACAGCACAGAAAAAAAAGTCTTAGATGATGTCACAAATGTACTATCCTCCGACATGTCTGTTTAAGTGAATTTGATATATCGATCAGTTTCCAGAGCCATGAATGCTCTTGTTTTAGATGAATCTGCAGATGAATCAGTGGCAAACACCACAACAATGATGGGAGGGTGACGCTGACATTTAAATGGCAGCTAATTGAGACAATAGCCAAATTAAGTTTATGAATCTTGCCGGATATTGTTTATAATTCAGTGGTTCGTCAGGGCTCAGAAACTCTCATCCTTACCACAGTATCAAACTGAAATTCATTATTGTTTTGATATTTTAAAATGTTGGAAAACGAACAACGCTGGCCTTTACAAAACACCCCATTAGCATTGACTTTTCATTTTTCTCTTTGTCCCACCATCTTCTCCATTTAAGCAAATGCCTCAATTGGGAAAATGCACTCACATGCTCAAAGGGGTACTTTGTGTTATGTGCAATGCAGTGTGCCGAGAATAGTGTTAACACCATTTAAGAGGAAAATTGTGTCCACTGTCTGAGTGATGGCTTTCATTTGCCGGCATTATGGTGACCACAGTTCAAGCACAAGATGCATTCATCATTTAAATGAGCGATCATTTTTCTGGGCTTAAAAGCCGAGAGTGTTGAATTGTGTTGTGTGCTACCTCATGTGGATGTAATAGCTCTGAGGATTTCCAGAATTTATTTAATATTTAATCAGACAGCACGCCAATAGAATCAATGCATGTAATGAACTTAAGAAAATCAAATGGATGCAAACATGAAAGAGGGGGCGGGATTTTCCGACACCCTGCCGGGTCGGAGAATCCCCGGGGAGCGGCGTGAATCTTGCCCCGCCGCCCCGCCGCCGGCCGCTGTATTCTCAGCCGGCAAAAAAATCGCATGGCGTGCCACCCAGAATGGCGAGAATCAGCGCGGCGCAATGGGCCCCGGGGCTGCTTCAGATCTCCGGCCCGAATGGGCCGAAGTCACGCTGACATGACCCCAGGTCACACCGGCGTAAATTAAACATGCTTTTTAACGGCGTCAACCAGTCGTGCTGGCTGACGCCGGCGAGCGAGGAGGTAGGGGTCAGCGTGGGGCGGTTGCCGGAGAGTAAACGGCACAGCCATAGCTGGGGGTGGGGGAGGGGGAGGGGTCCCGGGTGCCAGTGGAGGGTGCTCCCCAGGGCCGAGGGTGCGTGCCTGTGATTGGGGTCGATGCCAGGGGGTGGGGGAGGGTGGGTTTGGGTTGGGGTGGTGAGGGGTTGGAGGGGTGCCATGGCACAGGAGTGCCGTGGCCCGGGAGTGCCGGGGACCAGAGTGCCGGGGATCAGAGTGCCGTGGCTCGGGGTGCCAGGGATGGAAAGTGCCAGGGATGGGGGCTGCCATGGCTCGGGAATGCCGGGGATCGGAGTGCTGGGGATCAGAGTGCCGGGCATGGGGGCTGCCGTGGCTGGGAGTGCCGTGGCTCAGGAGTGCCGGGAATGGGAGTGCCAGGGATGGGGGCTGCCATGGCTCGGGAGTGCTGTGGCTCGGGAGTGCCGGGGAAGGGAGTGTTGGGGATGGGGGATGCTGTGGCTTGGGAGTGCCGTGGCCCGGGAGTGCCGGGGATGGGAGTGCCGGGGATGGGGGCTGCCGTGGCTGGGAGTGCCATGGCTCGGTAGTGCCGGGGATGGGAGTGCCGGGGATGGGGGGTGCCGTGGCTCGGGAGTGCCGGCGATGGGAGTGCTGGGCATGGGGTCTGCCATGGCTCGGGATGCCGTGGCTTGGGAGTGCCGCGGATGGGGGGTGCCGTGGCTCGGGAGTGCTGTGGCTCGGGGGTGCCAGGGATGGGAGTGTTGGGGATGGGGGCTGCTGTGGCTCAGGAGTGCCGTGGCTCGGTAGTGCCGGGGATGGGAGTGCCGGGGATGGGGGGTGCCGTGGCTCGGGAGTGCCGGCGATGGGAGTGCTGGGCATGGGGTCTGCCATGGCTCGGGAGTGCCGTGGCTCGGGAGTGCCGGGGATGGGGGGTGCTGTGGCTCGGGAGTGCTGTGGCCCGGGAGTGCAGGGGATGGGGGGTGCCGTGTCTCGGGAGTGCTGTGGCTCGGGAGTGCCAGGGATGGGAGTGCAGGAGATGGGGGGTGCCGTGGCCCGGGAGTGCCGGGGTTGGAGGGTGCCGGGGATGGGAGAGACACGATGGGGGGTGCCGGGGATGGGGGGTGCCGGGGATGGGGGGGCGGGGCTTTGCCTGGCCAGGTGCCAGCTGGCAACAGTGGCGACCATGCAGCCCATGGCACCTGGCTGCGGAAGGGGGGTATGGGCAATGATGACATGTCATCTACCCCCACCCCCTGCAGACCATTATGTTTGGGCATCACACAGCAATGTGGTGAGAGCCGCTCTTCTACATGTTGCCCTATGGGAGCTGGAGCAGGAGCGGGCCTGGGAGGCGGCGGAGGCTGCCGCAGAGGAGCCTGCCGCAGAGGGGCAGGTGGCAGCCGCCCAGGCTGGAGGGCCGCCCGCCCGACAGGACGAGGAGAAAGAGGAGGAGGAGGAGGTGGTGGTGGCGCCACGGCGACGGAGGCGCCCGAGGAGGCCCCGTGTGTACCAGTGCCACTCGTTTTTACCAGGACCTCACGGACCGGGCATGCAGAAGGAGACTCAGGATGAGCCGGGAAATTGTCACCCATATCTGCCACCTCATGGCACACCTGGCACCACGTGGCACTGGAGGAGGACACCCGTTGGCCGTCAAGGTTACGGTGGCCCTGAACATCTACGCGACAGGGTCATTCCAGTCGCCGAGTGGGGACCTGTCTGGCATCTCCCAGGCATCGGTGCAAAGGTGCATCCGTGCAGTGACTGACGCCCTGTACGACATCGCGGACCACTATATTCAGTTCCCTGTGGACTGTGTCCACCAGGATGCCCGGGCAGCGTGCTTCGCTGTCATGGCCAGGATACCCATGGTCCAGGGGGCGATCGATGGGATGCACGTCACCATGCGGCCACCAGCGGTTAACAGGACCGTGTTCACGAACAGGAAGGGGACCTACTCCATGAACGTGTGGGTGGTCTGTGACCACCAGATGAGGATCATGAACGTCTGCGCCCGTTGCCGGGCAGTGTACATGACCTGTTCATATTGGCACAATCGTTCATCCCCGCCATGTTCGAGGGAAACCCCCCACCACCGCCCCCCCCCCCCCCCCCCCCCCCGGGCTGAGGGGCTGCTTGCTGGGCGAAAAAGATTACCCGTTGCGGTCATGGCTGATGACGCCTATATGGAGGCCACAGACTGACGCGGAAAACCGCTACAATGATGCCCATGCAGCGACCAGGGGTGTGGTCGAGAGGTGCTTTGGGCTGCTGAAGATGCGCTTCAGGTGCCTGGACCTCTCTGGAGGGGCCCTCCAGTACCCGTCAGATAGTGGTCTGCTGTGTCTGCACAATATAGACCAGCAGAGGGGCGATGCTGGAGGTAGAGGAGGGGGAGGGGAAGCAACACGATGAAGGGCAGGCCTCCCAGATGAGGAGGATGGGGGCAATGTACCGGACAGACGGGCTGGACATGGACGGGAGGCTACCCACCGTTACCGGCCAGCGGGCACGGGATGGGTTGATAGCCGTACGGTTCACAGACTAGGGAATCGCCGAGTATGGCCACGGACAGCACTGTACGGCACCAGCCTACCACCCTCACCCCACCCACCATCAACCACCCTCACCCCGCTCACCACCGCATCACCCACATGTGCACCACCCCTCCATTGCAGATCCACCTGCGGCACAACGGGCCGGGCTCACACGGTCGCCGGTGGAAGCGTGTCTGTTGCAGGCCATGGAGGATGGTGACAACCCGCTCTGCGATTAGCTGCGGGCTCTACATCGTTGGACAATGTCTGACCCATGGCCACAGTACCACCCTCCACCTGGACCGTCCCTGCATGCGGCCCTGACACTGCAGCACACGGTCCCGTCGTCTGCCCGGGGGGGGTGGCGAGGGCGACCCGGGGAGGGACACTCACCTGAGGCCGACATTCTATCACCCCTCACACACACACTGGCGCTCATCGCACACCCCGGCGCTCATCGCACACCCCACCCCCGCACGCATCGGACAGAGCACCGAGGCAGCTTCTGTAGGTGTGAAAGTGATTTTAATGACAAACAGTTCATATACGTGCCCAGCCCCTAAAACTAATCTGTGCCCTGCACCCATGCCAACTTACTCAGTGTCTAATTTTTTGGCCTTCCGGGCCCAATGACTACGTCTAGGCGGTTCCCCAGTCGGTACAGCAGAACTGGAGGTGGACGCCTGTGATTCCTGCCCTGTGACTAGGGACCTCTTTGGCGGCTGTTTCCTGGGGCGGCCCGGCCTGGATGGGCCAGGCTGCGGCTCGGGCGACTGGGATGGTGAGCTGCCAGCCTGTCCTGCCCGTTGCCCACCAGATGCACCTGGGAGGGAAGAGGGTGGGAGGTGGGGAGGCCGAGGTGTCGTGGTTTTCCGGGACTGCTCCTGCAGGGGGACCCGGAACGGGCCCAGCACCTCCTCCTCCCTCGGGGTGCCCGATGGCCCCCGGGGCTCTCCATGGGTCGGGGGTGCGAACGGATCCAGCACCCAAGGCACCCCCGCCATCTGGCGCTGCCAGTCCTGAATGCCCTCCCTGGTATCGACAAGGGTCTGCAAGTTTGCAGCCATGGAGTTCAGAGAGTTGGCCATCCCTGGCTGTGTCTGGGTGACGCCGGCCAGCACCTGGGCAATGGCACCGATACCCTCAGCGATGGCCTGCTGAGTCTGGGCCGCGGCCTGCTGAGACTGGGCCAAGACCTGCTGAGACTGGGCCACGGCCTGCTGAGACTGGGCCAAGACCTGCTGAGACTGGGCCACGGCCTGCTGAGACTGGGCCACGGCCTGCTGAGACTGGGCCAAGGCCTGCTGAGACTGGGCCATGGCCTGCTGAGACTGGGCCACGGCCTGCTGAGACTGGGCCACGGCCTGCTGAGACTGGGCCACGGCCTGCTGAGACTGGGCCACGGCCTGCTGAGACTGGGCCACGGCCTGCTGAGACTGGGCCACGGCCTGCTGAGACTGGGCCACGGCCTGCTGAGACTGGGACATGGCCTGCTGAGACTGGGCCATGGCCTGCTGAGACCGGGCCACGGCGTTGAGCGCTTCTGCGATCAGCAGCTGATTCTGGCTCATGGCCTCCTGTGAGAGGGCAGCCATGTCCTGGGCCACTGACGCCCCAGTCCTTGCATACTGCGACCCATGTCTGACACCGTCGCACTCATTGCCTCCACCGCGGACGCCACCCGTGCGGTTTCGGCCTGGGTGGCAAGCATGACCGGCACCACTCCCTGCTCCTGGACACGGGTGGACTCCTCCACTTGCGACTGCAGCTGCTGCAAGCCGGCCATCACCCCCTTCGATCGTCCCTAAGTCCGTGACTGTACCGGGTCTATGGGTGGGTGTGGTAACTCCAGGAACCCGGGACCCGTCTGGGCGGCAGATGGTTGCTGGGGCCGGGCTGCTCTCCGACCATCCGGCCCCTCGGCTGCTCCTACCTGCTGAACCGGGACGGCTGTGTTGTGCGCACCAGTTAGTGTACCAGAAGCCTCATCGCTAAAGTGCCCAACGGAGGTGAGTGTCTCTGCGATGGTGGAGGGTGTAGGACATAGCAGTGGCGTAATGGCAAAGTCCTCATCCGACCCGAAGTCCGGGGTCCCCTGGGGTGGTGTCTCCTGTCTGTCGGTCCCCTGTGTGTGGGTGTCCTGGGTGGGTGTGTCCTGTGTGTCGGTGTCCTGGGTGGTTGTGTCTTGTGTGTCAGTGTCCTGGGTGGGTGTGTCCTGTGTGTGGGTGTCCTGGGTGGTTGTGTCCTGTGTGTCAGTGTCCTGGGTGGGTGTGTCCTGTGTGTCGGTGTCCTGGGTGGGTGTGTCCTGTGTGTCACTGTCCTGGGTGGGTGTGTCCTGTGTGTCAGTGTCCTGGGTGGGTGTGTCCTGTGTGTCAGTGTCCTGGGTGGTTGTGTCCTGTGTGTCAGTGTCATGGGTGGGTGTGGCCTGTATGTCAGTGTCCTGGGTGGGTGTGTCCTGTGTGTCAGTGTCCTGGGTGGGTGTGTCCTGTGTGTCAGTGTCCTGGGTGGGTGTGGCCTGTGTGTCGGTGTCCTGGGTGGGTGTGTCCTGTGTGTCAGTGTCCTGGGTGGGTGTGTCCTGTGTGTCAGTGTCCTGGGTGGGTGTGTCCTGTGTGTCAGTGTCCTGGGTGGGTGTGGCCTGTGTGTCAGTGTCTTGGGTGGGTGTGCCCTGTGTGCCAGTGTCCTGGGTGCGTGGTCCTGTATGTGGGTGTCCTGGGTGGGTGTATCCTGTGTGTCAGTGTCCTGGGTGGGTGTGTCCTGTGTGTCAGTGTCCTGGGTGGTTGTGTCCTGTGTGTCAGTGTCATGGGTGGGTGTGTCCTGTGTGTCAGTGTCCTGGGTGGGTGTGGCCTGTATGTGGGTGTCCTGGGTGGGTGTGTCCTGTGTGTCAGTGTCCTGGGTGGGTGTGGCCTGTATGTGGGTGTCCTGGGTGGGTGATTCCTGTGTGTCAGTGTCCTGGGTGGGTGTGGCCTGTATGTGGGTGTCCTGGGTGGGTGATTCCTGTGTGTCAGTGTCCTGGGTGGGTGATTCCTGTGTGTCAGTGTCCTGGGTGGGTGTAGCCTGTATGTGGGTGTCCTGGGTGGGTGTGTCCTGTGTGTCAGTGTCCTGGGTCGACTGGGACGGGGGTCTGGGAGGGCCTCCCGGTCGCTGGGTGTGGCTCTCCGGCGTCGCTGCACTGGCACTAGATGGGGAGGCATACGGCTGACGGTCCGCGTCTATCACTGGCTCGTGGGTGCCTGGCACTGGGTGGGGGCGTCGTATGCCTGACCACCCAGGTCGGTCACTGCCCTGTGGATGCCCTGGCACTGGGAAGGGGCGTCGTATGCTGACAGCTCAGGTATATCCCTGTTTTGTGGGCGCCCTGGCACTGGGTGGGGGCGTTGCATGCCTGACGGCCCGGGTCATTCCATGTCCTGTGGGCGCCCTGGCACGTCCTGGGGGCAGTCAGCATCCGCAGGGACGGGTGGGTCGACGTTTGGTCCTGCAATCCACAATACAGCATGCATGGATAGACACCAGATGAGGATGGGGGAATGGATAGGGGAATGGGGGAAGGGGGGATGGGAGGAAGGGGGGAAGGGGGGATGGAGGAAGGGGGGCTGGGGGAAGGAGGGCAGGCAGTGAGGGGTCTCACTTGGTGCTGCGCCCCTGATCTCTGCATCCGCAACCTCCCGGTCCTCGGGTCTGCCTGCCAGGTCCAGGGCCCTCTCTTCATGAATGGTGAGGGGGCGCAATTCAGGTGGACCCCTCCGGTCCTCTCACGCTCCCGGTTGTTATGGGCGCCCTTCCCCCGTTGGGGGGGGGGGTGACAGAGATAAAGGGCAGCAGTGTTAGGCGGACATATACTTGCAGACCAGCGGTTGTGTGTATGTTGGCATAGGTTCACACCCCATCCTGCCAATGCAGTCTGCATGGGTGGGTGCAGCCATGTCAGTTTCAGCTAGGGCTGTGTCGCCCATCCTTGAGGGGGAGGTGGACTGGTGGGGGAGGGGGAGTGGGAATGGGGGGGTATTCACCCTGGCTGCCCTGACCAGGTCATTGACCTTCTTCTGGCACTGGATGCCAGTCCTGGCTGTTACGGCCACGGCGTTGTCAGCCTCTGCCACCTCCCTCCACAGGCGCCAGCTGAGGTTAGGTGCGACCCTGCGGCCGTGTCCAGGGTACATGGCCTCCCTCCTCTGCTCCACTGCATCCAGGAGCGCCTCGATGTCCCGCTCCTGGAACCTCGGTGCTGCGCGGCAGGCGGCCATTTTGACGAATCTCCGAATTCTGTGCTGCAACGCCGCATTGACGGCGTGCACGTCTGTGATGGGTGACGCTGTCGCGATTGGCATCACGCCGCTGCTAGCCCCTTCCGAGTCGGAGGTTTCCCGAAGTTCCGGTTGGCCCGACGCCGGAGTGGTTCGCGCCTTTCTTGGCGCCGGCCTCGGGCCATCACGCCGATTGCGGGAGAATCCCGCCCATTGACTATTAAAAAATGTTTACATTTAGGATTGTAAGTGGGTGGCCATCCAGGAGAGGGTAGGAAGAATCTGTCGTGCAGGAATTCGCTGGGATTGTGACATTGTCAAACAATGTTTCAATAACAGCGCCAAGGACTGTAGTCTTGAGCACATTCATTCACCCACTGAAGCGACTGCAGAGTGGCGGGGCACAGCGAAGTATAGAAATGCTGTCGTCATCCAAGATTCAATAGTCAAGGGGACAGACTCGAGTGTCTGTAGCCACCGATATGAGTCTTGTGTGATACATTACCCCCCTGATGCCGAGCTGAAAGGACATCACCGATGGGATGCAGACTATTTTGTGGGGGTGGAAAGGCAATGGAAATAAGTTGAGATGCTTGTTGGAACTAATGACACACACAGGAAAAAGGATGCCTTCTGAAGCAGAGTTTAGAAGCTAGGGAGGAAGTTAAAGAGCAGGACTGCGATCTCTGGATTGCTCCCAGTGCCACGTTGTAGTAACCCAGGAGACATGAATAAGACTAAAGAGGTTTATTTTAACTGAAAAGATAAAGCCGCTACCGCAGTATACAACACTAATGTCCCAGCCCGGGACTATCGGAACTCCCAGTCCAGATCTGGGAGCAGCATTTAAAGGCTTCGCTGCCGGGGCCCAGCTAGGCGGTCTCCGTCCGCTATCACGGGTCGGTGAAGCGGATAGACAATCATCACTTCCTGGCAGAGCATCGAAGGGCCACTGATGGGGGCTCCTCTTCGACACTGACCTCCGGCCGAGGGACAGTGGTCTCAGTCTCCATTTCTGACCGCAAGTCTCCATCCTCGAGGGGGGCGACTCTCGTGTTTCTCATGGCCTGACTCTCCTGCCTGGAGCGGAGCGCATAGGATGTTGAGAGTG
Source organism: Scyliorhinus torazame (assembly GCF_047496885.1). Classification (NCBI taxonomy): domain Eukaryota; kingdom Metazoa; phylum Chordata; class Chondrichthyes; order Carcharhiniformes; family Scyliorhinidae; genus Scyliorhinus; species Scyliorhinus torazame. Next base: position 220,825,024 of record NC_092716.1, read on the forward strand.
TCGTCCCGTCCGGAGTTGTTTCAACAGCGGAGGATTCTTTGCTCCGATGATGGTTCACGTGTTTCCTTCTGGTCTGCCCTTTAGTCTTGACCTTGTACAAAACAGGGCCAGTCTTTTCCAATACAACTCCTGGGATCCAAGGAGGTCCATCTCCAAAGTTATATCTTCTGGATTAAAGGTCCTATCGGGCCTTCGGGTTTCAGCATTTCTTTTCTAGGCTTCTTATCTTGACTCCGTCTTTTCTCCTAGATTGTAAAACAATAGGCTGAGTCTGGTCTGGAATCGACGTCCCCTGAGCAGCTCCACCGGCTGAACTCCCGTTGTAGTTTCTGGCATGGTCCTGTATGTCATGATATTCAAACACACACATCATGATAGACACACCAACAGACAAATCAGAACACACAACACCACAACCAATGACAGAAAGATATAAAAGCACAGACACGACCCCCGGTGGTCAGTATTAGCTGCAGAGGAGAACCAGGACACATCTATTGCCAAACACACTCAGGGAGACAGCACGTGCAGAGTATCCAGAACGAACTGTATTATAAGAGTTATAATAAAATAGAGTTGTACCACATACAACTGTGTTGGCTCATCTGTGCACCAGAGCACCCAACACCACATGGTACAGGAGTGGATCGATACCTGCCGGCATACCTCAGTGTACACAGACAACCAGCAGTGCCCAGGCATGATGTACGAGCGCCCGGTTCCGCAGGCGCTCCAGTGCCACGGCGACCTCCGCGAAAACTGGCGGCGATTCCGGCAATGGTTCGAATTGTTCCTGGTGGCAGCTGAACTCAAAGACCTGGATGATAGGGAAAAAATTGAATTTCTCCTCACCATCGCCGGTGCAAGGGCAAGAGAAATATTCAGAAGGTTCAGGTTCTTCAGGAGGCAGCAAAGGTACGATTACCAGGCAGTCCTGGGCAAATTCTCCAAGTACTGTGAAGAAAACGCAATGCAATCGGCACATAAAGGTAAGAAAAGCTGCAGTACTCACCTTGTGGCTGGGATCCCGGAGCCCGAATTCCCAGAGGCCGAAATCCCGGGCCTGAGAGAAGGCTGGGTCGAGGTCGGCGGCCATCTTGCTAAAGGTATAACGCTAGCACAGTTGCGCGAGAAGTGCGCAGAACCGGAAGTTTTGTTTGCGCATGCGCGAGATGCTGCGCATGCGCAGTCAAGAAAACGGCCATCGGTAAAGGAACAGCGATCTGAGCATGCGCAGTCGCTTCCTACGTGCTACATACCGAGCGTCAGGATGTCAGAGGCCCCAGACTGCACGAATTTAAAAGGGAAATGTCCCAAATCAAAAAAACAAAAATCTGTTAAAGCTGTAAAACAACCTTCCCTCACCTGGAATGACAGCACAGTGCCGCAAATTGACCCAGGAGATGAATTTGACCTCCGAAGAACCCTCCGACAAGCAGTTACCTACGCACAAGCCGATGATTCCGACCTCGAATACTTCGATGACGATCTTTACAGTGTTTCCGGACCTCGCGAGCCCAATGATAGCTCCGTGGTCCTATATGACTATGACTCGGACGAACCTTTCGTGTTGCACATTGGCGGCCCCCACATTGAATCCGACGCAGATGCGGATTCATTTTTCGGATTTGAGGATCTTCAATCCAGCAGATATGACGTTCCAACTTATCAGTACCGGATGATGCTGCAGCCTGACATTAACAGACAGGGAGCGGTGCAAGCACACGGAGAGTGCCCTGCTGCCACACAGAGCGTGGTCCACGTCCCGCTCAACGTTCCCGACTCTATGAAAGAAGACATGCAAGACTCCAGAGTGCAGTCCTCGCATGAACCAGAAGTGACTCCAGTGTCACAAGCTTCCACAGCAAGCTCGTGGACAGACTCCACAATTGCAGAAATGCAAGACTCCAGAGCGCAGTCCTTGCACGAACAAGAAGTGACTCCAGTGTCACAAGCCTCCACAGAGAGCTCGTGGACAGCCTCCATGATAGAAGCAACGCAAGACTCCAGAGCGCAGTCCTTGCACGAACAAGAAGTGACTCCAGTGTCACAAGCCTCCACAGAGAGCTCGTGGACGGACTCCACGATGGAAGGAACGCAAGACTCCAGAGCGCAGTCCTTGCAGGAACAAGACCATGAGGGTCTAGCAACCTCTCCTGACCAACCAGCGGCAGACGATGCAAGTCTGCCATGCTCACGTGAACAGCAAGAAGGCTATAACAGCCTACCATGCTCCACTACACAGCAGCATGAACATGACGGTCTCTCATGCTACAATGAAGGGCACAGCGCTGAAGACTGTTCAAGCCCAACTGAAGACAAGCCAAAGGAATCGCCTCGTCCAAGCCCGAAGAAAAAAGGTTTATGCGCTGACCTTCAGGATCATTATAGCCGAACAGAGATTAATAATGCTGCACGGCCACAGAAGGATGCTGAGGATTTGCTAACGAAATTAATTGAATGTTTAACTTGCAAGGAGCAGACTGAGAATTGCCAGTGTTTTAGTACGGATCGAAAAAATGGACAAGACATTGATCCTCAGGTAATGGAAATAACACAACCTGAATCATATCTACAGCAGGGACAAATGTCTCCCTTCAACACAACACCGCAAAATCCCAACTTCGGAGACCAGCAGTTAGTCAGTAATGACTCTTCAAACCTTGAGGGGAACATTAATTGCATTGAACCTATACACGCTCCACTGATTATTGAGCAGAACATTGGAGCAAGAATCCTGAGGACACCGACATCGAGTAGCCAGATAACGAATTTAAAACCCACAGCAGTGTCAAGTGAACCAAGTGTGCTTTCCACTAATGGTGAAGATGCAGATAAGGTCGACCCGATTATCCATTGTACCACACTAACCCCAGTGATTAAGCAGTTATGTATGGGGAGTATAAGGTGGGCAATTGAGAACAGTAAAAGAGAGACTGTGACCATGCCAGTCCCAGCAAAATCAGACCCAGAGACCATGAAGGCATGTACATTAGACAAAGATACACATGAGGCACCTGAGAAGAAAAGTGAAACGGAATGTTCTTTGGAAAATAGTACAATGTCGATAGAAACATTGGATCCTATATTCGAGACCATACCTATGGGAGAATTTGGGGGTAATAAACAAGGTTCTGCAATGTCTGGGGGAAGATTTAAAATTCCAAAGAAGAAAAGCCCAAATGAAGGACAACGGCAAGACAATGACAGTCCACCGACATGGTGTGCACCACCAGATGAAAACTCTGACAATTTACCCAACCCTAGTGAACAGCAAGCTGCTAATGAGGATCTATCCACGGGATGTGAGACGAGTGACGACAGCATCCCACTTCCCATGCAAAAGGTGCAAGGTGACAGACCTCGCCTAGTGCGTACCGAGGCACTCGACGATCACGGTGGGACCACTGACGACTGCGGTGGCAGCGCACCGCTTCCACCCTCGATGGCTCGACCCTCTCCACTGGTTGGTGCATTCCTGCATGTTCCGACTCCAGAAGTGCAGCTTCAGGGAATCTCGGCTGCCTCCAGTGAACCTGTTGGGACTCCGGACGGGGGGCATCGACGGAAGGCAGACCGGACTCCAGATGGGGAGCAGCCAAGCGCCGACTCTGATTCGCGCACGCCAGACCTTGCTCCGGACGGGCGGTGTCACGGCCTCGGTGATGGCACGCTCAGGGTGACGGCGGATGCCACGGCGACAGGGAATGGATCGCGTGGCAGTCCCACTGGGTCGGCAGTGGCAACCAGCACCGGCGGTCCAAGATGGACACACCAATTCGCGCCATCGCCAGACGTTGATGCGAGCAACAATTCTCTCTCCAAGGCGACATGCTTCGACGTTTCTCTGCGGAGTCGCCCTTCCGGCACAGCAGGTGGCCGGAACCAGCGTACACGGTCTCGGCCAACTTCCACATCTGGCACAGTCATCGCCTTGCATGATATTAGTGATGGTGCTACTTCGATGGCAACGACCCATCGGCTACAAGATGCCGTCCACCACAAACATAAAAAGAAAAAGACTCCACCTTGTTCCTGGCATGCAGGGCGGATGGATTGGTGCGTAGGCGCAATCAGCGAGCTTTGCGCCGCCTTCCACGCTCGCAACTGAACCGTACGCACACGCCGGATCCTCCACTGGTTCCCAAGGATGACTTCGTGGAGATGCCACGGATCATGCCCCTTCCATCGCCACCAGAACCAAATCTCCACAGCTGAACCGGCTTGAGGACCAGCCCATTCTTGAGGCGGTCACCCATTAGACTGGACTTATAACGCTGTTCATACGTTCAAAAAGTCAAACACTTCTGTATTATAACCTGTTGTTGTTTATTGTTCCAGATATCGTCTGACCAGACCAATGTTCAAGTTTTTTTTTTTTTCTCTCGCATCCAAGTTTTGTTATGGTACAACCTTGTTAGTGTGACGCACCCGACATCGCCCCATGTAAATAGTTACGTCATATACACACGCTGTACATAACACACACACACACTCTTCGATGCACTCACGACACAATTATATTTATAACCACGTAGGCACATATCTTTGTAAAAAGGGGGGATGTCATGATATTCAAACACACACATCATGATAGACACACCAACAGACAAATCAGAACACACAACACCACAACCAATGACAGAAAGATATAAAAGCACAGACACGACCCCCGGTGGTCAGTATTAGCTGCAGAGGAGAACCAGGACACATCTATTGCCAAACACACTCAGGGAGACAGCACGTGCAGAGTATCCAGAACGAACTGTATTATAAGAGTTATAATAAAATAGAGTTGTACCACATACAACTGTGTTGGCTCATCTGTGCACCAGAGCACCCAACACCACACTGTAGTCAAAGAGGAACCGGGCCACTTTGGTGTTTGGAGAACCAGCGGTCTGTTTCTTCATGCCGTTATTAAATGTCTGGACCGCCCACCTGGCGAGGGCGTTGGAGGATGGACGGTATGGCGCCTTTCGGATATGTTTAATCCTGTTGGACTTCACAAGTGACTGGAATTGCTGCTGGCGAAGGGGGTCCCATTATCTGATACGAGGACCTCTGGTATCCCATGAACACAAAATGTTTGCTGGAGTTTCTCTATGGTCATGTTGGCAGTCATGGAGGACATCCAGTGTATGTTCATTCATTTAGAATGGGCACTGACCAAGATTAAAAACATTGATCCCTTGAACAGCCCAGCGAGGTCCGCATGTACCTGTGCCTAAGGTCTCCCCGGCAATTCCCACGGTTGCAGTGAGGCCGGAGGTGGGAGCTTCTGGCTCTATTGACACGAAGGGCACTGTTTCAGCAAGTTCTCAATGTCAGTGCCAAGCCCAGGCCACCAGACAAAGCTCGTTGCAAGCATCTTCACCTTGGAGACCCCTGGGTGACCATTGTGTAACTCTGTCAAGATTGGGCACTGACCTGGGTGGGGGACAACCACCTGGGCTACCCATAGCATGATGCATCTTCCACGCTCAATTCTTGGTTTGGGGATAGGAAGGGCTTCATATCCTCTGTGGGGTGCCCTCGAATTCCGTCACTTAGGATCATGTGGCGCAGTTTAGTCAGCGTGGGTCCTCCGGGTCCAGGCCTGTTTGGTGGATACAGGCAGGGTATCCAGGAAATTTGATGCCATTATGACTTCTTCCATTACTGGCGGAGGAGCCAAGCTTGAAGGCAGTGGTCGGCGGCTCTGGGCATCAGTGTTGTAATGTGTGTGCCAGGGCAGTGTTCATAGGAGTACTCATGGGCTGATATAGTGCCCAATGTTGGATCCAAGCCCAGGCGATTGGGGCAAAGAGTGGGGGGGGGGGTTTGCTGGGGTGCTTTGTCCTCCTTAAAAAGGGGTTTATGAGTTTATGATCTGTGATTATCATAAAGTGTTGGCCGTAGTCTTACGGATTGAATTTCTTTACTCCAAATATCATGGTCAGTCCCTCTTTGGGCATAGCATCATTCCGCATCTGCCAAGATTCGTGATGCATTTGCAATTGGTTACTCGGCACCAGTGTCGCATTGCTGGGAGAGAGTTGCCTCAGCTCCATACGGAGAGGCATCACACATTAGTACCAGCTTATTGTGGGTTCATTCAAGATGTTGAATGATAACAGCTGTTGTTTCACTTTCATGAATGCTTCGTCCTGTGCCGCCTGCCAGCACCACTTTTGGTGCTTCTTCAACAGTGCCTGTAGGGGTGCCAGGAAAGTAGCTAAGTTGAGGATGAATTTCCCACAATAATTCATGAGGTCTAGGAATGACTTCAGTTCAGTCATGTTTTACAGGGTTTGTGCCCCTTTTATGCCCGTCTTTATCGACGCAGTACCTGAGATATGTTACCTCGCCTGTCTGCAACCCCCACTTTGCCCACTTGATGTGGACGCTCGCATTAGAGAATCATCGTAGGACTTCCTCCAGGTTTTCCAGATGTTCTTGTTCGATGGCTCCAGTGATTCGCGCATCATTTAGGTACACTCCCTCCTTAGGCAGCCCTTGAAGGATATTTTCCATTATGCGTTGGAAAATGGCACACACCAACGAGACTCCAAAAGGCAGGTCGGTGTATTCATACAATCTCTTATGGATATTGATAGTTACGTATATTCTGGATGCTATATCAAGCTCTAGCTGGAGATATGGGTCGCTCATATTCATTCATAATCTTTATTGTCACAAGTAGGCTTACATCAACACTGCAATGAAGTTACTCTGAAGAGCCCTAATAGCCATATTCCAGCGCCTGTTTGGGTAGACAGAGAGAGAATTCAGAATGCCCAAATTACCTGAGAGCACATCTTTCGGGGCTTGTGGAAGGAAACCGGAGCACTCGGAGGAAACCCACGCAGACACGGGGAGAATGTGCAGACCCCACACAGGTAGTGACCCAAGCCGGGAATCAAACCTGGGACCTGGCGCTGTGAAGCAGCAGTGCTAACCACTGTTCTACCAGGCCACCCAGTACATATCAAGCTTGGTGACAGGGTGGCCTCCTGCCAGTTTTGCATAGAGGCCCTCGGTGTACAGCACGGGATACTGGTCTAGACGGGAAGCTCTGTTAACAGTTTATAGTCCCCGCAAAGGTGGACCAACTTGTTGGACTTGAGGTCCGGGGCTACTGGCATGGCCCTTTCCAGAAATTGCACTGGGCGTAAGATGCCAAGACGTTCCAATTGTTCAATTTTGGTCTCCACCTTGATGAGAAAGGCATAGGGGATCGATAATTCCCTGAAATACCTGGGTAGGGCATCAGGGTCTACATAGATTTTTGCCCTTGATTTTACTGAGGCCTTCCTGAAATACCTCAGGGTATTTCCCGATGATCTTGTATAGACTGCCAGTTCCCAATTTTAAAATTTGTTGCCCGTCCATACAGATCCATTGGAGCTAGCCTCTACCCAAGAGCCGTGGTCCTTGTACGACTATCTGAGGGAGTCAGACCATCTGCTGCCCACGGGTAACCAGTGATTCCTACAATCCAGCAAGGTTCCCCCACGTGGCATCCAGGCTCTAGTGTCTCGCAGGCCCAGGGGCACAATGCCTGTTCAGAGGTGCCTGAAAGTCTGTTCCCCAATAATGGAGACAGCGGCTCCTGCGTCCATGTCCATTTCCACGGAGTGACCGTTGACCTGGAGTTTGATTTTAATTGGGGAAACCTTGGGGGTGGTGATACAGTTCTGTTTGGGCTGGTGGATTTGGCAGACCTGGGTCTGAGGTGCTTTGGCTTCTAGCTTGGGCAGCACAAGTGCTGTCAATTCTGGCAGCCTTACCTTGGATGTGTCCTTCGGCCAGAGGTACAACAGCCTGACAACTGTTCCCTGAAGTCCTCTGGGGAAGCCTCCTTAATATTTCTGGCATTTCTCAGCCTTCATTCATATTCTTGGGTGCTGTGACTGAGTGGCGAACAGGCAGTGGGTGGGGAATGCAATTGCTCTCAACAGGGAAACTGGTCTTACCAGACAGGTGTTGCCCTACACTGAGCATGCTACAGTCCATTAACCCTTGAAGTTCCTGGACTCCATTCTCACATTCTCCAAGGACAATGCCAGTTCTATGGCTCTTTTAAGGTCTAGGGTGGGCTCTGCTAGTAGCTTTCTCTGTGTCGCAGGGCTGTTTATCCCGCATACCAATCGCTCCGAGGCATCTTGTGAAGGGATGGCCCATACTCACTGTGCGCCACCAGTTTCCTGAGCCTGGACAGGAATTCCGTCACAGATATTCCAAGGGACCATCCCGCCATGGTTAAATCTGTAAAGCTGGATAATTATCAATTGTCTTGTGTCATAGTGGTTTGACACTAACTCTACCAGTTCATTAAAGGTTTTTGAGTCCAGGATTGCCAAGTGAGTAATGGTGCCGAACGTCAGGATTGCACAAGTAGCCAGAAGAATTACCTTGTGTCGGTCGTCACCTTCTGTGCCATTAGCACAAAAAAAAAGCGAATTCATTCAGCATACTGAGGCCAGTCCTCCACGCCCACATCATCCGGCTTGCATTTTCCAAATAGAGACATTTCCGGTTTCCTCACACTTTGTTCCTCACGGAAGTTTCAAGGAAGGCTGTCCAGAATCTCATACTTGATTCTTGTCGCCAATGTAACAATCAAGGATACACGAAGACGAAGGCTAAACAGGTTCGTTTTAACTCAAAAGATAACGTTTCTGCCATGACGTTCAGCACAAATGTCCCAGCCTGGGACTATCGCAACTCCCGGTCCGGGTCTGGGAGCAGCATTCAAAGGGTTCAGTAATGAGTCCCAATTGGGCGGGTCTCCGCCCGTTACCAGGGAACTCATACTCTACAAGCCCCACAGGGAGATCAATTAGTGATGCCCTGTGGTCCACGCGAGGGCTATCACACATATGTTTGTGAATATCAGAGCAGTAAGATGAGACAGGGTTACACATAGTTGGAGGAATGGTGCAGGAGGTGGGGCTTCAGATTCCTGGAACATTTGCAGCAGTTCTGGGGCCAAAACGCTCTCTATCGGATGGATGGCTTCATCTCAACTGTGCTGGGTCCAATATTTTCACACGGAGGTTAACTAATGTTATGGGAGTGTGGGGTTTATTTAAACTCATTTGGCAAGGGGAAGGACAATAAGACAAAGCGTTAGAAGCTACAAACCTCACAGGGAGAGAGAAAGAGTCTGAAACACAAGAGGTCAAATGGGGAGGGGCGGGGGGGGGGGGGGGGTGATGAGACTGTGGGTTGAAAAGCATGACAGACGCAGAAGGGTGCAAGTACCTGGACAGAAATGCATGCAACTGATGAAAAATGTTTGTGAGCTATAGAAACAAGTAGCCATTAGTGGCAATAATGGATACCTGACTTAAACAAGCAGAGGAATTAGCACTTAATATTCCTAGCTACAATGCATTAAGAGAAGTAAACAAAGGTATGGGGTAGCAGTCCTGATTTTAAGATGGTGTTGTAGCACTAGAAAGTGTGATGTATTCAGGGTTCTCATCTAATTGGTTAGAATTAAGGAGTGTTGGAGGACTTATTACACTGCTCGGCGTGTACTATAGGCCACCAAATAATGATATAGCGGTGGTACATTGGTAGGGAAATGACAGAAAAATGCAAGATCTACACATTAGTGATAATGGGGGAATTTCAGTGATTCTAATGTAGACTGAGAAAGGAACAGTGTAAAGGACAAAGAGAGGAAGGCATTTCTGTAATGGAGAACAGGAGAATTTTCTTGATCAAGGTGTTTCCAGTCCAACAAAAGCATTGTCTAGTTCCAGGGTAATAAGCTGGGGCATGTTTCAATGATGGAGTATTGGGAACCAGTGGTCAGAATATCATGACATGGGATTACACTGGATATACAGCACCAAAACTGGTCATTCACCCCAACCAGTCCATGCCGGCATTTAGATCACAAGACCATAAGACATAGGAACAGAATTAGGCCACTCAGCCCATCGAGTCTGCTCCACCATTCAATCATGGCTGATATTTTTCTCATCCCCATTCTACTGCCTTCTCCCCATAACCCCTTATTCCCTTATTAATCAAGAACCGTTCTATCTCTGTCTTAAAGACACTCAGTGATTTGGCCGCCACAGCAATGAGTTCCACAGAATCACCACTCTCTGGCTGAAGAAATTCCTTCTCATTTCTGTTTTAAAGGATCGGCCCTTGAGAGATTGTGTCCTCTACTTCTAGATTTTCCTACAAATGGAAACATCCGCTACACATCCACTCTATCCAGGCCTCACAGTATCCTGTAAGTTTCAATAAGATCCCTCCTCATCCTTGTAAACTCCAATGAGTACAGACCCAGAGTCCTCAACCGTTCCTCATACGACAAGCTCTTCATTTCAGGGATCATTCTTGTGAACCTCCTCTGGACCCTTTCCAAGGCCAGCACATCCTTCCTTCGATGCGGGGCCCAAAATTGCTCACAATAATCCAAATGGGGTCTGACGAAACCTTATCTAGCCTCAGAAGTACATCCCTGGTCTTGTATTCTAGCCCTCTCGACATGAATGCTAACATTGCATTTGCCTTCCTAACTGCCGACTGAACCTGCAGTTAACCTTCAGAGAATCGTAAACAAGGACTCCAAAGTCCCTCTGTGCTTCTGATTTTCTAAGCATTTCCCGATTTAGAAAATATTCTATGCCTCCATTTCTCCTTCCAAGGTGCATAACCTCACATTTTTCCACACTGTATTCCATCTGCCACTTCTTTGCCCACTCTCCTAGTCTGTCCAAGTCCTTCTGCAGCCTGCCTGCTTCCTCAATTCTACTTGTCCCTCTACAGATCTTTGTATCATCTGCAAACTTAGCAACAGTGCCTTCAGTTCCTTCTTCCAGATTATTAATGTATATTGTGAAAAGTTGTGGTCCCAGCATCGATCCCTGTGGCACACCACTAGTCACCGGCTGCCATCCTGAAAAAGACCCCTTTATTCCCACTCTCTGCCTTCTGCCAGACAGCCAATCCTCTATCCATGCCAGGATCTTACTCTTAACACCATGGGCTCTTAACTTATTTAACAGTCTCCTATGCGGCACCTTGTCAAAGGCCTTCTGGAAATCTAAATAAATCACGTCCACAGTTCTCCTTTGTCTAACTTCCTTGTTACTTCCTCAAAGAAATCTAACAGATTTGTCAGCCATGACCTCCCCTTGACAAAGCCATGCTGACTCAGTCCTATTTTATCATGCACTTCCAAGTACTCCGCGATTTAATAATGGACTCTAAAATCTTACCAATGACCGAAGTCAGGCTAATCAACCTATAATGTCCCGTCTTCTGTCTCCGTCCCTTCTTAAACAGCGGTGTTACATTAGCCACTTTCTAATCCTCCGGGACCCTTCCTGCCTCCAGTGATTCCTGAAAGATCATCACCAATGCCTCCACAATCTCCTCAGTTATCTCTTTTAGAACCCTGGGGTGTAGTCCATCCGGTCCAGGTGATTTATCCACCTTCTGACTTTTCAGTTTCCCCAGAAACTTCTCCTTAGTGATGGTCACTGCACTCACCTCTTCCCCCTGATTCTCCTGGAGCTCTGGCATCCCACTGGTGTCTTCCACCATGAAAACTGATGTAAAGTAACTATTCAGTTCCACTGCCGTTTCTTTGTTTCCTATTATTACTTCTCCAGCCACATTTTCCAGTGGTCCAATGTCTATTTTTGCCTCTCTCTTACCTTTTATATATTGAAAAAAAATCATCCTATCTTCTTTTATATTACTAGCAAGCTTGCACTCATATTTCATCTTCTCCCCCATTATTGCTTTTTTAGTTGTCCTCTGCTCGCTTTAAAAGGCTTCCCAATCCTCTGGCTTCCCACTAATTCTCGCCACTTTGTATGTTTTTTCTCTTGCTTTTATGCTGTCCTTGACTTCCCTCATCAGCCATGGATGCCTTGTCCTCCCCTTAGCATGTTTCCTCCTCCTTGGGATGAATTTCTGTTGTGCCTCCCAAAGAAACACCGAAACCTCCTGCCATTGCTGTTCCACTGTCTTCCCTGCTAGGCTCCTTTTCCAATCAACTCTGACCAGCTCCTCCCTCATGTCTTTGTAGTTACCCTTATTTAATAGTAATACCATGACAACTGATTGCAGCTTCTCCCTCTCAAACTGCAGGGTAAATTCTATCATATGGTGGTCACTGCTCCCGAAGGGTTCCTTCACCTTAAGTTCCCGAATCAAGTCTGCCTCATTACACATCACCAAATCCAGAATTGCCTGTTCCCTCGTAGGCTGTCACAAGCTGCTCCAAAAAAACATCCCTTAGACATTCCACAAATTCCTTTTCTTGGGATCCACTACCAACCTGATTTTCCCAATCCACCTGCATATTGAAGTCCTCCATAATTATTGTAATATTGCCTTTTTTACATGCCTTTTCTGTCGGCTGATTTATTTTCTGCCCCACATCCTGGCTAATGCTAGGGGGCCTGTACATAACTCCCAAGAGGGTCTTTTTACCTTATCGATTCCTCAACTCTATCCACAGATTCTATGCCTTCTGATCCTTGCTATCGATTTAACTTCATTCCTTACTAACAATGCAACCCCGCTCCCTTTGCCCATCTGCCTGTCCTTTTGATAGGACACATATCCTTGGATATTTTGATCCCAGCCCTGCTCCCCTTGCAGCCACGTCTCTGTGATGCCCACAACATCATACTGGCCAATTTCAATGTGCGCTACAAGCTCTTTTACCTTGTTGCGTACACTGCGTGCATTTAGGTACAACACCCTCGATCCTGCATTGACCACCTCCCTTCTCACACTTGTCACCTTTTTTGCTCTGCCTGAGGGTGATGTTGTTCGCTTATTTTGGTTCTCTATTTCCCCTTCAGTTATTACAACCTCTAAGCTAACATTCTGGTTCCCACCCTCCTGCCATACTAGTTTAAATCCTCCCAAGTGACTCTAGCAAACCTCCCAGCCAGGATATCGGGGACCTCCAGTTTTGATGCAAACCATCCTTCTTGTACAGGTCCCACCTGCCCCGGAAGAGATCCCAATGGTCCAGAAATCTGAAACCCTCCCTCCTACTCTCCCAGTTTAGCCACATGTTTAGCTGCACTATCGTCCTATTTCTAGCCTCACTGGCATGTGACACAGGGAGTAATCCTGAGATTACAACCCTAGAGGTCCTGCTTTTTAGCTTACTGCCTAACTCCCTGAACTCCTTCTGCAGGACATGATTGCTCTTCCTGCCTCTGACGTTAGTACCTATGTGTACTACAACCTCTGGCTGTTCACCCTTCCCCTCCAGGATGTCCTGTGTTCGTTCAGAGACATCCTTGATCCTGGCACCAGGGAGGCAACACACCATCCTGGAGTCTCTTTCATGTCCACAGAAGTGCCTATCTGTGCTGCTTACTATAGAGTCCCCTATAACTATCGCTCTCTTGCACTTTTCCCTTCTCTGCTGAGCAACAGAGCCAGTTGCAGTGCCACTGTTCTGGCTGCTGTGGTTTTCCCCTGATAGGCTATGCCCCTCAACAGTATCCAAAACGGTATACCTGTTAGAGAGGGGTACAGCCACAGGGGTTTCCTGCACTGACTGCCTGCCCTTTCCAGTGGTCACCCATCTGTCTGCCTGCACCTTGGGTGTGACCACGTCTCTATAACTCCTATCTATGACGCTTCCCGCCACCTGCATGCTCCTAAGTGTATCTAACATGCTCCAACCGAACCATGTGGTCTGTGAGGAGCTGCCATTGGTTACACTTGCTGCAGACGTAGTCGACCGGAATGCTGGAAGCGTCGCAGATCTGCCACATCTCACAGTTAGAGCACTGCACCCCACTGAGTGACATTTAAGCACTAATTAATTAATAGAAATAAATACTTAAACTATTATTAGATTAAGTTACAATTAACTATGGCCCTGGTGCTAGATTTTTACTGTAAAATTAATACTAATCTAAATACTAATCTCTGCCCTCAGGTTTAGTTACTCTTGTACCTAGTTAATTAATAAGTTTTAATTAGTTTTTTTTCAATGTTTTTTGTTTGCAAATTTAACAGATCCCCTGCCAGCCAATCAGGTCACAGCTTTACTGTGATGTCACTTTGTGCTCCACTTAAGCCTCCGTCTATCTTTCGCCATCTGAATCTGTCGTTGTGACCCTCTATCTCCTCACCCATATGCATGTAAATTCTCGGGGTTTGGAGATAGAAAACCCTTTTGCTTAAAATAATTTCTAACACTGAGGTCGCCAGTTGTGCCTGAGGGGAAATGATGGGATGTGTGTCAGCTCAACAGGGGAAAAGGTGGCAGACAAACTCTGCGAAAGGGGAATCAGATGAGGATCTCAGTAACAAGCTTACAGATGAGTGCTGATAGGATGGTGGATACATTGGCTGGCAAGACAGACAACCTCCTGTCACTGTAAAAGAACAGGGAGGAGTCTCAAGTTGGCAGAACACGGTCCAGAGATTATCCCCTTTTCGACCTTTTCTCCACTTCCCTGATGTGCTGCAGACCCAGAGACACAAAGGCAATGCTGTCCTCTCCACATTGCAGCATTTATGAGCAAAGGGCACTTACGTCTCTAATTCTGCTGTGCCCAAACAGCAATACTCTTCAGAAAACTCAGCAACTCGACACAGAAGATGTCCATAATAAGTCTAAGGTGCCACCAGACACATTGTATAGAATAAATTGTCAAAAAGTACCTTACTTACAATTTGGGTCAGGTCCTTAAGGAACATTATAGCAGGACTCACCTCGCAGCATCATTCCTGATCTTTTTCAGAGTGATGAATGTACTTGTTGATAGGATTATTTTCATGTTCTAATGAAAATTCTTTCCTATCCCCAGGAATGTTGACAGAGCCACATATGGTACAGCCTAGCCGGGATCCATGTTCCATGGGTTTTCAGTTCCTGAAGGTTAAAGCAGTCCAGGTGGAAGCATTAAAATTTTCTAAATATTTAAATTCAAGGCTGGTGGGTCTAGATAGAGCCTGAGAGATCCAAAGAACTACTCAGATATTTTACATCACGCTAGACGTATAAACCCTTTGGTGACGAGACCAAGCAAATGTGAGGTTCTGCCCTCCAATGTTTCCCAGGTTTTTCTCAGTATCATGATGGATATTGACTTTGCAATTACTCTAGAAATCATATTTTGTGGGGTTGCAGGGAGGAAGGACGGTTTTGATGGTGAGATCAGGATACTAAGTATGGGCAGGTTAGTGTGGAAATCCTGAAGTTACAGTCTGCTACTTGGGCTCCACAATAGGAAGCACAATAGTACTGAGGCACCCCAATAAGATCCTAAAAGAAAATCCTTGTTATAGTAGTATATAACCCCTACAGTGCAGAAGGAGGCCATTTGGACCATCAAGTCTGCATCGACCCTCCGAAAGAACGCCTTACCTAGGCCCACGCTCCCACTCTATCCCCATAACCCAGTAACCCCAGCTAACCTTTGGACACCAGGGGGCAATTTAGCATGCCCAATCCACATCTTTGGACTGTGGGTGGAAACCGGAACACCCGGAGGAAACCCACCCAGACACAGGGAGAATATACAAACTCCACACCAGACAGTTGTTCCAGGTCAGAGTTGAACCCGGTCCCTGGTGCTGTGAGGCAGCAGTGCTAACCACTGTGCCACCATGCCACCCAACCACTTTGCCACTGTGCCACCCTGTTGGCTTCAAAGAATCTTACATTGTGTCATGAGGATGTCACTTTAAGAAATGTTTGGCTGCTCATGTTACTGCAGTGATGTCAGAGTGTGGGTGGAGCTGAGCTCTAACTCTGCTTTTTAGTTTCACTTTGAGAAAAGCTTGTGTGTGTCTGTGTCTTTTTGGTTTCGTTTTCAGTGTTGGAGCTGAAGCCAGACAAAGCAGGGGTACTCTTGATCATTTGGTGAATTTGGAATTATAAATGTTCTCTGTAGTGAATGTAAACCTAATGTGCTTCTGTTAAAAGGTGTTTCTTTTGTCTTCTGGATGTTGTTTGGGAAGTTATTAAGGATTACTTAGTGTGGTATTCTTTGGGGGTTGTATTTGAATTGATGGTTGCTAAGATGTTCACTATGTTTTAAAAAGGTTAACTTGAGTTCATAAAATAAACATTGTTTTGCTTTAAAAAATATTTTTCCATTTCTGCTGCACCACACCAGTAGAGTGGGCCATGTGCTCCCCATACCACAATCTATTAAAAGTTGTGGGTCAGGTGGACTCCATGATACGCTTTGGGGTTCTCTAAACCCTGGCCCATAACATAAGTTATCCCACAGGAGACTATTTACTCATGCAGTTAATGTCAAACACCTCATATGCTTGACAGCTTTATAGACAAGCACCAATTGTTATATCCATCTATGCATCACATAAATTATTCAAAGTTTCCCCAGTTTTATTGGACTGAATGTCGAACTCCTGATTGGGACAACATAAGTTCTTGAGTGGGATTTAATGCATTCTATTGCACTAAATTATTTGTTAGATTCCAATCCAAAACAAATTAATATATTATTCACAGCAAATAAATGAACTCAGGCAAAAGCTAAATTTTCATAGAATTTACAGTGCAGAAGGAGGCCATTCGGCCCATCGGGTCTGCACCGGCTCTTGGAAAGAGCACCCTACCCAAGCCCACACCACCCTTTCCCCATAACCCAGTAACACCACTCAAGGCAATTTTGGACACTAAGGGCAATTTAGCATGGCCAATCCACCTAACCTGCACATCTTTGGACTGTGGGAGGAAACCGGAGCACCCGGAGGAAACCCACGCACACACGGGGAGAACGTGCAGACTCTGCACAGACAGTGACCCAAGCCGGAATCGAACCTGGGACCCTGGAGCTGTGAAGCAATTGCGCTAACCACTATGCTACCGTGCTGCCTTTTACATTAAACCACAAAATATTAGTGGCTTACTGTGGCTATACAACAATCCGTTTCAAACTATTTTAATACAGTTCATCTATTCAATTGAGGAATATATAACAATGGATATGGGCAGCACGGTAGCACAAGTGGCTAGCACTGTGGCTTCACAGCACCAGGGTCCCAGGTTCAATACCCCGCTGGGACACTGTCTGTGTGGAGTCTGCACATTCTCCCGTGTCTGCGTAGGTTTCCTCCGGGTGCTCCGGTTTCCTCCCACAGTCCAAAGACATGCAGGTTAGGTGGATTGGCCATGCAAAATTGCCCTTCGAGTCCAAAAAGGTTAAGAGGGGTTATTGGGTTCCGGGGATGAGGAGGAAGTGAGGGCTTAAGTGGGTCGGTGCAGACTCGATGGGCTGAATGGCCTCCTTCTGCACTGTATGTTCTATGTTCTATGTTCTACGATCTATGATATTACTGGATAAGTAAACAAAAAATCTGGATTTAATAATCCAGGAAATTAGCAGCTGGAGGATTTAAATGCAGTGAATTAAATAAATCTTGAATAACAAGCTAACATCAGTAATGGTGAGCAGAAAATAATTCAGTTGTCATTAAAAACGCAACCTGCTTACTCAGTTCTGTTTGGGAAAACAAATCTGTTATCCTTACCAGGTATCTCCTAAAGGTGTTATCAATACCGAGTAAATGCTAACTCGGGTAATGAGTACGTGAACAGGTAAAATCGGTGTTTTAATCCTGGGTATTTAACTGCAAATAGTTTAGAAATCAATGACCTTCTATACAAGGATAAGGGCTGCTATGTGTTCCTGAGTCAGATGATCTACAGGTGGGGAGATAATGTTAAATTTGGGGAGTGTCAATGAAGCTGCAGCAGATGGTGGGATTCTGCAATCATTTAATCGCCTGGGGTTAGGGAATGGGAGTCCAAGCTTTAAAGGAAATAACTTGGTGGGACAATATTTGGAATTGGGGTCTAAAGTGGAAATACACCCTTGGATACACGTCATGTTGCATTTTGTTATTATTGCTACTGTTCTCATTACCATATATCAAGCTTTTACAATGATATGTTAAAGGATGGACAAAGGGTAAATGGAAGCTTGATTAAATGTGGCATCAGTAATGAGACTTAGTAATTAAATAAACTTTGAATATTGTAAGGAAAGCATGTATCTCTGACTCACTCTGGGAATAGGGTTGCCCAAACTAATGATCCAATGCGTTTACACACTTATGCGATCACAGGGGGAAATGTGGGACTGAAAACAGGCTGAGTAGATACACATAGGCCAGGAACAGAAACTGCCTCCTGAGACCCTGGCTGGAATCCATACTGGCCATCTGCAAAAGCACCCAAGTCAAGGCATAAACCTGTTATTGCTATATGGACTTTCATCCAAACAAGCTCAGAGAACCTCAAACCTATTGGTCAATTGCAAAGGCTGAGGTTCCTGCACCCCTGCTCTGTGGGTCCCCTTACCTGCTTCACTCACGCTCACACCCTCCTCTCCTTGACCACTGACCAAATCGGAAGTTCCTATCCTCAGGGCTGTGACTGCCTCCAGGTACAAAGCATCCAGGTAACTTTCCACCTGGCTGATGTGGCACAGATTCTGCAGCTCAGCCTCCAGCTCAATGACTCAAGTCACAAACACTTACTGCAGATGTATCTGCCGTGGATCACACTGGCACCCAGGAGTTCCCACATGCTGCAGCCATGACACATCACCTGTCCTGCCATCCTTAATGAATTTTAATTAATGACTTAATTATGTTATTCAATTATTTATTTTTCTTTTTCTATATATTTTATTAACCTTGCCACTAGTGCCTTTATTATTTTAAACCTTAGTAACAGAATAGACCTTAACCACTGACCGCATATTTACCAAACAGTTAGCTGCTTTCCCTCTTGGAGAGTAAGAACCAATTCCTACAGAGGTAAAAGCTTAGATAAAGCAAAAAGAAAGGAACAGCTCCGTCTCCTCCACACCTAACTCTCCAACTCACCAAAATCCCAGGTATACATTCTGTACCAAATTGCGCTCATTTCCCACAACGCAGTTATTCAATCTGCATTTGGTTACCCCCAATGGACAGGAGACCGCATTGTGTAGGAAATGACGTGTGTGATTCAGAAGTGGACCAGGGTATTGTAAAGGGAAAAGTGCCTTCAGAATAATGAAAGGTATGGGAGGGTAAAATCTATTTGATTCTATTTGATCACAATGGAGGTAGCAGAATGGAGAATGGTCCATTGAATATGAGGGCAGGTGGGTGTGGAAGGTAAGGACAAGGAATCAAAGGTATGAGAGGAAGGGGAGGTGATGAGAGCGGAAATGCGTAAAATGGTTGGGGGTAATCTGCAGTGAAGCAAGAAGGAAGACATATTGAAGGCACAATTGTTATGTCTGATTTTATGCCGAGGTCACAGTTAAGTGGTCCGACTAATCTATTCTGCCTTCTTTTTGAGTGCTTTGATACAACTGAGTGGCTTAATTGAATTAGACTAGGTAAGGTTGGTAGGTTTCATTCGCTGAAGAGCATGAGTAAACCAATTGGTTTAAAATGCAACAATCCAATTGCCTCCTGGTCCATCTCGCCATGTTAGGGGTAAATGGATACAGTAAAAGTAGTTTTTCTGCCCATGTTCCTTATTTCCAGGTCTTTAAGATGAATTCAGATTCTCAGACTGCTTCCTTTGGATTATTAGCCCTGGCTTTTTGATAACTAGCTCAGTAGCATAACAACTCTCTGGCACAGAGTTCTGATGAAAGGTCATCGATCTGAAAATATCAACTCCGTTTCTCTCTTCACAAATATTGTCAGACCTGGTGAGTATTTGCAGGATTTTCTGTCATGGTTCGGATTCCAGAATCCACAGTATTTGTTCTGAACAATACTATTTTATTCCTTCTTCTCTTCCGAAATGCAGGTGTTGCCTCTATCTCAGTTTTTAAATTCTTTTCAAGCTCACCTGAGGTATATTTATATTACAAATGAATGGGGTTTGGATTCTGTTAGGGCAGCACCAATATTATAGTTTATTAACTTCTTTATTATATAGCCTGAAACACACTCCTGTATCCCTGTTGGAGTAAATTGGTATGGGTAGGACAGCACGGTAGCACAGTGGTTAGCACAGTCGCTTCACAGCTCCAGGATCCAGGTTCGATTCCTGGCTTGGGTCACTGCCTGTGCGGAGTCTGCACGTTCTCCCCGTGTCGCCGTGGGTTTCCTCCGGGTGCTCCGGTTTCCTCCCACAGTCCAAAGATGTGCAGGTTAGGTGGATTGGCCATGATAAATTGCCCTTAGTGTCCAAAAAGGTTAGTTGGGGTTACTGGGTTACAGGGATAGGGTGGAGGCGTGGGCTTAAGTAGGGTGCTCTTTTCAAGAGCGGGTGCAGTCTTGATGGGCCGAATGACCTCCTTCTGTACTGTAAATGCTATGATTCTATGAAATAGGTGCATGAGTAGTGTTTTTCCTTGCATGAACATTGAAAATACAATTTTGAATCAGGACATCAGACCTCTCAGATACTTTGAAAACATTATAACAGAATATAAAATGCTGTAGCTAAATGCACACATTCCAAATCATTTATAAAAAGCACTGCGATATAAATAACTTACATTTATATAGCACTCTTTTTTCTCAGGATGTCCCAAAAAGATTCATAGCCAATTAATTATCTCAAACCGTTGTAGGTAAGTATAATCGCCAAGCAAGATTCCACTCAAAGCAATGAGATAAGTGACCAGCTAATGGCAGCTTTTATTGAGGGGTGAATATTTGCCAGAATGCCAGGCGAATTCTCTGCTTTTCTTCACAAAAGTGTCATGGAATATTGTGCATCAACTTGAACAGACAGATATAGCGTCATTTTAAGATCTCATCCCAAAAATAAATTATGAGCGGCACAGTAGCACAGTGGTTAACACTATTGCTTCACAGCACCAGGGTCCCAGGTTCGATTCCCGTTTGGGTCACTGTCTGTGCGGAGTCTGCACGTTCTCCCTGTGTCTGCGTGGGTTTCCTCTAGGTGCTCCGGTTTCCTCCCACAAGTCCCGAAAGACGTGCTGTTAGGTGAATTGGACATTCTGAATTCTCCATCCATGTACCCAAACAGGCGCTGGAGTGTGGCAACTAGGGGCTTTTCACAGTAACTGCATTGCACTGTTAATGTAAGCCTACTTGTGGCAATAAAGATTATTATTATTATGTGTTGCTGCAGCTTGTTAAAGGGAAGGGTGAAAGTGTTAGCAGAGAAAGAAGCACCAGTTTCGAGCAGCTTTCAAAGTTTTTTAAAAATGTAGTGTCCCCAACTCATTTCTTCCAATTAAGGGGCAATTTAGCATGGCCAATCCACATACCCTTCACATTTTTGGGTTGTGGGACGAAACCCACACAAGCAAGAGGAGAATGTGCAAACTCCACACGGCCAGTGACCCAGAGCCGGGATCGAACCTGGGACCTTGGCGCCGTGAGATAGCAGTGCTAACCACTGCACCACCATGCTGCCCCAGCATTCAAAATTTTTGCAGCAAGGAGGTTTAATGTGGAACCCACAAAATCCAGAAACAATTTGCATGAAATGTTTGCATCCAGTTTTCTCCAACAGCAGCTGAGGATGCTCTTGCTCTCGAGGAAATGCAGCGAAGGTTTACCAGACTGATTCCAGGGATGGCGGGACTGTCATATGAGGAGAGATTGATTAGTTGGGATTGTTCTCGCTCGAGTTCAGAAGAATGAGGGGGGTTCCCAGAGAGACTTATAAAATTTTAACGGGACTAGACAGGTTAGACGCAGGGAAGATGTTACCAATGTTGGCTGTATCCAGAACCAGGGGTCACAGTCTGAGGATTCAGGGCAAACCATTTCGGACAGATATAAGGAGACATTTCTTCACACAAAGAGTGGTGAGCCTGTGGAATTCATTACCACAGGAAGTAGTTGATGCTAAAACTTTGAATATATACTAGATATAGCACTTGGGGAGAATGGGATCAAAGGCTATGCGGAGAAAGCAGGATTAGGCTATTGAGTTGGATGATCAACCATGATCGTGATAAATGGCGAAGCAGGCTCAAAGGGCCAAAAGGCCTCCTCCTGCTCTTATCTTCTATGTATCTATGTGTCATTTTCACTCATAAATAGCCACCTTCCCATGGAAATTGCCCATGGGTTTTGAGAGTGTAAACAGCCAACAGGACAATGAAATAACAATTGTTTTGGTGTTTATTCACAAGGACAATAATAAAACTTAAAAATCATGGCCCATCTGGAAATCCTTTAATCAGTTGTCTGTACTACAGCCAAAACTGGTGTGATATGAGCTCCTCATAGTCTCATATTACTTTGTTAGCTTACACACCCATGTTGTACTCTAAAATCAAAATCTCTTCACCTTGGAGCAAAATATGTAGTATAAACACATCCAGTGAGACCGCACTAAAGTTGATGTTCCAATGTATTTACACTGCAAGTTTGGTATCAATGCAAAACACTGATGCCAGGAAAGCATTGCAAACCCAGAACAAGTACACAACCTCAATCCAGACAGATACTTCTTGAGGGAATATGCTGGCACTCCACTGGTTTGACATCAGGATCCAATTAGGTGTCAAATATGCTTGTCAAACTGCAAGAAATTCACTGGACCTCTAGACACTCTCCTGTCTAAACTTTTAAGGGCTGGATTTCTACCTCTCCATCATAACTTCAGTGGAAGAGCAAAGCAACCCCATAAAAAATGTTGCAAATGGGGGCCTTTCACGATTGTTACTTAGGACAACTTGGAGAACTCCCTGAGATGTACAACTTTTAGGAGACAATCCGCCCCAAAATCAATGCCCAGACATGGGGATAGAATATTTCCTGAACCAAAACCAGCCAAGCAACATCAACTGCCTTCTGTCCAGTCTAGTGAGTGACAAAAAACATTGTCTAGTGAGTCCAGTCTAGTGAGTGACAAGGAAACACTGGACAATCTCAGCAGGACTCACAGCAACTGCGGAGAGAAAAGGGAGCTAATGTTTTGAGTCTGGATGACACTTTGTCAAAGCTGTAGTGAGTGACAGTTGCTGTGTGCTAAAGTGTAAATGCAACAATAACTATATGCCAAATACATCAAAATTGGTTGTCAGTCTGAACTGGGATACACATTTTAATGAAAGAAACCCTTGCCTTTTAGTCAAACGGATTATTTTAGTGCTGGCCTTTGGTCTATTTACTAAAGTTTATATTTAATAAACTCGTGCTTTCTCTTGAAGTCCATTTGCCAGGGGGTTGTATCTTGTTGTATACTGTGCGATTATTACTCCTTACAAGACAAATATATACATCAGAAGCCCTTTTGTATGTATTTGTATATGGGGAGAAAGTTCATACATCTATATAATAATAATCTTTATTAGTGTCACAGGTAGGCTTACATTAACACTGTAATGAAGTTACTGTGAAAAGCCCCTAGTCGCCACATTCCAGCGTCTGTTCGGCTACACAGAGGGAGAATTCAGAATGTCCAAATTACCTAATAGCATATCTTTCAGGACTTGTGGGAGGAAACCGGAGCACCCGGAGGAAACCCACACAGACACAAGAACGTGCAGACTCCACACAGTCAGTGACCCATGCCAGGAATTGAACCTGGGACCCTGGCACTGTGAAGAAACAGTGCTAACCACTGTGCTACCGTATATTACCCACTGTATGAATTATAAGTTTCACTCATTGGAATTAATTGTTCGAGAAGAGAATAGAAAATAAATACCTGCAGTTGTGTTGCATCTTTCACAACTACTGACCCTCCCCTACCAAGCACATCAACTGACCCCCCCGGACCAAGCACATCTACTGCCCCCCCCCCCCCCCCCCCCCACCAAGCACATCGACTGATGCCCCCCCCACCAACACCCATTTCGCAACTACTGATCTGCCCCTGCAACACTCCACACCATGCCACCCACCCCCCTCCCAAACCCAGAGCAATTTACAGCCAATGAAGTACTTTTGAAATGAAGAGCAATGTGCTATGACTTGAGTATTTGTGATGTTGGTTGAGGGATTCCCCTCCTCTTCTTTGAAATAGTGCCCTGGGATATTTTATATCTGAGAGGACAGGCAGAACCTCACTTCAACATTTGACAAACTGCCCCTCTAACAGTGCTGGTGCCTGTGCCAGCAGGGAAAAGTGTAGGGACCGCCCACCCTAATCCCCAATGGAACGCGCAAGCAGCAGGTTGTGATTTCATGTGAAACTGAGGCATTTGAAGCTGAGGCAACAAAATTGACCTCACTGAGTAAAAACCATGGGCAGTGTACCTCACAGTCCAGTGAGCCAGGTGGAATGGTGGGAAATATTCTGCGTTAGGTATTACAAAAGGAATGTGCCAATGGACATTAAGTTATAATTCATTGTCATTAGCGTCCATTTTATTTGTTTAAAAGCTTGAACTGGAACTGAGGGTTGTCTAAAATGAAAGGCTAATTCTGATTTGCAGCCTACAGGAGCCAATCAGGAGAGGTTAACTCACAGGAACACGGCCTCATTGGCTCCAAGTTCAGTCTAAGCAAGATTCCGTCCAATTAAAGTATCGCGACGTCAATGTATCGAAAATATTTTAATCTTACGGTTTTCACAATTGATACAATATTTAAGATGTCATTAATATACTGTACAATCATGTAATTTATGGCGTTTTACATCAAGGCACAACACAAAGTATATTACATACATGCCTTGAGAGGCAACATTTAACTATATCCCCGAGATACTGAAGAGTGCTGTCGAGACCAAGTTCTAACAGCACAGAGCTGGAAGTCACATTGCACATTGTGCCCAAGCGTTATTAAATAATAGAATATATATATATACCACCACTTTTATTTCAAATATAATTGGATATAAAACATAATGCAATGTAAAAGTCAATTTTGCTGCACGATACATTTCGGAAGTGCTTTTACATAATAGTAACGAGGATTAACAGGATGGGGAATCGGGACAAAACGGATGAGTCTGGACTGTAACGTGAAGACGGTGCGAGGTAAACATGTCCAATCTTCATTGTTCTCCGTGCCTCTGCTATGAAGGAAGCGAGCCAAGCGACATCTAATCGGGAGTGAAAGAACTTTGCCTCGTCAGTGACCGCTGTCTGCCTGGAAGGGCACAGAAAATACAAGAGACTCAGCACTTTATAACTATTTACTGCGTTCTTCTGCAGGATACGACCAGGTTTGGGAGCATTTTCTGAATAGTGTCCACTTACGAAAACTTTTCAGCTTGTGGGAGTTTTTTTGTGTAATTAACAGTATTATAGAAGTTTAGCTATACACTAATACACAAGCAAATTACTACGGTGCAAGGATCTGAAACAAAAACAGAAAATGCTGGACAACCAGCGGGTCTGAGAGACGTTTTGAAACGTTAGCTCTGTTCTCTCTCCACGGATGATGTCCGTCTTGCTGAGATTGTCCAGCCCTTTCTGCTTTTGATGTGGAGATGCCTACATTGGAGTGGGGTCAGCACAGTAAGAAGTATTACAACACCAGGTTAAAGTCCAACAATTTATTTGGAATCACGAGCTTTCGGAGCGTAGCTCCTTCATCAGGTGAGTGCTCTTGTTTAGCGGTACGGTTCATTTGACAACCTGTACTGATTGAGCACTGTTACAATTTTGGATTATCTTCAGATCAGATTTATCATCATCTGTGTATTGTATGTAGAATATTGGAGTAGGAATCCAAGAGTTTTGTGGAATATATCGGCAACGTGTATTGAAGGCGCTATTTAAAGTAATCCTGTGTGGTCAGCACATTTGAAATTATTGTTGGCTTTACCCACGCCAAACATATGCAACAGTTGCTTCATAGAATTGATTTTGACTCCCATTTGACAATGGCTAGCCCCATGAAACGGTTATAAATGGCATGGGTAAATAAAGCTGAACGTTAACAGTTAGAAATTAGGAAGGTTGGGTGTCAGGGTCAATATAAATAGTCACCAGGATTAGCACACATCTTAAAACAAACACTGCGGTCAACTCCAACGTACCGCAAAGCGCGGCATTTTGATTGGAATCAAAAATTGAATCAAAAATTATACTGGAGAAACTTTTAACATTTGTTAAACCGAGGCTGTGCAAAAACAACTCTCGGTGAGGTGCAAAGCTGCAATTGAGGTGATCCATTAAGTTTGAAACATCAGAGGGAACCAGATAACGAGCAACAGGTAAGTGTGGCGGGAAGGTGCGAACTGCTTCTTGTTGCCCGTTGACATCCGCATTAAGACAGGAACATGCACATATCGGTGCTGTGGGTACAAGGTTCGCCAACAGCTGGGAAGCGGCTCATTACCAGTTCCCTGAATAATCTACATCTGGACGTTTCTCCTTCGCCTTCCGAAGGCGTTGGCCCCTACGTCGGTCGGGACGAAGTCGCTGTTGCCCATGCCTCCGGCCCGGCTGAGGAAGTCAGCCAGGCGGTGAGTCGCGCAGGTGGCCGTTTTGCAGCCTCGCTTCTCCAGAGGAACACTGCTTCACAGATGGAGACAAAAGTATTCATCAGCTTAAATGCATACACCCAGGGGACGAAACATTAACCTTTTCCGGCTTTCCCCTTCAGATCATTGCTGCTGAAAGACTCGGAATCTGCATAACCGGGGTAAAGAGACCCTGCATGGTAACTTTTATATCGATATAAAATCTGTACAGGACAGCAACATGTCGGTATTTATACCTCACTCCTCCTACTGTGTTCCATCTAACCCTATTAGAATACCATCTATTCCTTTCTTCGTCGTCTGTTTGTTTGGGGTTTCCTTTAAGGAAAGCAAATCTTCTATCCCCTCTTTATTGAGTTAGATACGTTATGCATCATTGTAAACGACCGGAAGGCACTCAACTATTGGCTAGATGCCCGGCATGTATAGTTCAGTGCTAACATGTGATTTACATAATTACTAACATTGTGCTGTACATGAGCAACCTTGGCTTCTGGCCACAAACCTGGGGCCTTAAGCCAGACAGCGGCTCCCACTGAATAACTGTGAGGGGTCGAAGGGGCACAAAAGAATCGAATGTAGGAACAAGTAAGATAATAATGACCTCGCACAAAAACACGGGTATGTACAGTGGTGGTAATAATGACAATATTGAATTATAAAATGTAATTGAGACTCGTTGAAATGGATACACCGCAGCTAGTCTGAAATTGCAAGCTGTAATGTCCATTTCTTGTGGTCAACTATGTCCGCAATCTGATCCATTTGGTAATTTACCGTGGCCGTGCTTTTGTCATTTCCAGAGCTTTCAAATTTTAAATCCTCCCACTCTGATCAACTCGACAAGATCTGATCTGATGCCGCAGAAGAAGATCCTTCAACTAGAGGATCGACGTGGGCCAAACGGCCTACCTGGGGGGGGGGGGGGGGGGGGGGGGCATTAAAAGTAAAAAAATATTTTTTTACTTGATAAGAAATGTTTTTAAATGTATTTTCATCGCCGTGACCCTAATTAAGTCAAATTGAAGGTTACACGGAATACTGCAGAGCGTTCAACACTGCAATGAGTCATTTGCCTTAGAATTGTCTAAAATTAAAATAAATAGGCTCGTGTGTTTAAACTTGCCGCTGAATGCCATTACTTATAAATATTGTTCAGTTGCGATTCAACATACATGAGCAGAAACGGCGTTTAACTTTGGTAACATTAGCCACTTAAAGTTTCTCGTCTCATCAGAATGTCAAAAAGTGAAACCATTACATTGCTGGATCAATCGGGGTACCGTCAGGCGAATACATAATATAACTTTAAAAATGTTCCAGGTAGAAAAATAAGTTTATTGAACAAAGACCCATGTCATGCACGAAGAAGCATTCATTTAATGACACACTGCATAGCCACAGAAGGCAGCAAAACTATTATGAGTAAATCAGTTTCAAAGCTAAAGCAATTGCTTATTAAGGTGAATGTGCTATTCTAATTTTGTCCATGACCAGCATTCTTCCGTCGTAAATTCAGGCGAAAAGAAAAACATAGCACTTTATCAGCCTGTTTATCCTTCGAGCATTTAATATGCATGCATCACAGGAAACGATTAGTTGCTTTCAAATGGCTCCCTGTAGTTTGCATAGCGTTCCTTTTCCAGTTCCGAGAGAATGCCCCTCTTCTTGCCAGGGGTTGTCGCTCCTACATCAGTGCGTTGGATGGTTTGCAACTTGTGCAACTCCTGGGACAACTTTCCCACCACACAAGTGCTCAGACTCGTGCACCGTTTGACAATGGATCTATCCAAGCTGCAAAACATGCAAAAAGAAACCTCATAATAACACATGCGGGGTCATGCACTTAAGAGCCATGTGAAGGCATAACTTGACCGTCTCATGGAACAAACAAGCAACTGTTACATGCAATAAGTATCTGTACTGAAGAAATTACCATTCACAGTATAATGCTGGATACCCGGTATTGTATCCAGGAGACTTGCAAAAAAAAGGATTGGCCATGCTTTTCTCGTCGGCTCCAAACTTAGAATGACAACTTTTTGTAAAGTCTATTCATGCATTCTGAACCAAGTGCCAAAACAAAACCCGCTCTCATATGTTTAATGAACATGCATCACAGTTGCACCCCGTCAAGCATTCGTTTCATACTCAGGCATAACTTAACTCCAACATTATTTCTCCCATGCAAGGTTAAGACATAGAACTGAACTTCCCTTTGCAACAGATGTTGTCGCTGATTAAAGACATACCTTTTGATCACAATCCTCCATTAAAAACAAGCTATTGATTTTCCTCAAAATCTAATGAACCCCACTGTGGTGATTTAGGTCAGATAGTTCTGGTTGAGTCACGGGAAAACAAATTAATTGCACATTATATACCAAAACCTGGCGGCGATTGTTACATGAGAAAGCAATGTATCTGATCCTTGCTAACCAACATCGGCTGATAGAAGTGACTACTCTTAGAACAAAGTTGACAATACACTATTTGGATTATATAATAATCGTTATTTATCAAACAACATCACTCAACCATAGCTAGAATTTTAGTGAAATGCTGACACTCCCTCCCTAACAGCACAGTGGGTGTACCCACGCCACATGTGGGGTGCAGCGGTTCAAGAAGACAGTTCACCGCCATTTTCTGGAGAGATGGACAATAAAGGCTGACCGAGTCCCTTCCCCTTTCAAAAACAAATCTTAATTAACACATTACTTTACCTATTGGCATCGGGTACTTGTTGCTCCAGTTCCTCGGCCATCATCTGCATGAACTCCTTCACTAGCGCATTCAGCAATCGTCGAACTTCGTAATCATTGAGCGCCATCCTGTCTGAAGATGACTCCAGCACAGATCTAAATCAGAACCTCACAGTGAGTTTGTCTCTATATGCAATTCAACGAATAGAATGTAGAACTTTTAAGTGCATCCAGTCTGCACCAACCCTCTGGGTCCACTCCCTCGCCCTATCCCCATAACCCCACCTAACCTGCACATCTTTGGACACTAAGGGGCAATTGATCATGGCCAATCCACCTAACCTGCACATCTTTAGACTGTGGGAGGAGACCCACGCAGACACAGGGAGAAAGTGCAAACTCCACACAGTCACCCAAGGCCAGGTCCCTGACGCTGTGAGGCAGCAGTGCTAACCACTGTGCCACCGGGCCGCCCACGTTGCCATTCTATTGTTGCCGGAGTATAAAAACCTGGACTTTGGTGCAAACCTAACTGATAACAGTGTGACGGGGGAGTGCGACCCTGTCATTGTCACCCTGACCATTTAAAAATCGCGGCAAGAAACCAGATTTGTTCATGTTGCACCGGTTCTGCTACTAGCCAGTGTTTGATGGATTACTGTTAAAGTCAGTCTTGGCTCACTGGTGGAGCACTGGCCCAGCAGACTCAGCGTTCCAGCTTCATTCCAGGGATTTAAGTGCACAATCCAGACTGTCATTCCACTGCAGGAATAATGCACTTCAGGACATACTACTGTCTTTCCACTGTGACATACCCTCTCCTTCCCTCCCTGTCTTCATGTGGATTTAGAAAATCATTCAATCTACATCACTGAAAACAGATTATCTGGTTATTAAACTCATTGCTAAGTGAATCGCATTGGATTTTGCTGCTCCCAAAATTCTGATAGTGATCGAAAGTACCTAACAGGCGCTGTGAAATTCCACATAAATGCGACCTCTCTCCCGCTAAACTTGAGCACCAAAGTAATTGTGCGCGCCATATTTGACAATAATCCCAATTACAGCCAACCATTTAATAAACCTGGATATTTTGAGTTCTCTTTTAAATTTCCCTTTTCCACCTCTACCTGACTCGATGTCTTGAAAATTCTATCTCCTATGTTGTTTTCTGCCTTGTGACATGGCACACGGATAAAAGCAGTGAAACATTACTGTGTCAATGTGAAAATATCTAAAACAATCCTCAAAGTGAACCCGAACCGGCGATTAACCTTCGCTTCCTTCCGATTTCATCTCTCACGTGTTTCGGATGGTGCTGGACTTTACTGATCTGACCACATTTCAGCCAACACGAAGTTGCCAAGATGAAACGTGGCGGCTATATATAAAAACCCGATGTCATTCCCCCAATAGAAACCCGACCGAAACTATGTACAAGGGAAAATGCAGAATACTGTATTCCCGCTGCCTACCTGAGGGGGACTGCGTGGGAGCTGTTTATCTGACATACAAAAACAGCATAGACCACAAGGAAAGCGGAGATCTTCAGCAGAACCATGTTTCTGAGGGAAAGACAAAGACAAGATTTTACCCAATCCATCTGTATTCCATTGCAAAGCACCTTTCGAAAAAATGTCACTCGAGAGCGCCACTCGGAGGCACATAGCATTACTCCAGGCAAATTACGCTTGGTCGTTTCCTACTCTTTCCCGGCTAAAAATTATGATGTGGTACCCAACTCAATTAACAAATGAATTAAATATTTAGATAGAGACAACAACAAAAAACTAAACAGAAAAAAGGCACTTTGCGGTTCACCAAACTCGACAAAGTCAAAAACTGGACCGAAAGATGCAAGAATTATCGCTCAATTGATGAAACTTGACAGCACTGCAACTACCCAGTTAAAGGATGGATTGTGTCATGGATTATCAATGCCGCTGATGGTATTAAAACTCGCTGCAAGGAGCTAAAAGTTCCGCCAAATAATGGCACCGCTATAATCCTGGAATATTGGTGGAATGATTTACTCAGAATGGACAATCTAGCCTCCCAGTTTCAGCCATGCTGGTCTCCAGGGTGACTACCTTTCTGCCAGCTTCAGAACTCCAAACGGCACGCTTAAAATTCCTGACCGAAGCAAAACAGCTGAAGGAAAGCGGGGCGTGGAAGCATCAGTGGGAAAATCAATACAATATGTTCCTGCAAAAAAATGTTTTTCAAGCCTGTGTAAATAAACCTCGCAAAACGTGTTTTTTTGACGTTTGCTAAATCTGATGCAGGCAATGGTGATTTGTAGGTTAGCTTTATATGAAACACGGTCATCCAAATAATTTCCAAGCGATGCTAAAGTACTGTTGAAAGGCGCAAATAAAGCACATCTTAAGCTAGAAATTTAAAAAAATCAGACGCTCTGGTCAGGTCTGGTATTGGCTACATTATAAATTTTGAATTTTGACATTGATGAACAAAAGTTAATGTGGCGGGCATGCTGACATCCAGCCAGTCACCTGCAAATCTCTGGTTATAAACTCGCAAAAATGGATTGAGAGAGATTGCTTTCCAAACGGATTACTTAAAACACACCAAAGTTTACGACGCAATTGCAAAAAAAGTGCAAGGGAAAGGCAGCAGAGCGAAGTAGCGCGGACAAAACAGCGTTTGCACATTTGTCAAAACGCTCTCTCTTACCTTCAGACTCACTTTTCTTTTTGTTTTCCGCGAGGAGGCAAGTTTCTTCTTTGACTCGGCTTTTTTTGTGGTTGTTTTAAAACTCTGGTGCCGTCTCCTGCCCGCCGCCCATCCTTTTTATATCCAGCGTCGCCGGCTCTGAGTGTGTGTGTGTTCAGTGAGTGGGTGTAAGATCGTCAACAAGCTGCCAATCATAAATCTGAAGCCGGGGGCAGTGTGCCAATGAGCGCAGGGGCTGGGCTGGGGGCTGGCGGCGGCTGCCCCCCTTCTCCTCCCCCTGCTCGGCTGTGCTTCATTCACAAAGTTACAGGTCCACGTGAGGCGCTCAATCCCGGCTGGGCTCCCACTGAGGTCATTTCACGTAAGGCAAATCAGACGATTAATGAACAGTCTGGAGAATCGTCTCGATCAATTAGCGTTTTATGGTTACTAAAAATGTAACATTACGTTGACTTCTAAATGCCAACGGGGGGGGGGGGGGGGGGGCGCGGGGGGATCTGCTTGGTCGGCAAAGAAAGTGGAGGTTGGTCAGTTAGTGCAGAGCGACATCTGGCTGCTGCATCCGCGCACCGCATCCGCGCGAATCTGCCGCACCGAATTGGCAGGACATTGGTACATGAGCGGTTGTAACACAAGCTTCACCGATTCCCTTATACTTCTCATCGAATAGGGAATTGGTCTAGAGAAATCGCGGCTCTTCTTTATAAAGCAAACATTTATGAAATGCTGACAATGCGTTCCCTGCTCTATGTGCTGTATCTTCTTCCTGGCAGTTACATATTGGAAATGGTGCTGATGCTACGGGGCGGGGGGGGGGGGTGCTTTTTTTAAACATGGTCGCATTTTTGGGTGTCCCGTTTTAAAAGTGCAGACGCATTTCAGTCAGGATATCGGGGTACTTGTACGTCCAATCATACAATCCCAATGGCAGCAGTTCCAGTCTGGCGCGGAAAGGCAAAGCACCTGTCAGTTTCTGATGTTTGACCAGTGCGAGTGTCCCCACTGCGGTGGATGCTATAAAACTGGCCATTCCAAACGTGCGCCTAAGAAAGCGAGTTTACAGTGGGTAAATCGAAACAGAGCGATATTTCACAATTAAATGTGACTTGGAGACCTTTAGAAGCATTTGAACATGGATTCGCACTTAGGCATTTTATTTTCGTGTATGTTGTATCACTTCAGACGCAGAGCATAGCTTTCCACTTTCATCTTGCGCCTTTTCTCAATCTGACATTAACTACCATCCACTCAATGTATCAAAACTCTGCACCTTGAACAGTTCCTGTAGAACTGAAGTTCCTCCAAACTATTTGCCATAGTTTCAGGGCCATGAATAGGGTTGTGTAGACTGTAGAGGGAAGAAATCACTCATCATTGCACTTTATTGGTATAACTATTATATTCGAACTATAGAGGGGGCGAAGTTGATTGATCTGGATACACTCACAATTAAGGCAAGGAAACGACTTATTTTGCCATCGCTTCCAGTTTCTTACCCATGAATAACAATCGTGTCATAATGCGTTTGAACTAGCAAGTGCGCCTTACGTCATTTGAGCAATCCATTAGCGGCTCTGAGCTTCCTCACAGCTGAGCTCAGTCATACAGAAATAACCGCTCGTAAATTAGAGTGAGATGAAGGGAGCTCTGCTACTTGTCGGCTAGAAGTGAGAGGCGAGGCTGGTGCTTCGAGTGGACTCGCTGGGTGAGCTCTCCGCGGTGCTGACAGGTCGAGTGCTATCCACTTCCAGTCTTTCTGAGAACAATATTGACCGCCCCCATTAAAGCGCTTCCCGGACGCCGTGGGGTTAGATTGAACAGGGCCAGCCGTTTGCTCAAGTTATCCATTAAGTAAATGGCACGGATTGTTTCTGTTTGCTTCTCCTTGACTAGTACTTAAGATCTGTGCCGCTGCAGGATGCGGATAATGATTCCATTATTTGGGCAGAATGTGAGATGACCCTTCAGAGAAGGAAATGGGGTGGTTACATAAAGCTCTGGGGGAAGCTCTGTTTTTAATATAAATTAATCGTGGGGAATGAAGGCCCCATTAATTCGACACAGCTAGTCTAAGTGAAGGTAAACACATGCAATCATCGTTGAGATAACAAATAGCTGGTGAGAGCTCTTGGAAGGAAGTCGAAATGTAGCGCTCGCTTCGGAACCGGGCAGACGTCATGTGCTAAAGAGGTTTCATACAGTTCCTGTTTCAAATGGGGACGAAGCTTTTGCAAAGGTGTATTGCCCTGGTGTAACTCGTTATGGAGCTAACCAGCTCGATGCGACCCGCTCCCCCCTCTCCCCTTCCCCTCTCTCTCTCTCTCTCTACATACAGCCTGACCACAAACGAAGCAAAGATGATTTGCGATTAATTTCAGCGAATGGACCCTACATTATCTTTCGGGGTCGTTACTGACCTTTTTTCTGGCAACCGTCTCACAGGCCAGACATTGGATTTCGGTAACTTACAAGACAATGGGAAATTTAAGCGTTTGCAAGCGCGGGAAGATGTAACGTTCGGAGATTTGACATTTGCAATACTTGAAATATAATCACGATAGGTAAAAGTTCAGTTGCTAATGAAGTAGTATTGGGTGTTTAAACAATGCTGACAATATTCTTTAATATTTTAATTCGGTTATCATTCTTGTTCCCGGAGATTAGAAGTTATCAGTGAATGGTTTTGAACACACTTTCACAATATTACTCCGAATTGGTGCAATGCTATACTCCTGCTGGAGAGACCACGGCAGCACTTGTGAAAACTCACCTCGGTATTGCCCGAACATTTCGAACCAGATCCAGCACTTGCCTAAACGTGCTGTGTGACATTTGGTCCACAATCAAATACATTTGTTATAAAGGGTCTGTGCGCAACTCCGCAACAAGTAACTCATTCAATTACTACTTTTGGATCAGGCACCGCGAATTTGGAATGCCGATTACTTCCTCAATAGCCCCTTAGTCAACGGCAAACTTACGCCGATGACAAATCATTTCCGCAAGTTTCTCCGAATGTGCGAACGATACGAAGTTGAGCTCCCTGAGACTGAGTGGAACTCCTAGCCACGCTGACTGGGGTTCTCACTGGGAATGCTGGAAGCGCGCCAGTCTGTTCGTTTGGTTGGAGTTAGACTGAACATTTTTTCACTATCTTAACAAAAACGGAAAATGCTTGATAAACTCAGCAGGTCTAATATCAACTGTGCAGAGAGAAACAGAGCTAACGTTTCGGATCTAAATGATCCTTCTGTAGGAGTCTGGCCTTGGGGAATACCATATTGGGGCTACAGCAGCTGGACTTTATTGCCCATAGCCGTCCAGATGCGTCAGTGCTTGTACCTGGGGGTCAGTTTTCTTCGCCCTTGCCCCGCTACTGCTTCCTTCTCTACCTCGATTTTCAAATCATCTCATACTCGAGATTCGGTTAAAATTGCTCATTCGCCCTACTCAAGAATTCCATTTTTTTTAGAACAGGAAAAACACGTACACGAGGGGGAGAATGGTATTAAAATAGTCTCGGTCACTCGGTAAGCTCCTACTCAAGGGTTGAAGGACCGTGAACAGTGTCAGCCTTTGCTTGATGCCACGGGTGCACGGTTTGGTTCCAACATTCCTGTCTCTATATGGATCACTACATGTCAATGATTGTTGCTGCTGTTTGCATTGTTCATGTATATTGCTCTGCGACTTGGTCTTCAAACCTAGAATAGACGTTCAACATAAATCCAACTAGAAACACTCAGTTTTCTTCTAAACCGGTTGTGTCTCTTTGAACGTCAGCTTACCTACATTTGCAATCATCACCCTCCAAGGTTCTGCCTTGAAAACTCCAGAGCCCTGTCCAACCTTTCTCCTCTTTTTGAGGACAATACATGGTGCTAACGCTTTACTGGTTTCTGCTCACAGTCCATTAAGCAAATGCTTCCCCATGACGCTTGATTTCCACTCTTCGAATAAAATCCCATTCATTCCGGACCTGCCAAATCCTGGCGTATTCTTATTCCTGCTGAATAAGAAGAGAGCTCTCCAGATAATGACACTCCAGACATGATTCACCCTGATGGGAATTTGCCAATGGATGATATCCTAGACTGCAACGCCAAGCTAAATTCAACCATTAGTTTAAGGATTAGCCAAACCCGTGGTGCCATATTGGCTGAAATTCCCGATACCCAATTTAAAGGCAAATATCAGACTTCAAACAATCACGTTTCCGAATTTCATGATACTGAACTCACTTTGGAATGGAATTATCATTATCTGGACGACGTGAGCATCTGTCAAATTTATTGGCCTAAGTTGATCAAAGAAACAGAATTACACCGAATTATACCATGAGCTGGTTCTCAAGTCAAATGTAGTCTTCTCCAATCTGGGGCATTTTATCTTGCTGGAATCCGTTTTGGGGACTCCGGAAAGTGAATCTAAGTAGATAAGTGTTATGAATAAACCTCTTGCTTGCTCGGGAGTCCTTTCGGATTTGCAAAATGGACAGATTTTATATACCACAGGACAATACTGCCCCCCCCCCCCCCCCCCCGCCCCACCGACCCCCGTGGCCAAGGTAGGCACCATTGCTGTACACCCCACAAATTCACTTTTGAAGGAGGAATTCGGCTTCAGGAGCACGAATGGAAACAGAATGAAGATTCCCGTACCAGCCTCCCCGAACAGGCGCCGGAATGTGGCGACTAGGGGCTTTTCACAGTAACTTCATTGAAGCCTACTCGTGACAATAAGCGATTTTCATTTTCATTTTTCAAGATGGTAATAGCGCAGGAGTATCCAAGGAACGTTCCTGTTCCTGAGCGGAGGAAGGTTAGGCATCGTCCTACAAGATACTTCCCCATTGGAGCTGATAAATGGGTCATGGGGAAAGTGCAGAGTTCCAATTCAGCTCATGGCTGTAGTTTTCCATTACATTGAATGATACTCAATACCTTTTGTGAATGTCCCCCAACTGATTATCCTGCATTTAAGAATATCTTCCTGTCTGACAAAACTGATTACATATGAGTAAAAGCTGAGGCAGAGAGCTATGCCACACTACTAAGGTAGAAGCTGTATATAGCATGACAATATATGCTCAACAATGACCAATATGCATCTAATGTCTTTATTTTGCAACATTACATGTTTTAAGACATTTAGCTAATCTCCTTTTGGATATTACTTGAGGACAAATGGCCATTTATAACTTGAGACTTCATTGGAAAACTGGTTGATGTCTTTGTCAACTATTGTCCTGAGAGGCCAGCTGATGGTTGCATCTCCAAATCCTCTGATAGGGAAATGTAGTCCTCCTGCTGTGATAAATAAAGCAATTTCATCGTTCTTTCAATGTTAACTTATATTTCTCATGGCAAGATCGGAAATCCTCTGCAACCAAAATCAAATATTTAATACATTTTATTGAATTCATAACACTCTCAGAACTCTCGTATGTGAAGGCAATCTCTGTAAGCAGTGAAGAATCATTTGAACTCACAGTCACTCTCACAAAGCCTCCTACAAATGCATCTGAAGAAATTCAGACAGATTGCCAAAGGGGCCACCATGTGCTTTCATGCATTTTGAGATACCACCCAAAATGCAATCTGCCCTTACTTTGCATCATCATGGGAGTAATTAACTCAAAAGGGGGCAAAAAAGTTTCCATGATACATTCACATTCCTTCAACCGTCCAGAATTCACATTCCATGGTGTTATTTTGAAGAAGAAATGGGGAGTTCTCCCCAGTGTCCTGCTCAATAATTATACATACATCAACATCTTGCTGCAATTATATAGGGCCTTGGTGAGGCCACACTTGGAGTATTGTGTGCAGTTTTGGTCTCCTTATCTGGGGAAGGATATTCTTGCTCTCGAGGGAGTTCAGAGAAGGTTTGCCAGACTGATTCCTGGGATGGCGGGACTGATCTATGAGGAGAGATTGAATCGGTTAGGATTGTATTCACTGGAGTTCAGAAGAATGAGGGGGAATCTTATAGAAACCTATAAAATAGTAATAGGAGTAGACAGGGCAGGTGCAGGAGGGTGATCCGGATGGTGAATGTGTCCAGAACCAGGGGTCACAGTCTGAGGATATGGGGTAGACCATTTAGGAGAGAGATGAGGAGAAATTTCTTTATCCAGGGAGTGGTGAGCCTGTGGAATTCATTACCACAGGAGGTAGTTGAGGCAAAAATATGTTTTCAAGAAGCAGTTGATATAGCACTTAGGGCAAAGGGGTCCAAAGGATATGATCATAGGTCCATCTGGTATTTATATGTGTACGTTTTTCTTCTTTCAAGATTTATCCATAAAGGAAAATGTAGCACACAATCACTGACAGAGAACTACAAACTGGTTCATTAATGCCCTTTAATGGAAGGAAATCTGCCGTTCCTACTTCGTCTGGCCACATGATTCCAGCTCCACAGCCATGTAATTGACTCTCAAATGCCCTCTGAAATTTTGGCCCAACCAGTGATGCCCACATCCTGTAAATTATTATTTTTTTTAAAAGGTAAAAGCACGAGGCATGATTGAGAATTAGGGTCTGGGGGTGAAAGGAAGGCAAAGTGCCAGTTCTCCACAAAAGATGGAGAAACAATTATCCAGATCCCAAAATCAAGCATGGCCAAAAAGAGCTATGATTAGTGGGCATTAATGTTATGTGAAGGCAATGATGCCGATCTCCATGGATATTGTGGAAATGGTTGAGTGGGATGAGTCCACATCCACAACACATTGCAAAATATTCTAAGGCATGCAGAACACCAGAGTCAGTCAGGCATTCCCAGGGAATTTAGCAACACTAAGGTGGCAGGAGGAGGTATTGAGGGCCGGAGTGCCGACAGAAGTCAATGTAAATACAAAGTGAGAGAAAGATAAAATGACTCAATATCACACATTAGACACCATCGCATCAAGTCAAGATCTACCTGCCTACAGGGATGCCCCTCTCCCCACTGTTGTTCGCGCCAGCTATAGATCTGGTGG
Source organism: Scyliorhinus torazame (assembly GCF_047496885.1). Lineage (NCBI taxonomy): Eukaryota > Metazoa > Chordata > Chondrichthyes > Carcharhiniformes > Scyliorhinidae > Scyliorhinus > Scyliorhinus torazame. Next base: position 220,863,773 of record NC_092716.1, read on the forward strand.
CAATTGCTCTGAGAGCCTCAAGGGGCTGTAAGGGGCTGGTCCGGGGGTGGGGGGAGCACAGAGTTTCGCTCTATGCAGACGACCTGCTTCTGTATGTATCGGACCCAATAGAGGGGATGGAAGAAATCATGAGGATTCTAGGGCAATTTGGCCGGTTTTTAGGGTATAAGCTAAATATGGGGAAAAGTGAGATGTTTGCGGTCCAGGCGAGGGGACAGGAGAGGCGATTGGGGGAGCTGGCGTTTAGATTAGTAGGAGGAAACTTTAGGTACCTAGGAATTCAAGTGGCGCGGGAATGGGACCGGCTGCATAACTTAAATCTGGCCCGACTAGTAGACCAAATGAAGGACGATTTTCGGAGATGGGACGCGCTCCCGTTGTCATTAGCTGGGAGGGTGCAGACGGTGAAGATGACGGTCCTCCTGAGATTCCTGTTTGTGTTTCAATGTTTCCCCATCTTTATTCCACAGTCCTTTTTTAAACGGGTCAACAAAGTGATCACTGGCTTTGTTTGGGCGGGCAAGACCCCACGGGTAAGGAAGGCAATGCTTGAGCGGAGTCGGGGAGAGGGCAGGCTGGCGCTGCCAAATTTTAGTAACCATTACTGGGCAGCGAATATAGCTATGATCAGGAAGTGGGTGGTGTGGGAGGGGTCAGCATGGGAGCTTATGGAGGTGGCTTCATGCAAGGGCACCAGTCTGGGGGCGTTGGTAACTGCGCCTCTGCCGTTCCCGCCGGCAGGGTACTCCACCTGCCCCGTGGTGGTGGCGGCCCTGAGAGTCTGGGGGCAACGGAGGAGACATGTGGGAGCAGAGGGAGCATTGGTCTGGTCCCCAATCTGTAATAATCACCGGTTTACCCCAGGAAGTATGGTTGGGGAGGTTCCGGATATGGCGGAGAGCAGGGAATGAGAGGGTGGGGGATATGTTTATAGAGGGGAGCTTTTCAAGTATGAGGGTGCTGGAGGAGAAGTTTGGCTTGGCAAGGGGAAACAAATTCAGGTATTTGCAGGTGTGGGACTTCCTACGTCAACAGGTGTCAACCTTCCCACTCCTACCGCTAAGTGGCATTCAGGACATTCAGTTTCCAGAGCGTGGGTAGGAGAAGGGAGCGTCTCTGACATTTACAAGGAACTTATGGGGTCAGAGGAGACGCATACCGAGGAGCTGAGGCGCAAGTGGGAGGGAGAGATGGAGGATGGTCTATGGGTGGACGCGTTGAGTAGAGTCAACGCATCAGCAATATGTGCCAAGCTCAGCCTGGTACAATTCAAGGTCGTTCACCGGGCTCATATGACAGCGGCCCGGATGAGCAGATACTTTGGGTTAGAGACAGGTGTGCAAAATGTGCGGGAGGACCAGTGAACCATATCCACATGTTCTGGGCATGTCTGAAGCTTCGGGGATTTGGGCAGGGGTTTGCAGATGTCCACGGTGTTAAAAACAAGGGTGGCACTGAGTCCAGAGGTGGCGATTTTCGGGATGTCGGAAGACCCGGGAATCCAGGAGGAGAAAGAGGCAGATGTTCTGGCCTTTGCTTCCCTGATAGCCCGGAGGTGGATACTATTAGCTTGGAGGGACTCAAAGCCCCCGAAGTCGGAAACCTGGCTATCGGGCAAGGCTAGTTTTCGACGTTTGGAGAAAATCAAGTTCGCCTTGAGAGGGTCACTGTTAGTGTTCGCCTGGAGGTGGCAACAGTTTGTCGACTTCTTCGCGGAAAATTAATCATCAGCAGAAGGGGGGGGGGGGGGGGGTTAGTTTAGCTTAGAGTAGGGGGTTATAAAGGTGGGACTTGTAAGGGAGGGAGACGGCTTTTGCACCATGTTTATAGTTTCATGTAAAACGTTTATTTTGTTGTTGTTATAATACCAAAAATACCTCAATAAAATGTTTATTAAAAAAAAAGGTCTACCTGCCTGCATAAGTGATCATGGCATTAGCTCAAGCTTATGGTTTGCGTTGCTGAATTGTAGAGGGAATGGTAATGTGACCTTGTAATGTACCTTGTCACCGCCTCAACGCATTTAAAACAACTGAGGCCATTATCTCCAAATCTCTGCCTCCTGCCTAGTTATGCCCCTGGAGCCTCACCAGGATGTGCAGCTGGTGGGTTGAGGGGAGGAGGAGGCATAGTGGTATTGTCACTGGACTAATAATCCAGAGACCCACAGTAATGATTTGGGGACCCGGGTTCAAATCCCACCATGGCAGGTGATGGAATTTGAACTCAATAAAATATCTGGAATTATAAATTCTAATGATGACCATGAAACCATAGGTTCACTAACGTCCTTTAGGGAAAGAAACTTGCCAATCTTACCTGGTCTGGACTCCAGACCCATAGCAATGTGGTTGACTCTTAACTGCCCCGTCATGGGCAATTAGGAATGGGCAATAAATGCTGATACAGTCTGCGGTGCCCAAGACCCATGAACAAATAAAAAAGTGTCCTAGATTCTTAAACAGCCTCATGGTTTGCGTTACTGAATTTCAGGGAGATTGGTAATGTGACCTTGTAATGTTGCTCAGAAGTTGTTGATAAAAAGCTTCATAGTCCATTGCACCTTCCCTATTTGTCACTTCTGCCACTGATAAAAATGTAAAAAGCAAATGAAGGTTGCATCGGTTAGTATGAAGAAATAGTTAGCAATCTGGATAAACTTTTACCCTTACTCGACATGTATTAAGTTATAACCTTAGAGGGCAACACTGTGGCGTAGTGGGTTAGCCCTGCTGCCTCACGGCACCGAGGTCCCAGGTTTGATCCCGGCTCAGGGTCACTGTCCGTGTGGAGTTTGCACATTCTCCCCGTGTCTGCGTGGGTTTCGTCCCCACAAACCAAAGATGTGCAGGGTAGGTGGCCATGCTAAATTGCCCCTTTAATTGGAAAAAAAGAATTGGGCACTCTAAATTTTAAAAAAAAGTTATAACCTTGGACAATAGCCAGCTTTAATGTCCTGGCCCATTCTATTGGCAGGAATGACAAGAGAAAATAACGTTGCTGATTTTCTGCTAATGAAGTTACGAGCTGATTGGCCCTTTCATTTTCATTTCACTTGTGCTGGCTAACTAACAAATCAAATAGCCAATGCAATATCTTTAAAATTAATGCATAGATTTGTTTTAATAAAATGGTGGAGTTCAGTCGCCCCAATTGCCAGACCCGCTGCTAGTGTAGTTTCTTTGCCAGTTCAAGAGCATTGTGATACCTTTTCCTTTTTAATATGCACTTTTCATTCATTGCCGGCCTCTGTATATTTCTTGCTCTATCCCCAGCTAAAGATCTCTTTCAACTGAAAGTTTGAAATCCTTTCCCTCAGTTTTTCATTGGCACTCTTCTTATCATTTGAATTTCTACCTCCTTTGACCTGTTGTTGTGACCCTCACTGTTTCTGTTCAGTTCACTTGTAAATTTTAAATGTTTTGACTTCCCTTCATCAGCAATGTAATGGACGGTGCAGACTCAATGGGCCGAATGGCCTCCTTCTGCCCTGTAAATTCTATTAAAGTGTAACAATAGCTCCCACTGATATTTATATATTTCACACACATGCGTTTTAAATCTCAGACCAAGAATTCCTTGTTAAGAGCTGTTGAGTATGCCTGTATACAAAGGAGTGGATGAGTAATGAGATGAAGAATGAAAATCCCAGGGGTGGTGTTAATTTCTGAGTCAGAGAGGTTTGCAAACACTGACTTTATTCTTCTATTGTCTCCATGCCTCCAATCTCCTGGGCCTTCTCGATGGAAGAAAATAATGCTTATAGCTTAGATTAGAAGACCTTATCCACATCTATATGAATACATGGTAGTTGCATATGGTCTTCCACAAGAAGATAGAAACGGGCCATATGTTGGCATAGTATAAAAGGAAATGTGTGTCACACAAGGGTCCAGTCACTGACCAAATTGTGTGATTATGTGAGCCTTGTGGTTGCTCCTCGCACAAGACATTGTAATCACAACAACAGAGAAGGTGCTGGTAAAATATGGATATGTAGAAATGGTATGTTGCAGAGTGATGTTCTTTTATTCCTAAGTAATGCTGCACTGAACTGAACTTACAATTAAATTCAATTATGATGCCTTGTGAGGAAACATTGCTAAATTAAGCCAAGTGCGAACACACTAATCTTGGCAATGTTACCTCATCCAGTAGACTCATTGCCCACCTGTTCCCAATATCTGGCCAGGGCTGACATAACATCTGATCAGTCAGCAACCTCCATTCAGGCCTTTTTACCTGTACAGGTGAGTTCCCTTCCATCACAAAAAGACCACTTCCCTTCTCTGTAGCACCCCCTGCAGAAACACCTCTAAAGAACAAATCCTGTCTATGCCTCTTCCTTCTATTTCAGAAACCTGTAGCCAGTTCTCTTTTAGGAGTGATTACATGTCTGTTGTGGAGATGCCGGCATTGGACTGAGGTGGGCACAGTAAAAAGTCTTACAACAAACACCACGTTAAAGTCCAACAAGTTTATTTGGAATCATGAGCTTTCGGAGCGTAGCTCCTCATCAGGCGATTGAAGAGGCAGGTTACACATACACAGCATATATAGACAAAGCCAATGATGCAAGATGATACTTTGAATGCGAGTCTTTGCAGGTAATTAAGTCTTTACAGGTGCAAATGGTGCAACTGAAGAGAGGGATAATTATAGGTTAAAGAGGTGTGAATCGTCTCAAGCCAGGACAGTTGGTAGGATTTCACAAACCCAGGCCAGATGGTGGGGTGTTAAATATGGTGAGACATGAATCCAAGATCCTGGTTGAGGCAAACTTATGCTTGCAGAACTTGGCTAGCAGTTCCTGCTCGGCAATTCTGCATTGTCGTGCATCCTGAAGGCCATCTTGGAGAACGCTTACACGAAGATCAGAGGCTGAATGCCCTTGACTGACTGGAAGCAAACATTCCTCCAAAGTGTTGAGGTGGCCGTCCTTAGTTGAGATGCGTGTTTCCAAGAATGCAACCGATTCTGGAGAGTAGTCCATGGTGAGTCTGATGGTGGGATGGAACTTATTGATGTCATTTTGTAGTCGCTTCAGTGATTCTACACTGTGGGTCCAAAGAAAAAAATGTAATCGTGTAGCTGGTGTATAGCATTAGTAGAAAGTCCTATGCGGTGAAGAGGTCTTGTTCAAACTTGTGCATGAAGATGATGGCATATTGAGGTGCGAATTTGGTTCCCATGACTGTTCCGTATGTCTGGATGAAGAACTTGTTGTCGAAGGTGAAGACGTTGTGATCCAGGATAAAGTGGATGAGTTGCAGAATTGCATCTGGAGATTGGTAGTTGCCGGTGTTGAGTACTGAGGCTGTTGCTGCAATGCCGCCGTCATGGGGGATGGTGGTGTAAAGTGCCGAGACATCCATTGTGACAAGGAATGTTCCTGGTTTAACTGGTCCATGGGTGCTGAGTTTCTGTAAAAAGTCCGTAGTGTCACGAGAGAAGCTGGGGGTTCCTTGTACGATGGGTTTCAGGTTGCCCTCGATGTAGCCAGAGAGGTTCTCACACAGGGTCCCATTGCCTGATACGATAGGGGGCCTTGTGCATTTTCAGGAGGCAATAGAGATCTCCAATGCGGGCAGTACGTGGGATGAGAGCACTTGGGTGCTCTGAAAGTCTGGATCAAAGGTCTTGTCAGTCTGTTGAGTTGGCGGGTGTGTTCTTTGGTCGAATCTGCAGGTAACTCTCTGTAATGTTCCTGATTGTTGAGTTGTCGGTACACTTCTTTGCAGGAGTCCATTCTGTTCAGTATGACGATGGCCCCTCCTTTGTCTGCTGGTTTAATGATAATGTTGCGGTTGGTCTTGAGAGCGCGGATGGCGTTGCATTGTGCTTGGGTGAGGTTCGGGGCTGCCTTGTGAATGCAACTGATGAATCTGGCATTGACGCGACTCCTGACGACTTGAGCACATGTGCCAAGTCTAGGGCAGTGACCTTCCGGAGGGGACCAATGCGACTCTTTCCTCTTCAGTTGCTGCACCGCAGATCAATCAATGAGATTGTCTCATTGGGTTCGCTGTAGGCCTCTTGGGGTCTGTAGAAGAACTGCCGGAGCCTCATTTGCCTGATCAATTCCTCCGTGTCTGCCGTGAGACTGATGAGGTCCATTTTGGTGGTGGTGCAGAAATTGAGCCCTCTGCTGAGGACTTCGATTTCATCTGGTTGAAGGGTGTAGTCCGACAAGTTGTCAATAGATTTCCCTGTATTGTTTCTGCTGTGGTACGGGGGAGGTTTGGTTGCTGCTGGTGATGATGCCGAGTTTCCCAAACTTCCTGTTCTTGGTGTGCATACAGGTGGTGTAGTACCATTATCTCGTCTGCTTGGCGGTGTCCCGCAGCTGGTCTGCTGCGTCCTGAGCGCAAGTTGTGATATGGACTCTATCGCGATTTCCAGGTCGCGGTGTCTGCTGGAGAGCTGGTGTACGAGGTGGTTGAGTAGTGTGAGAGAGGTGCGACGGCAGAGTCTCTCAGTGTAGTCTGTGTTGTAAGTCGTAAATGTCTGTTAAAATCTGATGGTGCTGGATGTTGAGCATTGCACATCATGTACTTGCACCAATAAATATTTAAATTAAACAATGTCACTTCATTGTATGAGGTCAGCTCTGTGCATAGAACGTTCGTACATCACCAGGGGAGAATGGCCACAGTGCGTTTGCATCTATATCCTCCTCCATGTTACACGCCGTATGAGTCCTGTCATAAACAACATGTCACTCAACTCACCATGAGCAATGTCAGACGCAACCTGACAGTTTAAAACAAATCAGCTAATGTCTTTGCTAAGAGACCGAGCAAAGGAATTTCATAGAAACACATCAACACATTTATTTGCAAGCTAATACCACAGAGTGTAATTTCACCCCATTAGTGCCTAAAGATAGATGACCTCATTTTTAGTAAATGTTGGCAATAGTTAAGATTTTCAAATCATGATAAAAGATTGGAAAATTAATTTATCAGTATACTCATTGCATAGCTGGCCTGCTGAGAGACGATTAGGCATAAATCTATATTTAGGTATTACATTTTACAGGGAACACACTTAATTTAAAACATTAAATGAATCGATTGTCCTGCAGTCAGTTTTTTAAGGTATGTTTCACATCTGATAGTTTAATGATACATCCTAGTTTCCACTTGTAGTTTTCTTTGCACATCTTGAGGACCTTTTCCATCTTTGGACTTCAGCTCTCTTAAAATGTTCTTGCTTTGAACTCCTGCAAGCTCTTTGCAAGCTCTGCAAGCAAGCTAAGAACAGTTTTAAATGGACAATTGCATAATGGATGTTTGAAGTGGTTACTCAGTATGCTTGTATGTTAAAATGGAAATTCACCACAGTCCCAGATAACTATAGGCTGCTGTCCCTGCTGAGCGCTGACAGGTGGTGATTTAACCTGAGGGTCACCACACCTCAGGCGAGGGGCAAGTTTGAGAAGGCAGGGCCATCCTGAATAACCTCAGCTGGTTCAGGAGTTGGCGTCGCTCCGCATCACGGACCAACCGTCCATCCAACTGAGCTAACTGACACCCCCACTACCACCCCCCCCCCCCCCCCCAACCTCCTCCTCTTGTTTTTATATTACAGGATTGTAGCTACTGAAAATTGCAGGGGATGCTTTCCACAGCTCTCCATACCATAGCTGCATCAATCCTCTAGGAACTAATTGTGTGAAGAAAAGAGGTCATTTGATCAAGGGAGCCAGTTTCACACAAGTAATCACGGTGAGTCTGTCTGTTACATTCAACCAGCAGTTGGGCGTGTTCGACAGTGGAGCCCAGAATCACTGACACCTAATCGTAAGTAAACAAGAGGAAAAGCATTTCGACTCTCCGGAATCACAGCAAATAAAAATACAGAAACAAGGAAATACTTCAAACATTTATGAACCATTGCTTAGGTCTCAGCTGTGTCCAAATCTGGGCACTGCACTTCAGGAAGGATGTCAAGGTCTTGGCAAGGTTATAGAGGAGATTTATTAGGAGGATACCAGGGATGAAGGACTTCAGTTATGTGGAGAGACTAGAGAAGCTGGGGTTCATCTCCTTGGTGTTGAAAAGGCAAGGGTAGGTTTAAAAGGGATGTTCAATCTGATGGAGGGTGATGGTAGAGCAGCAAGGATAAAACTGTCTTCGCTGGCGATTGGAAATTGTTCTATTGGTAACCAGAGAACACAAATTTCAGAAAATTAACAAAGGAACCAAAAGGGAAATGAGAAGTATTTTTTTATGTCATGCGTAGTTATAACATGGAACACATTGCTTGAAAAAGTGGTGGAAGCAGATTTAATGCTACCTTTCAAACTGATACTTGGAAAGGGGAAAAATGCAACATATGAAATAAGATCACGGTAGTGTGGGATTAATTGGGTAACTTTCTCAAAGAGCCAGTACAGACACAACAGGTCATTGTTCTATGATTCTGATTTCTTCCGTACTTGTTCTTCCATAATTAAAATTTTAACATCCTCAATAAAGTTTTTTTCAAAGAAATTTACACACAAATGCATAAATTATCACTTGTGTTTGTAATGCTTTTGCATGAAGGTTTCAGCGTACCCCCTACAATCTGGACTCTATTCAAAGCTAGCGGAAGGCAGTTCCTATAGGCTAAATATGTATGGTGCACACAATTTACCAGAAAGTAATGGTAACATTTAATCAGTTTAGATATCTCTCATTTGCTCTCAAGACCTCACTATGGAATAATTCATGTTTAATCTATATCCTGCCATTTATAGTGAACTACTAGTAGCTAGTTAGATAATGTTTCGTAATAATTCAACTTTATAAAGTAATGGATATGTTCCTCACAAAACACTGCATTATTATTACAAACGTGGGTTTCTGTCATGATAATTAGGCACATGAACATAAAGTGGAAAACCCAAAATATAGAAGGCCAGAAATAGCTTGTGGTGATATTAGCAAGCAAACACAATGGGGTCAATATTAACACCCTGCATCTCATGGGTTCTTCCTTATAATAGTTGTTTAAGGCTCCCTTCATGACATTTTCACAACAATTTAAAATTAATACCCTCTTATGGCAAGCAACATAACTGGGATGCATTCCCAGGGTTGGTCAAAAGTCATGAGTCCCAATATGAATAAAGGATCAATGTCCAGATCTGCTTCCTCAGTTTCACCTGGGAAACACCCAGGTGAGATTGCTTTTTGTGAGAAATGTGCTTGTCCAGTTTGGAGGTGTTCACATAGAGAATATCAGGTTGGGAGTATCATGGGTGCTTCTTTATTAGACATAAATCAACACTCAGAGCAGCAAGGAAGTGGTACGGGTGTGCTGTGCAGGGAGCGGCAAGGGTGGACTGTGCAAGGCACTGCAAGGGTGTACTGTACATTCATACTTCTGAATGACTGGCTTCTCACAGTTGCAGTGTGCCATTGATTCCATGGGCTTGGCAATTTGAGGATCAGATCCATGGGAACAGCACCTGCACGCTTGACTCCAAGTCATACACCATCTTGAACTGGAACTATCTCACTGTTCCTTCACTGTCACAGGGCCAAAATCCTGGAACTTTCTCCCTAACAGCACAGAGGGTGTACCTACACCACATAGACTGCAGCGGTTCAAGAAGGCAGCTCAGCACTGTCATGATATGCAGGCATGCAGATAATGATATACAGACAGGCACAGACAGGCAGCTAATGAACACAGAGAACAGGACATGACCAATGAGCAGGCAGGACACTCAGGGGTGGTATCTCACTATAAAAGGCACGAGGCACTCACACTCCGCCTCTTTCCACTGAGGAACATCTACAGAGTGAGTCAGGGTGCATGTACAGTATCACGCCTCCAGCACGTAGCTAAGAGCTAGTCTGGTTCAGGCAGACAGAGTAACCACACTTAGGTTAGCAGAGAGTCGAACTCATAGAGAACTGTGCTAACTGTGCTACTGGTTCAATAAATCAGATTGAACTAACTTCAAGGTCTGGAGTATCTTTTGGTTAATACTCTTGAGGGTTCTACCATTCACTGTATATTCCCTACCTGCATTAGACCTTCCAAAATGCATTACCTCACATTTGTCCAGATTATACTCCATCTGCCATCTCTCCGCCCAAGTCGCCAAACAATCTAAATCCTGCTGTATCCTCTGACAGTCCTCATCACTATCCGCAATTCCACCAACCTTTGTGTCGTCTGCAAACATACTAATCAGAGCAGTTACATTTTCCTCCAAATCATTTATATATACTACAAACAGCAAAGGTCCCAGCACTGAACCCTGTGGAACACTGGTCACAGCCCTCCAATTAGAAAAGCACCCTTCCATTGCTACTCTCTACCTTCTATGACCTAGCCAATTCTGTATCCATCTTGCCAGCTCACCCCTGATCCCGTGTGACTTCACCTTTTGTACCAGTCTGCCATGAGGGACCTTGTCAAAGGCCTTACTGAAGTCCATATAGTCAACATCCACTGGCCTACCTGCATCAATCATCTTTGTGACCTCCTCGAAAAACTCTCTGAAGTTAGAGATTCACGACCACCCCTTCACAAAACCGTGCTGCCTCTCGCTAATACGTCCATTTGCTAACAAATGGCAGTAGATCCTGTCTCAAAGAATTCTCTCCAGTAATTTCCCTACCACTGACATAAGGCTCACCAGCCTGTAGTTCCCTGGATTATCCTTGCTCCCCTTCTTAGACAAAGGAACAACATTGGCTATTATCCAGTCCTCCGGGACATCACCTGAAGACAGTGAGGATCCAAAGATTTCTGTCAAGGCCTCAGCAATTTCCTCTCTAGCCTCCTTCAGTATTCTGGGGTAGATCCCATCAGGCCCTGGGGACTTATCTACCTTAATATTTTTCAAGACGCCCAACACCTCGTCTTTTTTGATCTCAATGTGACCCAGGCTATCTACACATCCTTCTCCAGACTCAACATCCACCAATTCCTTCTCTTTGGTGAAGACTGATGCAAAGTAATTTCCTCTGGCTCCACACATAGATTCCCTCGCCTGTCCTTCAGTGGGCCAACCCTTTCCCTGGCTACCCTCTTGCTTTTTATGTACGTGAAAAAACCTTGGGATTTTCCTTAACCCTATTTGCTAATGACTTTTCGTGACCCCGTTTAGCCCTCCTGACTCCTTGCTTAAGTTCCTTCCTACTTTCCTTATATTCCATACAGGCTTCGGCTGTTCCCAGCCTCTAGCCCTGACAAATTCCTCCCTTTTTCTTTTTGGTGAGGCCTACAATATCTCTCGTTATCCAAGATTCCCGAAATTTGCTGTATTTATCCTTCTTCCACACAGGAACATGCCGGTCCTGAGCTCCTTTCAACTGACATTTGAAAGCCTCCCACATGTCAGATGTTGATTTACCCTCAAACATCCACTCCCAATCTAGGTTCTTCAGTTCCTGCCTAATATTGTTACAATGAGCCTTCCCCTAATTTAGCACATTCACCCGAGGACCACTCTTATCCTTGTCCACCAGCACTTTAAAACTTACTGGATTGTGGTCACTGTTCCCAAAATGCTCCCCTACTGAAACTTCTACCAACTGGCCAGGCTCATTCCCCAATACCAGGTCCAACACAGCCCCTTCCCTAGTTGGACTATCTACATATTGTTTTAAGAAGCCCTCCTGGATGCTCCTTACAAACTCTGCCCCATCCAAGCCCCTAGCACTAAGTGAGTCCCAGTCAATATTGGGGAAGTTAAAGTCTCCCATCACAACAACCCTGTTGCTTTTGCTCCTTTCCAAAATCTGTCTACCTATCTGCTCCTCCATCTCCCGCTGGCTGTTGGATGGCCTGTAGTAAACCCCCAACATTGTGACTGCACCCTTCTTATTCCTGATCTCTACCCATATAGCCTCGCTGCCCTCTGAGGTGTCCTCCTGCAGTGCAGCTGTGATATTCTCAGTGCAACTCCTCCACCCTTTTTACATCCCCCTCTATCCTGCCTGAAACATCTTAACCCTGGAACGTTTAGCTGCCAATCCTGTCCTTCCCTCAACCAGGCCTCTGTAATGGCAACAACATCATAGTTCCAAGTACTAATCCAAGCTCTAAGTTCATCTGCCTTATCTGTTATACTTCTTGCATTAAAACATATGCACTTCAGGCCACCAGTCCCGCTGTTTTCAGCAACATAGACAGCTGGTCAATGGTCCCAATCTTAATGACAAGAAAGCCCATGACCTCCGTGTACATATTGTTGGAGGCGAGGGTGCAGGAGACAGGGGAGAGCGGTTTAAGAAGACAGTTTGCAGTAGGGAAAATAATCTGAAAATTAATTTTGCATTCCTGGATTATTCTGGAATAATAAGCAGCTTTAGCAGATAAGGGCTGGATCAGGACCAGATAATGCCTCATGTGGCTCAGCCAGATCTGGCAGTGGATTGTTGAAAATCCCTTAATACCCCATGCCAACATTGAAGAAAGTTTGCTGCAACTTACCAAGGCAAAGTTCTTTATCAATCTAGATATGAGGGTGGATATTCGCAAGTAAAGTTGGATGAAAACGGTAGTTTTTTAACTACGATCTGGATGCCATTTTTGAGGTGCAGATGGCTGTGCCTGCCGTTTGCCATTTCTATCGCACTGGAACAGTGTCAACACAGATAGCAAGAGATAATCAATGATCCTCCAATAGTGGAAGCGATTGTGAATGATTTGATAGAGTATGGCTATGGAGTTACAATGGAAGAAGCTGTTGAGTCTGCTAGAGAGAGCTACCAGATGAACCTGAAGCAGAACAAGAAAAAAGTATGGCTGAAGATGACTGAGGTCCAGTGCATAGGTTATGCACTGACTGCAAAGGACTTCCCCTGATCCTGATAAGATGAGAACTATAGCAGATATACAGAAAGAAAATAGATGTGAAGGTGGTTCAACCATTTGAGATTTGTGAACTATCTATCAAAGTTCTTGCCCAATTTCTCATCAGAGTGTGAACCTCTATGCATGCTCACCGTAAGCAATGTTCAGTGATATTGGGCACAGAACAAGAAGCAGATTTCACTCGTATCAAACAACTAGTGACAATATTGCCAGTGTTGAGGTACTACGATGTCAACCATGATGTCCCCCTGCAGAGAGATGCAAATGAAACAGGACTTGGAGCAACCCTTATTCAGAAAGGACAACCAGTTAGTTGTGTTTGCAACTGGGAGCATTAACACAAACTGTGCAACACTCTGCATCGATTGAGAAAGAGTGCTTGGCTATTGTCTTTTCATATGAGCATTTTAATCTGTCTGGGAAAGACAAAGTGATGGTAGAGTCTGACCACAAGTCACCTCAAACCACTTCTATCTGCTCCAAAGTACCCGCAAAGGATGTTATTTTGTTTGCAGAGATATCATTTGGAAGTGAAGCACAAGCAGGGGAAACAAATGTTGAGAGCTGCACTCCCTCTGAAGGAAGTTGATGAAGTTAGTACAGAGTAAGGAATTGTTCAGATTCACTGAGAAGTAATGACTGTGGAAGTCAGCAACCGCAGCACAGACATTGGCCAGGATTTTCAGGTTCTGCCCACTTTGGGACTCGTCGTGGCCAGGATGGAAAATTCGGCAGACCAGCAAAAGGTCCATTGACTTTCGGCGGGTCAGAAAATCCCGGCCATTGTGTCTGACAGGTAAGTACCTTGCTCAGATCAAGCAAATTACCCAATAAGATGCAACTCTCCAAGTTCTACAGAAAGTTGTGATGAACGGATGTCCTGAATCCATCAAGGACACACCTGGTGCTATAAAAATATTTGGGGCACACAGGGATGAATTGATTGCCCAAGATGGCACCTTGTACAAAGGGACTGGGTCTGTATCCCTAAAGTGATGAGAAGAGAGGTGCCGAAATGTATCTATCAAGCAATCAAGGAATTTAGTCTAATCTGGGAGCATCAAGAGAAGTTCTTTCATGGCCAAACATGAGCAATGAGATTAAAGACCATGTCAGCCAGTGCTGGGCTTGTAATGAACATCAAACCAAGAAAGCTAAAGAACCACTGATAATTCATGACACCCCAGACAAACCATCGATTGAAACTTGGAGTAGACTTCCTCATTCTCTTTGGAACTGATTACATCAACTAATATTCAGACTACTGGGAGCTAGACTTGCTGATGTCAATGACTGCCAGTGAGATCATAGAATGCCTGAACGCACACCAGTCATAATGGACATTGTGATGAGCGATAAAGGCCTTCAGTCATTTCATGAATGATTGGGAAATTTAGCGCTTCACATCATCTCCACATTACCCCAGTCAAATGGAAAGGCTGATGCAGCAGTGAAAATTGCAAAAGGGATCATAAAACATCGAGTAGATCCAGCACAGATGTGTCCAATCCAATCTTAGAGAGGAGGAGCACACCTACTGAATGCATGAAAAGCAGTCCAGTCCAGCGACTAGTGTCACACCACACCAAAACTATACTTCCAACAGCTCAAAAGCTACTGAAGCCAGAAGTAGGAACAGGAGTAAGTGACAAAATCAAAGTGAAATGACAGAAAGACAAACTCCACTTGGATAAAGCAGTCAAATCACTGCCAAAATTGAGAGTTGGAGACAAAAACATAAAGTGTTAGAAAAACTCAGCAGGTCTGAGAGCATCTGTGGAGAGGGAAACAGATTTAATGTTTCAACTCCAATATGACTCTTCCTCAGGTTCCGATGCAAAATGTTAGCTCTGTTCTCTCCCTCCACAGATGCTGCCAGGCCTGCTGAGTTTTTCCTGCATTTTCTGTTTCTGTTTGGGATTTCCAGCATCTGCAGCATTTTGCTTTAATTTGAGAGTTGGAGAACTGGTCTGGGTGAAACATTCAATGCAGTCAACAAATGTCAGCCCACACCATGAGCTTAAAGGTCCAGTCCCAATAGCATTCATACACAAGGTAGAACAGCTTCCTATACTCTCAAGCCCAGTTTCTACCTGTTTCCTGAAAGAAACATAGATTCCAAGCTGCAGAACACCAGGGGCGAATGAAACTAATGAAGCTTAAGCTTCAGGGCCCCCAATCCCAGAAGGGCCCCAGAAGCGACTTTAGTCCACATTGCTTAAAAATGTTGGGTCTACTGTATGAGAAGGGGTTTAAAAAAAGTAATAATATTAATAATATAGTGTAATTCAATACAAAATAATAGTTAAAATAAAAATTAAAAGGTTATTAAAGTATCATGTAGACTAGCCGTAAACAAAAAAACATTCAAATTAAGGATGTTTCATTCTAAATATATTTAATATAAAATAATTATAAATAATTTAAAACACTTTTAACATTTCTGACAGAAATACAAACAGTAGATGACGTGTTGTAACAAAAACGGGGAGCCGTTGAAAATGCAATCACAATGCTAACGTGAATTTTCAACGTGATAGCACTCGTGATAGCGATCTAGACAAGAATTTTTTTCAATAAAGTGTTCATGAGGATACAATATTTTAATTACCCCTACTCAAAAATAAATGTTATATTTAGAAAAGTAAGGTAAGTAATAAAGGTGAAATAGTGTCAGATTAGCCTAAGACTTGTTTTATGAAGAGGTGAACGGAAGGTAAGCGACGCATAGCCCAGGCTAATACTATATTACAAGTATTTATGAAAAAGTAATAAAAGGGTAAATTTGTGTTAAATTACAGGTGTTTATTATAAAAAGTGTTCAAATAATGGTAAAATTGTGTTACATTACCTTAGCCTATGAGTTTTGGTGACCTAGTCTTGCCTAACTTAGTCTAGCCTAGCGTAGGCTAGCTTGAACATAGCCTAGTTTAGCCTATTTAGCTTATTTATTATAAATCTTAAAAATTGGCGCTTTACTTTCTGAGAAGGTTTCTTTTTTAAAAACCTTTCTCAGAAAGTAGACCTAAAATGTTTCTCTTTCAAATCATGCGACAATAGTCGCGTGACTCAAATTGATTAATTTTTTGTTGCATTTATCTCAACAATCCCAAAGTTTGAGAGTCAGTAGCACAGATGTTGTAAAGGTGGAGTGTCGCGGTAAATTGGCTGTTCTGCTGTGGCTAATGTAATTTGTTTCCCTTTTTAACAGAGGTCAAGACCCTAGAGGAATAACAATGAGTTCACAAAAGTACTTAAGTGGATACCAAAAACGCAAACTCAATGAAAAGCGATCTGACGAAATCTCTAAGTGTCAAAAACTAACAAGCTACTTTGCAATGTCAAGTTTGTCAACACCTACAGTTAAAACAAGCCAAGCAAACACCATTGAAGCCAGTGATAGTGCACAAACTGTGGGAGCTCTTTCTAGCAATATTCAACCCACTGTTGGCACTCTTGATACAGATGACGATCACAGTGGTCAACATGAAAGTACCGCGGAACAAGCAGAGACTGAGCAGAAACATGAAACAGGGAGCAAATTCAGTGATTTCAAAGAATACAGTGACCTCGAAAACTGGCCCATAACAGTTGATAATGATTTCATACAGAATTGTTTAATGCAAGACATAGGTTTTTTTTCAAAATAAAAAACCAGATGATGTATATACCGAATCAAGCAGGGTTTACAAGGAGCAAAACAGAAGTTTCTCAAACAAATATTTTGAAAAAAGATTGAAAAATGGCCAGACTGTGATGAGAGTCTGGTTAGTTTACTCAAAGAGCAAAGGCTGTATATACTGTTTTGTTTGCAAACTCTTTTCTAAATGCCAAACATCACTTACAACAGGTGGGTTTTCTGACTGGATGAATGTACTCAGAACTCTGGAGAATCATGAAGACAGCATGCAACAGAAGAGGATGATGTTGTGTTGGACAACAAGAAAGCCAAATAAAAATACTGTGGATCAGCAACTTGAAGAACAGATGAGAAAAAACATACAGTACTATTTTGAAGTACTGAAAAGAGATGTAGCTGTTATAAAGTTTTTAAGTGAAAGAGGTTTGTCATTTAGAGGTCACCAAATAATGGAAACTTCGTGGGGGCCATTGAACTTATTGCAGAGTTCGACCCATTTTTACATGAACATCTCAAGAAATGTAAAAATGAAAAAGTAAATGCTACTTACCTATCCAAACCCGTGTATGAAGAATTGATAGAAATCATGGGAAAACATGTGCAAGGTAAAATTGTGAATCAAATCAACAACCTAGACACCAAATTCTACTCTATTATTGTTGACTCTTCGCCTGACCTGACACAAGTTGACCAGCTGGTAATTGTGGTTCGATACTGCTATAATGGAAAACCCTGTGAGAGATTTTTAACATTTTTACCGATAGAAAACCATTCATCCACGACCTTGTTCAACAAAATACAACAAGTCCTGGCTGAACATAAGCTTTCACTTGAAAATATCCGTGGTCAGTCCTATGATAATGCATCTAACGTGAAGGGCTCGGAGAAAGGGCTGCAAGCACTCTTTAAAAACATTAACAGGTACGCAGACTATGTACCATGTGCAGCCCATTCACTTAACCTTGTTGGAGAAAAGGCAGTGTCTACTGTACCTGAAGTTGTTGACTATTTTGGCATTTTGCAGGAGCTGTATGTTTTCTTTTCTGGATGTCCACGAAGATGGGGGATTTTAAACACACAGGGCAATCTACATTTTTCTCTAAAGAGCTTAAGTGTAACTAGATGATCTGCATACTATGAAGAGTCCGGGCAATTAAAAATGGATATATGGGTATTTTACAAACTCTCAAACATATTTTTGAAGACTCAGAAGAGAAGCCTGAATGTAAACGAGATGCAAAGAATTTATACCATAAGTTGATAAAGCTGGAATATGCTATTTTAACAGTTGTTTGGGAAGAAGTGCTGGAGCGTTTCAAAAAAACAAGTAAGAAACTCCAAACCCCTGGTTTTGATGTATTTGAAGGTTATCTTCTGGTATCGTCTTTACTTTCATTTGTTAAAGAACTCAGAGAAAATTCAGCCAAAAGGATTGCACACCATGAATCAGAAGCAAAAGGTTTGTGTGAAGATATCACCTCAAGTTATTCTGATGCTTCCAAATGCATTGTTACAAGGGAATTTTCAGATGGAACAAGTGGTTTTGCTTCTTTGAGAGGAGCTGACAAATTTAGGATAGAAGTTCTATATCAACTCTATGACTGCTTGATAATCCAGTTACGCAAGAGGATTGACCCATATGAGCAGATTGCGAAAAGGTTCAAGTTCCTCTCAGAATTGGTGAACAATTCTGAAATTGATGAGGACAATATTAAACGTATAATATCGTATTACAAAGATGATATTGACCACAAATTAGTAAACGAGTGTTATCAGTTCAAAGAATATTTGCACCTTAGGAAATCCCAGAACACAGAAGAAAACACGCCATCTAAAATGCAATGCGCAGATGTTCTTCAGCTTATTTGTGAGCAACACCTAATTGAAGTGTTCCCCAATATTACTACTGCGCTTAAGCTGTACTTGACAATGCCTATCACGAGCTGTGAAGCAGAAAGGAATTTTTCAAAGCTATCCTTTATAAAGAACAAATTTTGGTCTACCATGACTCAAGAGCGCTTAAATTCTTTATGCATATTGTCTCTAGAAAATGACATTGCAAGGAAGCTCTCATATGACAAAACTGTACGTGAATATGTTGCTAGAAAAAACAGAAAAAAGAGTATTTTGTAAAATGTGCTTCATGTAGTATGTATTCTCATAGGTGTCTAAAATAAAAGATTATATTGACTGTGGTCTTTTCTGTTTTATTTCATCATTCTATGATGCATCATGCATGTGTATAACATTTCCCTAATTTTCATCCCCCCATAACTCGAAAACTATAAGGCATAGGAAATTTTTATTCACACCAGTGACTTTGACATGTGAGATAATCCAGTACAGCAATTTTAATCAAAATCTGAGATGTAGCTGTTAAATTTTTTTTTAATTTGTGGTGATCTGAAGAACATAACAGTGGTTACCCAGACCTCGTTGCTGGTTGCGAAGGGGCCCCCATAACAGTTCAAGCTTCAGGGCCCCAAAAATGTAGGTCCGCCACTGCAGAACATTACTCTGAATATTCATAAAATAGTCATGTATGAATACAACAAGAAAATTGTATAATAATATGTGATCCAGTGTAAACTTGCAGGAAGAAAACATAAATCACTTCCACTGTTGCAGATGCAGAGGTGAAGATTTTAGTAAAACTGATGTACTGTTTTCAATAATGTTCATTCCCACAGATTCTGGAAATTATACACATATTGATTTCTTGTCATTTAATATCAGGGCAACAATGCAGTTTCATCAACAGAATACATCTCTTGTCTGCTGCAAGTCATATGATTAAAAAATTAACATTTGCTCCTGTTAAGGTTTCAAAGTATCTGTTTCAAAGGTTTTCCAAATATCAACATCTTCAGTTTACATAAATAGGTTCTCAAATCTTTTCCTCTGACTGAGCAAGAAGTACAGCGCTGAATTTTCCAGTTTGGTCTCCATCCCAACTTTGGCCTCAATTCCCAGTCAGGAAAAGTGGCCAAGGAGAGACGCCAGTCATGATCTTCCTAAAGGCAGCACTTTAAAAATCACCTCCAGGAGTCCTGTCCAATTAAAGATAGTGGGTAGACTGTGAAAGCAGGGGGCCCGATAGGAGGGTCAGCAGTGATGTCCGGTCAGCAGCCATACTGGGAGAAGGGACATTGCTGAAGCAGGGGGCTGGAGGTTTTTTGGCAGCATGGGGGAAAAATAAAAAACACAAGTAGTCACTTGTACAGGGGCTGTTTAGCACAGGGCTAAATCGCTGGCTTTGAAAGCAGACCAAGGCAGGCCAGCAGCACGGTTCGATTCCCGTACCAGCCTCCCCGAACAGGCGCCGGAATGTGGCGACTAGGGGCTTTTCGCAGTAACTTCATTTGAAGCCTACTTGTGACAATAAGCAATTATCATTCATTTCACTTTGTGGAGGAATTCCCCCTCCACAGGTTGGCTGGAGGCCATGACAGTGGTTATCCGATTCACTAGCCCATGCTGGGGTGATTATGTTGAGGCATCGATGACCCCGGCATACTGTGCGGTAATGACTAGTTGTGTGCCAGGCTCCGGTTGAGGCGGAGGAGGCCCAACCAACATCAGGAAGATTCTGATTGGACCATGAACATTTCCACAATTGGCTGATTAATAGGCCTAATTGGCTACCCAATGATGTCACATGGGTAGCCCCTGTTCGGTTGAGCCCTCTCTCCAGCAAGATCATTTGGTAGCAGGAGCACATCAAGTAACCTACCCAAAGCGAAATTAGATATTTAGTGGACTTCCGGTGGTGGCCATGGAGTGAGTGGACGCGCATTTGGTGGCTCCTGCTTGAGGCGGAATTGTTTGGTCCTTGTTACCCGTTCTTGGGGGTGTAAGTACAAATTACATGAACAGATAGAGCTAAGGATTCTCTTTCACGTGGGCATATCTCAGCTCGATCAGACAGGGAGTGCAACTGTAATGGGGCAACAGTCAGACCAGGAGCTTTCGAGGATAGAGGAAAAATGACAGAAAAATGGCATCGCTTACCTGCTCAGTGGTCCATGGAACAGTTGGTGGAGTTTGTGAGAAGATAGGGGTGGATATCAGGAACATGTGGAGCATATTAATATGGGATGGTCTCGACGGCTTGAAGGCGGTGGTTAGAGGGGAGTGTATTTCGATTAGGTCGCATAAGGTGAGGGCAGAGCAGGTGGAGAGGTTGAAGCTGGTGGAGGACATTCTGGCAGTGGACTGGAGATACTCCGGGCGCCTGAGTAGGTGCTGCTGAAGGAGAGGAAGAAGATCCAAACAGAGTTTGGGTTAGTGCCGACGGGGGAGGCGGTGGGACCACTGCATAGGGCCAGAGGAGCAGTGTATGAGTATGGGGAGAAGGATGCTTGTGCATCAATTGAGGAGGCAGGCGTGGCAATGGAGATTGAGCAGATGAGGGGTGGGCAAGCTGGTAACGGGGCCAGAGTTAGTAAATGTGGTATCTGAGGCATTTTATTGGAAGTTATATATTTGGAGTCATGAGAGTATGATGTGGTTTTTGGATGGACTGGAGTTCCCGAGGGTGGATGAGGTGAGGATACAGGGGCTGAGGGCCCCGTTCAGCCTGGGGGAGGTGATGGAGTGTGTGGGGGCAATGCAGTCGGTGAAGGTCCCGGGCCGGGATGGGTTCCCTGCAGAGTTTTATAAGATTTTCAAATATGTGGTAATTATAACAGAATAACAGCCAGCTAATCTTCTCCCCACCTTGTACCATTCACACTCTACCCAGACACACACAAGACAAACAAACACAGAGGGGAGAGGGGTAAAATAATCGGGATCAAGATGAAAAGAGAGAGTCCTTGCTTCCGATTTGAAGTCTTTTCAACAGGCTGGCCTCCCAGGATGCTGAGTGATCAAAGCCACTGGTGAATTATTAGTAATGATCTTCTGGTAGTGGCATTCAGTCAGTACTCCCAGACAACAGGATTTCCTCTGCAAAGTCATTTTAACTTTTATTAACCTGGGCCCTCACTCAACGGAACACCCTCAGGCCTATTTAATTCTTATTTGGGTTCTCGCTTCAGCGGAGGTCAGAACAGAGTTCCCCACACAAGATTTTCAGAGATTATTAAAACATCTGAACCCTGCCTTCAGCTGGTGGTTTGACTTGATTTCCTTGCAGTTCAGTCTGGCTGTGTGGAGGGAAAGGTTTTTACCCCAGATCTTTAAAGAGAGTCCATCAGATGAGGGAGAGAGTCAGACTGCCTCCTTCTGGGCTTCTGGTCTTGGTCTCACTGAGGAACATTCCAGAAACAGTAGCACAGATTACAGCCTGTCCCCCAAAGGAACCTGGCTCTTGGGGGCAGCTCATTGGCCAGCAGCCAAGCTAGTCAGTCTGGGTTATCGCTGATGTCAGACCAAACTGCTGGCTGGATGTTTAAAATTAAAGGTAAGCTGCTTGTCCTTAAAGCCATGAATCATCCATTGATCAAAATTGTAATAGTGAAAAATAACAGAAATAAAAGGAGGAAAGGGGAACAGACTAGGGTTAAACAGGATGATCCTTAGATACTCACCCACCTTAAAAGAATGAAACTTCAGGGCACGGTCATATCATTTTAGGCATGCAAGACAGACAACACCAACACATACCATCTAAACCAGTTATACAATTATCCCATTGTACAAGTTCCCTCCCTCTTTTCTATCTTTAAGTCATCCTTTAAACACATGACAAAGTGTCTACAAAACCATTATATTTGCCAGGAATTTGTACAGTCTTAACATTAGCTGTTACAATAATAAACTCCAACAAAATAATCTTGCGTTCCATGTTTTAAACATCTCTATAAACGTAAGTAGATAATGATTTGGGAAAATCCAGGGCGGCCAGCACCGATTTACCCTCCAACATGGCCATTGATCTCCCAAACTCTCCTTGGCATTTGTGGACTGCAGCAGTTTAACTTGTTTCTGCAACATGTCTAACATACATTGTTCCTCAGCCTTTAACCGAGCCAGTCTCTGTGGTTTTAGTTGGGACGGGAGTGACTTTAGTGGTTCAAAATTCCATATTTCCACACCATAAGCAGTTACAGAGGCCCTCTGGTGTTTCCCTACAACTCCGCCTATGCTCCTTCAGTACCTTTACTGTATCTGTCTCTTTTGATCTCTCAAGTAATACAGTCAGTCATTCCCGACTGTCGGATGAACGTTTAAGCAAATTTCGAGGACCCCTACAACTAAACTACGAACAGCATTGTCAATGCTGAGAGAAGCATTGGGTTCACTTTTAACCAATGGACTCTTTACAATCCTTCCAGCTTTCTTGTCCTCTCTTGTCCTTCACATGGCTACCTACAATAACAACTGCAGCTGAAGGTTCAACCCTCTCAGAGTTAGTTGACTTGAAATGCATACTTCCTTGGGTGACGACTTTTACCTCCTCATCTGAGTTTTTATAATCATCACCTGCATCTCCAATTAGTAATACAGACTAACATTATTTGTGCTTTCCAGATTTCAATTTTGCTTTTCTACTTTCAGAATTAGAGAATGGCACATTATTGGCTCTATGAACTTTTTATTGTTTGCTGAGATCTCTGGTTGCAGAATCACTGCAGTGTTCTCCAGCCACCTTTTCTCTTAACTCTCGAAAAGAATTGATTGCCAATTACTTCACCTCCCTTGATATCTGTTTCTTTTAACTCAAAGAGGCATTGTAGACCTTCAAAAGGATGTGGGTTAACCAGCCGCTCACTTTGTATCACTTCACGGTCCTTATTGTCCTCGTCCTGAATAACTGATGTCATTCTGTCATGTATACTTGCCTTCAAAGCAAGCCTGCTCTGGGAAATTCTTCCACCTGAAGGGAATAGCAATGGGGTTACTGCAAGCGGCTGTAAGAAATTACACTTAGAAAAGTCCAATTCACTTTCTTCTTCCAGGTTGCTATCTCCTTTACTAGCTTTGGAAGAATTGCTTGCCAATTGTTCACGATCAATTAATGACGGGTCTGTTTGGTAACAACTGTTTATAATAACTTCTTAATCAGAACCGAAATCGAAGTCAAGACTCTTGTCTAATCTTCATCCTTATGATCACCTTCAACCTGAGTGCTCAGAATCTAGTTCACTACCACTGTCATTTAATATGTGATCAACAATGTTAACATCTCTTTCTTCGAGGCATCTCTACTGCCCGATGTGTTTTCCTAACTCTCACATGCCCCACCATTGGCATCTCAGATACTAACTGCAGTGCTTCCTTCGAACACTCTGCATTCATGGGCAAAGTTACAACCTTCACTCCCGTTAAATCGTTCTCCAAATGTAAGCCTACTCCTTGCACTGGTAATGCCTTGACCACTCCAACAACAACTGGACCTGACACTAAATCACACTCCAATTGCACTTTATACAATGGAACTGAGATAGAACTTCCACCAATCCCATTCACAAATACCTCAGCTTTTACTGAGCTCTCTGGAGGGAAAACCAAATACTTCTCCGCTCTCCGCTCCATCTCTCCCTCCTCATCTCTCACCCCCCCCATCTCCCTCGCTGCTCCCCTTTTCCTCAGTTGGTGGGCCAGCAACCTGCTCGCCTTCTCCCCATATTCGTACTGTACACCCTGTGCCTTCCTCCATTGTGCCTCTGCCTTACCCGTAGTCAACAAGTCAAATTCTACATGTAGCCTTTGCCTTTCCCTGTACAGTCCCTCCTCCGGTGCCTCCGCATATTGCCTGTCCACCCTCAAAAGTTCTTTCAACAACCGCTCCCTTTCCCTACCCTCCTGCTTTCCTTTATGTGCCCTGATAGATATCAGCTCCCCTCTAACCACAGCCTTCAACGCCTCCCAGACCACTCCCACCTGTACCTCCCCATTGTCATTGAGTTCCAAGTACCTTTCAATATACCCCCTCACCCTAAAACACACACCCTCATTTGCCAATAATCCCATGTCCATTCTCCAGGGTGGGTGCTGTTCTTTTTCCCCCCTTATCTCCAGGTCCACCCAATGTGGAGCATGATCCGAAATGGCTATAGCCGTGTACTCCATCCCCGTCACCTTTGGGATCAGTGCCCTTCCCAGAACAAAAAAGTCTATCCGTGAATAAACTTTGTTGACATAGGAGAAAAACGAAAACTCCTTACTCCTAGGTCTACTAAATCTCCAGGGGTCTACTCCTCCCATCTGCTCCATAAAGTCATTAAGCACCCTAGCTGCAGCCGGCCTCCTTCCGGTCCTGGACCTCGATCTGTCCAGCCCTGGGTCCAGCACCGTATTAAAATCTCCACCCATTATCAACTTCCCCACTTCTAGGTCCGGGATTCGTCCTGACATACGTCTCATAAAGTTGGCATCATCCCAGTTCGGGGCATACACGTTCACTAATACCACCGCCTCCCCTTGCAATTTACCACTCACCATCACGTATCTGCCCCCACTATCCGCCACTATAGTCTTTGCCTCAAACATTACCCGCTTCCCCACTAGTATGGCCACCCCCCTGTTTTTTGCGTCAAGCCCCGAATGAAACACCTGCCCCACCCATCCTTTGCGTAGTCTGACCTGGTCTATCAGCTTCAGATGCGTCTCCTGAAGCATAACCACATCTGCCTTAAGTTTCTTTAGGTGTGCGAGTACCCATGCCCTCTTAATCGGCCCATTCAGCCCTCTCACATTCCACGTGATCAACCGGGTTGGGGGGCTCTTTACCCAGCCCCCCCTTGACGACTAGCCATCTCCTTTTCCAATCCAGCTCCTCACCCGGTTCCCACGTGGCCGTATCTCCCCCAAGCGGCGCCCCCCCCGCCACGACCACCCCCCCCCATACCAGCTCCCCCTTCTCCCCAGCAGCAGCAACCCAGTTAACTCCCCCCCCCCCCTCCGCTAGATCCCAAACTAGCGTAATTGCACCCCCCATGTTGCTCCCAGAAGTCAGCAAACTCTGGCCGACCTCGGCTTCCCCCCATGACCTCGGCTCACACTGTGCAAGGCCCCCTCCTTCCTGCTTCCCTGTTCCCGCCGTGATTACCATAGCGCGGGAACAAAGCCCGCGCTTCCCTTTTGGCCCCGCCCCCAATGGCCGGCGCCCTTAGCTCCTCATCCTCCCTCCTCCCCTCCCCCACGACATGGGGAAGAGAGAAAAGTTACAGGGTCGCAGGATTAACAACTTGGGAAGTCATCTCTTCCCTCTTTTCCCCCCCTTCATCCCACGTATTCACCCCCCCCACTTTGTCCCAAACGTTCTTTTTATGGCCCGCTCACTCCAGTTTCTCCTCGACAATAAATGTCCACGCCTCATCTGCCGTTTCGAAGTAGTGGTGTTTCCCTTGATGTGTGACCCACAGTCTTGCCGGTTGCAGCATTCCAAATTTAATCTTTCATTTGGCCCGATTAAAGCTTGCCCTCCTTCTCGCCACCTCCGCACTCCAATCTTGATATACGCAAATTCACCGCGTTCTCCCACCTACTGCTCCGAGTTTTCTTTGCCCATCTGAGGACCATCTCTCTGTCCTTATATCGGAGAAATCTCACCACTATGGCTCGAGGAATTTCTCCAGCCCTCGGTCTTCGCGCCATAACTCGATAGGCTCCCTCCACCTCCAGCGGACCCGTCGTGGCCTCCGATCCCATTAACGAGTGCAGCATCGTGCTCACATATGCCCCGACATCCGCCCCTTCTACACCTTCGGGAAGACCAAGAATCCTTAAATTCTTCCTCCTCGCATTGTTCTCCAGCACCTCCAGCCTTTCCACACACCTTTTGTGTTGTGCCTCGTGCATCTCCGTTTTCACCACCAGGCCCTGTATGTCGTCCTCATTCTCAGCAGCCTTTGCCTTCACGACCCGAAGCTCCTGTTCCTGGGTCTTTTGCTCCTCCTTTAGCCCCTCAATCGCTTGTAATATCGGGGCCAACAGCTCCTTCTTCATCTCCTTTTTGAGTTCTTCCACGCAACGCCGCAGGAACTCTTGTTGGTCAGGGCCCCATATTAAACTGCCTCCTTCCGACGCCATCTTGCTTTGTGCCTGCCTTCCTGGCCGCTGCTCTAGAGGATCCACCGCAATCCGGCCACCTTCCACTCTTTTTTCCATCCGTGTCCAGGGGGGATTCCCTTCTGGATTACAGCATAGTGTTTTTTGCCGTTAAAATTGCCGTTGGGGCTCCTATCAAGAGCCCAAAAGTCCGTTCCACCGGGAGCTGCCGAAACGTGCGACTTAGCTGGTCATCGCCGCACCTGGAAGTCCTCCATATATTTTTTATAGAACTCGACCGGGAAACCGTCCGGCCCTGGTGCCTTCCCCATCTGCATGCTTCCTATCCCTTTGATCAGCTCCTCCAGCCCAATCGGGGCCCCCAGTCCCGCCACCAGTCCCTCTTCCACCTTTGGAAACCTCAATTGGTCCAGGAAATGGCCCATCCCTCCCTCCTCCCGTGGGGGCTCGGATCGGTACAATTCCTCGTAGAAGTCCCTGAAGACCCCATTGATGCCAACCTCACTCCGCACCACACTCCCTCCCCTGTCCTTAACTCCCCCGATCTCCCTAGCTGCGTCCCGCTTCCGAAGCTGATGCGCCAGCATCCGGCTTGCCTTTTCCCCGTACTCGTAGGCCGCCCCCTGGGCCTTCCTCCACTGCACCTCCGCCTTCCTGGTGGTCACCAGGTCGAATTCGGCCTGGAGGCTGCGCCTCTTCCTCAACAATCCTTCCTCAGGCTCTTCCGCATACCTTCTGTCTACCCTCACCATCTCCCCCACCAGCCTCTCCCTCTCCCCCCCGCTCCCTCTGCTCCTTGTGGGCCCTAATGGAGATCAGCTCTCCCCTCACCACCGCCTTCAGTGCCTCCTATACCATCCCCAATCGGACCTCCCCGTTGTCGTTGGTCTCCAAGTACCTCTCTATACTTCCTCGGACACGCTCGCTCACCTCCTCATCCGCCAACAGCCCCATCTCCAAGCGCCAAAGCGGGCGCTGGTCCCTCTCCTTCCCCATCTCCAAGTCCACCCAATGCGGGGCATGGTCCGAAATGGCTATTGCCGAATACTCGGTATCCTCTACTCGCTGTCAGCGCCCTACTCAAAATGAAAAAGTCGATTCGAGAATAAGCCTTATGGACATGTGACAAGAATGAAAATTCCCTAGCCCCCCGGCCATGCAAATCTCCAAGGGTCCACCCCTCCCATTTGGTCCATAAATCCCCTCAACACTCTAGCCGCCGCCGGCTTCCTACCCGTCCTAGACCTGGAGCGATCCAGTGCCGGATCCAACACCGTGTTAAAGTCTCCCCCCATTATCAGGCCCCCCACTTCCAAGTCTGGGATCCGACCCAACATACGCCGCATAAAACCCGCATCGTCCCAGTTCGGAGCATACACATTGACCAGTACCACCCTCTCTCCCTGCAACTTACCACTTACCATTATGTACCTACCGCCATTATCTACCACAATGCTCGACGCCTCGAATGACACCTTCTTTCCCACCAAGATCACCACCTCTCGATTTTTGGCATCTAGCCCCGAGTGAAACATCTGACCTACCCACCCTTTCCTCAGTCTTACCTGGTCTGCCACCTTCAGGTGTGTCTCCTGGAGCATAACCACATCCGCCTTGAGCCCCTTCAGGTGCGCGAACACGCGGGCCCACTTAACCGGCCCATTCAGTCCCCTTACATTCCAGGTTATCAGCCGGATCAGGGGCTACCTGCCCCCCTCCTCCGCCGACTAGTCATGACCCCTCCTCGGCCAGCCATGCGCCCGCACCCCACACCCAGCCCGTTCCCCACAGCAGCATACCCCCGTCTCGACCCCCCCTGCCCCCCGCACTCGCTCCAGCTCCTCCTTGACCTTAGCAGCAGCAACCCGATTCCCCCCCCCCCCCCAACCCCCCCCCCGGGGCTAGGACCCATCCTAGCTGGTTTACTCCCCCCATTGCACTTCCACAAGTCAGCTGACTCCTGCTGACCCCGGCCACTCCCGCCTCCCCTTCGACTCCTCCCATTGTGTGGCACACCCTCCTCTCCCGCTCCCCATCCACAGGCTCTCCCCCTCCCCCCTCCGTTCTAAACGCAGGAAACAATGCTCGCTTCCCCGCCACCCCCCCAGTCTTCAGCACGGGAAAAAAGCCTGCGCTCTCCACCTACCAGGCCCCGCCACCAACCAAAACAGTGCCCAACCTGCCCCATTCACCCTCCCCAACCCGAAAGAGAAAAACACAGAGAAAAAGAAACCCAAAACAATGCAAAGGCCCCCCCCCCCCGAACCAAAAATAGGCATAACATATCCACCGCAGTCCCCAATCGCCCATCCCGACCCTCAGTCTGTGTCCAGCTTCTCGGCCTGAACAAAGGCCCACGCCTCCTCCGGAGACTCAAAATAATGGTGTCCGTCCTTGTAGGTAACCCACAGTTGCGCCAGCTGCAACATGCCAAACCTCACCCCCTTCCTGTGCAGCACCGCCTTCGCTCGATTGTACCCGGCCCTCCTCTTCGCCACCTCCGCACTCCAGTCCTGGTATATACGAACCTCTGCGTTCTCCCACCTGCTGCTCCTCTCCTTCTTGGCCCACCTAAGCACACACTCTCGATCGACGAATCAATGGAACCGCACCAGCACCGCCCGCGGAGGCTCGTTAGCCTTGGGCCTCCTCGCCAACACTCTCTGGGCCCCTTCCAGCTCCAGGGGCCCCTGGAAGGACCCCGCTCCCATCAGCGAGTTCAACATGGTGACCACATAGGCCCCCACGTCCGGCCCCTCCAGCCCCTCCGGGAGGCCCAGAATCCGCAGATTCTTCCGCCTCGACAGATTCTCCATCTCCTCGAACCGCTCCTGCCATCTCTTGTGGAGCACCTCGTGCGCGTCCACCTTTACCGCCAGGCCTAAGATCTCGTCCTCATTGTCAGAGATCTTTTGTCGAGCCTCTCGGATCGCCACCCCCTGGGCCGTCTGTGTCTCCAGCAGCTTATCAATAGAAGCCTTCATCGGCTCTAGCAGGTCCGTTTTAATCTCTCTGAGGCAGCGCTGGATACCCTCCTGTTGCTCCTCCACCCACTGCCTCCACGCTGCCTGGTCTCCGCCCGCCGCCATTTTGTCCTTCTTCCCTCCCTTCTTCAGGTCCACCACCACCTTTTTTGTCGCCCTGCTCCTAGTTAGATCCATATACTGACGGGGAGCTATTATTAACTCCTTCCCACACCGGGAAACATTGAAAAGGTGCCCTTGGGGGCCCTGAAAAGAGCCTAAAAGTCCGTTTTTGCGGGAGCCGCCTAATGTGCAACTTAGCTCCGCATAGCTGCAACTGGAAGTCTCGAGAGGGAATCCTTTTGGCAGTGTTCGCTTCACCAATCTGCCCCAAAAAGTCTGTGGAAACTCCTGAAAAAGGTCTGAGAGTCCGTTCCAGACGGGAGCTGCCGAATGCGTGACCTACTCCTCCATGGCCGCCACCGGAAGCCTCGTCCCCGCTTCTTCAATGGCCTTGGTAGATCTTTTCACAGTTGTTCCCTCTGCTGCTAGAATTCACCTTTAATAAAGGCACTCAAGTCAGCTTGCAGCCTTTAGCTTGCCCTTCCACCGCCTGCATGCTGGAAGAGGCTTTGTTTATCCTGCAGTTATAGCCAAATCTTTTACTGTTTCTGTCGGGTCTGGTAACTAAGAGACATACCATTCCTGGGGGACACTGTTGGGGGAATGTTGCAGTCTTCTTCCCACACCGGGAAATGTCGAACAAATGCCTTGCGGGGCCTGTAAAGAGCTCAAAAGTCCGTTCCAAGCGGGAGCTACCGAACATGTGACCTAGCTCTGCATAGCCGCACCTGGAAGTGACCAGGTTTGTAAGTTGAACACAATAACTGTTTATTTATAACAATAATCAATTGAAATATGTGGTAATTATAACAGAATACTGGCCATTTAATTTACTACCCCCCCCCCTTTTACCATCCCACCCTCTACCCAAACACGCACAAGACAGACAAACACAGAGGGAGAGGGTAACGTAATAGGGATCAAGATGAAAAGAAAACATCCTTGCTTCCAATTTGAAGTCTTAGCAGCAGGCTGTCCTAGGATGCTTAGTGATTGAAGCCACTGGTGTATTGTTAGTGATGATCTTCTGGTAGTTGCATTCAGTCAGTACTCCCAGACAATGGAATTTCCTCTGGAGAGTCACTTTAACTTTTATTAACCTGGGCTCTCACTCAAAGGAACATCTTCAGGCCTGTTTAATTCTTATTTGGTTTCTAGCTTCACAAGAATGTCCTCCAGCTTTACTGAGGAAAGAACAGAGTTCCCCACACAAGGTTTTCAGAGAATTTTAAAACATCTGAACCCTGCTTTCAGCTGGCAGCTTGACTGTATTTCCTTGCAGTTCAGTGTGGCTGTGCAGAAAGAAGGTTTTTACCCCGGATCTTGAGAGATAGTCCATTAGATGAGAGAGAGGGTCAGATTGCTTCCTTCCAGGCTTCTAAACCCAAAATGAAATAAAACAAAATCTGGTCTCACTTAGGAACCTTCCAGAGACAACAGCACCAATTATCCCCTATCCCTGAAAAACACCCGGCTCTTGGGGACAGCTCATTGGCCAGCATCCAAGCCAGTCAGTCCAGATCATCACTGATGTCAGACAAAACAACATATCCTGCTGGAGCTCCCTGTTTTAAATTAAAGGTAACCTGCTTGTCATTAAAGCCATTAATCATCTATTGACCAAAATTGTAATAGTGAAAAATAACAGAAATTAAAAGGAGAAAGAAAGGGGAAAGATAAGGGTTAAACAGGAGGATCCTATTGGCCATTTTGGTTATGAAACGCAGATGGCCTTTGCATTGCTCTCTTTGAATTTTGTCTGTGCAGCCCACAATGTGTCGTTAGTGTCTCTTCAGAGATAATGAGGTGCAAATTTCTCCAATACTTCCAAGTAGCTCATTTTGTTTGAGGGTGACAGATAAACATAGATTTAGCCATTTTAGGCCTGTGTCCAGTTTTTCATTTCAAGAGGTAACAATGAGCATATCTTTATATATTTTATAAGAAAATTATAAAATGTGAGGTCTTAATCCTTCACAATATAAAATAAAAATTGATCATGCATTTTTTGATTTTTCTGTCATTGCTAACTAAGATAAAGATTTACAAAGGGAGTCAGCTGATTCTCTCAGTTAGCAGTGAACTTAACTCCATTTCTTTTGAGCCTACTTTATCACCTGTATTGAATAAAATGTCTGTACAATTTGTCAACAAATGGTGTCCCTGCTCTTTGTACATTACTTTGTGAATATTCCAACACAACAGCTATAAGAGATAAAAAGTACAAGGGTTTTCTACACAATTACCTAACTATAGTTTTGCAATAGTTTGCCAGAAAAAAACATAGACAACTGGTGAAATGTCGCAATAGCTAAGATTTACAGCTCAGAACATAGAGCGATCTAATCTGAGATCTGAGCAGCACTTGACACATTATTGATTTCTTGCAACCAGGAAGGTCACAGGTTCAGAATGCTGCATCAGTTAATTTTAGCTGGGCCATGAGTGGGGTACTATTGCTGGTCTTAGATTCCCAGGGCTATGGGAAGGAGGAAATAGACTGGGTTTCCACACTTCCTCACAATCCAGTGCTCCTTGGGAAAATACATGTGTGAATGTTAGGTGACTAGGTGATTTGGCACTGATTCCAAAAGTCTACTTGTACTCATTATCTAACTTTTGAGCAAGGCATGCACTTGAGGGTATATACAACCATACAGCAACAAATATTTACTATTCCAAGAAGGGAGAAACAAACGGCAGAAGGGATAGAGAAACCCTTAATGGTTGCAAGTTTATTCATTACAGACTTATCTAAATTTTGGTTGTACACCCTAAAGCAGTTGTCACTGTTGACGACTGGAATGATGTTGTATCAGCAGTAATAATCAAGAATGAACTTAGGAGGGTGGCATGTGGTGCCGTGGATAGCACTGGGACTGTGGCGCTGAAAACCCGGGTTCGAATCCCGGCCCTGGTTCACTAACCGTGTGGAGTTTGCACATTCTCCCCATGTCTGCGTGGTTGTCACCCCCACAACCCAACGATGTGCAGGTTACGTGGATTGGCCACACTAAATTGCCCTTTAATTGAAAAAAAAATAATTGGGTTCTCTAAAATTTAAAAAAGAAAAAAAAAGAATGAACTTAGGTCTTTGTCCAGTTCTACAATATCACTACCTTGACATTAATATTCATTTTCTTTAGCACTGGCTATGGACGTCGGTGGTGACATGTAGGAGGAGGTCATGCACTAGCTAGCTCCCACCAGAGTAGTTGATCTTTGTCCGGATCCCCGGGTGTTTTAATCATAGAATTTACAGTGCAGAAGGAGGCCATTTAGCCCATCGAGTCTGCACCTGCCCTTGGAAAGAGCATCGTACCGAAGCCCACACCTCCGCCCTATCCCCGTAACCCAGCAACCCCACCTAACCTTTTTGGACACAAAGGGCAATTTAGCATGGCCAATCCATCTAACTTTCACATCTTTGGACTGTAGCAGGAAACCCAAGCACCCGGAGGAAACCCACGCAGACACAGGGAGAACGTGCAGACTCCGCACAGACAGTGACCTAAGCCCGGAATCAAACCTAGGATCCTGGAGCTGTGAAGCAACTGTGCTAACCACTGTGCTACCGTGCTGCCCTTTTGGTGGACCATTTCTACCCAAATGAAAGTAGAAGGAGCCTATTGTTGAAGAATGTCAGAAAAGGCTGGAAGTAAGAAGTCTGCAGGTGGAAATTCTTCAACTGACTTGAAGTGTCAGTTGAAGTGTGCACAGTAGGGAAGATGGCGGCGGCGGCTGAGGCGATTGCAGTCGTCCCAATCAGGGCAGACATGCTAACTGGCTAGTGAACTTGACAAGCATTTTGAGAGGCAATGGAGAGTGATGTTTGAAACTCTCTGTAAATCGATTAAGGTTGGGTCCTGTCTGAGAAACGTTGCAGAGAATTTTGGAAGCTGTAAAGGAACATGGTGAGGTATTGAAGGAGGTGGAGATGGCTCTATCGAGACACAGCGAGCCTGAGGGCGAAGGTGGACGACTTGAGTCTGAGGGCAAAGGTGAACGACCTGGAGAATCAGTCGAGGAGACAAAACCTCAGAGTTGTGGAGTTGCCAGAGGGTATGATGGGCCGAATCCTACTGCATATTTCTCACTTATGTTCAGTAAGAAGACGGTGGAATGGTTGACTGGCGTCCCTCCAGAGTTGGACAGGAACCATCGAACACTCCAGCAGAAGCCTCGGATGAATGAACCACCATGAGCAGTTACCGTAAGGTTCCATGGGTTGGATTCTCCAGTCCCCCAACCGCTGGTTTCTCGGCGGCAAGCCGTTTACTGGCAGCAGGATTCTCTGTTCTTCCCCACTTGTCAATTGGATTTCCCATTGTAGCCATCACATTTCACCGGGAAACTCATGGGCAGGAGTGCGTTGCCAGCGGGAACAGAGAATCCCAACAGAGGAGAATTCAGGCCCATAGCTTCTAGGAGAAAGAGCAGGTCCTGAAGTAGGCCAAGGGCCAATTTGAGGTGGGAAGGGAACCTCGTTAGAATTTACCAAGATGTCAGAGCGGAGCTTGCGAGAAGGCGAGCGGCCTTCAGTAACGCTAAAGCAGCATTGTACAAGGATGGAGTGTAGTTTGGAGTGGTGCACCCAGCGAGGCTATGGGCTACCTTCAAGTCAAAGGACTATTACTTTGAAATTTCGGAGGAGGCTGAGGCCGTTGTTACAAAGTACGGACTGGGATCAAGTCAAATGGGCTCTGTGTGGACTTCTATATTTGTTGAGGTGAAGGGGTTTGTGGGTATTTTGTACTTTGTATATACTTGTTGTTATTTCTTTGTTCTTGGGATGGGATCAAAGTTTTTTGCATGAGTTGTACAGTGGGGGATGGTGGGGTTAACTGTTTTGAGGGGCATTGTTGCAAGGCAGCATTTCTGGAAATATTTGGATGGGGTTTGGATCTTTGCAGTGGTTTTTGTTTTACTTGTTGAAGCTGGGATGGGTAGGGGTCTTTCTTTCTCTTTTTTCTGCCCTGGGTAGGGGGCCACCTCGCGAGCAGTAAATTTTTAGCTGCTGAACGGGAGCGTGATATGGGTAGGGGCTGTGGCCTGTTGGACTTGTTTGTTGTGGTTCAATGAGCATAGCATTTTTGTTTTGTTGGGGGTGGGGGTTGGTTAGGAAGGAGGATTGTTCTTTGGTATGTAACCAATGTACATTTGGGTGGGGTTTGATTCAGTGAGGGGGAAGGGCGGAGGGGTAGTTTTCTGTTAGTGACTATCGGATTTTCTTTGTTTCACTTTCTGGGTGGGTTTGGTGGGCATCTTGGGTGGTCCTTAGGCCCACATCCTCTGGTCAGGCGATTGATAATCCTTCATGGTGGAAATGGCTGACTCTAGGTTGAGGGAGGGGGGGTTGGGAGGCCCCCATTCAGTTGGTCACCTGGAACGTAAAGGGATTTGTGGGCCCAGTAAAAAGGTTGAGAGTTTTCTCTCACTTAAAGAATTTGAGGGCTCATATGGTGTTTTGTAGGAGGCACATTTGCGAGTGAGGGACCAGGCCAGACTGCGGAAGGGGTGGGTGAGCCAGATCTTTCACTCGCGCTTTATCGGCAGGCCCAATGGGTGGCAATTTTAATCAATAAATGGGTTCTTTTTTCGGCGGACAAGATCGTGGCAGATCCGTATGGCAGGTACGTGATAATCACCGGGTCTTTAGCAGGTACGTTGGCGGCATTGGTCAATGTATAAGCTCCGAATTGGGACAAAACTGCATTTATTAAGAAGTTGTTGGCTTCCATTCCAGATTTGAATACACGCCAACTGGTTTTGGGGGTGATATAAATTACTTTTTTTTTTTAAATATTTTTTATTCTCCTCCTTTTTCACATTTTCTCCCAAGTTTACACCCACCAACAATAAACAATAATCAGTAACAAATATGTCAATCCCCATATCAATAACAACGATCGCATCCTCCCACCAACCCCCAAACATTAGCCCGTATGTTCACACTAATGACAAAAAGGAATGAGGGATCAACCATTAACACACACAATCCCCCCTCCCCCCAACCCTCCCACCCACCACCCCCAACTAATGTTCGATGTTATCCAGTTCTTGAAAGTGCATAATGAATAACGCCCATGAATTGTAGAACCCCTCCGTGCTTCCCCTCAGTTCAAACTTAACATTCTCAAGAGTCAAGAATTCCAACAAGTCCCCCCGCCACGCCAGGGCACAGGGTGGAGAGGTTGCTCTCCAACCTATCAGGATCCGCCTTCAGGCGATCAACGAGGCGAAGGCTACAACATCTGCCTCCGTACCCGTTTCCAACCCTGGTTGGTCCAACACCCCGAATATGGCCTCCCGGGGTCCCGGGTCCAGTTTCACGTGCACCACTTTAGAAATTACCCTAAAAACCTCCTTCCAGTAATCCTCTAGCTTTGGACAGGACCGAAACATATGAATGTGATTAGCAGGGCCCCCCCCCCACCCCCCCCCGCACCCCCCCCCTCCCCACCGCCCCCCCCCCCCACAAGTTTCACACACATCTTCTACTCCTTCAAAGAATCGGCTCATCCTCGTCCTCGTGAGGTGTGCTCTGTATACCACCTTCAGCTGTATCAGCCCCAACCTCGCGCACGAGGTGGAGGCATTCACTCTCCGGAGCACCTCACACCAGAACCCCTCCTCCATATCCTCTCCCAACTCTTCCTCCCACTTTGCTTTGATCCCTTCCAGTGGTGCCTTCTCCTCTTCCAAAATAGCTCCATAAACCGCTGACACTACCCCCTTCTCCAGCAATGTGGAGGCTGGCTCCACCAGGAAGCTCTGTATCTCCTTTCTGGCAAAATCTCGAACCTGCATGTATCTAAACATTTCCCCCTGCTCCAGCCCATACTTCGCTTCCAGCTCCTTCAGTCCTGCAAACCGACCCCTAAGAAACAAATCTTTTAGTGTCTTAATCCCCTTCTCCTCCCATTTCCAAAAATTTCCATCCCACCTCCCTGGCTCAAATCTGTGGTTCCCCCGAATCGACATTTCCCTTGACCCTGCCCCCAACCCGAAGTGTTGGCGAAACTGCCTCCAAATTCTCAAAGAACCTATTATTACCGGACTCCCTGAGTACTTCCCCGGGGCTATCGGGAGTGGCGCTGTTGCTAGTGCTTTCAATCTCGACCCCCTGCACAAACTCTCCTCCATTCTGACCCACTGGGAATCAACCCCACTGACCCAGCTCCGCACCTTCTCCACATTCACCGCCCAGTAATAATACATCAGGTTCGGAAGACCCAAACCCCCTGATTTGATTTGATTTATTATTGTCACATGTATTAGTATACAGTGAAAAGTATAATTTCTTGCATGCTCTACAAACAATGCATATCGTACATAGGGAAGGAAGGAGAGACTGCAGAATATAATGTTACAGTTATAGCAAGGTGTAGAGAAAAGATCAACTTAAGATGAGGTAGGTCCATTCAAAAGTCTGATGGCAGTAGGGAAGAAGCTGTTCTTGAGTCGGTCGGTACGTGGCCTCAAACTTTGGTATCTTTTTCCTGACGGAAGAAGGCGGAAGAGAGTATGTACGGGGTGCGTGGGGTCCTTAATTATGCTGGCTGCCTTTCTGAGGCAGCGGGAATTATAGATAGAGTCAATGGATGGGAGGCTGGTTTGCGTGATGGACTGGGTTACATTCACAACCTTTTGTAGTTTCCTGCGGTCTTGGGCAGAGCAGGCTCCATACCAAGCTGTGATACAATCAGAAAGAATGCTTTCGCACCTGTAGAGGTTGGTGAGGGTCGTAGCTGACATGCCAAATTTCCTTAGTCTTCTGAGAAAGTAGAGTCGTTGGTGGGCTTTCTTAACTATAGTGTCAGCATGGGGGGGACCAGGACAGGCTGTTGGTGATCTGTACACCTAAAAACGTGAAGCTCCCGACCACTTCTACTTCGTTCCCATTGATGTAGACAGGGGCATGTTCTCCACTACGCTTCCTGAAGTCAATGACAATCTCCTTCGTTTTGTTGACATTGAGGGAGAGATTATTGTCGTCGCACCAGTTCACCAGATTCTCTATTTCATTCCTGTACTCTGTTTCGTGTCATTGTTTGAAATCCGACCCACTGCGGTGGTGTCATCAGCAAATTTGAAAATCGAGTTGGAGGGGAATTTGGCCACCCTGCCTGCCTTCCCCTCTGTAGCAGCACCTTTCTAACTCTGGCCACCTTCCGTCCCCATATGAATGAAGTAATCCTTCCCTCAATCTCTCTGAAAAAAGCCTTTGGCAGGAAAATCGGCAGGCATTGAAAGATAAACAGAAATCGCGGCAACACGTTCATTTTAACCGCCTGTACCCGACCCGCCAGTGACAGAGGGAGACCATCCCACCTTGCCACATCAGCTTTCACTCTCCCCACCAAACAAGAAATGTTGTACCTGCGGAGCCCCCCCCCACTCCCGGGCAACCTGCACCCCCAGGTACCTAAAGTGATCCCTGCCCTACGGAATGGCAGCCCCCCCAACACTGCCCCCACCCCCGGTCGAGACACCACAAAATACTCACTCTTGTCTAGATTTAGTTTGTACCCCGAGAAAGACCCCAAAACTCGAAGCAGCTCTAATAATCCCCCTATGGACACACTCAGTTCCGACACGTATAACAGCAAGTCCTCGGCATATAAGGACACCCTATACTCTATCACCACCCCCCGCCCCCCCCCCCCTCCCCCCCACCGCACCCCCCCCCCCCCCCTGCCCCCCGCACTATTCCTTTCCATACCCCCGAACTTCTTAACGCGATCGCCAATGGCTCAATCGCGGGTGCAAACATATCCCTGCCTAATCCCACAGTGGAGAGAAAAGTATCGCGAGCTGATGTTGTTTGTGCGGACACTCGCCCTCGGCTCCTTATATAGTAGCTTTACCCAGTTCACAAATCTTGGTCCAATCCCAAACCGCTCCAGAACTGCCATCAAATACCACCATTCTACCTGGTCAAACGGCTTCTCAGCGTCCAGTGCCACAACCACCTGTTTCCTTCCCCTCTGCCGGTGCCATAACGACATTCAATACCGTTCTAACGTTTGAAAAGAGCTGCCTCCCTCTCACGATCTCCGTCTGATCTTCACCTATCACCTTCGGGAGGCACTCTTCCAGCCTACCCGCCAGTACCTTCGCCAATACTTTTGCATCCACATTCAGAAGTGATACGGGCCTATACGACCCACAGTCCATCTTTTTTTAGCAACAGGGAAATCGATGCCTGCCCCAAAGTCTGTGGCAACATCCCTATCCCTATCGCCTCTTCAAACATCCCCACCATCAGGGGTGCCAGCTTATCCTTGAATTTTTTATAATATTCCACCGGAAACCCATCCGGCCCTGCCACCTTCCCCGACTGCGTCCTCCCAATCGCATCTTTTATCTCCTGCTCCACTATCGCTCCTTCTAATGTAGCCCTGTCCCCCTCCCTTAACTGCGGGTACTCCAACCCATCTAGAAATTCCTGCATCTCACGGTCTCCCCCAGGTGGCCTGTACAACCTCTCATAAAACTCCTCAAAAACCTTGTTAATCAGATCCGGAGTCACCACCAAATTTCCTGCCCTATCCCTCACCTGAACAATTTCCCTTACCACTGCCTCCCTCCGGAGCTGACCTGCTTATCTCCATGTTCATAAACTGCACCCCTTGCTTGTCTCAGTTGGCGCACCACCTTCCTGGTAGATAGTCAGTTAAAGCTCGCCTGTACTTCCTTCCTCTTTTCCAG
The DNA here is from genome assembly GCF_047496885.1 of Scyliorhinus torazame. Taxonomy (NCBI): domain Eukaryota; kingdom Metazoa; phylum Chordata; class Chondrichthyes; order Carcharhiniformes; family Scyliorhinidae; genus Scyliorhinus; species Scyliorhinus torazame. The sequence continues at coordinate 220,903,001 of NC_092716.1, forward strand.
TTTCGCTGGGTCCCCATCTTCTGCATAAATCCTATCTACCTCCAACATCTCATCTATTACCCTCTGCCGCTCCAACCTCTCCTCTTTGTCCACCCTGGCCTTAAACAAAATCACCTCACCCCTCACCACCGCCTTTAGAGCCTCCCAGCCAACTACCTTCGAAACCTCACCCGTACAGTTGAAGCCTACATATTCCTCAATTACCTTTTCAATTTTGTCACAGAACCCTTGGTCCCCCAAAAGTCCCACATCTAATTTCCACCCCGGCCTCTGCGCTACCCCCTTCTCCAGTACCATATCCACCCAATGCGGAGCATGACCTGACACTGCAATTGCCGAGTATTCCGACCCCTTACCCCAGCCAACAAAGCCTTCCCCACCACGAAAAAGTCGATCCGCGAGTATACCTTATGGACTGCTGAGAAAAACGAGTACTCCCGTTCCCTCGGGTGCAGAAACCTCCAAGGGTTCACCCCTCCCATTTCCAACATTAGCCCAGCCAACGCCGTTGCCCCCCCCCCCACACCCTCCCCCCCACCCCCCCCCCCGCCCCCCAACGGGACCAGCGAGCGCGGCCGTGACCTCTCCAACCTTGGCTCCTGCACCAAGTTCCAGTCCCCCCCCCCCCCCCACTATCAGATAAATTACATACTTGATCCGAAGTTGGATCGTTCTAGGCTGAAGTAGGGTGGCTTTGAGGGTGGCGACAATGCTGTTAGCATTTATGGACCAGGTGGGTGGGCAGATCCTTGGCGGTTTATGCACCCAGGGGATAAAGAATTGTCGTTGTTTTCTCCAGTCCACAAGGTTTATTCCAGAAACAACTTTTTTCTGGTGGGTAAGTCTCTTCTCCCTTGGGTGAGGAGAGCAGAGTATGCGGCCATTGTCATCTCGGATCATGCCCCACATCTGGTGGATTTGGTTTTGGAGTCAGACCCCGCCCAGCGCCCATCTTGGAGGTTAGATATTGAATTGTTGGCGGATATGGGGTTCTCTGGGCGCATGTCTAAGGCCATTGATAAGTATGTAGAATTTAATAGTCTGCCTCACCCTCCATGTGTTGAGAAGCCTTAAAAGTGGTTATTAGAGGAGATGTGCATATAATGTGCATAGGGATAGGGAGGTAAAGGTGGAATGGCAGAGGTTTGTGGATGATATCTTGGAGGTGGACTGCAGGTATTCATGTGACACTGTCCCGGAGCTCCTGACGAGCAGGAAGAAGCTGCAGGCGCAGTTCAATCTGTTGTCCACAGGAAAGGTAGTGAGCCAGCTGCAGCGGTCGAGGGAGGTCTTTTCTGAGGATGGGGTGAAGGCCAACCATCTGTTATCTCATCAGCTGAAGTGGCAGGTGGCCTCCCAGGAGATTATTCAGGTGAGGAACTTGAGTGGAAGCTTGATTTCCACCCCAGATAAAGTTAATGCTGCATTTGAGGCTTTTTACAAGAAACCTTATAGGTTGGAGTTCTCGGTGGGGGAGGGGTTTGGCCATGTTGGCATTTTTAGATGGATTGGAGTTTCTAGTGGTGGAGGATGAGAGGCGTCAAGAGTTGGAGGTCCCGTTAGGCCCTGAGGAGATTGTGTTAAGTATTGTCCAGATGCAAACAGGTAAAGCTCCTGGGCCTGGTGCGTTTCCTTTGTAATTCTACAAGAAGTTTGCAGATCAGTTGGTCTTGTTGCTGGTAGACATGTTTAATGATTCTTTGTCCTGGGGATTCCTGCCGGTCTCGCAGACTTCTATTTTCCTTCTCCCGAGATTTTTGTTTGTTTTCCAGTGTCCCCCTATTTTTATCCCAAAGGCCTATTTTAAGGGGGTTAATGCGGTGATCTCTGGGTTTGTGTGGGCGGGTAAAACCCCGCGAGTAAGGAAAGTGGTGTTGGAGCGGAGCCGGGGGGGGGGGGGGGGGGGGGGGGTGGGGGGGGGTTGGCCCTGCCGAACTTTAGGAATTACTACAGGGCGGCAAATATAGCCATGATCAGGAAGTGGATAGTGGGGGAGGGTTTAGTATGGGAGCGGGTGGAGGCGGCATCATGTAGGGGCACAAGTTTAGGAGCACTGGTAACATCACCTCTGCCGTTCTCGCCGGCCTGGTACTCCACAAGCCCGGTGGTGGTGGCGGCTCTGAGAGTTTGGGTACAGTAGCGGAAGCATATGGGAGTGGAGGGAGTATCGGTGTCAGCTCCAATTTGTGGCAATCACCGGCTTGTCCCGGGGAGGTTGGATGGGGGGTTTTGGAGGTGGCAGAGATCAGGTACTGAGAGACTGGGAGATCTGTTTATCTATGGGAGCTTTCCTTGTTTGGAGGATCTGGAGGAGGAGTTCGAATTGCCGGGTGGGAATGGGTTTCGCTATCTGCAGGTGAGGGACTTTGTGAGAAGGCAGGTTTTGACCTTTCCGCTTCTACCGCCACAGGGGATAAGGTGGTTTCTAGAACGGGGGTGGGAGAGGGGAAGGTCTCAGATATCTATAAAGAGCTTATGGAGTGGGAGGATACCCAGATAGGGGAGGTGAAACTCAAGTGGGAGGATGAGCTGGGTAAGGAGCTAGAGGCAGGTCTGTGGGAGGAAGTTCTGAGTAGAGTCAACATGTCCTTATCATGTGCCAGGCTCAGCCTGATACAATTCAAGGTGGTTCACCGGGCGCACACGACAGTGGCCCGGATGAGCAGGTTTTTTGGGTGAAGGACAGGTGGGTGAGGTGTGCAGGAGGGCCCGCAAATCATGTCCACATGTTTTGGGCATGTCCGAAGCTTAGGGGATTCTGGCAGGGATTTGCCAATGTCATATCCACAGTGCTAAAAACGAGGGTGGTGCCGAGTCCAGACGTGGCGATCTTTGGAGTGTGGGAAGACCCGGGAGTCCAGGAAGCGAGAGAGGCTGATGATTTGGCCTTTGCCTCTTTGGTTGCCTGGAGACGGATCTTATTAGCATGGAAGGACTCGGAGCCCCTGAAATCAGGGGTATGGGTTAGAGACATGGCCGGGTTTCTCAGGCTTGAGAAAATTAAGTTCCCCTTGAGGGGATCAGTGTTATGGTTCGTCCAGATGTGGCAGCCATTTATCAACTTCTTCAGGGAAAACTAAACTGTGAGCTGATACAATAAGTGGTGGGGGAAGGAGAGGGGTAGGGGGAGATCGATTAGTTTAGGCGGGATCAGCGAAAGGAGATGGAAGGAATTGGGAATTGTGTGTATCAGCTATGTTGGCAGGGTATGGTTGTCGTTGGGGGGGGGAAGTGTTACGTACTGATTTATGTTTACATTTGTATCTTTTGTTGTTATAAAACCATAAATGCCTTGATAAAATGTTTGTTAAAAAAAATAAATGTAGGAACTTCAAGGGTTAATGAAATGTCTAGATCAGCCACTAGAGGGAGCTAGAGTTACAAGTATATAAGACATTGATGCTAAGCCTTGGGGGAGAGAAGTGAAGGTTTGAGCTAGCGTAAAGACTGAAGGAAAGATAGTGTGAGTGAGAGCAGATCATAAGACCATAAGACCATAAGACATAGGAGCGGAAGTAAGGCCATTCGGCCCATCGAGTCCACTCCACCATTCAATCATGGCTGATTTCAACTCCATTTACCCGCTCTCTCTCCATAGCCCTTAATTCCTCGAGAAATCAAGAATTTATCAACTTCTGTCTTAAAGACACTCAACGTCCTGGCCTCCACCGCCCTCTGTGGCAATGAATTCCACAGACCCACCACTCTCTGGCTGAAGAAATTTCTCCTCATCTCTGTTCTAAAGTGACTCCCTTTTATTCTAAGGCTGTGCCCCCGGGTCCTTGTCTCCCCTGCTAATGGAAACAACTTCCCTACATCCACCCTATCTAAGCCATTCATTATCTTGTAAGTTTCTATTAGATCTCCCCTCAACCTCCTAAACTCCAATGAATATAATCCCAGTATCCTCAGACGTTCATCGTATGTTAGGCCTACCATTCCTGGGATCATCCGTGTGAATCTCCGCTGGACCCGCTCCAGTGCCAGTATGGCCTTCCTGAGGTGTGGGGCCCAAAATTGCTCACAGTATTCTAAATGGGGCCTAACTAATGCTTTATAAAGCTTCAGAAGTACATCCCTGCTTTTATATTCCAAGCCTCTTGAGATGAATGACAACATTGCATTTGCTTTCTTAATTACGGACTCAACCTGCAAGTCTACCTTTAGAGAATCCTGGACTAGGACTCCCAAGTCCCTTTGCACTTCAGCATTATGAATTTTGTCACCGTTTAGAAAATAGTCCATGCCTCTATTCTTTTTTCCAAAGTGCAAGACCTCGCACTTGCCCACGTTGAATTTCATCAGCCATTTCTTGGACCACTCTCCTAAACTGTCTAAATCTTTCTGCAGCCTCCCCACCTCCTCCATACTACCTGCCCCTCCACCTATCTTTGTATCATCGGCAAACTTAGCCAGCATGCCCCCAGTCCCGTCATCTAGATCGTTAATATATAAAGAGAACAGCTGTGGCCCCAACACTGAACCCTGCGGGACACCACTCGTCACCGGTTGCCATTCCGAAAAAGAACCTTTTATCCCAACTCTCTGCCTTCTGCCTGACAGCCAATCGTCAATCCATGTTAGTACCTTGCCTCGAATACCATGGGCCCTTATTTTACTCAGCAGTCTCCCGTGAGGCACCTTATCAAAGGCCTTTTGGAAGTCAAGATAGATAACATCCATTGGCTCTCCTTGGTCTAACCTATTTGTTATCTCTTCAAAGAACTCTAACAAGTTTGTCAGGCACGACCTCGCCTTACTAAATCCATGCTGACTTGTCCTAATCTGACCCTGCACTTCCAAGAATTTAGAAATCTCATCCTTAACAATGGATTCTAGAATCTTGCCAACAACCGAGGTTAGGCTAATTGGCCTATAATTTTCCATCTTTTTCCTTGTTTCCTTCTTGAACAGGGGGGTTACAACAGCGATTTTCCAATCCTCTGGGACTTTCCCTGACTCCAGTGACTTTTGAAAGATCATAACTAACGCCTCCACTATTTCTTCAGCTAGCTCCTTTAGAACTCTAGGATGTAGTCCATCTGGGCCCGGAGATTTATCAATTTTTAGACCTCTTAGTTTCTCTAGCACTTTCTCCTTTGTGATGGCTACCATATTCAACTCTGCCCCCTGACTCTCTGGAATTGTTGGGATATTACTCATGTCTTCTACTGTGAAGACTGACGCAAAGTACTTATTTAGTTCCTCAGCTATTTCCTTGTCGCCCATCACAAAATTACCAGCGTCATTTTGGAGCGACCCAATGTCAACTTTTGCCTCCCGTTTGTTTTTAATGTATTTAAAGAAACTTTTACTATCATTCCGAATGTTATTGGCTAGCCTACCTTCATATTTGATCCTCTCTTTCCTTATTTCTCTCTTTGTTATCCTCTGTTTGTTTTTGTAGCCTTCCCAATCTTCTGACTTTCCACTACTCTTTGCCACATTATAGGCTTTCTCTTTTGCTTTGATGCATTCCCTAACTTCCTTTGTCAGCCATGGCTGCCTAATCCCCCCTCTGATAACCTTTCTCTTCTTTGGGATGAACCTCTGTACTGTGTCCTCAATTACTCCCAGAAACTCCTGCCATTGCTGTTCTACTGTCTTTCCCACTAGGCTCTGCTCCCAGTCGATTTTTGTCAGTTCCTCCCTCATGCCCCTGTAGTTACCTTTATTTAACTGTAACACCTTTACATCTGATTCTACCTTCTTTCTTTCAAATTGGAGATTGAATTCTACCATATTATGATCACTGCCTCCTAAGTGCTCCCTTACTTTAAGATCTTTAATCAAGTCTGGCTCATTACATAACACTAAGTCCAGAATGGCCTGTTCCCTCGTGGGCTCCATCACAAGCTGTTCCAAAAAGCCCTCCATATCATAGTTTATAATAGTGTAGAGATTGGTTGTAGATGAGTGTAGATTATATGTTAATTATTAACTGTGTATTATTTAGGAGTATGTGTCGAATCCAAATTAGTAGTGTTAATAAATGTGTCAATTTGTTCAAGTTAAAGCAATTTTGTGGTCTTTACGAACACTACGCCAACCATTCTGAATTTAACAACACAAAGAACAGCACACAATCCAGTTCTTCCACGCTCTAATTTTACAAATATTGGTATCACACATCTTTTACTGTAATTTTTAAAATCTTAAATATAGCTAGTTAATAATACCATACACATTGTTATATACAGTTAAATAGTTGAATTTGACAATCAGTTATTTGTTTAAATTAAAATTAGCACAAAGCAAATGACTTAGAAAGCACAATAGTTGCTTGTTTTTAGAATGATGTGGAGATGCCGCCGTTGGACTGGGGTGAGCACAGTAAGAAGTTTTACAACACCAGGTTAAAGTCCAACAGGTTTGTTTCGATGTCACTAGCTTTCGGAGCGCTGCTCCTTCCTCAGGTGAATGAAGAGGTTCAGGACCTCTGGAACAGACCTCTTCATTCACCTGAGGAAGGAGCAGCGCTCCGAAAGCTAGTGACATCGAAACAAACCTGTTGGACTTTAACCTGGTGTTGTAAGACTTCGTACTGTTTTTAGAATGGAACTGAGTATATGGAATAACATGTATTGCCTTTGATTGTTTTATGGTTATGCAATCTATGCGGAATAACAGACTTTGCCCTGTATTTGAGGAACTTGAAACTAACTATTTCTGTTTTTCGTCTAGCTCTTTTTACCTAGCTATCTTTCAAATTCCTGGTTTTGCTTTTCCACTCTGTTGGCTTCATCATTCCAGTTCTCTGAGGCCATATTTCACTGGCTAACGCCCTTGTGCAACAGTTTGGGATCAGGCAGAGGAAAAAGGGTAGAGACTTGCAACAATTGTTTTCAGACCCATGGCACTTCTGGATGCAAAGTACCAGTAACATCTCCAGTGCAGGCAGCAAGTGTTGCATCTGAAACAAGTTCTGAGTTTGAAATTACAAGCAAAACAGATGGGTGGGGTGTAACTACTTCTTCTGTGTCATTTTCTGTCACTCAAACGGGTTGCAAACTGAGTACTAATACTGCTCATAACATCTGGGAGTTCGCAGTTGCCAGGTTGCTTTTGGAATCCAAATTTGTCAAAGGGCTATTGACAGCAACTTGCATTGCAAATCACCAATCAAAGTTTGGGCAGTTTGGAGAGTGAATCTGATCATGTTTTGTTGCAGTTAGTTGTGCTGTATCGAGGTGCTGTTATTGTCAGTTTAGAAGCTATAATTTTAGGCACCCACCAACTTCCCTGGCACAATAGGTGCCCCATTTAAAAAGCCATTGTTACATTGGCTACTTGGAGGAAATGAAAGAGAATGAGGAATAGTTTGTGGTTGTTGAGGTGTCTGACTACATTGCAGTAGAAGGGCTATCAGCCACTGTCACACTTATCTGGCTGACAGAGCAGTAATCCCTTCAGCGATTGAGTTACCATAGAAGCAACCATAAAGAAGACCTCCAGCTGAACTCCAGGACAGGATGGTACTGGCACTAATAGTAATAATAATCTTTATTAGTGTCACAAGTAGGCTTACATTAACACCACAATGAAGTTACTGTGAAAATCTCCTAGTCACCATCCTCCGGCGCCTGTTCGGGTACACAGAGGGAGAATTTAGAACCTCCAATTCACCCGACAGCTCAACTTTCGGGACTTGTGAGAGGAAACCGGAGCACCCGGAGGAAACCCAAGCAGACACAGGGAGAACATGCAGCCTCCGCACAGACAGTGACCCAAACGGGAATCGAACCCGGGACCCTGGCGCTGTGACAGTCACCTTAAATCTTGCTTTGTGTCAAGCTCTTTCCAGAGGCAGTGGGGCTACCAATCTGAAGTACATTGCTGTATAAAACAGAGAATAACGCAAAAGATTAAAGATTCATTCATAGGACAGATTCCCAAAAGTACAAGATGCCACTGATGGCAGGCATATAGCCCAATGTCCCCTGCACACAGGAGTGCCCCAATAGCGATTCAACTCACCATGATGCACATGTCCCCATAGGCCCTCCCTATTACCAGTTCTCCATGCATCTTCTTCATGTTCTCTAATCCTCCATAGTTGCAATCCCACCCTACTTGTCTGGCAGAGAGCTGACACCTCATCAATGTGTACCTTTTCACAAAAAAAAAGAAGCTTTGTGCACATCTTGCTACAATTGTGCCAACATGTGTTATTTATCAAAGAGCAAAGTGTCTTTAGTATAGCAGGGGCATTCGATACATCATTGGGGTGGTTGTAACTGCCTTCTTGCAAGTTGTCCATGGCTCAGGTAAGTGTCCTATGCTCAGCTTTATGAACTATGATGGAAGCAATGCATTTTTGGTGGCAATGGCCTAAGAGCCAGCATCTCAATGAAAAATGATTGCTTACAAGAAATGATCCTTTGGGAAGAGGAATTGTCTATCCCTTAAACACACAAGAGGAAAGCAATGGGAAACCACTCTGTGTGTTCCTTTCCCTAATCATATTGCACATTGAAATTGCAAATGGAAGCCTTTTATAAGCAATTGAAGGGGAATGAAAAAAGCCACGAGGTGTGGAGAAATGAACAGAGGACCTGATCTTAGGCAGATCACTGCCATGTAAATTGTGTCTGAATCCATGATGTTTCCCTTCTATTTCAGGCTGGCTTCATGGTGCCGATAACCTGATTTAGTGCTCCTTTTTCAGAAAGCCCTATGGCTAAAGCCTGTGAGCTGGCTGGGGACTGAGTGTCTGTATGAGGCTTCTGCGATTGAAGTAACTCAACCGGGATCTTGGATTCATGTCTCACTACATTTAACCCCCCACCATCTGGCTTGGGCTTGCGAAATCCTACCAACTGTCCTGGCTTGAGACAATTCACACCTCTTTAATCTCTCTCCAGTCGCACCGTCTGGATCTGTAAAGATTTAATTACTGCAAAGACTCGCATTCAAAGTATCATCTTGCATTATTGGTTTTGTCTACATGTGCTGTGTTTGTGTAACCTACCTCTTCACTCACCTGATGAAGAAGCTACGCTCCAAAAGCTAGTGACTGCAAACAAAGCTGTTGGAACATAGAACATACAGTGCAGAAGGAGACCATTCGGCCCATCAAATCTGCACTGACACCCTTTAAGCCCTCACTCCCACACTATCCCCGTAACCCAATAACCCCTCCTAATCTTTTTGGACACTAAGGGCAATTTAGCATGTCCAATCCACCTAACCTGCACGTCTTTGGACTGTGGGAGGAAACCGGAGCACCCGGAAGAAACCCACGCAGATACGGGGAGAACGTGTAGACTCCGCACTGTTATGGGCCAGGGTTTAGAGAACCCCAAAGTGTATCATGGAGTTCACCTGACCCACAACTTTTAATAGATTGTGGTATGGGAAGCACACAGCCCATTCTACAGGTGTGGCGCAGAAGAAATGGAAAAGTATTTTTTAAAGCAAAACAAAATGTTTATTCTATGAACTCAAGTTAACCTTTTAAAAACATACAGTGAACATTTTAGCAACCATTAATTCAAGTACAACCCCCGAAGAATACAACATTAAGTAATCCTTTAAGCTTTCCTTTTAACATCCATACGACTTAAAACACCTTTTACCAGAAGCACATCAGGTTAAAGTCACTACTGTTATTAGTTTTAAATCACCAGGATCGATTTACAGTCTTTAGATTACAGAGAGAGATTCAAACACCTTCTGGCTGTGACTGCAGCTATCCAGCTCTGAAAACAAAACTAAAACACACCCTGCAGCAAATAGCCTAAAACGAAAGTAAAAAGCTGACAGACAGCCCAGCTCTACCCCCTCTCTGACATTACTGCAGTATTAAACACTCATTTCTTAAAGGTACTCTCACTACAGATATTTATATACACACCCATTTATAAAATCCCATTTCTTAAAGGTACTCTCACATGACAGCACAGTGACCCACCGGTGATTCAAACCTGGGACCCTGGCCCTGTGAAGCCAGAGTGCTAACCACTGTGCTACCGTGCTGCCCATCTGGATTTTAAACTGATGTTGTAAGACTTCTTACTGTGCCCACCCCAGTCCAATGCCGGCATCTCCACATCGAAGTAATTCTTGATCATTATACACATGGCTCAAACAGGATCCTGCTTCAGGTTGTAGCATATCTGCCGTTGTGACAGCAGCCTTGCTCACCCCCGCTTTCCGGCTGTGGTTAACAGAGTAAGGTGGTGGAATGGTGTAGATGCTTTGTTATCGGAAGAAACATCTTTCACTACTATGTCCAGCTAACCTTGCTCCCAAGAGACTTCTTGGGCTATACCACCCCCCGCACCACCGCCCCCCCCCCCCCCCCCCACACCCCTCCGCCATCACTTCCTTGTAACTGTCCAAGGTCCTTCCAGGTGAAAGGACAATTTAGTTGGTCTTCTGTCAATCTTATTCATATACACTGCAGGCTGCATGTTGTACAATGGAGCCACTATTTGGAAAGTGCCCAATGCTGTCAACCAGTTTTGTATATTAGGAATGTCAAAGTCGGATTGCAATTTTATGAAATGAAAAAATGAAAATCGCTTATTGTCACAAGTAGGCTTCAATGAAGTTACTGTGAAAAGCCCATAGTCGCCACATTCTGGCACCTGTTTGGGGAGGCTGGTACGGGAATTGAACGGTCAGGGCTGGCCTGCGTTGGTTTGCTTTAAAAGCCAGCTAATTAGCCCACTGTGCTAAACCAGCCCCTTTTAGAAAAGATTGTTTCAGTGGCAAGCGAGTGGCGACTTTCACCTCTTCCGCATTCCTCTCCGTCGCCAAGTCCACAAAGTTTCCATGAAAGTAGTTTCAGTCCTGTTTTATATAGTTGTGCATTTTAGCTGGCTAGCTACTTTTCAAAAAGCGTTCGTGCGCGCGTAGAACCACAAGGGAAAGACACCCTGGGCCACTAAACCCCTGCCGATGCCACCTCGCTTAAATTCCTTGTTGAAGCAGGGGGTTGCTTTTCAATAACCGAAACCAGCTCAAAAGAGGGTCGCATAGTCTGCGACGGGCTGCAATCGATTGAGGCGGTCGCCAAGAAAGTGTGAGTGGGGAAAAGGAGGGCAAATGAGCGCGCTGTCCGCCTGAGGGTCAAATCCGCATGAAGACAACAAGGCCGCCAGTGCAGGCACGATGGGCCAAATGGTTCCGTGCTCGGCGCGATCCCCGCCCTCGACCCAAAGCACTGACGACTCTGAACAAAACTATTGTTTATGGAACATACCTCTTCATTCACCTGAGGAAGGAGCAGCGCTCCGAAAGCTAGTGATGTCGAAACAAACCTGTTGGACTTTAACCTGGTGTTGTAAGACCTCTTACTGTGCTCACCCCAGTCCAACGCCGGCATCTCCACATCAAACTATTGACAACATTCTCGACCAATCTGGGAACAAGGGCGGGATTAATCCAATGGGAGAAGGAATTGGAGCTGGGATTGGCCCGCCGGGAGGCGAGGACAACATGAAAAATGCCTGCCAGTGAGGAGCGGTGGCGGACTGTGTGAGGCAATGTCGGCCTTTGAGGCGATCTCCTTCTCGGGCACCTGTGCGGCCCTGGGCTCTGCCGCCTCCCTCCTCTTGGCTCTGCTCCTGGTCCGCCAGCTCCTGAAGCAGAGGAGACCCCGGGGTTTCCCGCCCGGTCCCACCGCCCTGCCTCTCATCGGGAATCTCCTGTCTCTCATCAATGAGCCGCACGTCTTCCTGAAGAAGCAAAGCGAAATCCATGGGCAGGTACAGAAATGAAACCGTTCGGTTAAAGGGAAAACTGCGCAGTGTCCGACATTCGGTGACAGCCAGGACTCTGCCATCACTAAAAGTTAGTCAACCTCCTCCTCCCTCCTTCCCACAACTAAGGTTCATTTCTCATTTGTGACTTTTAAGTGTTGATCCTGACACTGGGGTGCTTTCACCTGCCGCGGATTTCAGCCGCTGTTGAGGATCGGTTCTATTTTAACCTCATCTAACTGTAAACTGTGGAAAAAACCCAGTAGGGACCTTTGTACTTTACTTGTCCTGCTGGCAGGGATGATCAAGTGTATGGCATCCGTACACTACACTGGGGTAAAAGGAGGTGGGAAAACCTGGGAATTACTAAGAATCTGCATTTATTTAAAGAAAATTATTAACCCCCCCCCCCCCCCACCCCAAAAAAAAGACAATTGAGCACGAAAAGAGACATTAGGAAGGCGCCTCCAGACTTGACCAAAATGTGATCAGTTGAAAAGTTATGTGGAAATATTGACTGGTCCCTCAATCCAATTAAGTATCTGATATGACCAATTTTCCACTGAGCAATGCTGGACAGCTGTTACACACAAGCTTCTTACGGCTTCAGGGTGAAGAATGGGTTACTGTCTCATTTGAATCAACCATCCCATATATGATTGGGTGCTTTGGGCAGATGATAAAATATCACCCATTTTCCATCTCTGTCTACTTCAATACCGGCTTACACCTGGGCAGTGGAGGAAATTCCTGCTGACTTAATCTAATTCTAGTCTCTTGCTCACTCCCCATATAATTGTTAATATTCCTCTCCATTGTATTTTTGAAAGTATGAACGCACTCTGCTTCATTAAAGACTTGTGGCACAATTTCTACATTCTAATTTGCCTCAAGAAATGAAGATTTCTTTCCCAACCCCATTATTCTTTTTGTCATGATGACCTTAAATAGATACCCTTTCATGACCATTTTTCAATGGAAATATCATTGTCTATACTCTCATATGAGGCTCATTTTTCGATTTTTTTTTTTGTGGTATTTTCCAAGTTTAATTATGTCAACTACTCCTGTAAGTGGGGCTGTTTAGCACAGGACTAAATCGCTGGCTTTGAAAGCAGACCAAGGCAGGCCAGCAGCACGGTTCGATTCCTGTAACAGCCTCCCCGAACAGGCGCCGGAATGTGGCGACGAGGGGCTTTTCACAGTAACTTCATTTGAAGCCTACTCGTGACAATAAGCCATTTTCATTTCATTTCAAGTGCTGCAATGATCCAGTGTAGCCCAACGCAAACTGGTCGGAGCAGCATCTAATCTTCTGTTGAGGCACTTTGCAGCCCTCAGTACTCAACATTGAGTTCAACAACTTTAGTCTCTGAACTTTTTCCTCCATCTTAAACCCCCTTTTAAAAAATATCCCAGACACATATTGCCTCAATTCAAACCCCACCCCCCTGCCCCCAACACACCCACATACACACACCGAGCCATCTGCCCCTTTGTTCTTAAAGTTGCTACATCTTGTTGCAATCTCACACAGCTACAGTTTAATATCTTAACACATTTCTCCCTCTTTAATTCTGATGAAGAGCCAAAGGGACTGGAAACACTAACTCTGTTTCTCACCCTACAGGTGCTACCAGACTTGCTGAGTTTTTCCAGCATCCTATGTTCCCGTAAGTGTATATTTGATCCAGTGTATATTTTTCCTGCTCAATATAAAGATAAACAATAGGGTCACAACAGAGAGGGCTTACTCTGTTTCTGCAAGCTTCTCCTCTCCTCAGAATTGTACCAGATAGTCATCCTATACACACATATATATATATATATATATGTAAGATCTCCTAAAAGTGGCATTGGGTCAGGAGGATCCTGCCCACTTCCACACTTTACCCAGCCAGGTTTGCATGCAAGTGGACAACCTTTGCGCTGCTGTTGGATAAGTTATTTAAATATTCAAACACTGGACTTTTCAATTTGACCCTGCATTCTAGCTTTAGCAGCCGAAACACAGGTCCCCCATCTGTGCATCTCTGGGGCCACAAGAGTGGAGAGTGAGTATATTCGCCCCTCCTAAATTTCCTTCCTGTCAGGCTCTACTGCAGCAAGGGGTCTTTTAGCAGTCTTAGTCTGAGATATTGCTGTTCCACATGACAGGGGGAACGGACACAGAGTTCCAGCTGAAAGGAGGTGTTGCCCCAGCACAGGGTGAACAGTGAGCTTTCTCAAGAAGAGAAAAGTAACAGCATCTCAGAAGCTTAAGCTTTCGTGGTGGGTTATTGCAGTTACCTGCAGCCTCCTGGAAAACAAACTTTTTCCAATAGGGTCAGGTGGCCGTCAAAGTTACAATACTCCTGTATTTCATTGCTTCTGACTTCTTCCAGGGATCTACTGGAGATAGCTCCAGGATATCTCAATTTGCTGGCCATAACTGCATTGCCAAGCTCACCAACGCTTTGTTTTCCAATGCTACCAATGATGTGAACTTTTCCATGAGTGAGGACAGTCAGACACAGAGGGCTGTTGGCTTCGCTGATGTGGTTGTATTCTCCCAGGTGCATGGCGACATAACTGTCAGCAAACTATAGCGAAGTTGGACATCTTCCGTATCCCCTCTCTGTCCCTCAGCAGCCGCCAAGCCGGTTTCACAATTTTTAAAAGCACAAGTGAACCACGCCATCAGGAACTCGGCCCATCGAAGGCGGAGAATCGCGGAGGCCCCGGAGAATACTGGGTTGGGCCCGCTAACGATTTGCAAATGGAGTCTACTGTAAGTGCATTACGGAAAGCATTGACACCACTGTCGAGGTGCTGGAGCATTGTGATTTGGCGTCAAATTGGCGTCTGCCACGATTTCGGGGTGAGAACCGATTCTCCATCCAATCGCCTTTCTCGATTTCAGCGTCGGCTAACAGAGAATCCCGCCCCAGATCTTTGTTTCTGCTTTGGACCTCCAATGTATTGGAAAGGTTGTGGAAGGTGTAGTGGCTACTCCGTACCTAGTGACGTTGTGAGTCTTTCACTGTCCCCTCATTGCAGTATTTTATGGGTCAATCTTTGCCGCTGCAAAATTGATTTTACCTCCATCGTTCGCCTCGCTTGGGCCAACAATCTGTGGCCACAATTTTGCAGACTGTGTTACCTAAGCTCTTGCCACCATCCTTTGGTGCTGCAGCCGAACTTTGTGAGGTTTCACTAAAACCATGCAGTCTTGGCTTACCGAACCTTGATGACGCTTTGCTTCCCTTTGGATGTACTTGAGATATTCGTTCTGGCTTAACTTGAACCTTTTATTACCAACTATTTACAAAGGCCTCCTCGTAAGCATATGATATACAGGAGCCAGACTGTTCTGCTGCTAGCTGTCTCGGAGCATCTCGATCATATGACTACTGATTTCACAATTACATCACTAATATCATGGTTTCATTAACACATTCGTTATGCCATTGCTCTACAGTAGAAATTTCAAAATTACCTTCACCTGATCCCTCCCCTTTAGTTTGAAGCCATTCAGGTGAAGGTAATTTTGAAATCTAAAGAGGGAGGTTGAGGTCATAGCGCTGTGTGATGATTTGGGTAAGAGCATTCAAAGTCGGAGAGGAAAGGACGGAAAATGTAATGGTCACATTATATCAACGAATATGATCCATGAAAAGACCGATGTTCAAAAAGAAAGTTCTTTATCTGAAAGCACAAAAGGATTTGTGATAAGATAGATGAACAAGTGACACAAATAGAGATAAATGGGTTTGATTGAATCACCATTACAGGGACATGCTTGTGAGGTGATTAAGTTTGGGGAATACATTTTTCAAGAGGCTTTAATGTTTCAAAAAGACAGGCAAACTGGAAAAGGAGGACGAGTAGCCCTGGAAATAAAGGATGATGGGGACAATAATAAGAAAGGACCTTGGCTAAGAAAGTTAGGAGGTAGAATCTGTACAAGTGAATATTGGGAATGTAAGAGGTCAGAAAACACCGGTAAGAGGAGTTTACCTGCATTGGGACCAGGGAGAGGAGGGAGGTTCTCTTCCCGGAGGATGGCAGGAGAAGGAACCCCTGCCACATCGTGAAGGCCTGGACGGAGATAGCTGGTATGATCAGCAGAAGGAGTGTGGTTCACAGAGACTGGATCCAATGCAGAATGAGGTTCAATTACCGCACTCACTCTGACAAGTTGGGTGCAATTCCCAACCCTCAGGACAAGCCTCTGGATATTCACCCTCCTGATCTTGGGAGGAGTGCCCACGAATCCTACTGACCCATCAGAATGACTCCGAGCCTGAGTGCTGCTGAGAACCTGCCAGCACTGAAACATGCAGTGTCTAATGAATCGAAGCACCTGGCAATGGTCAATGGAGGCCGATAGTGCCTTATCTACTTCTCTTTTGTCCTTGCAAAGGAAACAAGTTCATAATGCTCAGAACCCAGATGGGAAGAAGTAACTTAGGAAGATAGGAAATAGAAGCAGGAGAAGGCCATTTGGCCCCTTGAGTCTGCTCCGCCATTCAACTAGATCATGGCTGATCTCCTGCCTCAGGAGCTCCATACCTGCACATCATCACCACCCTGGCGGAAGGGATAATGGACATTTCCAGGGTTGCTGACAGCTAGGAAGTCAGACAATGTAAAATGGGTATCCTGGTGGAAATAGGGAATACAAAATGGAAAGTGTACATTCATCCAATAGCACACTGTCCAACAGAATGTTGAACACTGAGTTACATTGGATAGCCTCGGTGCTGCAGAGGCTTCTGGTCTCCAAGGCTAGTTCTAATGTTCTCTTCCTCTGTCTCCCACAGGTCGCAGTGTCCAGGAGCAATGACCAACCCATCACCGGGTCAAGAGCAGACTTCAGAACAGGCACCATCATACCTTACAAGCACATCCTTCAGCAGTGTAATAACAATCAACTCAGTGGGTCCTCACACGCATTAGATAGTGTGGCGTTTGATGATAAATACAGGACGTGCAAGTGATAGAGGCATTTCTGGGCAGACCCCTCCAAGGATGGATGATAGACTCAACCCTACTCAACTGAGCGAAGACCAAGGGCCACAGGAGTCACAGAAAAGGAAGCCCAGATGTCCGAGTTTCCTGAGGCAGCACAGGATCACGGGTTGAGAATGGAGGAGTCATCCAGCTCATGTGTACCACATTGGCCAGAATATTAAGTACACAAGCTCCTCCAATCAGAGAGCGGCCAAACTCATAGAGCGGCACATCTAGCAGCACTCAGAGTGCATGCAGGAACTGTGTGCTGATGTACAGAGGATGCATGTCACACTGGTTTGGACCAGACAGTGGCGCTAATGGCACAGGGATGCCTTGAGGGGATGCCAATTAATCCCAAGCTGGTGCTCCCCTCTAGCCAACCACTGAGTCAGTCACCAAGGAGGATGAGGATACCGCTCCTCAACGGATGTCATACCCATTGGTCTCCTGGGCTCCTCTGACTGATGGAGCATCTATGCTGCAGGGCCCAGTGACTGAGGTTTCTCCTGCAGTGAGGTAGAAGCAGGGGCCAATGGAGTTGCCTCAATGGGAACTTCCATGAGGAGGATGACCAGTATGTCCATCTCTGCCTCGAGCAGAGACAAGTGTGAGGCCACAGGAGGATGCCATGGAAATGTGTTCAGGAGCAGGGGCCACCATGTCAGGGAGAGTACTGAGGTTGTCACTGGAGTGCCATCTTTCTGCAACTGTGCGCTGTTTTAATGAGAACCGTGTAACTATTGACACATGAAACCAGACATGAAAGCATCCTTCTATTAATGGTGGTATATATAAAGAGGTACAAAGCGGTGAAGGCAAGGAAGTGAAACCTCATTGGCAGTAAGAATTTACACGTCCCAGGTTGTATCTACAATGGAAGTGCTGTCATATGTATCTCAGAGTGAGATCCAGGCAGTGTTGTTACCCCGGTGTGTGGAGCTCACTTAAAACAAGTCGGATGATCTCTGATCTTAATGGCATCCTGACGAAATCCTCGATCCCTGCACTAAGCCTGGCCACCACCCTGTGCAGGTGCATCATGTCAATATTCTGTATCTTCTACCAATTCTTGATACTCCTCTTCCCCATCTTGCTCCTCCTCTTCTTCCGAGGGGAGCTGTATTCATCTAGCACTTCACTGTCTTCAAGGCCGATACCTGTCTGAAGGACCACGTAATGGAAAGTGCACCAGACCACCACAATATCGGAGATCCTTGTAAGAGGGGATTGCAGGGTGCCACCCGACTGATCCAGGCACTAGAATCACATTTTCAGATTCTCAATGGCCTGCTGTATTGTTACCTTAGTGACCCAATGGCCTCAGTTGCCATACCATTGTGTCTCTGGCTCTCCTGGAGGTGAGTACCATACATTAGTATCCTTTGTGCCCTAGAATCCGAGTTTGAGGGAGAGGGGGGTGGAGGGGGGGGGGTGTAGAATAAAGATCTGTGGCCTGGGCAACTGGAACTGCCAGGGAAGCAAGTGCACACATGCAGGAGGTTCTTGTTGTGGTTGAACATTGAGGGAGTGGAAGACCTTCCAGTTGATGATTTTGACTAGCCGGACATTGGATGCCTTGAAGACTACATGGGTTCAATTGATGATGCCCTGCACCTGGCAGAATCCAGTGATAGTGGTGAAACCCAATGTACTCTGTGTCTTCAGAGTCTTGGCTGCCATGAACAGTCCATCCAGGCTTCAGTGACATGAGGGATGTTGTGGTGTTCTGTGGTTTGCAAGGTAACAATAAGGTTTACAGCTGATCCTTGGAAGGAGCCAACAGTGAAGAAGTTAAAGACCACAGTGATTTCAATGACTACTGACAAGGCATAACAAGCAGTGTAGTGAGTCATGAGGTCCTCAGCAATGAGGCCAGAGATTTCTGGGACCATCTACCTGGAGATTTGCAGTCTCCTGTAGCACTGGTTCTCCGTCAACTCAAGTTAGCTCCTTCTTTGCTGATAGATAATATGATAGAATTCTTCATCAAGATGGAGTAACGTAATTGATTCTGAGACTAGGGTCATGAATTTAAATACAGGAAACTACAATGATATGAGGCATGAGTTTGTTATGATGGATTGGGGAACGTTACTTAAAGGGATGACAGTGGATAGGCAATGGCAAACATTCAAAGAATGCATGGGTGAACTGCAACAATTGTTCATTCCCATCTGGCCCAAAAATAAAACCAGGAAAGGTGGCCAAACCATGGCTTACAAGGGAAATTAGAGATACTATTATATCCAAGGAAGAGGCATACAAATTGGCCAAGAAAACAGCAGACCTGAAGATTGGGAGCAATTTAGAATTCAGCAAAGGAGAACAAATGGATTGTTTAAGAAGGAGAAAATTGATTACGAGAGTAAGCTTGCAGGAAAAGCTTCTATCGGTATGTGAAGAGAAAAATATTGGTGCAGACAAATTACCGATGAGTCCCTTACACTCAGAAACAGGCAAATTTATAATTGGGGACAAAGGAATGGCTGAACAACTTTGGTTCTGTCTTCATAAAGGAAGGCACAAATTAAAAACACAAATGTTGGGAGCACAGGGTTTAGCGAGAGGGAGGAACTGAAGGAAATCAGTATTAGTACGGAAATGGTGTTGGGGAAATTGATGGGTTTAAAGGCTGATAAATCCCCAGGGCCTGATAATCTGCCAGAGTACTTAAGGAAGTGGCCCGAGAAATAGCGGCTGCATTGCTGTTCATCTTCCAAGATTCAATAGACTCTACAGATTGGAGGGTAGCTAATTTAACCCTACTATTTAAAAGGTAGGTAGAGAGAAAACAGGGAGTTATAGACCAGTCAGCCTGATGTCAATAGTGGGGGAAATGTCCATTATAACAATTTTGAAAGCACAGCACTTGGAAAACAGTGGCAGGATTGAACAGAGACAGCATGAATTTACGAATAGAAATAATGTTGACAAATCTACTGGAATTCTTTAAGGATGTAACTAGTAGATTTGACGAGAGGGAGCCAGTGGATGTAGCTTATTTGGACTTTCAAAATGCTTTGAAATGTCCCACAAAAGAGATTAGCATGTAAAATTAAAGTGCAAGGGATTGGGGGCAGGGTATTGGGATAGATAGAAAACTGTTTGGCAGACCGGAAACAAAAAGTATGATAAAAGTGGTCTTTTTCCAAATGGCAGAGAATTACGAATGGGGTAGCGCAGGGATCAGTGCTAGGACCCCAACTATTCACAATATATATGAATGATTAAATGAGGTAACAAAATGTAATATCTTCAAATTTGCAGATGACACAAAGCTGGGTGGGAAGGTGAGCTGCGAGGAGGACGCAGAGATCCTTCAGGGTGATTTGGATAAGCTGAGTGAGTGGGCAAATACATGGTAGATGCAGTATAATGTAGGTAAATGTGAGGTTATACACTTTTGTAGCCCTGCCAAGGCCACACCTACCTTTATTTCCCACACGGAGGGGTTCGTCAGTGCAGGAAGCGATTGGAGCACCATTTTTACCAATCTCTCGATTCTTCCAACGCGACCTACAGATTACTCCAATCCCTCAACTTGCTTGATGGGGGGGCCCTCATGCCCCTGCACCCCATCGCATAAGGGCTGGGCACCCCCAGGTCCTAACCCCGTCATGGGCAAAATGTCACCTTAGCATTACCAGCCTGGCACTCTGGCAGTGCCCCTGCCAGTGCCACCTGGGCAGTGCCAAAGTGCTCGGGTGGCATCAGCACTGCCAGGGTACCACTGTGCCCAGAGACCAACCATCTGGGGGCCTCAAATCACCTGGGAAACACTCCCAAATGCTGTTTTGCCTGCTGCCTGTTTGTGGAGACCAGTGCTAGGGTTTCCTCGGTGAGGCAATTCGTTCCTGAGGCTGGTTAACTCTGGCGGAGGTGACTTTCAGTGGCGACCATGGAATGGTCATACATTTAGTGGCCCCCGTTCGCGGTGGAATGTTTTGGGTCCTTTCCCACTCGATTTAAGGGGTGTTTGCTGTTGTGAGGTTCATGAGCACTGAGGAATTGAAGTATTCCATTGGCGGTTCCGGTTTATGGTGGTTTGAGAGGTCGAGGGTGAAGGAGTTTTTGTATTTCTCACACGTGTACCGGGTGTACTCCCGACCATCTTGTCTCATTTGGGGAATCGTCCTGTGAGAGCTTTCAGATGGGGTTGTCTCGCTTCCACAGTCACCATAGTGCTTGGAGAAGGGGGAGCTTGTGATCCCAAATGTGACCTCTGTGACGCCATTGGGAAGCCCTGTTTTAAATACTGAACTTTCATCGACAGAGTTCGGGTGGTCACCGCACCTGCCCTTTGTGATTGGCCAGGAGAGCCAGAAGCTGGATACTAAATACTGCAGCACTTCCTTCAATTAACAATGGATTCCCAACCTGCTACCAGCCTGCCCGCCATGTGTGGGCCCATTCGATTAAGATTCCACCCTTTATCTTTACCATGAATGGAATTTTAATTCTTCGATTTGTGGCAACAGTTAAAATGGAAAAGCTCCATTTCCCACTATTTCCGACTTTTAATGCGACTGCTTGGGTGCAATAGTTGAGGCTCCTGACAAACATGCCATGAATAAATGCAGATCAGATTCCAATGTTGTACATGGGAACTCAATGACATTTTAATTCACTCTTGAGCTGTGCACCCACCTAGGTGACGATTTAGGGCCACTGAGGCCACCCATAGTAACACTTCCCTTAGAGGGGCGAGGAGAAGCAGGACTGTTGTGTCAGGCCTGACGAGGAAAGTTCAGGTTGTTGCTGCCCTGGGCTTCTCCTTCTCTCCTGGCCATCTGTGAAACCCTCTTAACACCCTTCCCTTCCTCCTTTCGCACTACCCACATGCCAGGGTGCACCGTGTTGCTGGTAACCTTCTCTGGATGTTTGTGATTGGTCTCTAGGCTGCCTGATCTCCATCCCTTTCCACTGGCCAGCTGCCACATTCCACCCAAGATTTACAAGCAATTGACCAGAGAAAGTCGCGTAGAGTTGCCAACTCTGATTAATCCGTTGCTGGCGATTTTAACACATGACTTGAGCACACACTCCAACCATTAGCCGGCCAATACACCGTCCTTGTGATGTACTGCCTTCCATTTGGAAAGCAAGAAGACTCGATACCCGATTGGATAATGTTTCACGATCAGCCAAACAGCCTTTATTTTCCCATTTTCAATACTT
Organism: Scyliorhinus torazame; assembly: GCF_047496885.1. Taxonomy (NCBI): domain Eukaryota; kingdom Metazoa; phylum Chordata; class Chondrichthyes; order Carcharhiniformes; family Scyliorhinidae; genus Scyliorhinus; species Scyliorhinus torazame. The sequence continues at coordinate 220,924,885 of NC_092716.1, forward strand.
TTACATCTCGTAAAGAGAAATGTTCAAAGAAAATGACAAAATAGAGCAATCTTTTTAAAGTCCCAATGGTTATTTCTCCGGGGTTACACACAGCAGCATTCTGCAGATTGATCTTCCCTTCCTGGAGACTCCAGACCAATCCTGGAGGGTTGGCAGCTCTACATTCAACCGAGACCTGACAGTTAAGATGTTTCAGGACTGGTACTACTGGGCCGCCAATGCGACGATGGTGCGCAAGTGGGTGATGGAGGGGGCTGCATGGAAGAGGCTGGAGACGGCGTCCTGTGTGGGTACGAATCTGGGGGCGCTGGCAACGGCGCCGCTGCCGCTCCCTCCAAGGAGGTATACCACGAGCCCGGTGGTGGTGGCGGCCCTCAAAATTTGGGGGCAGTGGAGGCAGCATAGGGGGGAAGTTGGGGCCTCGGCGTGGACCCCATTACGAGGGAACCACCGGTTCACCCCGGAAGAACAGGTGGAGGGTTTTCGGGGTGGCACAGGGCAGGGATACGAAAGTTAGGGGACCTGTTTGTGGACGGGAAGTTCGCGAGCTTGGGTGAGCTGGAGGAGAAGTATGGGCTCCCCCCGGGGAACACCTTCAGGTACTTACAGGTAAGGGCGTTTGCCAGACGGCAGGTGGTGGAATTCCCGCAGCTACTGCCACACACAGTACAGGACAGGGTGCTCTCGGAGGGGTGGGTGGGAGTGGGGAAGATCTTGGAAACTTACCAGGTGATGCAGGAGGAGGAGGAGGCCTCGGTGGTGGAGTTGAAAGGTAAGTGGGAGGAGGAGTTGGGAGAGGAGATCGAAGAGGGGACGTGGGCAGATGCCCTAGGGAGGGTGAATTCTTCCTCTTCATGCGCGAGGCTCAGCCTCATACAGTTTAAGGTGCTGCACAGGGCACACATGACCGGGACAAGGATGAGCCAGTTCTTTGGGGGTGAGGACAGGTGTGTTAGGTGCTCAGGGAGCCCAGCAAATCACACCCATATGTTCTGGGCATGCCCAGCGCTGGAGGAATTTTGGAAGGGCGTAGCGAGGACGGTGTCGAGGGTGGTAGGATCCAGAGTCAAACCGGGCTGGGGGCTCGCAATATTTGGGGTGGCAGAGGAGCCGGGAGTGCAGGAGGCGAAAGAGGCCGGAATTCTGGCCTTTGCGTCCCTGGTAGCCCGGCGAAGGATTCTCCTTCAGTGGAAAGATGCGAGGCCCCCAAGCGTGGAATCCTGGATCAGCGATATGGCAGGGTTCATTAAATTGGAGAGGGTGAAATTCGCTTTGAGAGGGTCGGTACAAGGGTTCTTTAGGCGGTGGCAACCGTTCTTAGACTTTCTGGCAGAATGATAGACATTGGTCAATGGCAGCAGCAGCTCCCGGGGGGGGGGGTTTACTTTATTTTTGTTTATGTTATTTACACTGGAGGGTCTGAGGGGGTGTATACACCTGTTGTGCTAAGTCGGGGTGTTAATGTTAATTTATTATTTATGTACGGGGGGGAGGGGTTTCGGGGGTTGCTTTTTTAGATTGTGTTTTGTACTTAACCCTGTTGGGTTCTTTTTTCTTTCTCATTTTGTTATTGATATTTTATGAAAACCGTTACTAAAAATTATTTTAAAAAAAAATTTTTTTTTTTTTAAAAAGATGTTTCAGGCCTACGACTAAGGCCAAGTGGATTGCCATCCACTTTTTGCAAGATTCAAAATCTGTTCTAAAGAATTTATGCAGAAATGCACGAACTTTAGTCGCATTTTTACAGGCTGCCGTCTCCAATAGTGGATACTGACTCACTGAATTCCTTTGAGTGAGAGCTGGAGCTGTTTCTGGCTGAGAGAGGAAGGTGCCTTCTAGAATGATCAGGGATGGGGTGACATCCAGGACAAGTCTCTATCTCCTAGGTGCCTCATAGTGGTGTGGGAAAGGCTGGATGGGACAGAGAGTCTTCTCTTGTTCTTCATTATTTATATTCCAACTGACACCAAGTCCCATTTACCTATCAATCTCCTGTGCTCACTGACCTACAATGGCAACACCTCCATTTTAAAATTCCCCTCCTTGTGTTCAAATCCCTTGATGGCCTCACTCGTCCCTATCATGGTAACACAGTGGTTAGCAATGTTGCTTCACAGCTCCAGGGCCCCAGGTTCAATTCCTGGCTTGGGTCACTGTCTGTGCGGAGTCTGCACGTTCTCAGTGTCTGCGTGGGTTTCCTCCGGGTGCACCGGTGTCCTCCCACAGTCCCAAAAGACATGCTTGATAGGTGAATTGGACATTCTGAATTCTCCCTCTATGTACCCTCCCTCTGTGTACCCTAACAGGTGCCGGAATGTAGCAACTAGGGCTTTTCACAGTGACTTCATTGCAATGATAATGTAAGCCTACTTGTGACAATAATAAAGATTATTATTATTAAACTGTCTTTCTCAATGGCACTAAACTTTAGAATAATTTGTTGACTCCAAAACTCAAATAGTGACAGCAAATATTATGACAGACATCAAATAAAATTCTATTAAGGGAGGCTTCTGACCTCCAAGATTCCCATTCCAGAGGACTCCTGGCAATTAATGACACTGTCTCCCTTCTATAAAATGTCAAAAGCAGTTATTAATCAAAGCTACTAATCTATGCTTGCGTCTGTTTTTTGACTTTGCTGAGGTGGCTTGGACCACCCCAGCATTATTGAATTAAAAATAGTAGATATGTCAACTTTCATAATTATGTTAGATCAAGCAGCCATTTATCGATGTAGAATGTAGGCATGTTTTACAAGAGCAAAGCTGTCTTAATTGAATGTCTTGTATTGATCGAACACTTCAGAACACTATTCATAGAATTGTAAAATGAGACCTCGTAGAAGGAGGCCATTTGGCCCGTGGTACGCAGGCCAGCTCTTTGACGGAACTACTCAATTAATCCCACACCCCAGCACTTGCCCACAACCCCTTTTAAATATTTTCGTTTCAGTGTTTATCTCATTCTCCTCTGAATGTGACGACTGAATCTGCTCCATCCCCATTTCAGGCAGAGAGTTTCAAATCACAACACTCGCTGTCTTAAAAAGAGGTTTCCTTGTGTCGACACTGGTTCTTTTGCCGAACATCTTCAATTTGTGTCCTCTAATTTCTGACTGTTCAGCTCCTGGGAACAGTTTTCACCTCAGTTACTCTCTCAAAGCCAATCGTTATTTTGAATGCCTTTAGCAATTTTCTTTGCTTTAAGAGAACAACATCAGCTTCCTTCAGTTTCTCCAAAGAACTGAAATTGCTTATCAATCCTCCTTCCCACCCACCCCAGGTTTCAAACCAGTAAAACTCTCCTGTAGCTTTAACCATCCTTCTTAAAATGCGGTTTCTGGAGATGAACACAGTATTCCAGCTGACACCAGTCAGTGTTTTTAAAAAATATACATTTAGCATAACTTCCTTGCTTTTATTCTCTGCTAATAAAGCCAAGGATCCCATGTGTTGTTTTTCTCATGGCCTTCTCAACATATTCTACCACCTATGAACTTCTGTGTACATATACACCCAGGTCTTCCTCTCTATCCCTGCACTATCTTTATGGTGGTTTATATTGCCGTTCCTCATTGCACCTACTTAAATGTGTCACTTTTTTGCACTTCTCTGATGAATTTCACCTGCTATGTATCTGTCCATTTTACTTTCCATGCCTTCCTGAAGTCTGTTGCTATTCTCCTCATTCGAAATTTACGACTTTTGGATCATGTACAAGGTTTCAAATTATGCCCTTGGTGTTGGGTGGGGTTACTGGGTTATGGGGATAGGTTGGAGGTGTGGGCTTGGGTAGGGTGCTCTTTCCAAGAGCTGGTGCATACTCGATGGGCCGAATGGCCTCCTTCTGCACTGTAACTTCTATGATTCTATGCCCTGTATTCCAAAGTCCATGTCATATACTTCCCGCTGGTCTGAAGAACAACTGTCCACCACTATTTTCCTTTCTGTCCCTGGGCCAATTTTTGTACCCATGCTGCCACTGCCTCTTTAATCTCATGCTCCTCAGTTTTTTAACAATTCTAGACATTGTCAGCTGCCCCTCCATTCGAAGATGATGTCTACTCAGAGTTACATTTCTGCCATGGGTCTCCGTGTGGTGGAAGAGGCCAATTCCCAACCCACAGTTCACTGAGCACAGAATGTTGTTGGGCTCCATGTTGAGGTAGTGGCACCTAGAATGCGGAACGTTCTTCCTTTTGCCTTCCTTCGCTGCCTCCTCATTAAGCCATTGTAATTCAAAGCATGATGCAACTTTGGGCAGGTTGTCACCATTTTGAACCATTGGTGACAAATTCCTCCCAGTCATTAATGTCAATGTTTCCGGGAGAGCATCCAGGAGAGCTTCACAGCATCTTCAAAGCATTTTATTTGTCCTTCCTTGGGGCATAGGAACATAAGAGCAGGAGGAGACCTTTCAGCCCATTGAGCCTGCTCTGGCATTCATTACAACCATGACTGATCATTCATTTCAATGCCTTTTCCCCCACACTATTTCTTTACATCATTGGTATTTAGAAATCTGTCAATCTCCGCTTTAAACATACTCAATGACTGAGCTTCGACTTCTTTAATATTAATAATCTTTCTTGTCACAAGCAGGCTTACATTAACGCTGCAATGAAGTTACTGTGAAAAGCCCCTCGTCACCACATTCCGGCGCCTGTTCGGGCACATTGAGGGAGAATTCAGAATGTCCAAATTACCTAACAGCACGTCTTTCGGGACTTGTGGGAGGAAACCGGAGCACCCGGAGGAAACCCACGCAGACACAGACAGTGACCCAACTTGGGACCCTGGAGCTGTGAAGCAACAGTGCTGCTGTGCCCCCCCACCCCCCCCCCCCCCCCCCCCCCCCCCCCCTGGAGCAGACAATTCCGTAGATTCACATCGCAATGAGTTAAAAGATTTCTCCTCATCTCAGTCCTAAGTGGCTTCCCCCTTATTTTGAAATTGTGTTGCTGGTTCTGGACTCCCAAATCAAGGGCAACATCTTACCTGCAGCTACCTGTCTATCCCCTTAAATGAAATGAAATGAAAATCGCTTATTGTCACAAGTAGGCTTCAAATGAAGTTACTGTGAAAAGTCCCTATACTTTGCAGTTTTCAGTTAGATCGGGCGGGTTTCTCCAGGAATCGGCGGGGCGGGCAGAAATGGCGCAGTGGAGTGGCGGGAACCACTCCAGCGTCAGGCCGCCAGAAAGGTGCAGAATCCTCCGCGCCTTCAGGGGCTAGGCCGGCGCCCGAGCAGTTTGCGCCCCGCCAGCCGGCGTGGAAGGCCTTTGGCGCCACGCCAGCCGGGGCCAAAGGGACTCCGCCGCCCAGCGTTGGTCCACGCATGCGCGGGAGCGTCAGCATCTGCTGACATCATCCCCGCACATGCGCACATGGAGTCACTTCCACACCGGGAATGGCGGATGACCACAGCCTCCGGTGCGGAAGGAATAGAGTGCCCCCATGGCACAGGCCCGCCCGCGGATCGGTGGGCCCCGACTGCGGGCCAGGCCACCGTGTGGGGCACATCCCGGGGCCATTTCCCCCCGCGATCCCCCAATAACCCCGGAGGCCGCACGCGCCGCCAGGTCCCGCCGGTAAGGGACCAACTCCAATTTACGCCGGCGGAACTGGCTACAGGCGGGCGGGACTTTGGTCCGTCACGGGCCGGAGAATTTGGGCGGCCCCGGAGCCCATTGAGTCGCGCCGGACCCTGCCATCCTCCGAGGCGGGCGGGGCGACTCACGCCAAGCCGGTTTATGGAGGGTGGGGGAATTCGGACGTCGGCGGGGGTGGGATTCACGCCGACCCCCGGCGATTCTCCGACCCGGCGGGGGGCCGGAAAATCCTGCCCATCATCTCTCATTCTTTGAAAATCTAGAGAAGACAGGGCAGTTTCCCCAATCTCTCTCCATAAGACAGTCCTGCCATCCTGGGAACACCAAGCGCACCATAGCAGCAGAGTGTATCATCTTGTAGATGAATGCAGTGAAGAGTTCCCAGTGTTGTTCTTGCCATTTTTCTGGTAACAAAGACAATGTAACTGGTTACTCAGGAAGGTTTGAAGCCACACTGTGTCCCTAGGAGGATTTCCTCAGCCACATGAAGCAGGCAATTCAGGGAACGTGGACTTTCCTGCATGTGGGCATGAGGGAAATACCTCAATCATTTCCACAGCTTGATTAACCTCCTTTCTTGAAGATAGTTACAAGTGTCCCACTCCTGAAGTTGGTGTGAGCGGGTTTGGTGGGCTGGGGTTGGCGGGCCAGGGAGGGGAAGTGGGGTATTCTTTGTCATCCAAGTCTGTAGGATGAGTGCATAGGGTCGCAATGTAATCAAAAGCCCACTTGCTTAAATACCTCAGTTGGAATACCATCGGGGCTGCAACTTTATTGATGGTAGTTCACCAATGGATTCTGCCAAAGGACTGAGGTATAGCCTGGAGAATATTTCCTGTCTCTGTGGATTCACAGTGGAGGAATTTGGTGGTTTCAAAAGTGGTTAGCATTTTGTTGGGTCTTTCGAGTTTTCTCTTCTGATCACAGGTTTTCTAGTACTCTTTGGGAGGGTTTAAACTAATTTGGCAGGGGAATGGGAACCGGACTTGTCGTCCTGCAACTAAGGTAGCCGATGTTCAGGACGTCAAAGCGTGAAGTGAGGCAGTGGGGAAGGGAACACTGACAAAGGAGAGTACTTGCAGGCACAGAGATGGGTTGAAGTGTGTATACTTCAACGCAAGAAGCATCAGGAATAAGGTGGGTGAACGTAAGGCATGGATCCGTACTTGGGACTACGATGTGGTGGCCGTCACGGAGACATGGATAGAAGAGGGGCAGAAATGGTTGCTGGTTATAGATGTTTCAATAAGATTAGGGAGGGTGGTAAAAGAGGTGGGGGGGTGGCATTGTTAATTAGAGATAGTATAACAGCTGCAGAAAGGCAGTTCGAGGATGATCTGCCTACTGAGGTAGTATGGGTTGAAGTCAGAAATAGGAAAGGAGCAGTCACCTTGTTGGGAGTTTTCTATAGGCCCCCCAATAGCAGCAGAGATGTGGAGGAACAGATTGGGAAACAGATTTTGGAAAGGTGCAGAAGTCACAGGGTAGTAGTCATGGGTGACTTCAACTTCCCAAATATTAAGTGGAAACTCTTTAGATCAAATAGTTTGGATGGGGTGGTGTTTGTGCAGTGTGTCCAGGAAGCTTTTCTAACACAGTATGTAGATTGTCCGACCAGAGGGGAGGTCATATTGGATTTGGTACTTGGTAATGAACCAGGACAAGTGATAGATTTGTTAGTGGGGGAGCATTTTGGAGATAGTGACCACAATTCTGTGACTTTCACTTTAGTAATGGAGAGGGATAAGTGCGTGCAACAGGGCAAGGTTTACAATTGGGGGAAGGGTAAGTACGATGCTGTCAGACAAGAACTGAAGTGCATAAGTCGGGAACATAGGCTGTCAGGGAAGGACACAATTGAAATGTGGAACTTGTTCAAGGAACAGATACTAGGTGTCCTTGATATGTATGTCCCTGTCAGGCAGGGAAGAGATGGTCAAGTGAGGGAACCATGGTTGACAAGCGAGATTGAATGTCTTGTTAAGGGGAAGAAGGAGACTTATGTAAGGCTGAGGAAACAAGGTTCAGACAGGGCGCTGGAGGGATACAAGATAGCCAGGAGGAAACTGAAGAAAGGGATTAGGAGAGCTAAGAGAGGGCATGAAAAGTCTTTGGCGGGTAGGATCAAGGAAAACCCCAAGGCCTTTTACACATATGTGAGCAATATGAGAATGACTAGAGTGAGGGTGGCTCCGATCAAGGACAGTAGCGGGTGATTGTGTATTGAGTCTGAAGAGATAGGAGAGGTCTTGAATGAGTACTTACGAATGAGAGGGGCCACATTGTTGGAGAGCTCAGTGTGAAACAGACTGGTAAGCTTGAGGAGATACTTGTTAGGAAGGAAGATGTGTTGGGCATTTTGAAAAATTTGAGGATAGACAAGTCCCCCGGGCCTGACGGGATATATCCAAGGATTCTATGGGAAGCAAGAGATGAAATTGCAGAGCCATTGGCAATGATCTTTTCGTCATCACTGTCAACAGGGGTGGTACCAGGGGATTGGAGAGTGGCGAATGTCGTGCCCCTGTTCAAAAAAGGGAATAGAAATAACCCTGGGAATTACAGGCCAGTTAGTCTTACTTAGGTGGTAGGCAAAGTAATGGAAAGGGTACTGAGGGATAGGATTTCTGAGCATCTGGAAAGACACTGCTCGATTAGGGATAGTCAGCACGGATTTGTGAGGGGTAGATCTTGCTTCACAAGTCTTATTGAATTCTTTGAGGAGGTGACCACGCATGTGGATGAAGGTAAAACAGTGGATGTAGTGTACATGGATTTTAGTAAAGCATTTCATAAGGTTCCCCATGGTAGGCTTATGCAGAAAGTAAGGAGGCATGGGATAGTGGGAAATTTGGCCAGTTGGATAATGAACTGGCTAACCGATAGAAGTCAGAGAGTGGTGGTGGATGGCAAATATTCAGCCTGGATCCCAGTTACCAGTGGCGTACTGCAGGGATCAGTTCTGGGTCCTCTGCTGTTTGTGATTTTCATTAATGACTTGAATGAGGGAGTTGAAGGTGGGTCAGTAAATTTGCAGACGATACGAAGATTGGTGGAGTTGGTGGATAGTGCGGAGGGCTGTTGTCGGCTGCAAAGAGACATAGATAAGATGCAGAGCTGGGCTGAGAAGTGGCAGATGGAGTTTAACCCTGAAAAGTGTGAGATTGTCCATTTTGGAAGGACAAACATGAATGCGGAATACAGGGTTAACGGTAGGGTTCTTGTCAATGTGGAGGAGCAGAGAGATCTTGAGGTCTATGTTCATAGATCTTTAAAAGTTGCCACTCAAGTGGATAGAGAGAGTAGACAGTCAGAGACCTTTTTTCCCTGGGTGGAACAAACCATTACAAGGGGACATAAATTTAAGGTGAAGGGTGGAAGATATAGGAGGGATGTCAGAGGAAGGTTCTTTACCCGGTGTGGGGGCATGGAATGCACTGCCTGTGGAAGTAGTTGAACCAGAAACATTAGGGACCTTCAAGCGGCTATTGGATAGGTACATGGATTACGGTAGAATGATGGGGTGTAGATTAATTTGTCTTAATTGATTAATCTAGGACAAAAGTTCGGCACAACATTGTGGGCCGAAGGGCCTGTTCTGTTCTGTATTTTCTATGTTCTATGTTCACATGTCCTTTATCTTCCAGACTTGTCTTCGGGTGTCAGCCTTGAGCTGTTAGAATTTTTTTTAAATTTAGAGTATCCAATTCATTTTTTACAATTAAGGGGCAATTTAGCATGTTCAATCCACCTACCCTTTGGGTTGTGGGGCGAAACCCACGTAAACACAGGGAGAATGTGCAAACTGCACATGGACAGTGACCCAGAGCCGGGATCGAACCTGGAACCTGGACACAGGAGCCTGGAAAGGAGTTTGTTTGATTCCACTGTTCAGAAATTGAGTTGTATATGTAACAATTTCCGGTTTGGTTCGTGTGCTGCACGCGGAATTCCTCTCTGAAGTTGGACTGCTTTCGGGCTAAGACATTGATCTTCCTCTGGAACCTTTGGGCCTTGTGATGTTCATCACTGATCAAACACGTCTATCAGTCAACTGCATGGATCGATTGATACAGACACCGCTTAGCTCTTTGACCCAAATTAGTTTTATTCTTTCATGAGATGATATGGGTGTTGCTGGCAAGGCCAGCATTTGTTGGCTCTGACCGGAGTAGCTTGCTAGGTCATTTCAGAGTTAACTTAAGAGTCAACCAAATTGCTGCCAATGGCAGATTTCCCGTAACAGCCTCCCCGAACAGGTGCCGGAATGTGGCGACTAGGGGCTTTTCACAGTAACTTCATTTGAAGCCTACTTGTGACAATAAGCGATTTTCATTTCATTCATTTCATTTCATTTCATTCCCTGAAAGATGTTAGTGAACCAGATGGGTTTTTACAATAATCAATGATAATTGTCATGGCCACCATTACTGAGGCAAACGTTCAAATCTAGATTTATTGACTGAATTTAAATTCTTCCAGCTGCCTTGGTGGGATTTGAACCCATGGCCCCGCAGCAATAGCCTGGGCGCCTGGATTACTCGTCCATGGCATAACCCCTATTGCCACCATGCTGGAAATATTCAGCATCCAGCAGCATCTGTGGAGGGAGAAACAGATTAACGTTTCAGGTCATTGGTCTTTCATCAGAACTTGGCAAAGTTGGGAAGATGATGGAATTTGTGCAAATGAAAGGGTGGAGGGTGGAAAAAACAAAACGGAAGGTCTATGGAGAACAGGAGAAATTAAATGACGAAAGATTCTATTGACAGGCAGAGAGATCTGGGCGTACAGGTCCACAGATCATTGAAAGTGGTAACACAGGTGGATAAGGTAGTCAAGAAGGCATACGCAATGCTTGCCTTCATTGGTCTGGGCATTGAGTATAAAAATTGGCAAGTTATGCTACAGCTGTACAGAACCTTACTTAGGATACACTTGGAATATTGCGTCCAATTCGCGTCGTCACACTACTAGAAGGAAATGAAAATGAAAATTGCTTATTGTCACGAGTAGGCTTCAATGAAGTTACTGTGAAAAGCCCCTAGTCACCACATTCTGGCGCCTGTTCGGGGAGACTGTTACAGGAATTGAACCGTGCTGCTGGCCTGCCTTGGTCTGCTTTAAAAGACAGCGATTTAGCCAAGTGTGCTAAACCAGCCCCTTGTGGAAAAGTCAATTGCTAAAGGACATAGGTTTAAAGTGCAAGGGGGAAAGTTTAGGGAAGATGTGTGAGTTAAAGTTTTTTTTCGCAGAGGGTGGTGGGTGCCAGGAACTCGCTGCCGGAGGAGGTGGTGGAAGCAGATGCTACAGTGACGTTTAAAAGGCATCTTGACAAATACATGAATGGGATGGGACTAGAGGGACACGGACCCCGGAAGTGCAGACGTTTTTAGTTTAGACGGGCATTATGATCAGTACTGACTTGGAGGGCCGAAGGGCCCGTTCCTGTACTGTACTGCTCTTTGTTCTTTGAAGTGGCAATGAGAAAGGTGCAGAAACTTAGAAGATGTGTGAATGGCAAGATCCTCAATAACTGCTACCGAAAGCAAAGAGAAAGTAGGAAATAAGAAAGAGGAGAGAGAAAATCAAACCAGCAAATAAAAATGAAACAAAATGGTGGCAGCAGTCACAAGCTAAAACCATTGAACTCAATGTTAAGTCTGGAAGGCTGAAAAGGGGCCATTTGAAAGATGAGTTGCTGCTCCTTGAACTTCTGGAGAGCTTCATTGGAACACTGCAGCAGCCAAAGAGAGATAGGTCAGAATAGGAGTGTGATGCAGAACTAAATTGACAGATGGCTGGAAGTTCGAAGTCACACTTGCAGACTAAACAGATTTCTTCTGCATTTGATCTCCCCCAGTGTAGAGGAGACCACATCATGAGCAATGAATTCAGTGCTGTTGCTTTCTTGAGGATAAATCCTAATGAAGCATCAGGATTTGTTGCTGAAGTTAAAAGAAGCTTGCACCTGACCTGGGTACCCACAATGGCAGAATGATCATTCCCCAGTTTTCACATCCCTTGCCTTGATGGGTATAAAATATCTCACATCATAAGCACAGACATTTCGTGAGATTTAAAACTTCCATAGATTGGAAGTAACCATATATTATTGACCTAAGGTTATGTGAGGAGTACTAAACTTCTGACTGCTGAGCAAAATTACAAAAATATTTGGTGGCCAGCTTGTGAATTAATCCTAGTACCATAACTAGCTTATAGTTACTAAGCAGATAGTGACTGTGACTGTCCATTGAAAAGGAAATTCAGACATTTCAAATTACACACAGTTATTTCATATATATTGTGTTTTATGGTGAAATTCTTTACTGGTATCTCAATTTCATTGTTAAATATCACTTTCTTGTTTAACAGATTTACAGCCTTGATCTTGGTGGTATATCAACTGTTATCGTTAATGGGTATGATGCAATCAAAGAATGCCTTGTTCGCCAGAGTGATATTTTTGCAGATAGGCCATCTCTACCTCTCTTCAAAAAGCTGACAAACATGGGAGGTAACCCAATGTGATAAATACCATTCACCATAAAGTTATAGTTGGGTATACCTTTCGTAGGCCATTTTCTTTTCTTGTGGCTTTGAAATCTAACAGTAAAGAGAGTCTGTTCATTGGAGTAACACAATTAAAGCATTTAGGAATGCACCGTGTCGCAAATACCATAAAGTTATAGTTGGGTATATCTTTTATAGGCCATTTTCATAGATCATAAGTCATCTGTTTTAGAATATAACTTTTAGTTTGAGGATTTACTGTTTTAACTATAGAAAATGGGGCCATCGAATTGACAAATTGATATACATTTTTAAAACCCTGATGTAAATACAATTCAAACAAACTTGGATTTATTACACTTAAAAGATGGCCTGTGTTTGTCTTGCAAGGGCAGAATGAAATAGCTCCAACAATGAAAGATCCATCTCTAAGCTTGTAATGGAGCAAGGGAGTCAGGAGAGATGGCAGTTACACCTATTAGCAATGTAAATTATTTATATGGGTTACAGAATCAAAGAGTTATGTTGAAGGTAAAATAATTTGCTTGCATTTCTGTTTGAATCATACCAAAGCATGCCACTTCGCCATGGATATGGGATGTGGAGGGGGTGGGGTAGAATAGAAGGTTATTTTCTTCAATTTATCTGTGTGTATACTAACAGAAGTAAGAAGTTCGATTTGGAAAAAGCAGCTGCAAGATTTGCTTCAGCTTACAGCTAGTGGAAGAAATCTACAGTGGTCCTCGCTGAGCCTTTTAGCATAAATCAGTTAGCTTGAATAGTGAGCTTGGAAAGAGCTGTACAGATGCTGTAGGAGCCGACTGGGAAAAACAGATTACGTATGTCCAAAGCTGAAGAGCCCATGGTCGTATGGTCTTTAAAGAAAATTGGAAGGTTGTACATTGAGATATAGCTGGAGTAAAGGAGAATGAAAGTCAATTCTGGAGGACTGTCCCAGGAGAAATGAAGGAACCTTCAGGATTTCGTAAGATAAGTGAAGGGGAATTTAAAAAATAGAACGGCATGAGTATTTCTTAAATGTTTTTATTGAGTTTCTTGTGGTATACAAAACAAGGATAAGTGTGGACAAAGAGTAGGAGACAGAGGAAAAAGAAAAATATTTACACATTAGTTGGTTTCAATTATCTACATACATACATGGTCGTTCTTTCTCTTGCATTATTTACAGTGGTGGTTGTGATTTCCTATTTTTCGTTCCCCATTGTTTTTCTTGGTTCCGGTCGTTTCCCCTCTCCGCCCCCCCTCCCCCACTCCTTTTGGTCATTTTGTCTTGCCTTCATTTCTCATCTGTGCTTGTGCCCTGTTCCTGTTATGTTGGTGTGATACTGCGTCTCATGCTTCTTTTGTTGGGCATGGTTGGGTTCCATGTCTCCCTGCCCCCCCCCCCCCACTCCCCTTCCCCCCCCCATTCCTTGCTGTGTCGTGGCTGCCCCCTCTTGTTCTTTAGCTTCTTAGTTGTCCTAAAAACAGGTCTTTGAACAACTGAGTGAATGGCTCCCATGTTTTGTGAAAGACCTCCTCCAACCCTCAGATAGCGAATTAAATTTTTTCCATTTGGAGAAATTCCGATAGTCTGGCCAGTCAGTCTGCAGCTGTTGGTGGTGCTGCTGACCGCCAGCCGAGCAGGATTCTCCGGCGGGCGATTAGGGAGGCACAGGCAAGGGTGTCGGCCCTCCTCCCCATGAAGAGCTCTGGCTTTTCTGATACCCCGAAGACTATCACTCTTGGCCAAGGCTCCACCCTCATCCCCACCACCTTCGACATTGCCTCCAAGAAGGCTGTCCAAAACCCAACAGGTCTGGACGTGGTTGGCCAAGCCTCCTTGGCACCATTCGCATTTGTCCTCCACCTCCAGGAAGAACCTGCTCATTCAGGTTCTGGTGAAGTGGGCTCTGTGTACCACTTTTAGCTGCATTAGCTTAGCCTTGCGCAAGTGGATGTTGAGTTTGCCCTGTGCAGTGTTTTGCTCCAGAATCCCTGCCCTATTTCAAATCCCAAGTCCTCCTCCCACTTCTCCCTCATCTCGTCCAGTTGGATATTGGCCCTCTTAGTAGTCTCCTGTACACGTCACCACAGTTCCCTTCTCCTAGGACGTCCGTGTCCAACAGGTCCTCTCGCAGTGATTGTCGTGGTTGTCGTGGATATGTCCTTGTTTCCCTTCATAAGAAGTTTTTGAGTTGTAGGTACCTAGGTTTGTCCCCCCTCAGCTGGAATCTTTCTGTTGTTCCTCTTATGGCAGCACGGCAGCATTGTGGTTAGCACAATTGCTTCACAGCTCCAGGGTCCCAGGTTCGATTCCTGGCTTGGGTCACTGTCTGTGCAGAGTCTGCATGTTCGCCCCGTGTGTGAGTGGGTTTCCTCCGGGTGCTCCGGTTTCCTCCCACAGTCCAAAGATGTGCAGGTTAGGTGGATTGGCCATGATAAATTGCCCTTAGTGTCCAAAATTGCCCTTAGTGTTGGGTGGGGTTCCTGGGTTATGGGGATAGGGTGGAAGTGTGGACCTTGGGTAGGGTGCTCTTTCCAAGAGCCGGTGCAGACTCGATGGGCCGAATGGCCTTCTTCTGCGCTGTAAATTCTATGATTCTATGAGTGTTAAGTTTGTGGTGCTTGTTTTGTTTAATTTTTTTTAATACATAATAAAGTTTGGTTTTGTTTAAAAATTTGAAATCTTGTGGTGTCGTTCTGTTGGTTTTTGGATTTCTTCTTTAAGCATCAATGGTCCCTAACAGGGTCGTAATCAGAGCTTTTTTAAGAAAAAAAACAATGTGAGAAGATGCTTTTGTTATTTGCAGTCTTAGTACTTAAAAGTCAAGTCCAGCAATGAGTTGATTGCTGGCAAAAAAAACAAATGAATGAACAGCAGAAAATCCATTTACCATTTATCTTTTGAAAAATTATAATCAATTTGCATTTTTCTGGTGGCACGATGGTGCAGTGGTTAGCACTGCTGCCTACACCGCTAAGGTCCCAGTTTCGATCCCGGCCCCGTTTGCACATTCTCCCCATGTCTGCATGGGTCCCACCCCCACAGCCTAGAGATGTGCAGGATGGGTGGATTGGTCACACTAAATTGCCCCTTAAGTGGGAAAGAATTGGGCACTCTAAATTTATGAAGAAGAAAGAAAATTGCATTTTTAAAAATAATTTATTGTCAGTATCGCAAGTATGGCTGAAACCACAAACCTTTATATGTTCTTTTGTTTCCTCTTGCATTTACCTGCACTGACATGGGTGTGTTAGGGAATTCAGCGACATAGAAATTGCAGATAAAAAGCTCATATTTTGCCACAACAGAATACATTGATCATTAACATTTCAACACACGTTTGTGCCTGCAAAGATTTTGAAATAATATGATGAATGAGTGTGTTGCTTAAATATCATTTATTCAGTCTGCGACTGGAAATATCTTTTAGGAAATGGTCCTTTGTAAGCATATACGGAGAGGAAAACCTATATTAAATACAGAGTAAGTGAAAATTCTTTGCTTTTAGTCCCCTCTGCTGGTGCATCCTCAGAACTGCCATGTGTTTCACCATTTGCAGTGATTATGGTGATTCCTTCTGTAGAGGATGATTGTATTGATTAAAATTTGTTCTTATTTCTAATTATACATATTGAACAATCCTGGATAATTATTTTTGTGCTGTAATGGGGTTTCTACTGTAAGGATAAAACTGTCAGCACAGTTTGTGGCCTTCTTCTATTATCTTGACTGGGAGAGAAGCAAAACTTTACAAATGGTATCATTTCTAATCATTAAACAATTCAAAAAACTATAATCACCATCAACTATGTAAAGCTACAGCAACATCATCCTGTGGAAGATATGGAAATGAGCAACCAATGATTTAGGATGAACTGGCAAGGAGCTATCCAGTATGTTGGTAAACCATTTGCAACTTACTATCTGCTGTATAAACAGAAAATGGTGGAAATATGTGCGGTTGTGTCAGTGGAGAGGGATGCCGATTAAATGTCCCGTAACCTTCTGACTCTCCAGCGTCGGATTCTCCTCAATGTATCCCTCGCCGAAGTTCCCACATAAGGGTTTACCCGGCAATTGTCCAGAAGGGCGAACGCAGTTGTCCAGGGAATCATCTGACAAAGCGATTTAAAGCGTTAACAGTTTTACCTTAAAGAGTTAGAAGGAAAAGAAGCATTTAGAACTTCAGTATAACTATGTAAACGTCCAGCACAGGACAGGTACTGTTACTCATGTTTCTGATGAGCTTCATTGGAACAGTTTGGGAGAGCAAGGACAAAAGTCAGGTGGGAGTGGGAGTGGGCAGAGAATTAAAATGGCAGCCAATCTGAAGCTCAAATTTACACCTGCGCAATGAACAGAGGTGTTCAGCAGTGCAATCATTCAACCTGCTTTTAATCTCTGCAACGTACAGGACACTGTATTGTGAGTAGTGAACACAATATTCCAAGTTGAAAGAACAACTCTCTTTCGCCTGGACAAAGCGTTTGCTACCCTAGACGGTGGGAAGGTAGGAGGTGAAAGGGCATGTGCTGTATCTCCTGTGCTTGCATGGTAAGGTACTATGGGAAAGGGAGGTGGTGTTGGAGGTGACAGTAGGCTGGACAAGAGTGTCACAGAACCTTGGAATGCTGAAAAGGGAGGGAATGATGCATTTGCAGAAATAGCGAAGGATGATCTGTTGTGAAGCTGTTGGGGTAGATTGTGAGGGTAAAAGGGTCGCTATTGTAATTCTAGAAGGGGTGCAGGCAGCGTGCGGGAAATGGGATGGACATAGTGGAGGGTCCTGTCAACCGTGGTGGAGGAGAATCCTCAGACGAAAGAGAAAGCACTCATATGGAAAGTGGCATCAACAGAACAGATCAACACAAGTGCTGGAAAAATGGAATAGAATCCTTACAGGAAGGAGGGTAAGATGAACTATAGTCAAGGTAGCTGTGGGGGTCAGTAGGATTAACTGTTAGATGTTGGATGACAGCCTATCAACAAAAATGGAGGGGGAAGGTGGCGTGCAGGGTGGGGGGGGGGGGAAACAGGACTGAAGAATTACAAATATTAACACCCTTCTTTAAAACTGATAAAAGGATAAAGGTAGCAATTACAGGTCAGGCAGTTCAATATTGGTGGGTGGAAAACTGTTAGAGACAATAATCTGAGACAAAGTTAACAGAGTCTATATGAGGACTATATTATTCTCTAAGTCTGAATAAAGATTGTAGACTTCCAGTTAACACAAATACTTTATTCAATGGGTTTGTTCTGTTTCCAGAGCTTAACCAGATATAATACAGTCAAGAGGTATGACCAGTGAAGCTAAGGTAAGCTGCCTATGCTGAGCTGTCTCTGCTGCTCCCTAGCCCTGTGCTTCTGAAAGAGGTGGATCCTGCCTTGGGCTGGACACTTTATACCCATCTCTGATGCCCTCTAGTGGCTGTTACATTTGTCTGCAGTCCCTGGTGTATGTGCAGATGTATGGACAGATGTACAGATCACTACAAGGACCACTTGCCTTGCTTGACAATAATCTAGACCTAGGTGTGCCTAGGCACTGTAATAACCTGCACCCGCACATGGGTGGGTCGATTGCTTTCCCCGTGTGGCTCGAGGAGTATGAGCTCCCCCGCAACTACATGGCTGGTAAGCATGTTGTATGAAAGGTCAGCCAGCCAGGAACCCACCGACGCTGGTCCGTCGATTCTCCGGAGACCAGAGAATTGGCGCTGCCGCAGTCGGCACGGCGTCGGTCAGGGGTCAGTCTGCGCGGCCCCCCGGCGATTCTCCGAGCACGTTGGACCGAGTGGCCGCCAAGATAGGCCGAGTCCCACCGGCACCGTTCACAAGTGGTCCTATCCGGCTGGACCTCAGCGTTTATCCTGCGGGGGGGGGGGGGGGGGGGGGGGGGCGCGGCCCTGGGGGGGGGGCGGCATCCGACCCCAGTGCGGAGGGGGGGGGCCTCCACCGTGGCCTGGCCCGCGATCGGGGCCTACCAATCGGCGGGCCGGCTTCTCCTGGTGGGGGCCTATTTTACTCCACGCCAGGCCCCTGTAGCTCTCCGCCATGTTGAGTCGGGGCCGGCGCGGAGAAGGCAACGAGCACGCATGCGCTAGTTCGCGCATGTGCAGACCCGCGGCACCTGTTTGACACCAGTATTGGCAGCTGGAGCTGCGTGAGTCGCTCCATTGCCGTGCTGGCCCCCTGTGAAGCGCAGGATCACTGATCCTGGGGGCCTGTTGACAGCGCTTACGACGGCGTCAACACTTAGCCTCAGGATCAGAGAATCCCGCCCCCGGCCTCCATGATAAGTACAGCCGAAGCATTGGCAAATTCAGTAAGGTTTCAAAACACTGTGCCAAAAACACATCTCCAATGTGTCATCATGCAAAGAGACTGCGCATTCAAACCAAAATTATTCCCAAGAATTCAAATCCTGCAAAACATTGTGGTTGAAATGTCCGAATGGACTGAGCTGCTTTTTATTGATTCTCAAGCCGGGTCCACACCAGTTGAACCTCATTTGGTGGGTGCTGTAGTAATGGAGCGCCCAGCAGAAACAAAACCACGGGAATCCCCATCCAACTGAAAACTTGAGGAATGCCAAGTGGAATTGTATGTCGACTCCCAAGAGGATGGATTGTTTGTTGGGGAAGAAACAGGGACAGAAACGATACTGGAATTTCCTGTCAGCCCGGGTGGCCGAACCTCCAGCCCCTGGCAGGCTGCCAGGCTTCATCTGCTGGCTCTCTGGCCTGGCCTCTGCTCTCTCGCTGCCCGGTCCGGTTGCTGCCCAGCTCTCTCACTCTTAGCCCTGGCGTCAGGGACTGGTCGAGTCGCCCCGCTGGCAGCTCCTCCCCAAGAACCACAATGCCGCCGTCTGCCTGGCCTTTGCACCACCCGGTAGTAGAATCTGACTGTGGCTGTCAAATGGCAGAATTCTCGGACAAGTTCCCAAAAGTGAAAATTCCCCTTGCTTTTCAAACAGTGGAATCTCTGGGTGAAAGCCAGCAGGTGACATCCCCCATCACCTGTAAAGCCGGGGGTAGTTAACCCCCAGTAGATGGAACTGCAGATCGACACCTCAGAGAAATTATCACATCTTGACACAAAACTGGAAGGTCTTTATCAAAGGTAAACGGTAGAATGCCCCATTGAAGCTTTCCCTGCAGAGTCCCAAATAGGAGAATTCACGGAATTGGAACACAGCATGGACAATGCTGTTGCTTTGTAGACGATAACAACTGGACCTTGTTTTGAATGAAAACTAACTGATTTCCAAGTTGATATTCCAGAGCGCAATTGGTTGCTGCCCAGCCCACTCACTCCCCAACCTGGCCTCTAGTCGCCCATTCCCCGAAAACAGCACCACTGGTGCCTGCCTTGCTCCGGCACATCCCGCCTGCTTATACCTTTCGCTTGGATGGCCGAACCTCGAGCCCTGAGGTCAGTGTGTGCTCCTGGCTGGCTGCCTGGCTGCAGCTGCTGGCTATCTGGCCTGGCCTCTGCTCTCTCGCTGCCCTGTCCGGTTGCTGCCCAGCCCTGGCTTCAGACACTGGTCGAGTGACCCCCCCAGGAACCACAATGCCGGCGCTTGCCTGGCCTTTGCATCTCCCCTCTCGGCTCTTGTTCGAGTGGCCACGTAAGGTCCTGGTTGGCTGCTGGCTTTATCTGGCCTGGCTTCTGTCCTTTGGTTGGTTGCCCCATCTGCCCACCTTAACATTGGCCTGGAGGTCAAGAAACACCTTGCTGCACCCCTCAATGGCCATTGGCCAGCCCCACCTCACTGAAAACTTTGCAGACTTGAACCCTGAAGTTAGGTTCGTGACGTCATTTTTGCCTCAGGCTGCCCACCGGGTCGAATGTCAGGAATCTGGCTGCAGCTTCACTCAATGAAGGTCCAGAAACCTCGCACCAATTCAGGAGATCCGTCTGAAGTGCTCTAAGTCTCCTCAATCTCTCAACACCTGACAAACTGTTTTCCAGCTCTAAAGTGGAGTCCATCAATCAGAGCCCATGTTCTGTATTGCCTGCTGATAGGCTCATTTGGGTCTATCAGCAAATTCAGAGCTACAGGCTTTGATTGGTGCTCCCACACCACCATCACCTCTCAGTATGGCCCCCCCCCCCCCCCATTGGCCAGGGCCTCGCACTGATGTGCTGTGTGTTTCATTGTAAGTGCACCTCTGCATATGATTCTGGACTTTATAAATAGAGGAAGTTATGATGAACCTTTATAGAACCCTGATGCTGCCTTAACTGAACTGGATCATTGTGTCCAATTCCAGGTGAAGTGTTGGGTGCTCTGAGATACAGACGAACCAACACGGTTGCGATTGGTACAACGCAGTTTTATTCCTTTAAACTATTTATATAACAAACTTGGTACTCAGCACGTGGTGACTGTGTGAGTGTCTGGCTTTGAGGTCCTTGCCCTGTGCCGTCTCCTGATGGACTGCCCAGGAAGTGTCGTGTTTCTTGTTTTATACTGTGTATGCTCTTCTCTGTGATTGGCTGTTGTGTTATGTGTGCTAATTGGTCCGTTGCTCTGTCTATCATTATGTCTGTGTGTACGTGCTGTGATGTTCACTTGAATATCGTGACATCCCCCCTTTTTTACAAGATTATGTGCCTACGTGGTTATAAATAGAAATGTGTACTGAGTGCAGCTAAATGTGTGTGTGTAATATTTACAGCATGTACATGGGGCTTAAGTATATACAAGGGGCAATGTTGAGTGTGACATACTAACGAGGTTGTACCAGAACAACAACAAAAAAACGTGGAAATGTGGAACGATAAAACAAATGCCTGTAACGAGAAGAACATAGACATGTTAAAACAGTGGTTGCATGAGTTCAACGTGTAAACAGTCTCTTAAGTCCAGTCTAGTCGGTGGGCGACGAATTCGGGTTGACCGCCTCAAGGGTGGGTCGGGAACCACCAGCTGAGGTGCGGGCCTGGCCACGGGTGGCGACGGAAGGGGCATGGTAGCAGGCAGCTCCACGAAGTTGCTATCAGGAACCACAGGAGGACACGGCATCAGTGTAAGGTCTCGTTGCGAGCGTGGAAGTAGGTGAAGCGCCCGGCGATTGCGCCTACGCACGGATCCATCAGGCATGCAAGGGACCAGGAACGAGTGGGGAGCCACGCGTCGGAGAACTTCAGCAGGTGCTGACCAGCCACCTTCTGGTAGGTGGATGCGGACGTCGTCTCCAGGGGCCAGGGCGGGAAGATCAGTTGGCCGCGTGTCATATGACCTCTTCTGGCGACCGCGCTGCAGTTGCATCCTATGCAGTACCGGAGCATGGTCTATTGTTGGTGCCAGGATGGAAGGCACAGTTGTCCTGAGGGCGCGACCCATCAGCAGCTGTGCTGGTGAGAGACCAGTGGCTAGTGGGGCCGAGCAATAGGCCAGCAGGGCGAGGCAGAAGTCTGACCCGGCAGCAGCAGCCTTGCAGAGGAGCCGCTTGGCAATGTGAACGCCCTTCTCCGCCTTTCCATTGGACTGGGGGTGCAGAGGGCTAGACGTCACGTGTGTGAAGCCATACGAGGCAGCAAACAATGACCATTCCTGGCTGGCGAATAAGGGCCCATTGTCCGACATGACAGTCATCGGAATGTCGTGGCGAGCAAAGGTGTCTTTGCAGGCCCTGATGACAGCAGACGATGTCAAATCGGGCAGGTATATGACTTCTGGGCAGTTGGAGAAGTAGTCAACTATGATGACATAGTCCCTGCCGAGCGCGTGAAATAGGTCCACACCCACCTTCGCCCAGGGGGATGTCACCAGCCCATGAGGCAGAAGCGTTTCAGGAGGTTGTGCCGGCTGAAACCTTTGGCAGGTTGTACAGTTGAGCACCATGTTGGCAATATCGTCACTGATGCCCGGCCAGTATACCACCTCTCGGGCCCTCCGTCTGCACTTCTCGACCCCCAAGTGGCCTTTGTGTAGTTGGTCGAGAACCAGCTTGCGCATGCTGTGCAGCATCACAATCCGGTCCAGCTTGAGAAGGACGCCATCAATGACGGCCAGGTCATCTTGGACATTGTAGAACTGCGGGCACCGCTCTTTGAGCCACCTTCCCGTCATGTGGCGCATCACTCGCTGCAGAAGGGGGTCGGCCGCAGTCTCTCGGCGAATACGGGCCAGACTGGAGTCGTCAGCTGGCAGATCTGCCGATGTGAAAGCCACCTGTGCCTCGACCTGACATACGAACCCCTCCACATCTGGCGGCGTGCTCACTGCTCTGGATAGGGCATCCGCAACAATGAGTTCCTTCCCTGGGGTGAAGACCAGTTGAAAGTCGTACCTCCTGAGTTTAAGTAGGATGCGCTGGAGGCGAGGGGTCATCTCGTTCAGGTCCTTGTTTATTATGCTGACCAGGGGGCGGTGGTCAGTTTCGACAGTGAACCGGGGAAGACCATATACATAATCATGGAACTTGTCTAAACCGGTTAGCAAGCCCAGGCACTCCTTTTCGATCTGCGCGTAGCGCTGCTCTGTGGGGGTCATGGCTCGCGATGCATAGGCAACTGGGGCCCATGATGCCGTGTCATCCCTCTGCAGGAGCACTGCTCCAATGCCGGATTGGCTGGCATCAGTCGAGATTTTGGTGGCACGAGACGTGTCAAAGAACGCCAATACCGGTGCAGTGGTGAGTTTGAGTTTGAGCTCCTCCCTTTCCATCTGGTGTGTGTGCTGCCACTGGAACTCCGTGGACTTTTTGACGAGGTGGTGCAGAGCTGTCGTGTGGGAGGCAAGGTTGGGAATGAACTTCCCCAGGAAGTTGACCATGCCAAGGAAGCGTAGCACTGCTTTCTTGTCGGCCCACTGTGGCATGGCTGTGATGGCGCTCACCTTGTCTGCATCCGGACGGACTCCTGATCTGGAGATATGGTCCACAAGGAACTTCAACTCGGTCTGGCCAAAGGAACACTTGGCTCGGTTGAGGCGCAGGCCGTTTTCCCGTATGCGGGCAAAAACGCGTTGGAGACGATATATGTGCTCCTGTGGTGTGGTGGACCAGATGGTGACGTCGTCCACATATACGCGCACGCCTTCGATGCCTTCCATCATCTGCTCCATGATCCTATGAAAGACCTCGGATGCCGAGGTGATGCCAAATGGCATCCGGTTGTAGCAGAACCTGCCGAAAGGGGTGTTGAAGGTGCATAGCTTTCGGCAGGAGGGATCGAGTTGGATCTGCCAAAACCCCTCAGAAGCATCCAGTTTCGTAAATATTTTCGCCTGGGCCATTTCACTGGTGATCTCCTCCCATTTGGGTATGGGATAATGTTCCCTCATGATATTAATATTGAGGTCTTTGGGTTCAATACAGATGCGGAGCTCGCCGGAGGGCTTCTTGACACACACCATGGAGCTGACCCACAGCGTGGGCTCCGTGAACCTGGATAGGACCCCTTGGTCCTGGAGATCCTGCAGCTGCTGCTTGAGGCAGTCTTTAAGTGGCGCAGGAACCCTGAGAGGTGCGTGAATGACCGGGATGGCGTCCGGTTTGAGGCGAATTCGGTAGGTGTATGGCAGTGTTCCCATGACCTCGAATGCCTCCTGGTTGAGGGCGAGGAGCGATTGGAGCTGTGCGTTGAACTCTGCATCCGGGAATTCAGATATGCCGTCTGGAGAGAGAGAGTGGACTCGTGCACGAGGTGGAGAGCCTTTGTATGCCTGTGCGCCCAGCAGGGAGTCCTTCGATGAGCCGACTATCTCGAACGAGAGTGTGTGTTATGTGTCACCTGGAGCTGGCAGGATCCCAAAGCCGGGATAGCGTTCCCGTTGTAGTCGACCATCCTGCACCGGGACGGCCGGATTGGTGGTCTGACCCTCATGGCGTAGAAGGTGGACCATGCTATGAGGTTGGCAGAGGTGCCAGTGTCCAGGCGGAAAGTGATCGGCGATCGGTTGACCTTCAGGGTGGCACTCCATTCATCACCCGGATTGATTGTGTTGACCCGGTTCGCATCAATGACCACAACCCGGAAGGCGTCTTGGTCATCTGTGTCATCGGTTTGGATGTCGTAATGTGGAGGCTGAATGGTCGGCACGTTCTTGCGAGGTTGTCGGAGATGCGGAAGATCAACAGGTTGAGCCGCTCGACAGTAAGCAGCATGGTGGCCCACCTTGCCACAGCGTAGGCATTGTTGGATTTTTGCGGGACATTGCCCTTTTAAATGTGCAGCTCCACGACGTACAGTTCGGTCTTGCGTCGAGCGCGCCTGCGCATCACGTCTCTCAGTGTTGCCGTAGGTTTCGCCGCACACAAGCGCGGGAGGCCTCGAAAAGCGTGCAAAACGGCCGCCCTCGTCCGAGCCGCAGGCCGGGAGAAACTCGATCGCCTGGAACCGTTTGGCCTCGTGGGGCACCTGGCTCGCCGATCCGGTCGAGTAGGACCCCCTCCGCGCCGATTCGGTCACCTTAAATTGGGCATAGCGGCTAGTTGCGTTCTCGTGCAGGACACAGGCTTCAACTGCAGATGCTAAGGTCAGGCCTCTTATTTTTAGAAGCTACTGGCGTAGGCTGCCAGAGGCAACCCCAAAAACGATCTGGTCCCGGATCATGGACTCTGAGGTGGTGTCGTAACCGCAGGACTGAGCGAGTATGCGGAGATGCGTCAGGAAGGACTGAAAGAGCTCATCCTTACCTTGCAGGCGTCCTTACCTTGCAGGCGCTGCTGGAAGACATACCTATCAAAGCTCTCGTTGACCTCAACGTTGAAGTGTTAGTCGAGCTTGAGGAGGACCATGTCATATTTAGATTTGTCCTCTCCTTCCGCGAACACCAGGGAGTTGTAGACATGGATGGCGTGCTGACCTGCGGTGGTGAGGAGGATGGCGATCTTCCTTTTGTACGAGGTGCCCTGTTTTTCGTTGGCTTCCATAAAGAGTTTGAAGCGCTGCTTGAACAGCGTCCAATTTATGCCAAGGTTCCCAGCGACTTGCAACGGCTGCGGTGTGTTAACGGTGTCCATGGCGCAGGATGGCAGATTTATGGGTAGGTTTTGATTCACTTCTGGTACCATGAAATGTTGGGTGCTCTGAGATACAGACGAACCAACACGGTTGCGATTGGTACAATGCAGTTTTATTCCTTTAAACTATTTATATTACAAACTTGGTACTCAGCACGTGGTGACTGTGTGAGTGCCTGGCTTTGAGGTCCTTGCCCTGTGCCGTCTCCTGATGGACTGCCCAGGAAGTGTCATGTTTCTTGTTTTGTACTGTGTATGCTCTTGTCTTTGATTGGCTGTCGTGTTATGTGTGCTAATTGGTCCGTTGCTCTGTCTATCATTATGTATGTGTGTATGTGCTGTGATGTTCACTTGAATATCATGACACCGGGTACTGCATTATAAGAAGAATGTGAAGGCTTTAGAGAGGATGCAGAAAAGATTGATGAGAATGTTTCCAGGGATAGAACATAGAATTTACAATGCAGAAGGAGGCTATACGGCCCATCGAGTCTGCGCCAGCTCCTGGAAAGAGCACCCAACCCAAGGTCAACACTTCCACCCTATCCCCATAACCCAGTAACCCCACCCAACACTAAGGGCAATTTTGGACACTAAGGGCAATTTATCATGGCCAATCCACCTAACCTGCACATCTTTCGACTGTGGGAGGAAACCGGAGCACCCGGAGGAAACCCACGCACACACGGGGAGGATGTGCAGACTCCGCACAGACAGTGACCCAAGCCGGGAATCGAACCTGGGACCCTGGAGCTGTGAAGCAATTGTGCTATCCACAAGGCTACCGTGCTGAAGGATAAGGGGTTTCAGTTACATGGATAGCTTGGATAAAGTGGATTGTTCTCCTTAAGGAATCAAAGTTTGAGAGGAAATTTGATAGAAGTATTCAAAGTGACAGAGTAGATAGAAACCTTCTGTGCTGTAAGTATTCAATGATTCCATAATGATAAATCATGTCTAATCTAGTCAACTGAACAATTTATGATTAACCATTCACAGGGAACAAAACCTTTTGCTTCTCGAGGTCAAACCATCAGGTGACATTTGCAAGTTCCCCTCCAAGCCACGCACCATCTTTGCCATTCCTTCCCAGTCACTGGGTCAAAAACCATGATCTCCCTCGAACAGCACCGTGGGTATCTCTGCACCACATGGACCGCAGCCGTTCAAATCGGCAGCTCACGGCTAGTTTCTCAAGGACAAATAGGTTTGGGCAACAAACTCTGGACCTGGCCCAGAGATGCTCACGTCCCATGAAAATAAAACAATTGATGTTAAAATATGGTACTGGAAAGAGGAAGTAAAATTTTCCTGCCAGATTTTTGGGCAATTCCGATTTGGATAAGAGGACCTGGGAATGGGGCTGCGATCTTTCACTCGCAATTTATTGACCACGTGGTTTACTGTTATTTTCTTCAAGCAGGTGACAGAATCACCTCTATAAAAATGGTCATGCATTTAAATGAGACGATGAAAACATGGGGCATTTCATTACCAGCTAATTTACACGGAGTTGCTTCTTCATTCTTACCCTGTTTACATCTTGACGTCATTCCACTGCTGCTATTTGGCTATCCATTTTTGGATATTATCTCCATTCTCGTCACCGATGGCCAGATTTGTGTTGCCCAAGTCAAGCACTCGTGAAGTTCACTTTTCCAAAGCTGCTTGTTGCCTCAGATTATCCCGAGCGAAGCAGACTGTTCCAGCCCCCTTTTCAGCACAGTTATCGCTTCTTCAAGCTCTTCTTCCTCTGCTCTTGGGGTGGAATTTAATCCAGGTGATGGGGACTTGACTGCCAACTCGAGAGGCATTCCTTATTCGGGAAGGCCTGCTGGTATTAAGTGTCAATCAGGCACTTAGGTGAAGAGCAGAGCCCCATGGACAGAAATCCCCTTCCAGCCCCATCCCCCTGCCCCCATCTTCCCCAATCGCTGCAGGCCAGTCAGAGGTTGGCAGCTCCTTGTTGCCATCAGTGCTAAGGGAATCGCTGAAAGATTGATCCTAGATATTCTCCCTCTTCCTTGCCCACTAACTGACTCTTGGGAAAGTCATCTATAAGTGCAGGGTCAGCTTTCACATGCATATTGACAACATCCAGTTCTAACTCTCCATCCCTTTTGTCGACTATTTGATATCATCCATTCTGTCAGAATGCCTTTTTGACATTAAGTTAGTTGGTTAATGGGCAGAACACAGAGTAGAAACAAAAGGATAATCTTCAGGTTGGCAAGCTGTAACTAGTTAAGAATCAAGGTTCCTTGCCCGGACCTCAACTAGTTACAATCTTTCTCAATGACTGAATTGAGAATACCCAGGGTAATGTTTCCAACTTTGCTGCTGGTAGCAATGATTGAAGGGAAAGTAAACTTTGAGGAGGATGTAAAGATGCGGCAAAGGGAATAGCCAAGTTGAGTGAATGTGGAAGAATGTGGCAGATGAAATATAATGCAGAGAAATGTGATGTTATCCACTTTGGTGGGAAAAGTAGAAAAGAAAATTATTTTTTAAACAGTGATAGACTTGCAAGTGTTCATGTTCAGAGGGTCCATGCACACTTACCACAGAAAGTTAAGTTGCAGGTCCAACATGCAATTAGGGAAGCAAAATGTATATTAGCCTTTATTCCAAAATGAATGAAGTACAAGAGTAAATAAGTCTGACTACAATTATAGAGGACCTTGGTGAGACCACATCTGGAATACTGTATTCAGTTCTGGTCTCGCTCCCCTGCCTTTTCTCCATAGCTTTTCAGATCGCTTCTCTTCAGGTGCTTAACCAATTGCCCGCTGAAAGCCAAGATTGAATCTGTCTCAACCGCACTCTTAGGCAGGACATTCCAGATCCGAACCGCTTGCTACATTAAAAAAATGTCAATCACTTTAAATTAGTGCCCTGTGCTCTTTGGCGATTGTGCAAGTCGCCTCATGATTTGGAACACCTCGACCAAATCTCTCCTCTTCTCTAAGGAGAACAGTCCAGCATGTTGCCAATTTACCCAGGTAACCAAAGTCTCTCATTCCTGGAACTATTCCTGTAAATGTACTCTCTCTGATGCTTTTACATTCTTCCTAAACTGGGACAGAGGACACTAGTTGAGGCTGAACCAGTGCTTTATAAAGTTCATTGTAACATCCTGGGGGTTACCATTGATCAGAAACTGAACTGGACAAGCCACATTAATACTGTGGCTACCAGGGCAGGTCAAAGGCTTGGAATCCTACGGCGAGTAACTCACCTCCTGACCCCACAATGCCTGTCCACCATCTGCAAGGCAGGTCAGGAGTGCAATGGAATACTGTCCACTTGCCTGGATGAGTGCAGCTCCAACAACACTCGAGCAGCTCAACACCATCCCGGACAAAGCAGCCCGCTTGATCGTTCCTCCTTCCACAAACATTCAAACACTCCACCACCGACGAACAGTGGCAACCGTGTGTACCATCTACAGGGTGCACTGCAGTAACTCACCAAGGCTCCTTAGAGAACACATTCCAAACCCACGACCACTACTATCTAGAAGGGCAAGAGCAGCAGATACCTGGGAACCCCACCACCTGGAAATTCCCCTCCAAGTCACTCACCATCCTGATTTGGAAATATATCGCCGTTCCTTCGTTGTCGCTGGGGCAAAATCCTGGATCTCCCTTTCTCACAGCACAGTGGGTGTGCCTACATCTGAAGGACTGCAGTGGTTCAAGAAGGCAACTTACCACCACCTTCTGAAGGACAACTTGGGATGGGCAATAAATGCTGGCCGAACCAGTAACACCCACATCCCGTAAATGAATTTTAAAAAACCTTCTTGCTTTTGTACTCGATACCTCTATTTATGAAGCCCAGGCTCCTCTATGTTTTAATGACTGCTTTCTCCACCCACACTGCCATGTTTATTGATCTGTACATATAACCATTCCAGGTCCCTCTGGTTCTGCACCCCTGTATTTTATATTGCCTTTCCTCTTTGCATCACTTCACACTCCTCTGCATTAAATTTCATCTGCCTCGTGTCTGTCGATTCCACCGGCCTGCCTATTTCTTCTTTCCTCCTCATAATTCACAATACTTTGAAATTTTGTGTCACTGCAAATCACTGGCCCAGTTAGGTTTCTGATCAATGGTAACCCCAGGGAGGTGACAATGGGAATTTTGCAATGGAAATGCCTTTGAACGTCAGGTGAGAATGTTGGATTCTCTCTGGTTGGAAATGGTCATTGCCTGACACTTGTACGACGCAACTGCAACTTACCACTTATTAGCCCAAGCCTGAATGTTGTCCAGATCTTGCTGCATGAATGCATTGACTGCTTCAGTATTTGAGGAGTTACAAATGGTACTGAACAGTGTGCAATCACCAGCAATATCCCTACGTTTGACCTTATGTTGTTATTGGTTATTGATGAAGGAGCTGAAGATGGTTCAGTTTACAAACCCCTGCAGCAAAGTCTTTGAGCTGATGATTGGCCTTCAACAACCATAACCATGCTTCAGCCTTGTCTTTTACACTGATGTGCTGAGCTCCTCCATCAATGAGGTTGGGGAGGTTTGTGGAGCCTTCTTATTGTTCTTCATTGTCATCCGTGACTGGATGTGGCAGGCCATCTGAGCTTTGATCTGACCTGTTGGTTGTGGGGTCACTCAACTCTGTTTATAGCATACTGCTACTGTTTAGCTGTCTTGTAGCTTCACTAGGTTGGCACCTCATCTTTATGTATGCCGGGTGCTACTCCTGGCATTCTCTCCGACACACCTCATTGAGCGAGGGTTGGTTCCTTGCTTTATGGCAATACTACAATGAGGATATGCTGGGCCATGAGGTTACATATTGTAGTTGATTACAATTCTGCTGTTGCTGGTGGCCTTCAGCCTTTCATGAATGCCCAGTTCTGAGTTGCTACATCTGCCCTGGATCAATCCCATTTAGCATTGTGGTAGTGCCACACAACATTATCGAAGATACCCTCAGTGTGCAGATGGGACTTCGTTGCCATAAGCATTGTGAGATGGTCACTCTGACCAATACTGTCATGGACAGATGCACCTGCGCGGCAGGTAGATAGGCAAAGATACGGTCAACCTATCTGTCATATGTGTCCTTCAGGTATCGGCCAGCTCAGTCAGTAGCAGTGTTACCAAGCCACTGTTGGTGATGGACACTGAGGCCCCCCAGCCAGAGCATATTCTGTGCCCTTTCTACCCTCCGTGCTCCTTCCAAATGATGTTTAACATAGAGGAGATAGTGATTCATCAGCTGAGGGAGGGCAGTTGGCGATGAGAAAGAGGTTTCCATGCTCATGTTTCGCTTGATGCTTGGAGGCTTCATGGGGTCTGGAATTAATGGTGGGGATTTGCAGGGCTATCTCTGCTGAATGTGTACCTGTGTTGTCACCTCTGGAGGGTCTGTCCTACAGTGGGATTGTTACATTAGAAAATAAATTGACCATGCTAATCCATTGAGTCTGAGACCAATCCTCATCTTGATAATTTGTGTTAGTTAACTTGATGGTATTGAAGAGTGCATCAATATTGTTTTTTTTTTATTGTTCTATTCCTAGGGCTTTTGAACTCCAAATATGGTCGAGGTTGGACTGACCATCGTAAGATTGCTGTCAATTGCTTTCGTTGTTTTGGACCAGGACAAAAAGGCTTTGAAAACAAAATATCTGAGGAATGCATGTTTTTTTTAGATGCTATTGACACTTACAAGGGAAAGCCATTTGATGCCAAGTGCCTTGTAACTAACGCAGTTTCCAACATCACAAACTTGATTATTTTTGGAGAGCGTTTCACATATGATGATACAGAGTATCAGCATATGATTGAGATATTTAGTGAAAATATTGAATTGGCAGCAAGTGTTTGGGCATTCTTGTACAATGCTTTCCCTTGGATTGGCATCCTGCCTTTTGGAAAACATCAGCGTTTGTTTAAAAATGCAGCAAAAGTGTATGACTTTCTGCAGAAGATAATACAACGGTTTTCACAAAACAGAGTATCACAGAAACCCCGGCATCTCATTGATTCATATTTGGATGAATTGGAAAAGAACATTAATGATGCTGAATCATCCTTATCCACAGAAAACTTAATTTTTACTGTTGGGGAACTTATTATAGCTGGAACTGAGACTACAACTAATGCACTTCGATGGGCCATCTTGTACATGGCACTGTACCCAAATATTCAAGGTGAGAGAACAATCATAGACGTTCAACAGATATTATGAGGTGATAGAGTACTTAATGACAATTCTTATTTTGAATTTCAACCATCTTCTTTCTGACTTTAGTCCTTCTGGGAAAACTTTAACCCAACCTAAATTTAAATAATTAAATATCAAAACTCACTTGAATTCATTGGCAACGTGCAGTTGTCATTTTATTAAATCTTGCCATTCAGTTCTACTAGAAAACTTAAGACTCTATTTGTTCAGTGGAGTTGCCTTGTTATAGTTTAAAAGGCAAAATTTGTATTGCAAGCTTATTTTTGCCAGTGTATGAAAAGTCATTGTAAATTACTGTAAGTGGAGAAAAATATTTATTCATGTGAACAATAGTGAATTCTTGAGGTTCCACACCTGGCGAGATCTTCCAGCTGTTCACATCAGTGGGATGGTCTGGTCCCACTGATGGCGAGCTTCCCAGTGGCATGGGGTAGATTCAATAGGAAATCCCATTGACCATGGTGGGACCAGAAAATCCCACTGCCGGCCAACAGTGGGCCACCTCCCACAGATGAGAAACACGCCGCAGGGAGGCCTGAGAATCCCGCCCACCATTTATATTATTGCGCAATGGAAATGAAAAAGATGTGGTATCAGTACTTAATTTATTGAGAGTAATATTGATTCGGAATAATTTTGAGTAGGAAAGGAATACAAGGATTTGTTAAGAACACAGCTAATGGTAAATGCTGGGTTACTCCAAATCCCAGGAGGGAAACTTGAAACAACTGTCCTCAACTGCATTTTGCAATTTGATATAAAAATTTGAAACCCAGAGAATTAAGTTCCAGATAAATTTAATTACTTTCATTTTGTGAGTCTACATGTAAGAATGTCAATGCAAACTTCACACCTGGTCTCCTCCTTTGAACCTCTAATACCTTATTCAAACCGCATGGGCGAAATTCTCCCCCAACGGCGCGATGTCCGCTGACTGGCGCCAAAAACGGCGCCAATCAGACGGGCATCGCGCCGGCCCAAAGGTGCGGAATGCTCCGCATCTTTGGCGGCCTAGCCCCAACATTGAGGGGCTAGGCCGACGCCGGAGGGATTTCCGCCCCGCCAACTGGCGCGGAAATGGCGGTTGTTGCCCCGCCAGCTGGCGCGGAAATGCGGCGCATGCGCGGGAGCGTCAGCGGCCGCTGAGTTTCCCGGCGCATGCGCGGGAGCGTCAGCGGGCGCCGACAGTTTCCCGCGCATGCGCAGTGGGGAGAGTCTCTTCCGCCTCCGCCATGGTGGAGGCCGTGGCGGAGGCGGAAGGGAAAGAGTGCCCCCAGGGCACAGGCCCGCCCGCGGATCGGTGGGCCCCGATCGCGGGCCAGGCCACCGTGGGGGCACCCCCCGGGGTCAGATCGGCCCGCGCCCCCCCCCAGGACCCCGGAGCCCGCCCACGCCGCCTGGTCCCGCCGGTAAATACCAGGTTTGATTTACGCCGGAGGGACAGGCAATTTCTGGGCAGGACTTCGGCCCATCCGGGCCGGAGAATTGAGCGGGGGGTCCCGCCAACCGGCGCGGCCCGATTCCCGCCCCCGCCCAATCTCCGGTACCGGAGACTTCGGCGGGGGCGGGATTCACGGCGGCCAACGGCCATTCTCCGACCCAGCGGGGGGTCGGAGAATGACGCCCCATATGTTCTACTCCCAATTGTTAGCAGCTTGCCTTAGATAAACGTCTGTTTGCAGTGTTGCTAAACTCATCAACATATCAAAAGCACGAGTTCTATTAATACAACCAAACTGTTCCTGCCTTTCAGCAGTTTACATTTTCCAATAGGTTTTAAAAATATATTAAATATTTAAAAATTAAATATATTAAAATATTATTCACTTGAGGAAGGAGCTGCGCTCCGAAAGATAGTTATTCGAAACAAACCTGTTGGACTTTAACCTGGTGTTGTAAGACTTCTTACTGTGCCCACCCCAGTCCAACGTCGGCATCATTAAAGATATATAACCAGCAGAAAACATTCCCATTTATTTGATTTCCCTGAAATCTTCATATCATCACTAATTTTTCAGACAGCTTAAACAGTGGAAGATTTCAATGTCATTTGAACATCTCAATCAGATTAGTACTTATCTATTCCCACTTAACCCTTATCATTTACATCATAGTTCTAAAGTGCTCTTAAGTAAGTGTATTTTTGCAAGTGTATTGCAAAATAAATCACTAAGATTTCTTATTTGTACCCTTTGCAGAAAAAGTACACCGAGAAATTGATACTGTTGTGGGGAAAAATCAAATACCTTCTCTGGAAAACAAGTCACAGATGCCGTACACAGAGGCAGTTTTGCACGAGGTTCTTAGATTTTGCAATATAGCTCCACTTGGTATTTTCCGTGCAACTGCCAAGAATACTGTTGTTCGAGGTTATACCATTCCAAAGGGAACAACAGTTATAACAAATCTTTACTCTGTACACTTTGACGAGAAATATTGGAGCACTCCTGACATATTTTGTCCCGAGAGATTTCTGGACAACAACAAACAATTTGCAAAGAAGGAAGCATTTGTCCCATTTTCTATTGGTAAGTAATTAGCTATGTGAAAGCAATGTTGCATTTTGATAAGGAAGTGGTGCATTTGAATTAGACAGAGCAATATATGCTGGCATAATTTCGAAATGCTTTAAAATCTTTTGCATTAGCGAGCATTGTTGAATAATTTATGAAATGCTTTCAAAACAAGAGTACCTCTTTAGTGACGGTACTGCTTCCATACCATAGCTGTCATGGAAAGAGGTATGCTTTACTCAATCAGGAACAAACATGTTAAAACTTGTATCTATGGAACTTTCCAAATGCTTCAATGGTAAAAGAAGCAGACATATAGACTGGATATTCCCCAGTTCAAAATTAGCTGAGTGTACAATTGTTTCCAAGAAAAAACTTAGCCAAAGTTTTGGCTCTTGAATATCATCTATGAGATGATATTGTGAAGTAGATGTATAAAGATGTCCAGCGATCTCTTTGATCTTGAAGCGGGATAAGGACCCACTGCAATGTGGGTCGTATAGACCGATCTCGCTCCTCAACGTAGATGCTAAGTTGCTGGCAAAAATGTTGGCTACGAGGATTGAGGACTGTGTCCCAGGGGTGATTCATGAGGACCAGACGGGATTCGTAAAGGGCAGGCAGCTAAATACTAATGTGCGAAGGCTCCTAAATGTGATAATGATGCCATCGGTGGAGGGAGAGGCGGAGATAGTGGCAGCCATGGACGCGGAGAAGGCCTTTGACTGAGTAGAGTGGGAGTATCTCTGGGAAGTGTTGAGGAGGTTTGGGTTTGGGGGAGGGTTTATTAGTTGGGTTAAGCTCCTGTATAGAGCCCCGGTGGTGAGTGTGGTCACGAAACGGCGGAGGTCGGAGTATTTCCGGCTGTATCAAGGGACGAGGCAGGGGTGCCCCCGTCCCCTCTGCTGTTTGCATTAGCAATTGAACCTTTGGCCATGGCGTTAAGGGAGTCGGGGAAATGGAAGGGGGTGGTTCGAGGGGGAGAGGAACATCGAGTGTCACTGTACGCAGACGACCTGTTGCTGTATGTGACGGATCCAGTGGAGGGGATGGTTGAGGTAATGCAGATCCTATGGGAGTTTGGAGACTTTTCGGGCTATAAGCTCAATGTGGGAAAGAGCGAGCTCGTTGTGGTGCATCTGGGGGATCAGGGAAGAGGGATAGGTGGCCTACCGTTGAGGAGGGCGGAAAGGAGCTTTCGATACTTGGGGATTCAGGTAGCTAGGAGCTGGGGGGGCACGGCACAAACTTAATTTGAATCGGCTGGTGGAACAGATGGAGGAGGATTTTAAAAGGTGGGACATGTTGCCACTCTCGCTGGCGGGCAGGGTACAGTCGATTAAAATGGTGGTCCTCCCGAGGTTTCTTTGTGTTTTTAAATGCCTCCCAATTGTGATTACCAAGGCCTTCTTTAAGAGGGTAAGCACGAGCATTATGGGATTTGTGTGGGCGAGTAAGACACCAAGGGTAAGGAGGGGGTTCCTGGAGTGTAGCAGAGATAGAGGAGAGTTGGCTTTGCCGAACTTGGGTGGCTACTACTGGGCAGCCAACGTGGCGATGATCCGTAAGTGGGTGATGGAGGGAGAGTGGGCGGCGTGGAAGAGGTTGGAGATGGCGTCCTGACGAGCCTGGGGGCACTAGTGACGGCACCGCTGCCGCTCTTGCCGACAAGGTACAACACGAGTCCGGTGTTGGCGGCAACGTTAAAGATCTGGGGGCAGTGGAGACGGCAGAGGGGTGCGATGGGAGCCTTGGTGTGGTCCCCGATCAGAGATAACCATCGGTTTGTCCCAGGAAGGATGGATGGGGGGTTTCAGAGCTGGCATCGGGCAGGGATTAGAAGAATGGGGGACCTGTTCATCGATGGGACGTTTGCGAGCTTAGGGGCGCTGGAGGAGAAATTTGGACTACCCCCGGGAAATGCCTTCAGGTACATGCAAGTGAGGGCGTTTGTGAGGCGGCAGATGAGGGAATTCCCGCTGCTTCCGGCACAGGGGATTCAAGACAGGGTGATTTCGGGCGTATGGGTCGGAGAGGGCAAGGTGTCGGCGATATACCAGGAGATGAAAGAAGAGGGGGAGGCTTTGGTAGAGGAGCTGAAGGGTAAATGGGAAGAGGAGCTGGGGGAGGAGATTGAGGAGGGACTATGGGCTGATGCCCTAAGTAGGGTTAATTCCTCTTCCTCGTGTGCCAGGCTCAGCCTGATACAATTTAAGGTGGTTCATAGAGCGCACATGACAGAGGCGAGGCTGAGTAGGTTCTTTGGGGTGGAGGACAGATGTGGAAGGTGCTCAAGGAGCCTAGCGAACCATGTCCATATGTTTTGGTCATGCCTGGCACTGGAGGGGAGTTGCGGGAACAGTATCTAAGGTGGTGAAAGTCCGGGTCAAGCCAAGCTGGGGGCTAGCACTATTTGGAGTAGTGGACGAGCCGGGAGTGCAGGAGGCGAAAGAGGCCGGTATTCTGGCCTTTGCGTCCCTAGTAGCCCGGCGAAGGATCTTGTTAGTGTGGAAAGAGGCGAAGCCCCCCAGCGTGGAAGCCTGGATAAATGATATGGCAGGGTTTATCAGGTTGGAGAGGATAAAGTTTGCCTTGAGAGGGTCTGCGCAGGGGTTCTACGGGCGGTGGCAACCGTTCCTGGACTATCTCGCGGAGCGTTAGATGAAGGTCGGACAGCAGCAACAGCAACCCACGGGAGGGGGGGGACATCGTTCGTGGTTGGGGGGGGGAAGGTTTTTTTTCTGGGGGGCATTTGAGCAAGGAAACACATGAATGATCCGGAAAAGTGACATGTACGGGAGGAATCCAATGTACAGAGTTCTGTATCTTATTGACTTGCCATGTTCATGTCTTGCTATGCAAGCTTTCTTTCTTTTTGTAATGGGGGAGGGGGGTTGGGGGGGGGGGGTTGTTTGTATGGTTAAAACGTTTGTTGAAAAATTCTTAATAAATATATATTTTTTTAAATTTAAAAAAAAAAGATGTCCAGCGAGAACAGGATACATTTGAGCAGCTTGCAAGCAGAGATTACAGAATAGAAAATGCATTTGTGTGGTTACTAGTGGGTTACTTGTTTTTGTGGAATGATATCTCATTTAGGTACAGAGCTTCCAAGAGCTAAGGGGAACAAATAAACTTTTTGAAAGCGGTTTAAGGTTTCCCAGGTTTGGAGTTGGGTAATGTTCTCATAGTATCCTAATATCGTATTAACAGCATAATTACGTTTATAAGTGTTCATTTGAAAACATTTGAGAATTTTCACACCTAAAGTTTTTAGACATAATGGGCTGGATGGTGTTGTGAGCTGTTTGTTAGATTTTTATTTTCACCAGAGTCTTTCTATAGGATTTTGTATAGCACATTGCTGTCAGTGGGGCATCCACATCTCATGGCACCATCTACAGGCCTTCTGAAACCTGGCAGAACAGGGCAAGCAATTGTGTCTCCATAACCAGATTGAAGAATTGTTGATAAGCAGTGCAGATCCAATTCTGACATTGAATTTCTGACACTGAAAGTGGAATAGAGGAAAACAAGAATTAGATTGAGAGGGAAGACACAAAGAAAGCGTATAGATGCTTTAAATAATCTCAAACAACAACTAAAATGGAGGATTGCAAATCCGTACTTGCAAAGGTTTGTTTACAGTGCCAGAGGGATTGTTTGACAATAATTACGAGTTATCACACCATTAAAGGGATACAATGACAATTTCAATTGCATCTGTGACGGGAGTACAGGGGTTTCACACTATTTGCCTGCAGTGGCACATTCTGGATTTGCACATTTAACTTCACAAGTCTACAATTTGATGTTGAGTTTTCACATCAATATAAGAGAGTGAGCGCTGTGAACCTTGCTGTTATTTTCAGAGCCGTATCTCACACTTAGGGCGGCATTGGAGTGAGCAGCACGTGGCTAATAATATTGAATTCTTTGGGGAGGAAGAAGAGTTATTACACAATGAGATGGGTTTCATTTTCCTGAACTGAGTAACGAGTCATCCATTCTATTTTTCATAGGACGAAGGCATTGTCTTGGAGAACAGCTTGCAAGAATGGAGCTATTTCTATTTTTTACCATGTTATTGCAACGATTTCATCTTCATTTTCCACCGGGAACTATTCCAAATCTGAAATCTAAACTGGGAATGACATTGCAGCCTCATCCATATCTCATCTCAGCTGAAAGGCGGTGAGATGCAAGGGAATTTTAATCTCGATAAATACCTATTAAAACAAATAAATTCATAATGGTGGGGGGGGTAGGTGGACAAAGTTGAACCCAATGTTTTAAATGTTTGGTGTAGTTGAATTTTCTTGTTTTTCTCAGTCTGTGCTTTAATCTTGTGATATAACCAATCCTACATTGAGGTAGTGTGATACCTCCCCAAAAGGCGACAGAATCATGCAGTGTTCAATGAGATCATTCGGAAAATAATGCCAGTTCTTTAAAAGTACAATCCATTCATGCACTCCCGTGCTCTTTCCCCATCGTCCAGCAAATTTCTCCTTTTCAAGCGTACAGATAATTATATTTTGAAAATTTGTATTGAATCTGCTTCCACCACTTTTCAGACAATGAAGTCCAGATCATAATAATATTCTTTATAATAATCTTTATTGGTGTCACAAGTCAGCTTACATTAACACTGCAATGAAGTTACTGTGAAAATTCCCTGGTCGCCACACCCGGGGCCTGTTCGGGTACATTGAGGGAGAATCAGAACATCCAATTCACCGAACAAGCACATCGTTCGGGACTTGTGGAAGGAAACGGGAGTACCCGGAGGAAACCCACGCAGACACGGGGAGAACTTGCAGACTCCGCACAGACAGTGACCAAAGCCGGGAATCGAGCCTGGGACCCCGGCGCTGTGAAGCAACAGTGCTAACCACTGTGCTACCGTGCCGCCCATGTCTACCTGCTCATTTCCCTATTGGTTCTTTTGACAGTTATCTGAAATTCCTGGTTAACCATTCTCCTGCCAACGGAAACAGCTTCTCCTCATTAATAGAGGGGTTTTGATAGAATAAAACTTTCCCTTAAACTTCTAAGGCATCCCTAGCCTCTCCGCATGCCGAAGTCGCCTCATCCCTGGTAATGTTCTAATAAATCTCCTCTGTACCCTTGCTCAAGCCTTGATCGAAGTTAGAAACTGTGGTGCCAGAAGTGGACAGAATGCAGATGTGGCCTAACCAATCACTTATAACGATTTGGCATCACTTCCTTGCTTTTGTATTCTGTGCCTCTACAAAGTGAAGCATATTTTTGACAGCCATATCAACTGTTTGTAGCTCTTTCAAAGAGCATAATGTGCTGAATAATGATTTATGCTAACTTGTCATTCAACCTTCAAAGAATTGTATATATATTAGCTCCCAACCATCTTTGTTCTTGCACCCTCTTTAAAATTGCACAAGTTTGTTTATGTAGCCTCTCCTTGTTTTTCTTTTTGAAATACAATCACTCCATATTTCTTTACATTAGACCTGCAAAAGTCATTTGTAGTATCTTTAAATTGGGCTGTTAAGACTAGCAGTTGCATTGCTGTGTCAGCTATAACTACAATGCAGAACATGAAACAGTTAAGTTGGCTCATGTAAGAAAATAGCCTTGTTTTAACAGTTTCTGGTAAATGCAGGTTCCTCTCTATCCTCTATACCCAATTTAATGCAAGTAATCAGCTGCCAAACTTCAGCCAGCAGTGCTCTATTAGCAACTACTCTATAATACGCAAGTATGGTCCTCCATGACCAGACCTCCTTCCTTTCTCGAAGGAAGCCCTTTATTTTGGTGGCCCAGTGAAGATGGGATAAGAATAATCTGCTGGCTGTCTCTCGCTTCATAAGTGACGTATATTCGGGATCACGGGTTTCTGCCATGGGTCGACATACGACTGCGTAACGTAATTCTTAACCTGCAGATCTTTGGGCACAGGGAGGAGGATGTCCCACGAGATGGTGGGATCTGAAGAGCAGGATTAACTTCCTTTCTTTCCTTCCCTATCACCATTCTGCGTTATTGTTAACGTATTCGGGCTCAAAGCGTGACAGGTTGACGGACAGGTTTTTGCCTTTCTGAACAATCGATAGCAAGCTTCTCCCAGTCATTAATGTCAATGCCACCTCACTTCAAGGAGAGCTCCATGATGTCTTGGAAGTGTTCGCTTTGTCCCCTCTTGGAAGATTGGCCATTTGACGAGTAAGGAGTACATGACTTGTGAGGGAAGACAGTTTTCAGCCATCTGGTTAGTCCATCAAAGTTGATTTTTGATTGAGTTTTGCCTGAATGCTTGTGAAGCTGGTTTCAAGAAGGACATTAGGATTTGTTCAACTGTCCCCCCATTTAATCGAACAGATATGAATCATATGTAGAAAAGCAGTGCACCCCTATTTACAATCACTCTTCCGGCAAAGGCATTATCATATTGTCTAGAACAGAATCTCTTCTGCTGACCATAGTTAACATGACGATTGTGGGATTGGATACATTACTGTTTCAAATCATCTTGTTTAAAAATTTACTATTCAAAGCAAAATGAGAAGAAGAAAACATACCATATAATCTCTGACATTAAGTACAATATGGTTGTAGTAGTCGGAATTTTGTTTTACCTTTTCCACCCTGTTCTTGGCATTGGTGTCAGTGTTCACATGTTTCGCTACCAATCAGTTTGTTATAGTTTGCATACTTACATATATGAAGTACTTTTTGTATCAGAATTTATTCCTGGAAGATCTGAGGGCCTGTGTGCATATAAAACAAAGCAAGAGCTGGCTTACAGAAAGCAAAATGAGGCTTGGAATGATATTCTGGCCTTGGAACTGATGTAGAAAACATGGCAACTTTCAAGAACAGGTTGTTGAAGGAAAATAGAAGTATCTGTGGAGTATGGAGGAACAGGGGATTAAAACTACCATTTGTGTGAAACTATAAGCACACATAACAAAAAGGAGTGGGAGTAGGTGATTCGACCCTTCCAGCCTTCTCCACCATTCAAAATGATCAGTGGTCTTCTTCTTCAACTTCAGCTTCCCCCATTATTCACATCTCCCTGGAATGAACACAAACAGCGGTTAAGGTGTTCATGGCTTGTGTTCCAACTTCTATGAATGTAATTCTATGATTCCGCATGAATTATCAGCTATTTTCGTGTAACTTGTTTTATACAGTATTTTTTAAAGGTTCTGCTTTTGGAGAAGTATTAAATATATAACATAGAATAAAATTAGGTTATTTATATTCACGGTGCATGTGGTTTCTTTGACTACAGTTTCCATTTTCTTCCTCTTTGAGAACTCGGTTGATTAATCACCATTCACAACTTCTGTTGAACAGATAGCAGCAATAAACAAACTGAAAGATATCCAAAAACCACCTGTCTCCTGTTTAGCTGTATTCTTGCAGCACAGGAGCTGAACGTATTTTAATGATAGTAACTGTACAACTAGAAAATAGTAACTTGAAACTTTCTCCATTGTAATGTACCTCCAATGACAGGGCACCTGCTGAAAACAATCAACACACAGGACTACTTGCAATTCTTGACAATGCAGAAAGACAATGTTTTGGATTGTTTTCTTTGTGAAAATTAGGAAGTGTTGCGAAATGTGTTTTAACCTTCCACATTTGACCTTGTTTGCTTTCCCTGTTTCTTTGCCTGATTACAACGTGTTGTGGTTGCAAAGCTTTGCACTGAACAAGTTTAATCTCCAGAGCAGTGGATAGTAACGTCCCAATGCCGATTTGTATAGAAAGCTGATCAGTTCCAAACTTGCTCAGTCATCTGCGTTTCAAAAGACAATCTTCTTGGAACATTAAAGTTTTCCACGTTCAACTTTCCTAAAAGGTTTCATTTAGAGGAGAATGCTCAAAAAATGATGCAGCTGCCTTGCCCCCACAAGTCCTGAGAGACGTGCTATTCAGTGAATTCTCCCTCTGCGTATCCAAACAGGCGCCGGTCTGTGGCAACTAGGGGATTTTCACAGTAGCTTCATTGCAGTGTTAGTGTAAGCCTACTTGTGACAATAATAAAGATTATTATTATTATTAATATTAAGACAATGCAACATTAGCCTTTAACATGAGTAAAGCAAGTTTCAGTTCGGTGCAGGATCAATTTGGTGCCCAATTATCCTTCAAACAGTGAGGGTGTTAGAAGTTGCCATACATTGTGATTATTTAGGAAACATTATTTAGGAAACTCCCAAGCTGATAAAACCATCATATTTACTTGCATTACGTTAGTCAGTCTCCACCAAAAAAAGATTCAATAGAAATAATGAGCGGGATTCAGCAAACATAAAACAAAGTCTGCTTTTGGGCATGTTTGATGGGGTGTTCCTTAATGGCTGCAGTGCCGAGATTCACCCTGCTATTCACTGGCACTTTGCCAATTTTTTGGGCCTCGGGGAGTTTCTCCCCGTCAAGGCCACACTATAGCAGATTTCCTGCTCTGGAGAGTTGAACTCACCAACAGGACCGGCTCCTCGCTGACATTTTGACCGGCTGCCATGATCTTTACACACATCCCTTTCAGCACCCCACCCTCTCCCTCTCTCCCATGGGCAAGGTCCCCCTGGGCCCGACCCTTGGCAGTGCCAATCTGACACACAGGCACCTTGGCACTGCCAGGCTGATGATGGCCAGGTGCCAAGGGGATTACCCTGCCCTGTCACCAACCACCCAGGGATCTCTAAAGATATTCAAGACCCTCCAAGGTGGCCTCATGCCTGCTCCACTTTTGTGGAAAACGTGCTAAACGGTGGCCAGTTGAAGTCTTGTGGGGGAGGCCGTTAACCCCGGGCGCAGGGTGAAAGCGGCGTTCGAGTGCTTAAATGAGTCTATTGGCTCATTTAAATATGCTCACCTGGATCATGCCCGGCACGGAGCCCAATTTGGGGCTATCGCGGGATTCACCCGTTACTCCCAGTGGGGAAGACAGTGGCTGTATTATGCACGATTTCCGTTCATACACAGACGAATAACACTGTTTCCTACCCGAGTTCCATTTACTATGACTTTGGCTCCTGGCAGTCCTGCAGCCTACTCAACATTGTGCAGTCTGGTTGATGCTTTATGGTAATAGTGTTGCAATAGAGCATCTGCCACATGCTGCAGCTTTTTTCTACCTGTCTATTTTGGAGTGAAAGGGAGTAAAAGGGGGAGTGTATTGAGGGTTAAGAGTGAGGGGCAAGAAGAATAGATAGTTCAAAGCAGGAGCCAGATGTAGCAATAGAAGTGAGGAAATATAGGACATGGAGTTTGAATGTGATGGGGCAAGACACAGTAGGTGCAAAGTGTGCAAGTGTGGATGCAAACATTTTCTCGTCGAATGGAATATAAACAATATTATCTTCTGGAAAATATGCACAGTTCTTACTCTAAAGTTTCTGACGGTTAACAAATTTCACTTCTGGGAAATGAAAATTTCTACATGAACAGTCTTCCATTATACTGGTTATTAAAGTGTCTAATTGACACCAGTTACTGCATTGCTAAATCACATTGATCACAATAAGTAAGAAAGTTTCACCAATGTCCTGCTAATTACAAAAGAACGAGTAAATCACAAGGGGAGTGCTGAAAATTATGAAAATATCACTGTTGTGACTTGTTTTTCAATGTTGGCTGTGGCTCATGTGGTAGAACTCTTGCCGATGAGTCAGAAGTTTGCAGATTCTACCTCAAAGTCCTGCGTGCAAAATCTAGTCTGCACTGCTTTCATTATCATAGAATCTACAGTGCAGAAGGAGGCCATTCGGCCCAT
Source organism: Scyliorhinus torazame (assembly GCF_047496885.1). NCBI lineage: Eukaryota > Metazoa > Chordata > Chondrichthyes > Carcharhiniformes > Scyliorhinidae > Scyliorhinus > Scyliorhinus torazame. Next base: position 220,968,513 of record NC_092716.1, read on the forward strand.
TGAGTCAGCACCGACCCTTGGAAAGAGCACCCTACTTAAGCCTACACTTCCACCCTATCCCGTAACCCAGTTACCTACCTACCTTTTTCTTTGGACACTTGGGGAAATTTATCATGGCCAATCCACCTAACCTGCACATCTTTGGGCTGTGGGAGGAAACCGAAGCACCCGGAGGAACCCCACGCAGACCATAAGACATAGGAGCAGAATTAGGCCACTCGGCCCATCAAGTCTGCTCCGCCATTCAATCATGGCTGATATTTTCTCATCCCCATTCCCCTGCCTTCTCCCCATAACCCCTGATCCCCTTATTAATCAAGAACGTATCCATCTCTGTCTTAAAGACATTCGGTAATTAGGCCTCCACAGCCTTCTGCGGCAAAGAGTTCCACAGATTCACCACCCTTTGGCTGAAGAAATTACTCCTCATTTCAGTTTTAAAGGATCATCCCTTTAGTCTGAGATTGTGTCCTCTGCTTCCAGTTTTTACTACAAGTGGAAACATCCTCTCCATGTTCACTGTATCCAGACACGGGGAGAATGTGCACACTCTGCACAGACACTGATCCAAGCCGGGAATCAAAGCTGGGAGCCTGGAGCTGTGAAGCAACAGTGGTAACCACTATGCTACCGTGCCGCCACCGTACTGAAGGAGTGCTGTATGGCTGGAGGTGCTATCTTTTGAATGTGATGATAAACCAAGCCTGCCCTTCAGGTGGTTATAAAATATCCTCTGACACTATTTCAAAGTTGATATCTTGGTCAATATTTACCGCTTCGGTAACATGACTAAATCAGATGATATAGTCAATAGCATTGTTTCTGGAAAGTTGCTGTACACCAAGTGTCTGCCACACTCTTTACATTGACAGCAATGAAAACAATTCAGAAAGCACTTCAGTGGCTGCAAAGTCCCACACACCCCTGAGTTATGAATGGCGCCAAGGAAATGCAATTCCATTCTCTCAGGCAAACAAATCCAGACACTGTTTCTACTTCTCTTTTTATTTAACTGCTGTTTATCACGCTTTGGTCCTTCTCTCCATTTCCTGTGACACAATCAGACTTCATCTCATTTCTCTCCTCTTATGCACCCCCATCCCCCAAGTTTGCATACCAATACTTCAGTATTCCTGCACCTTTATCCTCTCCAATTGCCACCCAAGCTTGAATCCCTCTTGGATAATTGTGCAGTTTTCCCCATTTAACTCTCAACTTTCTACAAATTCCCACTTAAGCAGCTCAATGCTACCTCCTTATGGTGGAACCTCAGCTGCCACATTATACACTGTAAAAATATTTGACAACCAGCATACATGCTGGGGATTATCCTGCCAACCTTGCAGTTTTGCAGTCTCAATTCCTGCCAGAGGATCAATCGGTCCAGCAAGGCCTTTGCCACAGGAACCTATTATGGTTGATTGCATTGACATTATAGTTTGACAGAACCTTAGCTCATGATCATGACACCTTGCCCCTTACTGAAGATTCTCCCAGGCAATCGGGGACCCCTGGGTGATTGGGCTCTGGGCAGGTTGGTACCTTGGCACCTGATGTCACATGGGCACCATGGCACTGCCACCCTGGCAGTGAGACGTAGTTTAAAAATGGCGCCCCAATCACTTCCAGCACTGGCGAGCAGAGCTCATTAGTGCCGGAAATGGGACTAAGTGCACCCTTGGCACGGCGTTCCTCGCCGGGGTGCAGAAATGAAGCTGAGTCCCATTTAATAACGGAGTCGTTCTTGGCGTGGCAAATGCTGGGAAACACACAGCTAAACGCACCCGGCATTTCTTTTAAATCGCACTATGGCTCTAAATATAATCTATATTTGCAATCGAGGGAATTAGAAATGAACTATAACTTCAAGCAAGTTAAATTTTGTAATTCTGTATTTGAAAGGGTTAATTACTTCAGTTTGGCTCAGGTGCCTGGATAGTAATGAGAGGAGTTTACAACCTGTGTAGCCATGTAAAATGGCTGACTCCCGATTAGAATGGTCAAACCCCGATTTAAAATGGCGAACGGAAGAGGCTGATGGGAAAATCAGCCAACAGGACTCAAACAGACAGCTGCAGGTAAAACAGTGTATTCGCCTCTGGGGAAGTCAGTCCAGACCGATACCTGCAGCCATCAACATCACAACAACCCAGCCATCTGCATATTAATCAGCCATCCCCGGAAACAATTGCTACACATTAGCAACATAAAGCCGATCCAGACCTTTCGGCGCCAGCAGGAGCTGACACAAAGAAAGGTAAACGACCACCCCTCGATCAAGGAATCGCTCCAGTATTGGAGAATATCGAACCAAGTGATTGGGACCAAGTCCAATCACTTGGAACCAGGTGCAAGGCCCGCCCCAAGAGGCGGGAAGCCCCTGGGGACTATAAGAATAGGGGCCAAGTTCAACTCAACCCTTCTCCCCCGCTCCGCACCCTTCGAAACCCTTGCTGCAAGAAGACCGTAAGTTTTACTCCAATGATCGCTACCAGATAGACACTCCTGACTATCGACCTGTACCAGCTTTTGAATCCCCCAGGCTCAGAACCCATTCGAAAGACCATGCGTTTCCCTGACCTGGTGGGCCATTTCCAAAGTTAAGTATTGGCCTTTTAGTGGTAGGTAGTAGTTTAGAAGTAGAATTATTGTATAAGTATTAATTGCTGTATATAATAAATGAGCGTTGATTTAACTCTTACTAAGCGGTGTGTTGCATTATTAATCATTACTTGGACTTGAACCACGTGGCGGTATCAGAAAGATACCTGGCGACTCATGAGCAAAGGTGACAGAATTAGAGCAAATAAACTAAGGCTAAAACGAGCAACACCTGAAAGCAAACAGGGTTTAAAGGACAATTAAGTTGTTGCTTAGAAACCAGGGGCCACCCTCAGTTAGAAAGAACTTTTGAGTATTGTTTTAAGTTGGAGAAGCTGGACAGGGTCAGGGAGCTGGAACAAAAAAAGTACACTTCCTAAAAGAAAGTCCAGAAACCAGGGAGTTGGTACAAAAAGTACGTCTCAGGAAGACAGTTAGATTAAAGGAAATAAGAACAAGAAATTGAACAAGGTCCTTTTGGGTGAAGTTAAAGTATAAAGCAGAGAAACTACTCCAAGTTAGAGACCGCTGCAAAAACAGATTTAAAGTGAGAAGCCAGACATCTGAGCTAAATCGAAAGTTTGGTGACTTCTTAATGCAGCCTGTGGAGCAATAGTGTTATGGCTGGGTATCTGAGTGATAGTGGAAGCTTGAATGTACGTGGCAATCTAAGACAGAGGAATACTGAAAGGAGAGATTGAAATCTTGGAAGTGGATCCTTGGTGAGGGCACACAAGGGAAAGTCTTGATTGGGAGAAGATTCTAAGACATGGTTTTTTGAGACTGGACTTTGGAAACACTCGCATGGAAGTCAGAGTTCCAGTTGTCTCACAGTATGACAAGTACCTGGTGAGGGGTTATGATTTAATCAGAAATCCACTGAAGTTCTACGGACAGGGTGAGGCTACCAATGGATGAAGCCAGACGAATGTGGGGAGAGAAAAACTGGGGACAGAAGTGGGCTGGGGACTCTGGAGCGAAGCACTGAGCAGAGCCAGCTCCACCTCCTCCTGTGCAAGACTCAGCCTCATGAAGTGTAAAGTGGTGGACAGAACGCACCTAACCAGAACCCAAATTAACAACTTCTTCCCCGGGGTGGAGGACGAATATGAACGGTGCCAGGAAGGCCCGGCCAACCACCCCCGCATGTTCTGGGCTTGCCCCAGACTTGTAGGACAGCCTTCTTCGAGGCAATGTCCAAGGTTGTGGGGATGAGCGTGAAGTCGTGCCCGAGAATGGCAATCTTCAGGGTATTGGAACAGCCGGAGCTACACATGGGGAAGAGGGCTGACGCCCTAGATTCCGTTTCCTTCATCGTATGCTGGAGAATCCTGCTCAGCTGGCGATCAGCAGCACCACCCACAGCTGCAGACTGGCTGGCAGACCTGGTGGAATTTCTCCACTTGGAGAAGATCAAATACACCATCTGAGGGTCGGAAAAAGGTTTCGCCAAACCATGGGCATAGTTCTTTGGCCTGTTCCAAGACCTGTTCGAAGCCAACAGTGAGTAGGGAAAAAAAGAGAAATTGGAGAACATAGACTGAGACACACAACTCTGGGGGGAGGGGGGGGAGGAAGAGAGGAGTGAACTCAGGGGAACTACAGGGAGAAGCGGGAGGGGGGGGGGGTGGTTAGAAAGCCTCCCCTGAAACCCATAAGGCTGGCAAAATAAAACATAAAGGGAAGGGGGAAGAATAGAAGTTTGGGGACAGAACACCCTGAACGAAAGAGGGAGATGCCAAGGAGGGGCTGGGGGGGGGGGGGGGGGGGGGGGGGAAGAGAACACAAAGACTGACAATATATATATATGAGAACCACATGTGCTGTAAATATTAAACATAAAGTGTTACTGTGTATAAATTGAAAATACCAATAAAAATATATATTTTTAAATCCACAGAAATTATATCAGGTGGCATCTGTGGCTGGTTTCAGCATGTGGTGCATGTGACCACATTTCACCTGTTGGTTTACATGTACTTTCTGAGGATATGAGTGTACTAGATATATTTTGTGACTTTGTTATCTTTAGAAACCTGTGTACATCTGTAAAGATACAGGTGAGATGAAGGAGTATTGTATTATAGTTAATAAAATCTTTATTAAACAATGAAAGATTATTTTGTTAGAAGCTAATCAGCAGTCATAGAGGTCTACAAGACAGACAATGCCCTTCGGCCCATCGTGGCTGTATTGGCCAAAAACAACCAGCTAATTATTCTAATCCCATTTTTAGCACCTGGCCTAAAGCCTTGTATGTCTTGGTATCACAAGTGTACATCTAAATACTTCTTAAATGCTATGAGGGTCTCTGTCTCAATCACCCTGACAGGCAGTGGGTTCCAGACTTCCAACACCCTCTGGGCTGAAAGGTTTTTCCTCACATCCCTCTAAACCCTCTGTCCCTTACCTTAAATCTATGGCCCCTGGTCATTGATTCCTCCACCAAGGAGAAATGTTTCATCCTGTCTACTCTATCTATGCCTCTCATCATTTTATATGCCTCAATCATGCTCCCCCTCAGTCTTTTCTGCTCCAATGGAAAACAGCCCCAGTCTATCTGATCTCTCTTCATAACTAAAACTCCCCAGCCCAGGCAACATCCTGGTCAATTTCCTCTGCACCCTTTCCAGTTCTATCACATCCCTCCTGTAATGTGGATTCCAGAACTGCACACAATACTTTAGCTGTGGCCTGAGCAACGTTTTATATAGTTCCAACATAACCTTCCTGTTCTTAAACTCTCTGCCTCAGTTAATAAAGACAAGTATAACATATGCCTTTCTCAACCATTGTATCCACCTGCTCTGCTATCTTAAGGAGTCAGTGTACATGCACACCAAGGTCCCTCTGATTCCCAGGGACCTGCCTTTTATCATGTATTCCCTTGCCTTGTTTGTCCTGCCCCCGTGCATCACTTCACACTTATCTGAATTGAATTCCATTTGCCACCGATCAGCCCATCTGATTAAGCCATCCATATCCTCCTGTAATCCAAGGCTATCCTCCTCACTATTTACCACCCCACCAATTTTCGTAGCATCTACAAATTTACTGATCAACCCTCTTATATTCATGTCTAAATCATTCATATAAACCACAAACAGCAAGGGTCCCAACACTGATTCCTGCAAGACCCACTGGACCCAGGTTTCCACTCAGAAAAATACCCCTCAACCATCACCCTCTGCTTTCCTGCCACAGCCAATTCTGGATCCAATTTGCCAAATTTCCTTGGATCCCATGGGTTCTTACCTTCACTATCAGTTTCCCATGTGGGATCTTATCTGATAACCTCTTCGTAAAATTAATTCAAATTGGTCAGACATGACTTCCCGTTAACAAAACAATGCTGACTGTTCTTGATTAATCCCTGCCTCTTCAATTGCAGATTAATTTGGTCTCAGAATTGCTTCCAATAGTTTCCCCATCACGGAGGTTAGACTGACTGGGCAGGAGTTTCCTGGTTTATCCCTTCCTCCATTCTTGAATAATGGTACCATATTGGCTATCCTCCAGTCCTCCGGCACCTCTCCTGGGGCCAGAGAGTAATTGAAAATTATTGCTAGTGCTCTTGCTATTTCCTCCCTTGCATCATTCAACAGCTGGTATACATTTCATCTGGCCCTGGATATTTGTCTACTTTTAAGTTTGCCAGACCACTCAGATCCTCTCTGTCAGAGGTGGCCTTGCCTTTGATGGGAGTATAAAAGCCACCTGAGATGGCAATGATACGTGTACTTCTATATCTTGAGAACAGATATGATGCCTTCACTCTGCAACAGTCCATTGTGCCATCTGCATTTCTTCCATTATGACAAATCAGAGGGTGGTTACCGGAATGACATGGTTCCTGACTTGAGTCACAACTTGCACACACATGGACACATGCATTATAACAAACATCATGCTGCCACATGAAATATGATAGATAAGACATCAACCATATGCCCGAGGAGGGGGAGAAGGGAGGATTAACCAACATTGTACATTTCTAGGTAGCCTCTGAGTTTGACTTATCCATGATGCCAGTAAATACAATCCCAGTTCCCCATTTACCACCAGCAACACAACTTCCCTTCCCTTTGGGACTGACCATCTACTCCATGGGGGAGGGGGGGACATGATATAGCCATGCCTGATCCCACCAGTTAGATGCTGCTATCTGCAAAGAGTTCAAATGTGCTTGTCTGTTCGTGATGTAGTGCAGTGGATTTGTTTGTTGTGGCTGCCATGGTTGAATAGCTGGCAGAGTATGCAATCTATGAGATATGGGTGTGAAACTTGCAGCAGTGCTAATTGTGTGACGGTGAAGTGAAGCTTTGAATGTTTGGTGTAAATGATGACTGATAGAGATCACTGGCAGCCGAGTAATGGGGGAAATGATCTGAGCAATGTATGAGGTTTGTGATCGGATATGGAGCAATTGAGGGTACATTCACCATGTACCTTGACCATTCATGCGAGGTCCTTGAACCTCTTGCACAACATCCATATCACAGCGCGGCTCCTAAAATTGACAGCTGTGAATGTCTGGAACCACTACCTTTGCAAACTTCATCTGGAGGGCTTCCCAATTCCCCTGTGGCTAGATTACATCTTTCCACCTCTCGGACAAGGTCTCCAGTGCAGCATTCGAACATATCGGTGCCCCCTCTATATGTTGTGCCATTCTTGTGTATTTCCCAGGTTAAACTCACTTTTACAATGACTTCCATCATCTTCTCTAGCCAAATACACTGCCCCTTTCAGAGGTTGCAGGTTGGCTGCTGGGAGATGCTCATGATTTTGTGCCCCAACTTACATCCAGCCACTGCACAGGACGCCTAGAATGGCCGCATGTTACAATCATTTAAATGAGGAAGCAGGATAAACCTCGTGTGCTCCCTGCATCAGAAGCAACAGGCGCCATTAATCTCATATCACAACTGTGCCAATAGTTGGCTTTTAACTCATCTTGGAGCCCAGACTCCTTTTTCCTTCTCGTTGATAATTTTAGCTTTCAAATCAATCGCCCTGCCCTTTCTCCTCCAAGTTCACTGCCCTCCTTTCTTCCCTTAACCTCTATCTACATATAATTTGTTTTACATTAAGATATATTTAAGCATACTCCCTTTAACTTACCATCTCAGGTGGCTTCTCTACTCCCATCATAGACAAGGCCATCTCAGATAGCTTTTGTATGCTTCACCATTCACATCCCTTCCAATGTCTTCTACATCATCTCAAAAGATTAAACTTTGTCTGCTCAGCCATTCCCTCACTTCTACCTTTGATCTCTTAACCCCAGAAAAAACATTACACAATCTCATCCTGGTCACTGATCGCATTATGGCTTTGATGCTCTGTCCCAGAGGGGTGCACAATTGACTGAGTTTTCATTGCACTACATCAAGCACTTATACGAGTTGTGCTATTTGCCAAAACTGCCCACTACTCCACAAATACCCTCGTTATTCCACCCCTCCAACACACCTCACCAGAGAGCCGTCTGATACTCTCTTGACAGCATTCCAACTGACCACTCAGCTTCCCTCTTTCAGCCACAAACTCCACATGCCCAATTATGATTACCAATTATCACACTTGCTCAGCTTATGAATTGGTGCTCCTCCATCTTGAACGCCACTCAGCTGAGGGTAGAAAGGACCCAGAATGCATGCTGGGTGGGGGATTTCAACATACGTGGCAATAAGAGAGGATTGACGGCATCATTACTGACAGAATTAGTCAGGTCCTGAAGGACGTATCTGCCAGATTGGTCATGTGGTATGTGCAATTGAACCCACAAGAGAGAGAACCATACTTGACCCCATTCTCACCACATGACCTCACTCAGATTAATTTGTCCATGATAGTATTGAGAGAGGTGACTACTGTGCAACCCTTATGGAGATGAAGACTAGTCTTCACACCAAGAATACCCTCCATTGTGTAGTGTGACACCACCATGATGCCAAATGAGATTGATTCAAGTAGGTCTAGTACCTCTAAACTGGGTAACCATGAAGCATTGTAGGCCTTCAGCAGGAGCAGAATTGTATTCTACCTCATTGCCGAGCATGTCCCTCACTCTACCATTACCATTAAACTAGGGACCAACCCTGGTTCACTGAGGAATGCAAGAGGGCATGCCAGGAAGAGAATCAAATATACCGAAAAACGAAATGCCAACATTGTGAATCCTAAGTATATCTAAAGGACTACATGTATGCTTAAAAAGTGGAAGGAGCATGTAACTTTGACCACAAACAAAACTCATGAGTTCTGCCACATCCAGTCAAGAACTAAACAACTAAGGAGGCTCCAAATACACCCTCAATTATGAGGAAATCCAGCGCATTCGTGGAAAAGACAAGGCTGAAGCATTTGCAACTATCTTTAACCACAGGTGTCAAGTGGATAATTTATCTCAGCATCCTCTTGAGGTCCCCAACATCACAGAGTCAGAGGTTTACAGCTCAGAAAGAGGCCCTTCGGCCCATCATGCCTGCACTGGTCATCAAGCACCTATCAATTCTAATCCCATTTCGAGCACTTGGTCTGTAGCCTTGTATGCTGTGGTGTTTTAAGTGCTCATCTAAATGCTTCTTAAATGCTGTGAGGGTTATGCCTCTACCTTCCTTTCAAGCAATGAGTACCAGATTCCCACTACCCTTTGGATGAAAAGGTTTTTCCTCAAATCCCCTCGAATTCTCCTCCCTATTATCTGAAATCTATGCCCCTGATTTTTGTCCTCCCCCCCCACCCCCCACCCCCCTTACTAAGGGGAAATATTTCTTCCTATTTACCCCATGTCTCACATAATTTTGTACACCTCCATCTTATCCGCCCTCAGACTTCTCTCACCCAAGGAGATCAACCCCAGCATAACCAGCCTCTCTTCATAGCTGAAATACGTGCGCCAAGGCAGCATCTTGGTGAATCTCCACTGCACCCTTTCTCGTGCAATCACATCCATCTTATAGTGTGGTGAGCAGAACTTTACAGTACAATAGCTGTGGCCTAACAAGTGTTTTATACAGCTCCATCATAACCTCCCTGCTCTTATATTCTATGCCTTGGCTAATAAATGCAAATATCCCATCTGCCTTCTTAAACACATTATCGACCTGCCTTGCCATCTTCAGGACCACAGACATGCGCCCCAAGGTCCCTCTGGTTCTCTGTACTTCCTAGCATTCTACCATTCATTGGGTATTTCCTTGCCTTGTTAGTCTTCCAAAAATGCATCACCTCACACTTTCAGGGTTAAACTCCATTTGCCACTATTCTGCCCATCTGATCAGGCCGTTTATAGCACCCTGTAATCTACGGCTCCTCGCTATTTACCACAGCACCAATTTTTGCATCATCTGCAAACTTACTGATCATACCCCCACATTCCCATCTCAATGATTAATGGACACTACAAATTGCAAACGACCCAACACCGATCCCTGAGGTGCACAACAGGACACAGACTTCAAGCCACGCTCTGCATCCTGCCACTAAGCACATTTGGGTCCAATTTGCCAAATTGCCAATTGGGCACGATTATTTTGTCGTGTTGCGCTCGAGTGCGAGCACAACGCGGCCGGAGAATTCCGGTAGAGCCCTCCAGCTGGCCTCCCAACAGCCTCCGCGCCTCGCGGAATTCACCGAAGTCCTGCGAGATGAAGTCAGAATTCTGCCGCAAATGGGCGTGACCAACGCCGCTCCCGGAAGTAGGTCGCTGACCTACTTACGACCTATCTGCCTGGCATCCACTGGCCGCCCTTGATTCTCCGGCCTCTCCAGGGAGGCTGCAGCCAGGCGCCAATCAGTGTTGGTCGACACAAACATGGGCCCGGTGGAACGGCACCCCGGGGAGGGGGGGGGGGGCTCCTGGGCCATTGGAGACCCCTGGGTGGTCAGGGTAAGTGCAAGTGGCTCCCTAGCCCTCCCCCTGGAATGTAGGCACCTTAATACTGCAGGATGCAGGTAAGGTAAATAAGGGCCTCTGGGAGGTTGGAGGAGTGATGGGTGGGGGTCCTAGAAGATTGGGGGTGCTGTCAGGGAACAAAGGGGCCTGAAGGTGGGGCATCCCAGGGACCCCACAGAAGGGTGTCCTCACTTGTGGTGTGTGGGGTAGTGCCTGTCTTGTTATGCTCTAGGCATAGCATAAGCATTGACAAAGGAAGGTTCAGACGTGGAGATAACTTCAACACATTTAGCAAACTATTTACTAGGGTTTATTAAACTCCTACTTGGGTTCGCCACTACTGTGAATCCTTCTATAGCTACTCAGACTGACTAACCAGTCTACTACAATCCACGTGGTGGGTGTGATGTTCAATCAATCCTGTGTCTGTACTCACTGACTGTCTCCACTGGAAAGAGGAAGATCATGCGTGTTGTGTCCTTTATATATGAGTTGGTATAATGCCCTCCTGTGGTCTAGGACAGAGTAAATTTGAGGAGTTAAGACAGATTTTTAATTAGTAATAGTTTGAAAGGTTATGAAGAACGAGCAGGACGGTGGAATTAAGGCTAGGATGAGGTCAGCCATGGCAGAATGGCAGAGCAGACATGATGGGCCAAATGTCCCAATTCTGCTCCAAGATCTTACAAACTTATGAAACTTCAGACCTGACAAGTGCCCGATCAACCCCAGTTTACCTGAGAAAGGCAAAGTATCTCAAAAATTTGAACAGGTTAAGAAAGCTGCTTTATGTTGCTACTATGCAGTGGCCAATTGAGTGATATTTTCCACAAACAGGATGCTGCCAGTCGAAAAATATGTTTTCCTCCCACACAACTGAGCAATGTCATGAATGAAATTCAGTGTAGGTACGATGCCAGGTAGATAGGTCATTTTTCACAATCATTGACTGATTGCCTATTACAAACAACCAAAGGAACATGCTGTTTGATTCAGAGTACAGACTGTACTCAATCAGCCTGCTCTTGCAAAGCACAAAATAAAGCATGTACTTTTAGACCTGATCAGCATTTGCTGAACAATCCTCAGCATGCTAAAAGCTACACTGGGTAGTGTTCGTTTGGAAGTTGTTACAGATTCAAATGGCCTCCTTCTGCACTGAAGGGAGTCTATGGATTCCAGCCTTGCATCTTTTTTGAATTACCTGGGAGACTAGAACTCCCCATTGCTTTCTCCATGACATGTCGGCCAGCGGTGACTTGCCAACCAATCAGCACCCTTTTCGCCTGTAGTATAAACTTCTCAAATTGTTTGAAATTTAGCATGTGTTTGTCCTAATGATTTTAAGATTAAAAGCTTCAGCACCATATCTCGCTTTTCAGCAATATTCAAGTTCTGTACTATTTAATAATAATAATCGCTTATTGTCACAAGTAGGCTTTAGTGAAGTTACTGTGAAAAGCCCCTAGTCGCCACATTCCGGCGCATGTTCGGGGAGGCCGGTACGGGAATTGAACCCGTGCTGTTGCCTTGTTCTGCATTACAAGCCAGCGGTTTAGCACAGTGGGCTACAATAAGTTCCCACTGTTTGTAGACAAAATGGTCTAAAAATTAGTGGTCAATAACAAAATTAAAGTCCGATTTTTATTCTGTGTGATAAGAAATCAACACTTTTTATGATCTGTAGCCAATGCAATTGCCTCTGGGCCATGTCAAATGGATGAAATCATTTGACTTCAAGTGGGCAGGAGCAATAGTTTTCCCTTTTTACAGCTTCTATTATGGTCAAGGCAGTGGATCAATGCATTTGTATCAAATGCATTTGTGACCTCAACATTTAAACATCATAGCATTGTTAGTACATGTAATAGAGGATGAAATAAGTACAAAATAACATGACCTATTTCTATTTGTCAATCTTGTGCATGAATGATGGTTAAAGGATTTGAAATCAAAATTTTCATCATTAACAAAATATATGGAGTGGGTTGGGTGTTTTTCTTGAGCTCCAATTGTTTAACCTGATTTATATTCATTTTAAAGTTCAGTGTCGTCTAATGAGATTGGTACGATAGGGAGGTAACTTGACATTGTCAAAATAGGTGTCAACAATGGGGCATTTTTGGATCTAACTTCCCACTTGTGTTCATGGAAGGACCTGCAGGCCACAATCGAACACTGAATTTGATGTGGTTTGAAGCTCAGCTCAGACAGTTGAACATAGTCAAGTTTCAAAGGCAGTTGTTGTAAATTGCACGCTTAAATAAGATTTTACTGCACTTGTAACGTAGTATGTTAGTTTCCACATGTACACCAACATTAACTCATGCTCATCTTGCTCAATCTCTCCACTGCCTTGAAACTCTCAGACATCCAGTACTGGATGAGCAGAAATTTCCTCCAATAATATGAAGATAGAAGCCATTGTCTTTGGTCCCCATGACAAAGTCTGCTCCCGTGCCACTGCTTTCATTCCTCGCTGAGGTTGGACCAGATCGTTGTGACCCAAAATGAGCTTCGAACCACATATCTGTGTCATCATGAAGATTGATAATATTGCCGGACACCAATCCCTGCCTCTGCTCATCTGCTGCTCAAACTCTCACCTATTACTTTATCTCTAGATTTCACTATTCTATGCACTCTTGGCCAGCCTCCCACATGCAGTTTGCTGCAACCTTGTGGTAATTCAAAACTCTGCTCAGCATACCCTTATCATACCAAGTGCTCCCTGAACTACATTTGTTCCTGGTTAAGCAACACCTCCACTTTAAAAGGACCGTCCTTTTCAAATCCCTCCGTGGCCTCACCCTCCCAACATATTTGCCAGCTCCATATCCTCCAAGATCTCTGCATTCCTTAAATTCTGAGCAATACTACTTTTAATTGCTTCACCATTGGTTGTCACACCTTCAGCTGACAAGGCCCTAAACTGTGGAAAAGCCTCCCTAAATTTCTCCACCTCCCTCTTTCACATTCTTCCTTTAAAATATTTCTTAAAACTGTACCTGTGACCAAGGTTTTGGTTATCCGACCAAATAACTCCTTCTGTGGCTGTGTCACTTCATTTTATAAGCACCGTGGGATGTTTGGAGTTTAAAACTCCTTTCTAAATACAAAATGCTGTTACTTATACAGAAATTTAAAATCATGTAATCAATTTCTCCAAACATATATGGCAGCCACAATGTCCAAAAAATTGAAGCTACTTTTCTAAAATTAATATTTGTGCCACACTTCACAAGATCTGCCAAAACAAAATTACAAATTGAATGCTCAGTGTCATTTAGCAGTACAATTATTTATGTTAATTTTAGCAATGCTGTAGTGTTCAACTGTCCTTGTTGGTTAATAAAGCTAAGAAGCTTTAGAGAATGGAGATTAGGGCACAAGTAGAGGAAAGGCAGAGTTTCCAGTGCTTTATAACCAAGAGAATGGGTTTGGCACACAAATTTCAGCAATACTGTCTCTCAACTCTTAACTAATACATACTGATGCAGGTGAGAGACCTTCAGACCAAGGATGCAAAACAGTAAGAAAGAGCTATTTCTAGTCGTTGCCTTCACAGAGTAGGGCATTAGTAGGGAGAGAGAAATTGCCCTGGGCTGAAGTGACGGTGGATAATGGTCAAGATCGGGAACTCTGCTCACGCAAGCTTGGGCATACCGAATCTATTTGGGAGTCTATTGACGTGCATTATTTGCTCTAGGAAATGCTGGTAACTGAGGTTTTTATCTGGAGCATGGCTTTAAGATTTTTGAATTAAATGTTAATCCCAACTGCTTAGGTTTTGGAAGTGGACAAGTCTTACAAATAACATTTTATTGCAGACACCAAAAGAATAAAAATCAATTTATCAAAAAGTTATGGTGTTAGTGTGAAATTTATAACAAAAATATTTTAATACATTGATGATCTTAAAGCACGTGCCATCTACAGGGGCAAAGTGGAAATAAAAGCTGCAGTTGTACCTCTGCATGGTGCTTACAAACTGTACTTTCTGAAGTCAGCTGCCTGATTTCCCCTCAGTCTGCGGCCACATCTCAGAATTATCTCCATGCTTTGTGACATTCACACGCCATGTTCAATCCCTCCCTCCTCACCTGGCAGCTCGCCCTCTGACATCATGCCTCACAAAAATCAAGAAGTCAATACATGGCACATTTTTAAATTGATGTTTAAAGCACAATATATTTAATACATCTCTTCAGAGGAAGAGATAGGGAAAATAATGAAGGAGCAGTAATTTCATGATCCCAAAATTTGAATTCCGTCAAATGACAGAAATTTCTCTTTTTGTCTGCCTTCTATTGTGAAAACAGATGCAAAATATTGACATCTGTACAATTGCCTTATTCTCCATAATTTTTCCTGTGTCAGTCTCTATGGGACCCATTTTACACTTTTTAAAAAGTCATTTGTAGAAGCCCTTACAATTTGTTTTTATATTTCTGGATAGCTCACCCTTATATTCTATTTTCTACATCAACATTTTGGTCATCCGGACTTCCGGTGGCGGCCATGGAGGACTAAGTCGCACATTCGATAGCTCCCACCTATAATGGACTTTCGGACCTTTTTCCCCCAATTTTTCTTGGATTTTTGGGGATAAATCGGCGAACTATGCTACAGTAAGGATGTTTCCCTCTCTGGTGTATGGACAATTGGACCAGAAATGGTCGTGTGAAACGCCTCAGTCCTAGTAGCGAGAAGCAAGCGGAGCTGGTACGCGGGACAGCATGGCGGACGGCAAGGGCCGAGGAGAGACGGCACAGTGGTCGACGGAGCAGCTGAAGTTTTTTGAGGACTGCTTCGCCAAGCTGAAAAAGGATACACTGGACCTGATCAAGGCTTCGATTGATCAAGTAGTCTTGAATCAGGAGACCCAGGGGAAAGCGATACGGGAGATCGAACAAAAGTTATCCGACCAGGAGGACTAATGGTCCGAAAGTCCATTACAGGTGGGAGCTATCGAATGTGCAGAGCGCATAGAGCCCTCACGAGGAAGCCCAGGGCGAATGACCCGCCGAGGGCCATGGTGGTACGTTTTCACCAGTTTACAGATAAGCACATCCTGCAGTGGGCCAAGAAAGAACGGAGCAGCAAATGGGAGAATTGTGAGTTGGGTATTTATCAGGACCTGGGAGCGGAGCTGGCCAAGAGACGGGCTGGGTTCAATCGGGCAAAGGCGACCCTCTTCAAGAAGGGAGTGAAGTTCGGGATGCTGACCCAGCACGGCTGTGGGTTACGCACGAGGAGCAAGACTTTTATTTTGAGATGCCGGATGATGTATGGGCATTCATTAAAAAGAAGCTGGAGACGATTTGGAGGACACTTAAGTTGCGGAGAAGTTTTGTAGCGGTGGCTCGTATTACTGTACTGGTTTTTCAAAAGAAAAGAGATATCATGTCGTTCTGGGGGAAATTGTGTGCTGTGGTGATGGTGGTAGGGTGCTTTGCCTTCCAGTGATTTGACGTGGGGGAGGGGGTCTTCAAATTAGAGCTTTTCTTTGGGAGACTGGATTTTGCCTTAAGGGACCGTCTCCTCACTGGTTTCTGTTAATTGCATCTTTTTGTTTGATTGTTTTTGCTGCTGTTTACTTACTGGTGAATGTGGTGCTGTTAGTAGGTTTATTCATGTGGGAGGGTGGGGGGGGGGAGGTTCGAACAATAGGGAGACAGACGGTTTGGCGGCAGGGGCGGGGGTTATCGGGGTCAGCATGGTACAGCCGACTCTTGGAAGCACAGTGGGGGGGGGGAGCAAGTGTTAAACTGGTGCTTGGCTTGGGGGATGACGTTTCTGGTGCTGTTGGGGGGGGGGGCGAAGACTGCTTTGCTGACAGGGGAGGAACTATTGTCGGGGAATAAGTGGGAGATCAGGAGCGGCTGCTGCTCATGGGGGTACTCGGGGAAGCGGGGGGCCTGAGTCTGGGGCTGGCCTAAAAGTGGTGATGGCTAGTCGGTAGGGGGGGGGGGGGAAGCCCCCCGTCCAGGCTGATTACCTGGAGAGGACTGAATGGGCCGGTCAAGAGGGCTCGCGAGTTCACGCATCTAAGGGAACTGAAGGCAGACGTGGCTATGCTGCAGGAGACACATCTTAAGGTCATAGATGAGACGAGATTGAGGAAGGGTTGGGTTAGCCAGGTGTTCCACACAGGGCTGGACTCAAAGATCAGAACAATTTTGATTAGTAAGCGAGTGGCATTCGAGGCTGTGAGAATCGTGTCAGATAAGGGGGGTAGGTACATAATGGTGAGTGGAAGATAGGAGGGTGTACGAGTGGTGCTCGTGAACATATATGCTCCGAATTGGGACGACGTGGAGTTTACGAGGTGGGTGTTAGGTAAGATCCCGGACTTAGAGTCGATAGCCGGATTATGGGGGGCGGACTAATTGGTTCGGTCAATATCTAGGTCAGGGAGGCCAGCTGTGGCAAAGGAATTGAAGGGCTTTATGGCACAGATGGGGGTTATAGACCCATGGAGGTTTATATGGCCGAGGGCGAAGGAGTTTTCTTTTTTTTCTCACGTCCATAAGGTTTACTCTCGTATTGACTTTTTTGTTCTTAGCAGGGTGCTAATATCGAGGGTGGTGGAGACGGAATACTCGGCAATTGTAGTCTTGGATCATGCCCCGTATTGGGTGTATTTGCGGGTTGGCGAGGAGAGAGGGCAATGTCCGTTATGGAGATTGGATCTGGGGTTGTTAGCGGATGAAGCGGTCGGCAGGCGGGTGAATAAATCCATTCAGAACTATCTGGAAACAAATGACATGGGAGAGGTATCTGTAGCGATGGTGTGGGAAGCTCTAAAGGCGGTTGTTAGAGGGGAGCTAATTTCGATTCGGTCCCACAGGGAAAAGGGGGAACGGGCGGAGAGGGAGAGATTAGTGGAGGAGATACTCCGGGTGGACAGGAGATACACGGAAGCCCCAGATACGGGGCTCCTGAGGGAGTGTTGGAAGCTGCAGGCGGAGTTTGAGTTGTTGACCACAGGGAAAGCAGTGGAACAGTTGAGGAAGGTAAAAGGGGTGGTTTATGAGTACGGGGAAAAAGCGAGTAGGCTGTTGGCACAACAGCTTAGGAAGAGAGAGGCGGCCAGGGAGATTGGTAGAGTGAAGAATAGAGACGGGAACATGGTCTTGGACCCGGGGGGGGGGGGGATGAACAAAGTATTTAAAGAATTTTACAGTAAATTATATGAGTCGGAGTCCCCGGCTGATGTGAAGGAGATGAGGCAATTTTTGGATTGGTGGAGGAGGACCTGGTGGAGGGGCTCGGAGCCCTAATTGAGATGGAGGAAGTTATCAAGGAGCTGGAGGGCATGCAGTCGGGCATAGCTCCGGGGCCGGACGGCTACCCGGTGGAACTTTATAAGATGTTCTCAGGGATATTGAGCCCACTGCTGGTTAGGACGTTTAATGAGGCTAGAGAGAAGGGAATCCTCCCCCCGACATTGTTGCAGGCCTCGATTTCACTTATTCTTATCGGGAGAAAGACCCTGAATAGTGTGGGTCATATAGGCCAATCTCGCATCTGAATGTAGATATTGGCCACAAGGATAGAAGACTGCGTTCCGGGGAAGACCAGACGGGATTCGTTAAGGGCAGGCAGCTCAAGGCCAACGTGCGGAGGCTTCTAAATGTTATTATGATGCCCTCAGAGAGAGAGGCAGAGGTGGTAGTAGCGATGGACACAGAGAAGGCTTTTGATCGAGTGGAGTGGGAGTACCTTTGGGAGGCGCTGGGAAGATTTGGATTTGGAGAGGGCTTTATTGGCTGGGTGCAGTTGCTCTACCAGGCGCCTGTAGCGAGCGTACGTACGAACTGGCTGGGGTCAGGGTATTTCAAATTACATCGAAGGACGAGGTAAGGGTGCCCCCTCTCCCCGTTACTGTTTGCTCTAGCTGTAGAGCCACTGGTCATGATGCTGAGAGCTTTGAGGAACTGGCAGGGGCTGGTTCCAGGGGGGAGGGAGCATCGGGTCTCGCTCTATGCGAATGATTTGCTCTTGTACATTTTGAACCCGCTGGAGGGGATGGGAGAGGTCATGCGGACCTTGGGGAAATTCGGCAGTTTCTTGGGGTATAAATTGAACATGGGGAAGAGCGAAATGTTTGTGATTCAGGCTGGAGGAGAGACTGGGGGAGCTACTGCTTAGAACGGGAGGTAAGAGTTTTCGCTATCTGGGAATCCAGGTGGCTCAGAAATGGGAGGCACTGCATAAGCTTAATCTATCCCAGTTGATAGAGCAAATGGAAGAGGACTTTAAGAGATGGGACATGCTCCCATTGTCACTGGCGGGAAGGGTTCAAACCTTGAAAATGACGGTCCTCCCCAGATTCCTGTTTGTCCTTCAGTGCCTCCCCATCTTCATTCCTAAGGCCTTTTTCAAGCGGGTGAACAGGATCATCGCGGGCTTTGTATGGGCGAATAAAACCCCGCAGGTGAAGAGAATGTGCTGGGTGGGGGGTTGGCGCTGCCGAACTTCTGCAACTACTACTGGGCGGCTAACATCGCCATGATTCGGAAGTGGGTAATGGGGGAGGGATCGGCATTGGAGCGGTTGGAGGCGGCGTCTTATAAAGGCACCAGTCTGGGGGCATTGGTAACGGCACCTCTGCTGTTCTCGCCGGCCCGGTACTCCACAGGTCCGGTGGCAGTGGCGGCTCTGAGGGCAATGAAGGAGGCATATGAATGTGGAAGTTGGGTCAGTCTGGACGGCGATTTGCAACACCCACAGGTTTGCACTGGGCAGGCTGGACGGCAGGTTCCAGAGCTGTCAGAGGGCAGGAATTAGAAGGTTGACGGATTTATTTATAGGTGGGAGCTTTCCCAGCTTGAAGGCGCTGGAGGATAAATTTAAACTGCCACCAGGGAATGGTTTTAGATATTTGCAATTGCAAGACTTCCTGAGAAAACAGGTGCCGGCCTTTCCGCTGCTGCTGCCACGGGGGATATAGTGTCCAGTACCTGGGTGGGGGAGGGGAAGTGTCGGACATCTACCAGGAGCTGTTGGAGGCGGACGAAACTCTGGTGGAGGAGCTTAAGGGCAAGAGGGAGGACAAGCTAGGTGGAGAATTAGATGCAGGTCTATGGGCAAACGCCCTAAGCAGGGTCAATTCCTCCTGTTCACGTGCCAGGCTTAGCCTAATACAATTTAAGGTGGTCCACCGAGCACATGACGGCGGCGAGGGTGAGCAGGTTTTCGGGTAGAAGATTGATGTGTGCGGGAACCCCAGCAAACCATATCCACATGTTCTGGGCATGCCCGAAGCTCAGAGGGTTTTGGCAGGGATTTGCAAAGGCAATGTCCACGGTGCTAGGAACCCGGGTGACGCTGAGTCCAGAGGTAGCAATCTTTGGTGTGTCAGACGATCCGGGAGTGAAAGAGGCCGATGTCCTGGCCTTTGCCTCCCTGGTAGCCCGGAGACGGAACCTTTTAATGTGGAGGGACTCGAAGCCCCCGAGTGTCGAGACCTGGGTTAGTGACATGGCTGTGTTTCTCAGGGAAATTTCAAATGTCAGCAGAAGCAGTATTCCAAAGAGGTGGTGGGGGGGGGGGGGGGGGGTGGAGGGCAGGTGGATAGGTGTTAGATGGTTGTGGTGTGTGAAGATTGGGTCGGGAAGTGTTTATTTTACCATGACAATGTCATTGTTTTTGTTATTGTTATAAAATTTGCAACTACTTCAATAAAAATATTTTTAAAAATTTTTTAGTCATCCTCCATCCAACACTTCCAATCCTCAGGTTTACTACTATCCCTGGCAATATTTTAAGCCTTTTAATCTAAATGTCATGGTCATACTGGCATGACGAGATTGTGACTCAAAAGACTACTTTTAAAAGCTACACCGAAAAGACTAAAATTCAACTTGACTTCCGAAGATCACCAGGTCCCAACACTATCCTGTCTCCAGAGAGAACAAAGAGGACTCTCTTTCTGACATTGACTCAATGTTTATAACACCAGGAGACAAAATGAAAATCACCTTAATTGTTAAAAATGTGAATTTGCCTTTTAAAGCACAAAACACTACTGAAATCATAGCTGGGAGAAGAATCCAATTGTTTAATGGGAATACCACAATATCTTATTTGTATCATGGCTCGACAAAGGCGTGAGGTCACAAAATGCAACAGCTGTCTTTGCGCCTTACTATAAGATATTAAAAGAAAATTCAAACTGTTTTTCAGAGAAACGTATTCAGAGACTTCAAGACAGGCTTCCATCAAAGAGAGTGTATCCTGCAGAGTCAGCCACCACTGCAGTCAGCTAAGCAGACAAAGTATATACCTACAGTGTCTTGCAAGATGAACAAGGACTCTCTCCTCTCCCTGTCCAACTTCAACTGAGTTCTCAACCTCTGGCAGATCTACTAGAAGAGCTTTCGCAACCACAAGCAAATCCCTACTTTTCAGGATCTTCACTTCCGACCAAATAATCAACTCGACCAAAAAACCTAAGACCCACAATGAAATAGATACCAAGTTAAATTCCATTTTTATAATCATTGTTTTACCTCAAATTTTATTTGGTTTAATGTGTGGTTGTATTAATGTAGTGAATTGTGCGAGTGAGACATCAATGGCTTCCTTCTGCACTGTAAATTCTATGAAATTCTATGTAATCTGTTTAACCTTCAGGGCAAATGTTTGTGAGAAATAAAATAGCTTTCTTAATTTTTAATACACAAAAGCTTGCTGCTGATTCATTTGAATTGACGTCATCACTCTGACTGGACTAAAATAGACACACCCACATACAAATATTTTTCATGGGCAATAAAAGGTAACACCTTAAAATTGTCCGTGACACGAAACTATGGTGATCCCCATTAGACACAGATGCGGGCAGCATGGTGACGCGGTGATTAGCACTGCTGCCTACAACGCTGAGGACCCGGGTTTGATCCCGGCCCTGGGTCATTGTCCATGTGAAGTTTACACTCTCCCCGTGTCTGCGTGCGTTTCACCCCCACAACACAAAGATGTGCACGATAGGTGGATTGCCATGCTAAATTGCCCCTTAATTGGGACTCTTAATTTTTTTAATAATGAATTGGACACAGATGGATCTCATTTTCCATGAAGATTTTAATTTTCAAGGGAAATTCTCCTGTCGAGAAATATGTTCTTAAATGTTCATCGTTGCTTACCTACCATCATAACCTATATTCTAATTTCCCAATCCACTTGAACCAATTCAGCTGTCATCTCTATTTAATTGGCTTCACTGAAACTTAATATTCTAGTTATCTCAGATTTAAGTATATGACTGTCGAACTCAGTGCGAAATTCTATGACATTCCTTACGACGACTATTAATTTACCCCGTCTCAGTGTATAAGAGAAGATCTGAAATCACCTGGTTGGTGCTCCATGTATTGTTCTTGGGAGTTGTCTCAAATGCCTTCCATGAACTTATCCTCCAAACTACTTGTCATTTTGATTTGTCCAGTCTCTACCAAGATTAAAGACCTTTACAGTTATCGTATTTACCATCATAAACTTCTTTAATTTCTTGATTGTTTATCCAACAGCACAGCTACTATTTGGGGTCTGTAAATTACTCCCACCCGCAGTTCTTCATCCTTGTTATTTCTCACTTCCATGCATATGGATTCTATTCTTACTCTTCTGAGCCAATATTTTAAATTATTTATGAAATCCTTCATGATCAGGGTTACCCCCTTTCGCACCCCACCCCACTTTGCCCATCTTCTCAAATCTTAAAAAACTCTCAAAATGTTTAGTTCCAAACTTAATCAGCAATAACCACCTCTGCAATGACTATTAAATCATACCCATTTATCTCTTTGCCATTGATTAAATCTATCTTGTTACGCATACTTTGTGCATTGAAATTAAGTGGTTTTAATTTGAACTTTTAAAAATGTTTCCTTGATTTCTCCAGGAAGATGATGGTGCAGTGATAATGTCATTAGACAAGTAATCCAGATAATAATCCATGGGGACAGGAATTCAAATCTCACCATGCTTGTGGATTTTGAATTCAATTAACAAATCTGGAATTGAAAGCTCATCTCAGTAGTGGTAGCCAGAAACAATCAACGATTGTTCTAAAACCCATCTGGTTTGCAAACGCCCTTTCAGGAGAGAAATTCCATTTACCCAGTCTGACCTACATACAACTCCAGACTGAAAGCAATTGGCTCTTAACTGCCCTCTGCAATAGCCTACCCAGTTCATGGACAATTGGGGATGGAGAACAAATGCGGGGCTTACCAGTGATCTTATTCACTGATGCACCAGTACTGTTAAAATTTGGTGTCCCTTCCTGTCACATCTAAATTGCTACACTGTTCTACGCTTTAACATTTATATGTTAATACAAAGGTTAAAACTTTAGATTTATAATTTTGCCCCATCTGAACACCACCCCTTCCTCACCCACTTTAATTTAAACCATATTTACAGTCTAATTATATGGATCACCAAGACACTAGTGTCATTCCGGTTTAAGTAGACCCTATCTCAACGGAACAATTTGTTCTTTCCACTGGTGCACTACTCCATGATACAAAACCTCTGTCTCCCACACCATTCCTTCAACATACATTCAACTCTCTGACCTGTGTGACTAAACAGCATGTAAATAGTGGGAATTTGACACTGCATTTATGATCACTTACTCAAACTAAATTTCATTCAATTAAACCAAGCAGGGTCAGCAATGCAGCCCCATTTAAGCACACTTAGCCTGTTTTGAGGATACCTGCCATGATTCTGTGAATACTGCAAGAAAGGCAATTTACCCAGTCTGACCTACATACGATTCTAGACTGAAAGCAATGTGGTTGACTCTTAATTGCCCTCTGCAATAGCCTACCCAGTTCATGGACAATTAGGGATGGAGTACAAATGCAGGTCTTACCAGTGTTGAAATATATTGTAGGGATTCTATGATTTTATTGATGGGACCTTGCTCTGCACACATTGCTGCTGCATTTCAAACATTACCACAGCAACACTTCGAAAATAGCTCGATTACCGAAAAAATATATGCTAAGTTGATTAAATGCATGAACATTAAGCAACTAAATTAGAATACATGGAATGGTAATTCAGGACGTGTGTAGCAACTGCAGTATGTGAGAGTTTGTGGAGAGTATTGTGATCTTGGTAACCAGGCATCTTAAACTTCAGCTCAGAGTTGTTGAGCTGGAGACTGAATCGTAGACATTGCAAGCATCAAGGGAGGGAGAGTTTCCTGGACACTTCGGTCTGGGAGGCAGTTGCACAATTGTGAGGTGCTTTTGCTCCAGGTCAGATCCCATTGTCGTTTACAAATCTCACTGCAAATTCCATTACCTATTAATTTTACAAAAGAAGTGATTAAATCAATGGGATCAGAACTCAAAAATTGGATAGCTGGATCTAACAATCATAAAATGTTCATTTCCCCATAGCAATCTACAGAATTAAAGTTAGATCATCACGACAAAGGACATGTGTACGGCTTCTACTGGCACAACTCAAATGTTAAAATTCCAATTCTTCATTATTGAATTGAGTTACAATGTTCTGAATAAATCTCCAAGCCATTTGTTGGTTCAGACTCCGGTGTTCTGTGACATCGGATTTGGACTGTCAACCAACATGAAAAATGCCAATTGTCTGCTGAAATGGAAAGTATATGTACGATCAACATAAACATTAATTTCAAATGATATCTCAAATAATAAGACTAGGGAAATCATTAACCGTAACATCAGAGAAGCTTTTTATAAAGTTTTCAGACTTTACCTCCCAACCCAGTCTCCCATTAAGTGAAAAGAGTATTAATCATGGTCAACGTGAAACTAATAGGAAACTGACAAGTATACATAGGTTGTTACTTTAAGTTATACATACTAATAGATCACTCAATCACTCTGGAAATACAAGTGAATAAATGTTCACCATGGAGAGATATCAGAGTTCTATATTCTTCAATATTTTCCTCAATGTTTCCACTCAAGAATTAACTTGCACAAGTTTATTTCAGATGCAATAACAATGATGCATTCTTTCATGATTTTTGAAGAGATTAAAAGGAATGTATCATAGCTGATAAAATATCTTTTTTCAGACTTCTGATCTAGATTTTTCACAGTTCATATGATCTTTCTCCAAGTCACAGATAAATGAAATTCTAGCTTACTCATTAAATAAATAAGATATTACATATTATCATAAAATGGACATACTAGATAAAATAGATTCATTATATTACAAAATAAGTTACTCTTTTCCAAGGGCTTGATGATACTTGCTAAATGACCCAACCTTAGCTTTGATGGCTTCGGCTATCAACTGAATCCTTCAATTAACTGTTTGTTATCACTCTTCAGATGCTAAATATTTAATATAGTGCTTTACTGGGTAATGTTTGAAGAAGCTCTATGCAGATAGTTTCCAGTCATGGCCCAAATGATTTCAGCAACATCATTCTTTTTGACCACTGAGATCATATTTATCAGGACAGGTATTTCCTTTAAAAATGCATACTGCTGTAAATAGCAATTACTGTTTAAACAATTCCTTCATTTTTATTAATAATGTTAGTGCATTGCTGAAACAGCACTGAAATAAGGTCATTTCCAACAGCGTTGCAAATTGTTTCACAGATCTTGCAGCTCAATCCTACATTTCCAATTAAACATAAATCTGAACAATGCCACTTGTTAAGTAAAACAATCTGGTACCAAATTACAAAACGCATGAGGAAATAGCCATAAGCAACAAAAGGGTCTCTCTATTTGTCAACATAGGAACATAAAGGGCAACTCCTGTGAGGAACTGAGAAGGTATATTTTAATGAAAGGTTAAAAACCTGGCAGAGATCAGAGCATTTTAAACAAGATATGTTCAAACTTTGCATATATCCCCAAAAGTTCCAATGATATATTGCAAATGGCACATCTTTCAATCAGGTACAGTACACAGTGCCTGCCTCATTTGTATTTCTCTGGTCATATTTTAAAGTTTAACTGAAGATCTGACAGACGATTTCTCCAGTGTTTAAAAATAAATGATTACCCATCACAGGATAGTTTTCTTTACATTTGTACGGCTCAAAATCTGCATATGAATTGGAATGTGATTCTGTTTCCATATAGGATAATAATTATGTCCTGGGAAAAAAATTGTACCTTGAAAAGCCAGATTCTCT
Source organism: Scyliorhinus torazame (assembly GCF_047496885.1). NCBI lineage: Eukaryota > Metazoa > Chordata > Chondrichthyes > Carcharhiniformes > Scyliorhinidae > Scyliorhinus > Scyliorhinus torazame. Next base: position 220,994,192 of record NC_092716.1, read on the forward strand.
TATGCAATTTAACTGAAGAATTACTTCTACAATACATCCTTTTCCACTGGTTTCAGGAACCAGCAACAAAATCCCAAACACCTGGAAAGACACAAACAGGGGATAACTGAAGAGACTAGGAAATGAGGGTCAAGGGGAGAAGAAACACTTTTTTTGAACTTCGTTCAATACTTGTAGACGACAGTATAGTCCTCTTTGTTGATCATCACTTCGAAGCAGTGTGGGCAACAGAAGTACAGAATGCATTCTGGGTGGGAGACCTTCAATGTTCATCACAAAGAGTGACTTGGTAGCCAATCCTACTCGGCGCATTGTCCAGCTCCTGCGGCAGCTGGTGAGAACTAGGCAAAAGCCTACATGGAAATTGTCCTCAACATCCTATGGATCATTGGCGCACCTGCCTGCAACATTAATGGTAGGGGTGAGCATTGCAGTCCTCATGGAAACTGTTGACACCGTCCATCATACTGAGACATTACTCTGCACTAAATAGGATAGACTCAGAACAGAGAGGCGACACGGTAGCACAGTGGTTAGCACTGCTCTCACATCACCAGGGACTCGGGTTCAATTCCAGCCTTAGGTGACTGTGTGGTGTTTGTACTTTCTCCCCGTATCTGCATGGGTTTGCTCCAGTTTCCTCCCACAGTCCAAAGATGTAGAGGGTAAGTCGATTGGCCATGCTAAATTGTCCCTTAGTGTCCAAAAAGGTTAGATGGGGTTAATGGGTTGTAGTATAAGGTGATAGTTTGTGCCAAGAAAGGGTGCTCTTTTAGAGGGTCAGTGCAGACTTGATGGGCTGAATGATCTCCTTCTGCACTGTCGGAATTCTAAGGGTGTTGGGCCATCAGCAGTAGCAGACATTTATTCCACCAAAATCTATAACCTCAAGACACGACATATCCCTTACACTATCATTACCATCAAGTCAGCAGCCCAACCTTGGTACAATGAGGGGTGCAGGAGAACGTACCAGGAGCAGCACCACGTAAACCTAAAAAATGAGGTTCCAACCAATGAAAAACTGTATGCATGCTAAAACAATAGGAACAGCCAAGTGACCCCAAAACCAAATCAAAGCTCTATCATCCAGCCACATTTAGCCATGAATGAAGGTGACCAGTGAGTCAACTAACAGGAGGATTCATGAACTTTCCCATTCTCAATGTGGACCCCAGCGTGTCAGTGCCAAAGACACTGAAGAATTTGCAATGTTCAAACAGAAGTTTTAAGTGAATCTATCTTGGTCTTTCTCCTGAGGTTCCCAGCATCATAGATGTCAGACAGCAGCCAACGGGATTCACCTCATGTGATATCAAGTAACAGCTGAATGCAGTGGACATAGAAAAATGATTGGCTCTGGCAATTCCCCAGTTGTAGTGCTGAAGACTCATGCTCTAGAACCAGCCACACCTCCATGCAAGCAATTCCACTACATCGGCAACAATAGTCGCTAGCTCACAAAGTAGAAAATTGCCTAGTTATGTCCTGTCCACAAAAAGCAAGACAAATCCAACCCAGTCAATTATCACTCATCAATCTTTAGCAGAGCAATGAAAGGGCCGTTGTCACTGTTAACAAGCAATATTAAACTTAACAATAACCTGCTCTCCAGTTCTCAGTTTGAGTTTTGCCTGGACCACTCAGCTCGAAGCATCATTACAACCTTGGTTCAAACATAGATTAAGTAGCTGAATTTCAGAGGTAAGTGTGGCATCATGGAACCCTAGTAAAATTGAAATCAATGGTAATTAGGGGGAAAACCCCCCACTGACTGGAATCATACCAAGCACAAAGGAAGATGGTCCTGATTGTTGCAGGCCATTCATCTCAATCTCAGGACACTGCTTCAGGAGTTTCACAGGACTGTGTCACCGGCTCAACCATCTTCAGCTGCTTCAATGATCTTCTATCATTAAGGTCAGATGTGGAATGTTCCCTGAAGATCGAAAGTCCTCAGTCACTGAAGTAGGCAGTGTGCATTTGCAGCAAGACCTGAATAACATTTAGGCTTGGGTTGATAAGTGGCACCATTCACACCATGCAAATGCTATGTAATGACCATCTCCAACAAGATGAGAACCTAAATATTACACTCAATGGCATTACCATCACAGAATCGCTCTCCAGCAACATCCTGGAGGCTCATCACTGACCAGTAACTTGACATATAAATGCTGTCGTTATAAGATCAGGACAAAAAGTTAGGAATTATACGTCAAGTATCTAACCCCTGACTCCCCAAAGCCTGCCCACCATCTGCAAGGCCTAAGTAATTGGTGTGATGGAATACTCTCCATTTGCCCTGATGAGTGCAGCTTCAACAACACACAAGCTCAACACCATCCAGGACAAAGCTTGATTTGCATCTTCTGCACCTTCTCATGCTCAGATGTCAAGTAACAACTTTGTGTACTAGAAACCTCAACTCAAAATAATACAAATGTTTTGAGCATTAATTAACTTGAAATCAAAGTAATTTAGGACCAAATCGAAATACTGTTTAAAGTCAAACTGAGAAACTAAAGAATGTACTTTATGGGCCTCAAGAGATGCCACTAAATGTTCTCAACCATTCATGGCAAAAAAATGTTTTTGTTGGGTGGGAACGGCCACAATTTAGATTCACAACTGTCTCAGACTGTGTACATGATCAAGTAGTAATTGTAAATTAATTTGCTGGCCCACTATGCTTTGGTAAGTTAAAGTATTCATGACCCTAATGGACAAACTGCTTCCATATTTGGCAATGTGCACCATCAGTATTAAGGTTTCCCTGGCAAGATCAATAACACTGACTGTTATAATCTCTGTTCCTCTAAGCCAGTATGAGGAACCATTGCTAGCAGGAAACTTGCCACCACAATGCCAGATCTAACATCCACTTGAATAAGCCGATTTGCCTGCATCTTGATGTAGGTGGATCAGTTGATGTTGAGGAAAGTTTGGTCTGAGAACCAGATGTGTGCCAATCGCCTAAATCCTGGGAAAGTTTTGTGCTCTGAGAGAAAACACGAGCTATGTGCAGAAAGCGGATCCAACAGGGATGTTTTCTAGGAATGCTGCTGTTTGAAAATTTGAAAGCACATCCCAGTAGCCCTTTTACAGAAATAACATTCCCTCCTCAAGAGTTCATGGAAGTCTGTTTGTAATTTTGTGAAGTGTCTATTGGTTCTACAAAACCCAGAAAAAGGCCAACAGTCCTCTCCTAATTTACATCAATGCCTGTGCTGGTCAGTCATGAACAGCCCATCTTGGAGAATGTTTGCAAGCATTCTTCAACTAACTATGTTTCTGAGAGTGGAGAACGAGACTGCTCTCTACAGTGTCTTTGTGTGTTTTGAAGGATTGACCTTTGCCATCCTTTTGGCTATGAATAAAATCTGGTCATGTTAAGAGTTCATTCCATACTTTAAGAGTCATGGCACAGATTAAATTGGTACCCTGTGAGTCACTGTGAAATATCCATGACATCCAAAACAGAAAGCTAACTTTGGTTGATAACTGAAGCAAATTTAATCAAAGTTAGAGGGATTGGTGGATCAAGCCAAAAAATGTCAGCAGCTTGAGGAAACTTTCTCTCTGCATTTTTAAGAGGCAGAAAGTGTTTCTAACATGAAAACAAATATTAAAGTAATAAACTCCAATAATTAATAATAAACTGCAGAAGATGACACATTTTCTGCTGGTAACATAAGAAAACCAATCAATTGTGGTCACTATGAGGTTTGGTTAGAAGAAAGATCTCTTTTTATGATCCCCAAGATATGACATTGATTATATTTTCTTTAAGTTTTGCTTTTTTTCCTTCATTTTTAAATTATTTTAAGTTAGAAAATTGTGGAATTCGATTAATTTAAATTATCAATATAATTGAACAGATTTTTTTAAAGAAAAACAAAATATCCACTGATCAGCGTGGTCCAAATCTACCACATAAATGGGAAAATAAGACAAATAAGTTGTTAAAAAATGTTGCTTGCTGTCATATATTTGTGTTCTATTATATTTCAGCTATAACTGAATTTTTGTTAACTAAATGTACAATGTAAAAATGAGGAATCACAACATCAATGTAACTCTTTGACACAGGGTAGATTTACCTCAATTTCTGAACTCCTTGAAGAAATAACTTTTTAAAAAGTAAAAATGGAGGTAAAAATTAAACCAAAGGGATACAAAATACTTCGCTGAGTTAAAATATATATATTTCCAGAGCTAGAACAACTTTAGGAAACACAAGGCAAGAAAATAATGCAAAAAGTACCGTATTACTATTTGTTTAAAAATGCTGCAAGTTAAAATTCACTCAAAACAATTATAAAAATTATATCCTAATTTATAGAGCAAATAGATTGCTCTAATTATTGATAAATATAAAACAGAAGATGTATCAGTTTTCTGTACTATTATCTGAAAAATGAAAGTGTTTGCCTGGTCACATTTTTAAAAATAAGTATTTAAACAATCAAGACCCAAAATGATCAAACACTAAGTCTGTCTACCAGACAGACATTGCTACTAATATTGGACATGACAACAAAACAATATTTTTATATCATATATATATATATATATATATACACACAATATATGCATAATATATCATATATATATATATATATATATATATACACACACACACACACACATATATATATATATATATATTATATACACACACAAACAAAATAAACAAATATTTTCATGAAATAAATTACATACTGTCTGTGCTGTTTGTTAGGTGGTGTTCATATTTTTAACATTTAATGCACGGTCAACAAAAGATTTGCAACCATGGTTGGAGCATTCAGTTTGCTTAACTTTCCCTTCCTTTGTCAGTCAAGTACAATACCTTTATACAGTACCTCCCCCCTTGTTCGATCAATATCATCAGCCACTGGGGTGATTCAGTCTGTGAAATAACATGCATACTAGTGGTACATTGACTTAAGGTTTCTGATCTAATACAGACAATCGGACAAAGAGCTTGGCATTCACTGTATGACCAATATGACAACTTGAGGTTTAGTGCGTTAATATTGTAAGTGGCTGCAAAAAGGCACACAGACACATTGCTGCAGAAATTAAGGAACGATAAAATGTTCCGATGGCTATTAGAGGCCTTATTCCTGCTGACAAGTGATGAGTCACACTTTCTTGCTATCTTAAGATATTTATACTCCTTCTACTCGCATCATCCACTGTAGGTATATAAAATGCATTTTTATATAATCCATTATTAATACAAACATTTTCAGATGAATAAATCTTTTTATAATGTAGTCTTCTATCTGTGCATAACTAAAACACTTGTTTGGTATTAAAAAGGTGCACAACTGTACCAGTAGCTATTTGTACAGTCTGCATAAGAAAACTATATACCTGCTGCCTAAACTAACTTACAAGTATTGTGTAAGAGCTGTACATGCATTTTCTTTGCAACCACGTTTACACTGGATGAGTTTGCAGTTATAGTTCTGAGCAGGTACGATGCCCTGTGGAATGTCTAGAATTTCTACTGTGAAAAAATAGAACTACATACTATATGACATACTCCATCATATTGAAATCATATTGGCAAATATTTTACTAGTTCAAGGTATACTGATTGCAATACACAGTAACCTTTCAGCCTCATGATGTGCAATAACAAATTCATATTACTAGCAATGTGGATACATAAGAGGAAGTTTGTGTATGTGACATGAAAGACCAGTTGAACTTCCAAGACAAAAATGGACTTAAAATGTGTTAACTATGTCAACTGTTTTTTTTTTCTTTCAACCTGCATAACTTCAATGGCATTGCTTCATGTATCTTAGCATGGATCCTGAGTTGCAGTGAAAAGAAACAATAACATTAAAAAATCCCTTCATCATTAACATACTCCTCTGTTCTATTACAGAACAAATATACTGTGATGTTCGGGCAAACTGAAATGCTTGGCCACTGTGCATTTCTGGTTACTTCCAGCACAAAAAAGGCAAAACCAAACAAGGCAAATTGTACATTAAAAGGCATCAGAAAAATGATGCAGCTAGAATTTTAGTCATTCTAATATTCTTTTCTGCAGTCATATAATGAGACAAGGGTTCTATGTGCTACCTGCATTAAAGCAGATACTTTCAGAGAAAAAAAATCAGCGGCCCTTACAACAAGGCTCTTTACTGCAGTGCTCCATTCTGAATTGCTACAGGCATAATCCACAATTTTCAAGTCCACTTGATATAGATGCTGGATATCTGATAAATGCCTAATATCCACCTTCCTCCTTACAAATGAAAATGGTAAACTTTCAGTTCACTTTGGTAACAGCAGTTGCTAAGCTGAAGTTTTTGCAACATCCTCCAGTATCACATGGAAATTGAGCACTCTTTATTCTGCAAGGCAGCATCAACATGAAAACATTTGGACACCACATGGCACACAGGGCTTTGTTTCATGGTATACTCGAATCTTTCCATGGGTTGAAAGTGCATATACGAGTGGGATTCTGCTGAGCGCTAGAATCCTCTCACAGTATTAAGGCCTTTTAACAAAGTATATCAGTCTCTGTTGTCAGCAGAGTGAGGCTTTACTATGTTCTTTATTTAGCACTGCATCTTCTCAGCATTGCTTCTCCTCCCCTTGTTGCCTCTCCTCCTCTTCATCTGCTTCTTCAATTACCTGGATTTCATCCGAAGTTTGAGGTAAGGATGACTTGTCTGTTTGTTGTATATTTAGCTCTGACTTGCATTGCTGTTTATGCTCCTCCTCTTCAATGACCTTCTTCCACAGGTTATGATTTTCCGTTAGGTGGTGCATAATCTGGCAGAAGATTCTCCGCCTTCCTTTTCTCTTCTTTCTCTGCCCTGCAAGTTAAAAGAAGTAAATTAGAAATGTTTTATGTTTTTGCCGTCACTGTTACCAACCAACTAGGAGTACTTTTTTGGTATTTTATAGGTTCATTGTTCTTGATTTGCTTGAAACCAAAGTAGAATCCATTCAATTTCATTTCGAACAATTGCAAACAGCTTGCTTTAAAAATTCAGTAACAGTAATAACCAAACAAAAATATATTTTACAACAGTGCCATATGATACAAGTTAGTCTTAATATAATTGAATTTCTGCCAGGTCATTCAATGTGAAGCTTTTTGTGTCAAGGTACTTATATTTACTATCACTCAGAATTTCATTTTAAGATGAAACATTTACTTGTTGGAAGATCAAGATCCTCGTCATCTATTTCATCTTCAGTTTCCAAATCTTCTGCATCATCATCATCATCATCCTCACCACATTCTGGATTAATTTCATCGCCATCCATCCATTGACCTGGTAGTAATCCTGCAGCAGCGTAGGAATTACACAGAGGGCCTACGATATGTGTAATGAAAGATTCCTGCAGTTTAGCCAACTGAGGTGAAGAACGGTCCATGAAAGGGCTAATGGGTAATCCAAGACTTGCTTCTTCATCACCCTGCATAGCATAAAATAATATGAGAAATCCTCCAGTATTAAATAATGAGTTCCTTTACTTCTACAATATAGCTTACTATAAATCTCATGAAAAGTGATTTGTAGTAGATTATTCCTAATCTATTTGCACTTGATGTATACCTATTGTACCAAAATTGTCCAAGTATGAAGTATGTTACATATACAGAATGTGTAAGGTAAATGGTAGATACTACGACATGCGCATGAGATGTGGTATTGCATTAAGGCTCTTACATCATTTGTAATGGGGATAAGACCAATGCTTCATAACATCTAGCATACATTTTCTTGAAGGAAAAAAACAATTGAAACCTGTTCATAGAACTCATTGACAATGCCTTCTGTCCACTGGAGGTGTAACTCCTTCACCTTTGCAGGACCATTGATATCAGCCAGTTTTATGCACACCTGGCACACTAACAGACGATCGTTTTCATTGGTCCAATCAAGTCCTGGATTGTTGACTTCATTTACCTGCTTCAAGACAGCAAACAATACCAATATAACTTTACACAGTTAGAATTTACTAATACATTCACAAATGTAAAAAACATTTTTTTAAATTTAGAGTGCACAATTCATTTTTTACAATTAAAGGGCAATTTAGTGTGGCCAATCCACCTAACCTGCACATCTTTGGGTTGTGGGGCCGAAGCCCACGCAAACACGGGGGAATGTGCAAACTCCACACGGACAGTGACCCAGAGCCGGGATCGAACCTGGGACCTCGGTGCTGTGAGACAGCAGTGCTAACCACTGAGCCACCATGCTGCCCCTTACAAATGTAAAACTTGACAAAAATCAAACACGAGAAGTCAGGGAGAAACCACTGGGAGCAATACATTTTTTGGAACAAGGCAATGATTTCGATAGTCATCTTATGTATTGTCACCAATTAGAAAAATGTTACTGAACATTTTCAGGTTGAGGTAGCAAGGCCACCACCACTGAGGAGGGGAAATCAACTAGAGTTTCCACTTATGATTACTATCTAGTTAATCCTGTCCTAATATGTACGTGGATATTGAATGAGGAAAAGATGTCACTCAGCTGTAATACTCTCTACAGTCAAACAGTGTAACAAAATTCACCATTTTATGTTCAGATATGAAGAAAGGCATTTTCCCAAGATAAAAGTGTGTGGGGGTGGAGGGGGGGGGGGGGGGGGGGTGGAGAGACTCGCAGTGATCTGCAGCAAAAATCCATGTTCCCAAATTGATGAGGATGACAAGGAGACAAGGTCAGCAAAACAAAAGAGAAATAAAAATGCCCATTTTTTTGAACCATGTTCAAAAGTTAATGTATCCATTTTGTATTTGCACGGTCAGTAACATATTCCCTGTTGTTTTGATCTGACTTATTAATTTTGAAGAAGATTTGCTTACAATTACTGAATAAGTCAAATAAAAATTACATGGCTTATTTTGTTTCTTGTAGTGGACACTTATGCCACAACTATGATGTTTCATTCGCAGCAGCTCTGTTTTACAAACCTTGGAGTTAAACTCAGCAAGGAAGTCAAAATGTTTTTTCAAATCAGTAGCAAGGATTGCTTCAATCACCAAGAAACGAAAACGTTTGAACTCAACATGATCTAGGTTTGCCAAGAAGTTGAACTCTGAACGGGACATAAACAAGTTCCATGCAGCAGCAGAATGATGATTCTCCAAGACAGATCTGTCATTATAAAGGACAGCCTAGAAAATGTTGAAATAATACCATTTTTAAATTACTGAAAAAATGTAACACTTAACATAACTATTACAACTCTAAACTTTTTTTTAAATTGGGACTTCAAATATCATTTAATCATTTACCAAATATAATTTCAAACATTAAGAGAATACTCCAGTATCATAATGTCAATATATGCTAGTAACATAAACGGTATCCGTTACGCAGCACTTTCTTCAAGTTATGAAATCAGTTAATGAACTTGTCATAGTCTGTTTGTTCAATAAAGTGGATAAACAGCATTGAGCTCTTTTTACTATTTTCCACTATTTTTCACTCTCATCAGAAGTCTACAATTTTATTTTCTCCTTGCTTATAAAAGACCCCTTTGCCACTACTGGCAGACATTAAAATTTACCTTCAATCGGACACAAAATTTGATCTCAAACACAAATGTGACGGCATTACAGTTATCATGCTGACTATTTGAGCCTCTGCTGCTTATCATACTACAACATGTGAATTCTCATAAAATTGAAACTCGTTTACTTGAAAAGATATATGTTCACAATGGTTGAGAACGGCAAAATGATTACATGTTTATATTATATCTATAGTGAGCTCAGGTTGTAAATTCGATTTAATATTTAGGTTATTCAGCATTATAATACACAACAAAAGGCAGAACTGCACCTCTTAACAGTGATGTCTCCAAGCTTTAATGAGGGGAAAAAATTCAATAAAACATGTAGTTCCAACTGTTCTAAACTGGCTTTCAATATTGTTTTTTCAAAGAACAAATGTAAATAATCCTGAAAAAGTCAACATTGCAAATAAGACATATCATAGGTGTGTGTAGATGTGCTAAACTGAAATGCAGTTTATTAAGTGAGAAGAACTCTCAATGTCGACCATATTTTCAAATGCGTGGCCCAATCAATTGCCATATAGAGTGTGACTTCACATACAAAACAGAAGAAAATGTTCAAATTACATTATTTCCTTAAGATTCCTATCAAATTAAAGGTGCAGAATACATAAGTCACACTAAAATGACTGAGCTGCAAGGCAGCAGTTGTATCAAAAATGACAGTTAAAGAAATTATTCAAAGTATTTGCAGTTTGTATATAACTAAACTTATAATTTCAACCAATTAGATAACATAGTAATATTGAACAATGAGGATTTGACTGACCTAAAGCCACATTGTAAACAGTAGTGAACTGGAAAAAAAAGTAATTAAAGACTGAATGTTATACTTTTGACACATGATGTGGAGATGCCGGCATTGGACGAGGGTGGGCACAGTAAGAAGTCAAACAACACCAGGTTAAAGTCCAACAGATTTTTTGGAATCACTAGCTTTCGGAGCGTAGCTCCTTCATCAGGGCACCTGATGCTAGTGATTCCAAACAAACCTGTTGGACTTTAACCTGGTATGGTAAGACTGCTTACTTTTGACACAGAAATCAATATAGTTTTTGATGAACCTTCAAACAAAATGTAAAATTTGAATGCAACCTTGATCTTGTAATCAGTGTTCCCAAAGTAATTGGTCAGGTTTAAGTGTGAACCGTACACAATTTTATATGACACAAGTTAAAAGTTTTAGCATGAATTATTAAGATTAAAATCCATTTCAAAACTTATTTGATAGATATATTATTTTCCCTTCAGCTATTTACAAGTGCTGTATGTACATTTTATTCTCAAAGCCCTACATATTAATCATCTTGTTGGATTACTTGGAACTGAAATTCACTGTTGGATTAACCGATTGTACCAAAGGAATCATCAGCCTTTAGAACATACCTCGACTATTGTGCCAGTTAAAATTGATGTTTGCAAAAGAAACAAATTTAAAGTAACATAAACATCCTGGGCCAGGACTTGTGTTCAGCCAATCTCTCATGTTGGCTGCTGACCTTGAAGAAAGCTGCCCATAAAGATCTAGAAATCTCGGTGGCATGAATTTAATTCATCCCAATGTTAATTTGATTCTGATGCCAACTGCAGGGGATCTCCTGTGACCAGCAACAATAATGTCATCAAGCAGTGAATCACAATGAAGAATTCTCTCAGTAAGCACACCAGGAAGTTATTTGGGATTTTCAGCATCTATAGTATTTTTCTTTTGTGTTGTTGTGCAGAAGTTAAATGCACTGATTATGCTTCAGGTTTTCATAATTTTACAGAGAGCAAAATAGATTCATAATCATCGAGTCAGAGTTTTACAGCACATAGAGAGCCCTTCGGCCCATCATGTCTGCACTGTCCATCAAGCACCTATCAGTTCTAATCCCATTTTCCAGCACTTGGTCCGCAGCCCTGTATGCTATGCCGTTTCAAGTGCTCATCTAAAGATTTAGATACATGTAATTCTGGCTACAGCTCAAATATTGCAATCAAATTTTAAAAATATCTTACAATGTTGTAAAGCTATAAAAGTTTGATCATAATGGAGAGATTTTACATTCCAGAAGTTTTGTTTAATTTTTCAGCGCAAGAGTGGTTGTTTTACTATAATTTACGATTAATGCATCTTAAAAATCCAGTTACACATCATTCAAGAAGGCAAAACTTTTAGGTGGGTGGAGGGGGCTTCACAGTAAGATTTGAGCATGCAAAGCAGACATTTGTCAGCTCTAGGGATCTTTCAAGATCTTCACCTGTGAAGGAACTTCAACAGCATATCCTGTGGAGCAGCAGGGCATCACTTACAGCAGTCAAGATTTTTGTGTAAACCCCAACACGTGTTGATGCCAGAAGTTGCTGTCAAGTTTCACAGTTGAATCATGCCGAACATTGACAACTGTAACATGACTACCGCAAAATCCATGCCTATGTCTTGAGTGTACTCTTAAAATAAACCAATGGTCGTCATTTTGATGAAGTCTTATCTCGGTACTCAAAACATTAGTCACCAATCCCATGTAGTTAATTAAAAAATAGAGCAATAAAGTAACTTAATCCATGGGCTCAGTCCATTAGGCCGTCGTCTGAAATATCCAAGACTGTATTTTTATCTTGACTGACTAGATTTAATCAAATCGATTTGACAAATTAAACAAAAATGAAAGATTTTACTTTATATTTGTAAGCGATATAATGGTCAAAAATGTAGAAAATAGATATTAAATTTATGCTTTGTAGAAACGTGGAAACCCATAGAATCCCTAGTGTAGAAGGAGGCCATTTGAGTCTGCACCAACCCTCTGAAAGAGCAACCTACCTAGGCCCACTCCCCATCCTATCCCCGTAACCCAACTTAACCTTCACACCGTTGAACACTGAGCGACAATTTTAGCATGGCCAATCCACCCACCCTGCACATATTTGGACTGTGGGAGGAAACCCATGCAGACACAGGGAGAACATGCAAACTCCACACAGACAGCCATCCAAGGCTGGAATTGAACATGGGTCTGTGGCACTGTGAGGCAGCAGTGCTAATCACTGTGCCACCATGCCGTGTTGACTTCACCAAATTTAAAGTCACTGAATCGCAGATGCAATAAAGCTATTTTATAAAAAATATTATTTTAAAAATGACATCTATTGTTCCATATTATTCCTGTGCTGGTTCTTTTAAAGAGCTGTTGTGCTCTTTTACAAATATCATAATTTATTGCTTGCAACTTTGCAAGTTCCTCGACCTCCCTGCCCAACTCCCTTTTAAAATTATTGATACAGCAGTCCTTGGACTTAGGACACAATTGGTTCCTGGAAAACTGCGTCGTGAGTCGAAACATCGTAAGTCAAAACCAGTTTTTCCACAGGAACAAAGTTATAAATTGGTTCCTGAATCCTATTTTCACTGAAAAGTAATGTTCTGTTTCCATCAACTTGTGGCTTTGACACCATGAGCAGGTACAGCATCACACCTTATTTGATGTTCTGTAGCTTTGAAGAGAAAAGCAGTTTACAATGAAGGGTAAGTGAACTCAAACTTTCCGAATCACTTTCCACTGAGACACTTAATTTTAAACTAGTGCTTTTGTTATGTTAAAGTTTTGAGACCTTCAAAGCTGAGAAGTAATTTGGCCTTCCTAAGGTTGTGAAAGGCAGAACATAAAGGAATATAACACTTGATTGTTAGGAAAACAAAGGTAGTTTTAAGGGATGTTATTTGCACTGGTAAACATTAGAAATAAGGTATAGTTTGAGGTGAGTTTAATGTTTCTCTGCCTGGAAGGGTAAAACCTAGTTAGATTAGCAACTGGAGGTCCTTGTAAGGTAAAAAGCTTTTAAACTTTAGTTTAGGTCATTTGAGAGCAGTTGGGAGTCAGGATCTTAGGGCATGAATATCTCTCAACTTTGCCAGAAAAACTGGACAGGGTGGGAGCTGCAAAGATGCAGGCTTCCTAAAGTACAAGTTACCGTCCAGATAACAAGGGAATTGGGAAAGAAAGAGTGTCTAAGAAGCCAGGAACTAAGTGAACAGAGACCAAGGTATTGTTCAGAAGAATTCAAGGAAGTGTAAACAATTTGTTCTGAGTTAAAGAGATGATCGCCATAGCCAGATTTAAAGTGGGATAGCAGACTTCAGAAGTAGATGAAATGCCTGATGTCATTTTAATACCGTCTTGGAATTGAAAGTTAAAGCAATTGTGAGCAGTTTGCACAGCAGTCAAGACAAATAAATTGTAATGGGGTTGGTCTGAAATCATGGACTGGAATCACTGTTAAAAGTGGAGTGAAAGCTTTGTTTGAAAGTGTCAATCGTACAACCTGGACTGGATTTCGGAATGCAAACCACCAAGGGAGCATTATTAAGAGAAAATAATTTAAAGCTTGTTTTTGAGAGTGGAGTTTGGAATCTCTCATGTGACAATCATCTGGGGTATTCCGAGGAGAAACCATAGTCACTAACCTGGGTTCAGAGCGGAGTGTGTATTTGACAACAGTCACCTTGTGTGCTTAAACAAGACTTTTTGTGTTAATGAGACCATTGTAACAGGGCGGTACGGTAGCACAGTGGTTAGAATTGGTGCTTCACAGCGGCAGGATCCCAGGTTCAATTCACACTTGGGTCACTGTGTGCACGTTCTCCCAGTGTCTGTGTGGGTTTCCTCCGAGTGCTCCGGTTTCATCCCACAAGTCCCGAAAGACGTGCTGTTGGGTGAATTGGACATTCTGAATTCTCCCTCTGTGTACCCGAACAGGCGCCGGAATGTGGCGACTAGGGGATTTTCACAGTAATTTCATTGCAGTGTTAATGTAAGCTTACTTGTGACAATAATAAAGTAACTTAAGATGTACTTTGTAATCCATATTAATCTTTAAATCGGTATATTTTTAAGATGGGGGTAAAGGAGTATTGCACTATAATCTGATTTTTCCTGCCAAATAAATGTTTTTTCTTGTTGTTAAAATTAATTTGGGGATCTGTGACTCTGTTCCTCCATGTAACAAAAAATAAATAAAAGTTACAGTCTTTTGAGCTAGGGTTCCATTTGGGATCTTCCCGACCAGTTATAACGTCAACTGGGATCGTAACATGGTAAAGACCAATTGTTCACTGGCAGGGTGTGGTAAAGTTGAAATTGGCAATGTAAAGACGAAACTGGATGTAGATTTATCAATGTCGTAAGTGCCATCTGTCGTAACTGGAACGTGAGGACTGCCTGTAGAATCAGCTTCCACCACCTTTTCAGGTAGAGTGTTTCAGGTTTTGATGACTGAGAGAAAAAAATTCTTACTGACTTTGAATCTATCTTTCATAGTTATAGCAACTTGTTTTTGCCAAAAAAAAAATTTCAGTGAAGCATGCCACACTGATAAAAGTGGATTACATTGGATGGAATTCTCAGAGTTGCCTCAAGCGGGGGAAGCAGTGAGCTTCCCGACCGGTGGGTTGGCACATCCAGATTGCAGTCCACCCACAGTCTGTCATTTCTTTTGGAGCTTGGGGAGATTCCCTCTGGGAAAGAGATGTGCTGGAATTAAAGAGGCTGGCCAGTCCAGACCCTCAGAGATCGGGGCACCCTTTGCAAAGGACAGCTCGATCTTCAGACAACCATACAGCACCCCCCCTTCAACTCGCTCACAGAGGCATCCCCTCCAAATAAACTGACTGACACCCTGCGATGGGGTCACTGAAGCCAACCCCCTCAATCCCTCCCTTTCATGGCCATGCCCCTATTGTGGCCGACCCCATGCCATCCCAGCAGTAGCAGGGCACTATGATGCACCAATGGCCTCCAAGCCCCCCGACATGATCATCATGTTTGGCCTCTGTAGATGGAGACCAGCAGAGATTCTCACTGGCCTCACGCTACGCCAGCGGAGGCAGCAAATTTTAAATACTGTTTCATTAATTTACGGGATGTGGGCGTCGCTGGTTCGGCCAGTATTTATTGCCCATCCCTAGTTGCCCTTCAGAAGGTGGTGATGAGTTGCCTTCTTGAACTGCTGCAGTCCTTCATGGGTAGGTACATCCACTATGCTGTTAGGGAGGGAGTTCTATGATTTTGGTCCAGCGAGAATGAAGGAGCAGCGATATATTTCCAAGTCAGGGAGGTGAGTGACTTAGAGGAGAACCTCCAGTTACCTGCTGCTCTTGTCCTTCGAGATGGCAGTGGGTTTGGAAGGTGCTGTCTAAGGAACACTGATGAGTTACTGCAGTGCATCTTCGAACAAAAGGCATAAGTGGGGGATATGCCAGGCCATGAGATTGCAGATTGTGGTGGAATACAATTCTGCTGCTGCTGATGGCCCACAGCGCCTCATGGATGCCCAGTCTTGGGTTGGCAGGCCTCTTCCGAGTCTTTCCCATTTAGCACGGTGGAAGTGTCACACAACACGATGGAGGGTATCCTCAATGTGAAGATGGGACTTTGTCTCCACAAGGACTGTGAGGTGGTCACTTCTACCAATACTGTCATGCACAGATGCATCTGCAGCAAGCAAATTGGTGAGGATGAGGTCAAGTATGTTTTTCCCTCTTGTTGGTTCCTCACCACCTGCTACAGCCCTAGTCTAGTAGCTATGTCCTTTAGGACCCGGCCAGCTCGGTCTCTGATGGTAGTACCGACCTTACCCAGAGCAGATTCTGCGCCCTTAGCACGCTCAGTGCTTCCTCCAAGTGATGTTGAACAGGGAGGAGTACTGATTCATCAGCTGATGGTGGTGGTATGTGGTAATCAGCAGGAGGTCTCCTTTCCCATGTTTAACCTGAAGCCATGTGACTTCATGGGGTCCAGAGTTGATGCTGAGGACTCCCAGGGCAACTATCTCCTAACTATATACCACTGTGCCGCCACCTTTGCTGGGTCTGCCCTGCCGGTGGGACACCCATGGATGGTAATAGTTGTGTCTCGGGCATTATCTGTAAGGTATGATTCCGTGTGTATGACTATGTTAGGCTGTTGCTCAACTAGTCTGTGAGTTAGCTCTCCCAACTTCAGCATAAGCCCCCAGATGTTAGTAAGGAGGACTTTGCTGAGTCGGTAGGGTTGGGTTTGCCGTTGTCGTTTCTGATGCCTGGTTCAATGACGGGTGTTCCATTCCTTTTTTGTGTTTTCGTAGCAGTTGAATACAACGGAATGGCTTGCTAGGCCATTTCAGAGGGCCTTTAAGAGTCAACCACATTGCTAAGGGTCTGGAGTCACGAGTAGGCCAGACCAGGTAAGGATGACAGATTTCCTTCCCCAAAGGACATTAGTGAACCAGATGGGTTTTTACAACAATCGACAATGATTTCATGATCATCATTATAAGACTGAAAATTCCAGATATTTATTTGAGTTCAAATTCCATCACCTGCCGTGGTGGGATTCGAATTTGGGTCCCCAGATCATTATGCTGGGTCTCACGATTACTAGTCTAGCGACAACACCACTATGCCACCGAATCCCAGGAGCCAAGAGACTCTGGCCTGAACATATTTAAATACACATTCAAAAATGCTCATCCGGCTCATGTCCAGTGAGGGCATGAACCAGATTGCATCAGGTGCCGTGACTGGACTCCATTCAGTGCAAATCCTATGTTGGGGCTCTCTGAGAATAGGCAGATGTGTGCCGGATGCAACGTAGGCAGAGAATCTCCCCCATTTAATGTACTGTATTGAAAGATTACTGAGCTTAAATTATGAACACATAACTTATTGATAAAAATATCACTACAGAAAAATCAAGAGCCAGTAAAACTTTAGCAAGAAGGCTGTAGCTTCTGAAGGGAAGGGGAGTGGTGCAATTGGGCAAGGAAATGGGAAAAAACTTCTACTCCCTATCTGGAGCCTCAAGACTCAGCCGGTCTAAACGCAAAATTAATTTTCTGGAAACAATATAATCTTTTATCTTCCCTGCCTACAGGCATAAAATGTCTAGTACTCCTAAATGGTAAGAGTTGGTGATTTTATTCACACCAGGAAAAGGCTCGAGGAAAGGTTAACTCAAGACCAGCATTAAAATAGTGTACCAACTTAAGAAGCCTTCAAGTTCTTAGAAATACATTACTGCAATGATTTAATCAAGTAATTCATAACATAATCACGCTTAATTAAACCCACTTACTTGAGGTGCATTTGTTGCTACCAAGAATGCATTTGTGCGCCCAGGATGATCATAGTCGTGCATGGCAGCTGCAACATAAAGTGCCATTAATTCCAGAGCTGGGATGTTTGATGCAAGGCAGCTATAGCCATCATCCAAAATGGCACAACTTCTCGAAAACATATATGCAACCCGGCCTGGTGATATTCCACTGTCAGAATCTAAGAAATATTAATTTGTTAAAGATGTATTTTAATGATGTCATGTTAGTTTTTCAGCTTATGCAGCAATAAACTTACTGAAATGGTCATTGTATTTTTCTGCAGTCATTATAATGATTGAAATCCAGCACATTTGCTAAGTCCTGAAATATATTTTGATTGTCCTAATATCTAGCTGGTGATAAGATGAAACATGAAACAATCACAATGGGAGAAAAAGTGAAAATAATGCATTGTTGAATGGAGTCCTAGGTGCTGCTTGTTCCTAAATCTTTTGACACATATTTAGCTTCCTTTGAGTTTCAGAACATGGTTAATTTGTTCTTATAATTTATATTTGCAGATCATAATTATATCTTTTGCTTTTTAAAAACCTCAAAACAATATTCAAAAGAAAGCAACACAGCACACAATACAATGCAAAAAGCACCTCCTGCTGACTATTTTATCCCTAAAAAAAGACAGAATACAGACGATAGTCCATATTCTCTCAGGACACTATCTTACTACCTTCCTTTAAAATTTTCTGCATACAAAATGTTTTCTGAACAGTATTTATGATTTTGCAAAACATCAAACTGACAAGCTAATATGTAATTGAGGGAGAGATTGTTGTCATTACACTAACCCATTAGGTTCTCTGTCTCCCTCCTGTACTCTGACGCATCAACTTGCTGCTCAAAAATGAGCCAGCATTTATTGCCCGTCCCTAATTACCCTTGAACTGAGTGGTTTGTTAGGTCATTTCAGAGGGCATTTAAGAATCAACCACATTGCTGTGGGTCTGGAGTCACGTGTAGGCCAGACCACGCAAGGATGACAGACGTCCTTCTTTAAAGGACATTAGTGAACCAGATGGGGTTTTACAGCAAACGACATTAGTTTCATGGTCACCATTAGACTTTTAATTCCAGATTTTTGTTAAATTCAAATTTCACCGTCTGCCGCGGTGGGGTTCAGACCCAGGCCCCTCGGGCATTACCCTGGATCTCTAGTCCTCTCCCCTCTGAAGGGGTGCATTTTAAATCAGCCACAACTTTTATAAAATATTCAGAAAGGTTTATCTGATTTTCTCCACTACCCTAACTGCAAACTTAACAGCACTATGTTTTAAAGCTATCACATGCAATTTTCTTCAGTGTCAAGCAAACATTTTCTTACAACGTTGCTCCACAGGGATAGTGCACAGCTATGAACGATCAACATCAGTGCAGAGATATGACTCTACACATTTTAAACTTTGATAGTTTCACTTAAGTTAGGTACCTATGGATTTTCTTACATCATAAAATTCATAAAAAAGCACAATTTTATTAAGGAAATTAAAAATAAGGCAAATTAAATATGCTTTCACAAATAACTCAAGAATAAAGAAATGGTTCCAAGTTGAGGGTTATAAATGTCTGATCATGCCAAAAAAGAATATGGTCATCAGTCTCCAAATGACATTTTCTCTATCATAGTGTAAAAACGATAGTAATTCTGCTAAAATAGTGCAAAACATACCTGTGTCACTTCCCATTACATGATCACAGTTTATTTGCTGGAATCCTGGGATAGGCCGAGTTGTTAAGTACCAAACAGCATGAAGCACATCAGTGGCATGAACTCGGTTGTGATCTATTCAAAATAGTGGAACATGACAAGACAATAGGTAAAGTAAAGGCCATATTAATGATTTTCCTTTCTCTTTAAAAAAAGCATCAACATCTATAAAATGGTTGGGAAAATTATTTCTTTTGCAGATAAACTCAAAAAATCACCAGTTATTTCACATCAGGATATTTTATTTCAGCAGATACGATTCTACCCTGTGACCTCTCACTACCTCACAGCTTGTCCTGGCAATGGTAATCTCTGTTCTTCTGCTGATAGGCTTGCATCTTTGGTTTCAGAATTCCATCCAATATTGCCAAACAGCACCTTGTTTTCACTCTTCTTCAAAATCAAAAACAACCTACTCTCCTTTGTCGGGTTTCTGGTTGTCCAAATTAGAGAGGGCATTTCTGTCTCTCTCTCATGAAATTCAACCTGTCTTTTCTGATTGTCCAATAAATGTTTATCCAAAATTCGGGAATCCTCTGCAGCTAAACTACAAGCAGTATTGTCAAGGCGGAGGGAAATATTTGGTTCACCTTTAATCAATAAACACTTTTCAAACCCTCCAGATTTGCATTTTCTCATTTTTTTCACAAGGTTACTTGCAGCTGAAGTAAAGTAAAACTGAAGGTTCAATCTTTGTAGAGATGGTTGGCTTTACATGCATCACTCAGGGGAGGTGGTGGCATAGTGGTATTGTCGCTGGATTAGTAATCCAGAGACCCAGGATAAGGATCTGGGACCCAGGTTCGAATCCCACCATGGCAGATGATGGAATTTGAACTCAATAAAATACCTGGAATTAAAAACCGTGAAACCATTGTCGATTGTTGTAAAAACCCATCTGGTTTACTGATGTCGTTTAGGGAAGGAAATCTGAGGGCAGCATGGTGGCGCAGTGGTTAGGCCTGCTGCCTGCGGCGCTGAGTACCCAGGTTTGATCCCGGGTCACTGTTTATGTGGAGTTTGCACATTCTCCCTGTGTCTGCGTGGGTTTCATCCCCACAACCCAAAGATGTGCAGGTTAGGTGGATTGGCCATGCTAAATTGCCCCTTAATTGGAAAAAAAAAAATTGGGTACTCAATTTATTCAAAAAAAAGGAAATTTGCCATCCTTACCTGGTCTGGCCTACATGTGACTCCAAACCCACAGCAATGTGGTTGAATCTTAACTGCCCCGTCAAGGGCAATTAGGGATGGGCAATAAATGCTGGCACAGCCTGTGCAGACTACATCCCATGAGCGAATTTTTAAAAAAATTATTTGTTTGACAGCTTTTGGAGTCTTCGTAATCACAGCTTTTATCCCCATTTAGCAATAAGGAGTTATGCAATTTGTGCTTTCCAGATTTCAACTTTTCTTCTTTGCTTGCAGATATACCAGGTGAAACCTGTAGCTAGGATGTCCATGGTGGATGTTTTGAATTGAAGAGACATAAATGGTGGTGGCCTGCAACTACTTTTCAGGTAATTATCAGAATCAGAATCACATTGTTAGTTCCATAAACTTTGTTTTTTGTTAACAGGTATGGTTACAGAATCACTATGGTTCTTCGTCCACCTTCCTCTTCATTTTCAATGATTTCACCTCCTTTGCTATTTGCTTCCTTTACCTTGAAGAAGTTCTGAGGGCCTTTAAAAGGAGATGGATTAATCAGCCGTTTGCTTGGTGTCATTTCACTGTTCTCATCCTGAATAGCTGATGCCATGCTATCACGTATATCTTCCTTCAAGACAGGCATGCTCTGGGAAATATTTGTACTTAGGTGGGTTTACTGCAAGAGGCTTAACGTGCTCCTTTTAAGGAAGTATAATTCACAATATTCTTCTGATTTGCTGTCTTCTTCCTTAGCTTTGGAAGAATTACTTGCCAGCTGATCAAGATCAATTAGTGAAAGGTCTATTCAGTAGCAGTTGTTTAACATTTCTTCATATTCAGAATCCAAATTGGATTCAGAATTCTCGCCTGAACCTTCATCACTGTAATCACGATCAGATTTGGACTCCTCTTTCTTAGGATCACTTTCAGTCTTGGAGTTCCCAGAATCTAGTTTTCTACTATATTTCAACAAACTCAAGTGAGAAATCATTCGCAAACAGATAATTTCACCATGATCAGCAGAATCAGATTCACTACCATTGTCATTTGATGTGTGATCAATGTCTTTCAACATTTCTTTCTTGAGTCATTTAATGCCCAATGGGTTTTCTTAATTCCCACATGTCCTGCCATTGGTATCTCATGTGCTTTTCGC
The DNA here is from genome assembly GCF_047496885.1 of Scyliorhinus torazame. Lineage (NCBI taxonomy): Eukaryota > Metazoa > Chordata > Chondrichthyes > Carcharhiniformes > Scyliorhinidae > Scyliorhinus > Scyliorhinus torazame. The sequence goes on from NC_092716.1 coordinate 221,015,923, forward strand.
AGACTTCCCTCAGACTCTTCTGTAATCATGGGTGAAGCTACAACTTTCACTCCTGCCAAATCATTCCACCCGCTGGTAACTCCTTAACCATTCCGACCGCCACTAGACCTGACACAATCACACTCCAATTGTACTTTATATAATGGAACCGGGATGTAACCCCACCTATCCCCTTTACTAATACCTTAACTTTCTTTGAACTCTGGAGGGAAAACCAAATCCTTCTCCAAGTTTGCATAGCACCTGTGTCCCTTAAAATAGTTATGGGTTTGGCTACATCAGTTGAGTAAAATGGGGTAATCTTCCCCTGAAGACAAAAACCCTGCTATCTCTCATCTACCTCATTCATCACACCTGCTCCATGGTAGTGTTTACCTCAGGTCTTCAAAGTCCAGTTAGAACTACAGTCTGCCCTGTAGTATCCCCCACTTTGGTTCCCTTTTTAGAAACCACCTTATGACCCCCAACAAGCCCCATGGGCTTTCCTGGCAACTTCTAACATGCTGAATGAACGGGTTCCTTCTTATTAAGGCCTTTTACACATATGTGAGAAATATGAGAATGACTAGAGCGAGGGTAGGTCCGATCAAGGACACTAGCGGGAGATTTGTGTATTGAGTCTGAAGAGATAGGAGAGGTCTTGAACGAGTAAGATGCAGAGCTGGGCTGAGAAGTCGCAGGTGGTGTTTAACCCTGAAAAGTGTGAGGTTGTCCATTTTGGAAGGACAAATATGAATGTGGAATACAGGGTTAACGGTAGGGTTCTTGGCAATGTGGAGGAGCAGAGAGATCTTGGGGTCTATGTTCATACATCTTTGAAAGTTGCCACTCAAGTGGATAGAGCTGTGAAGAAGGCCTATGGTGTGCTCGCGTTCATTAGCAGAGGGATTGAATTTAAGAGCCGTGAGGTGATGATGCAGCTGTACAAAACCTTGGTACGGCCACATTTGGAGTACTGTGTGCAGTTCTGGTTGCCTCATTTTAGGAAGAATGTGGAAGCTTTGGAAAAGCTGCAAAGGAGATTTACCAGGACGTTGCCTGGAATGGAGAGTAGGTCTTACGAGGAAAGGTTGAGGGGGCTAGGCCTTTTCTCATTAGAATGGAGAAGGATGAGGGGCGACTTGATAGAGGTTTAGAAGATGATCAGGGGAATAGATAGAGTAGACAGTCAGGGACTTTTTCCCCGGGTGGAACAAACCATTACAAGGGGACATGAATTTAAGGTGAATGGTGGAAGATATAGGGGGGATGTCAGAGGTAGGTTCTTTACCCAGAGAGTAGTGGGGGCATGGAATGCACTGCCTGTGGAAGTAGTTGAGTCGGAAACATTAGGGACCTTCAAGCGGCTATTGGATAGGTACATGGATTACAGTAGAATGATGGGGTGTGGATTAATTTGTTCTTAATCTAGGACAAAGGTTCGGCACAACATTGTGGGCCGACGAGCCTGTTCTGTGCTGTATTTTTCTATGTTCTATGTATTACAATGGTAACATCTAGGGCTTTCGAGGCTCACCTTCACCCTCATTATCTTCCTTCCACGCCTGAGGAAAATATCTCGGAGCATTCCCAACTATCCATTCCTTAACTTGGCCATCTGCCTTCCTTTCACTCTCCCACTTCCTATCCTTTTCAAAATGAGGACGGTGATGGAACAAAAGTTTAAATTTATGCATCAGCTCATAATCGTCAGCCATATTGCTGCTTGTCTAGCGGTTTTCACCTTTTTGTCTTCAACCTGGGTTCTTATCACAGAAGGCAAGGAATTCTTTAATTCTTCCAAGAGAATGACTTCTCTCAGCCTCAGTTAGTTTCATCTCCCAATGCATCTACTGGTATCCATCTACTAAAATTGTTCTGCTTAACTCTTTCAAATTTGGCATACATCTGTCCTGGCTGTCTCCTTAAATTCCAAAATCTTTGCCTATATGCCTCAGGAACCAATTCATATGCACTCAGAATAGCCTTTTTCACCTCAACATAATTTTTAGACACCCCCTCTGACAGGAAGTATAAACCTCCTGTGCCCCCTCCATCGATTTACTTTGTATGGGCAGTGTCCAATTTTCTTTTGGCCACTCCATTTGGGTAATTGTTTTCTCAAATGTCCCCATTGTTTTCTCAAATGTCCCCCCACCGCCCCCCCCCCCCAAACAAAAGAAAGGTTTCTACTTGCTTCTCTTCAAATTTTGGGATAGCCTGTATAAATTAAAACATATCACCACTGATTTCTGTTCTCGGGTTTAGCTCCTGGCAGCTCCCTTTTTCATTTCCAGTGCCTTAATCTGGAACTTGCCCTCTAATGCTATTTCCTCCCGCTCTAATTCCAACCTCCTCATTTCATTTTCCATTTGAAAAACTCAATCTTTTTCTTTTTGCAGCATTTCCATTTCTTTCTCCATTCTTTTTAATTCCCTCTCATGCTTGAACTGCAACCGAATTCTCTACAGCTCAATTTCCTGACCAGAAAATGTATCTGATGCTATACTACTTTGTGGTCTCTCCTGTGTTTCTAACAGGCCGAAGTATTCAACCAATATATCATATATCACTGCCTTCCTAGTTTAGCTGGCACCTCTATTTTCAATTCACCTGTCAATTCAATTAGCTTGTCTATTTGAAGCCCTTTTTACATAAACCAAAAACAAGTCATCCACCTGAAGAAAAGACTTAGCAGCTTCCAGAGCCATCCTGTTATATTGCTACAAACCTGGGGTTTCTTTTTCATTTATACTGTAACCCAAATGGCGCCGTTTACCATTTGGATCATGGATACGAGCCCCCAAATTATGTCCTGGGCTAGATCGCAATCAATTCCAGCCCTACTTGACCCCCCACAAAATCGAAATTAATGAATATTTCTTTAAAAAAATCACCCAAAGACTTTGGCCCTTAGCTGCCCACAGTCACCAGGTTTGTAAATTTAAATGATCAATGTTATTAATAGCAATAACAATTAAATATGCAGCAATTACAACAGGTTAACTAATTCCTACCCCCCCCCCCCCCAACTTAAACTCATCCCTCTATATACACACACACACAAAACAGATAAACACAGAGGGGTAAAATACTGTGAGCAATTTTGGGCCCCACACCTCAGGAAGGACATACTGGCACTGGAGCGGGTCCAGCGGAGATTCACACGGATGATCCCAGGAATGGTAGGCCTAACATACGATGAATGTCTGAGGATCCTGGGATTATATTCATTGGAGTTTAGGAGGTTGAGGGGAGATCTAATAGAAACTTACAAGATAATGACTGGCTTAGATAGGGTGGATGTAGGGAAGTTGTTTCCATTAACAGGGGAGACTAGGACCCGGGGGCACAGCCTTAGAATAAAAGGGAGTCACTTTAGAACAGAGATGAGGAGAAATTTCTTTAGCCAGAGAGTGGTGGGTCTGTGGAATTCATTGCCACGGAGGGCGGTGGAGGCCGGGACGTTGAGTGTCTTTAAGACAGAAGTTGATAAATTCTTGATTTCTCGAGGAATTAAGGGCTATGGAGAGAGAGCGGGTAAATGGAGTTGAAATCAGCCATGATTGAATGGTGGAGTGGACACGATGGGCCGAATGGCCTTACTTCCACTCCTATGTCTTATGGTCTTATGGTGGTAAAATAATAAGTAAAAGGGCTAAAAGTCTTTGTTTCAGGTGGTTGTCTTATAGCCCCTTCCTTCACTTTAGGTTTTCAGTTCGAGGTTTTCACTGTAGATTCATTCAGGTCTCTTTTTTTTTTAAATAAACAATTTTAATGAGGTATTTTTGGCATTACAAAAAAACAGTATAAAAACAATGTAAAAAGAACAAGAAACATAGTGCAATCACCAACTCCCATCCCACCAAGACCCGTCTAATTGACCCCCTATTCGATGAATGGTTGCCACCTCCGGGCGAACCCTAACAATGACTCTCTCAAGGCGCATTTAATCTTCTCTAGGCCGAGAAAGCTTGCCATGTCAGTTAGCGAGGTCCCCGACCTCGGGGGCTTTGAGTCCTTCCAAGCTATACAGTATCCGTCTCCGGGCTACCAGGGAAGTAAAGGCCAGAACATCTGCCTCTTTCTCCTCCTGGATTCCCGGGTCTACCGACACCACAAAAATCGCCACCTCTGGATTAATTGCCACCCTTGTTTTCAAAACTCTGGACATGATGTCTGCAAACCCCTGCCAATATCCCCCAAGTTTTGGACACGCCCAGAACATGTGAACATGGTTCGCTGGTCCTCCCGCACATTTTACACACCTGTCCTCCACCCCAAAAAATCTATTCATCCGGGCCACTGTCATGTCACGGGAATGGCAGAGTTGCTGTTATGAACGCCCCCAGACTGGTGCTCCTACATGAAGCTGCCTCCGTCCGCTCCTAAACCGACCCCTCCCCCACTACCCACTTCCTTATCATGGCTATGTGAGCCGCCCAGTAATAATTACTGAAATTTGGTACGGCAAGACCCCCCTCCCCCCGATTCCGCTCGAGCATCACCTTCTTCACTTGCAGGGACTTCCCTGCCCACACAAAGCCCAGGATGATTTTGTTAACCCTCTTAAAAAAGGACCGCGGGACGAAAATTGGGAGACACAGAAATACGAATAAAAATCTCGGTAGGACCGTCATTTTGACCGTCTGCACTCCCACCAACGACAGCGGGAGAGCATCCCTTCTCCGAAACTCGCCCTCCATCTGTTCAGCCAACCGGGACAAGTTCAACTTGTGTAACCGGCCCCAGTCGCGTGCCACTTGTATCCCTAAGTACCTGAAACTGTCCCCTATCAGCCTAAACGGCAGCTCCCTCAGCCGATCCTGCTGACCCCTCTCCTGGACTTCAAACATTTCACTCTTTGTCATATTCAGTTTATACCCCGAAAACCGGCCAAATTCCCCCCAAATCGGCATATATTTCACCCATCCCTGCCCCTGGATCTGATAAGTATAAGAGCAGGTCGTCCGCGTACAACGAGACCCTATGTTCCAACGAGACTCTATAGCTAGCGCAAACAGCAGTAGGGAGAGGGGGCACCCTTGTCTTGTCCTCCGGTACAGTCTAAAATAGTCCGAGGTCATCCTATTTGTCCTTACACTAGCCTCCGGGTGTTGGTACAACAGCCTGACCCAATCGATAAAGCCTCTACCGAACCCAAATCGGCCCAGCACCTCCCATAGATAGTCCCACTCCACCCGGTCGAACGCCTTTTCCGCATCCATTGCCACAACTACCTCAACCTCCCTACTCTCCGGGGGCATCATAATCACATTGAACAGCCTTCTTATATTGGCCACCAACTGCCTGCCCTTGACAAACCCGGTTTGATCCTCCATAATCACATCCGGCACACAGTCTTCAATCCTGGAGGCCAAACTTTTGGCCAGCAACTTGGCGTCCCCATTAAGCAGTGAAATCGGCCTATATGACCCGCATAGCTCCGGGTTCTTGTCCCACTGCAATATCAACAAAATAGTGGTCGGTGACTTCGTTGGGGGCAGCACCCCGCCATCCCTTGCCTCATTGAAAACATTGACCAGCAACGGCCCTAAAATCCCTGAGAACTTCTTATTGAATTCCACTGGGTACCCGTCCAGCCCTGGGGCTTTACCCAACTGCATTGCCTTCAAGCCCTCAACTATTTCATCGGCCCTGATCGGGGCCCCCAGCCCATATACCAGCTCCCTATCCACCCTTGGGAAGGTCAGCCCGTCCAAAAAGCGTTTCATCCCCTCAGGCCCTGTGGGGGGTTCCGAAGAATAGAGCCTACTGTAAAAGTCCCTGAACGCCCTGTTTAGCCCTGTCGAGTTCCATACCAAATTCCCATCCTCATCAACCACCCTCTCTATTTCCCTGGCTGACTCCCTCTTCCTAAGCTGCTGTGCCAGCATTCTGCTGGTCTTCTCCCCATGTTTGTAAAAAGCACCCCTCGCCTTCCTAAGCTGCTCCACTGCCTTACCTGTGGACAGCACCCCGAACTCCGCCTGCAGCCTCCGACATTCCCTTAAGAGCTCTACCCCAGGGGTCACCGCATACCTTCTGTCTATCTGTAAACTCTCCTTAACCAGTCGGTCTGTTTCTGCCCTATCCGTCCTGTCCCTATACACCCGGATCAAAATCAGCTCCCCTCTCACCACTGCCTTCAGCGCCTCCCAGACCACCGCTGCTGAGGCTTCCCCCGTGTCATTAACCTGCAGGTAATTCTGCATACACTGCCTCAGCCTCTCGCACACCGCCTCGTCCGTCAACAGGCCTACGTCCAACCTCCATTGCGGGCGCCGGAAGCTCTCCTCACTGACCTGCAGTTCCACCCAGTGTGGGGCATGATCCAAAATAGTGATGGCCGAGCACCCAGAGTCCACCACCCCCGCCAGTAAATCCCTGCTCAAAATGAAAGAGTCAATCCGGAATAAACCTTGTGAACATGTGAATAAAAAGAAAACTCCTTCCCCATGGGCTGCCTTGGGAAACCTCCATGGGTCGACCCCCCCCCCATCTGTTCCATGAACCCTATCAGTTCCTTTGCCATTGTTGGCACCCTCCCCATTTTCGAACATGACCGGTCCAGGCCAGGGTCGATGACTGTATTAAAATCCCTCCCAGAACCAACTTGTACGAGTCCAGGTCTGGTATCTTCCCCAGCACCCTCTTTATAAATTCCACATCGTCCATGTTTGGCGCGTACACGTTACCCAAGACTTCCTCCCCTCCAGCTTACCGCTAACCATGACATAACGAGACTGTCCGAGACTATACTGTCCACCAGGGACAGGAATGGTTGTTGCAGGTGCCGGGGTTTAGATATTTCAGTAAGCTTCAGGAAGGTGGTAAAAGAGGGGGAGGGGTGGCATTGTTAGTCAAGGACAATATTGCGGTGGCAGAAAGGACGTTTGATGAGGACTCGTCTACTGAGGTAGTATGGGCTGAGGTTAGAAACAGGAAAGGAGGTCACCCTGTTAGGGGTTTTCTATAGGCCTCCAAAAAGTTCCAGAGATGTAGAGGAAAGGATTGCAAAGATGATTCTGGATAGGAGCGAAAGTAACAGGGTAGTTGTTATGGGGGACTTTAACTTTCCAAATATTGACTGGAAACGCTAGTACTTTGGATGGGTCTGTTTTTGTCCAATGTGTGCAGGAGGGTTTCCTGACACAGTATGTAGATAGGCCAACGAGAGGCGAGGCCATATTGGATTTGGTACTGGGTAATGAACCAGGACAGGTGTTAGATTTGGAGGTAGGTGAGCACTTTGGTGATAGTGACCACAATTCGATTACGTTTACTTTAGTGATGGAATGGGATAGGTATATACCGCAGGGCAGGAGTTATATCTGGGGGAAAGGCAATTATGATGCAATGAGGCAAGACTTAGGATGCATCGGATGGAGAGGAAAACTGCAGGGGATAGGCACAATGGGAATGTGGAGCTTGTTCAAGGAACAGCTACTGCGTGTCCTTGATAAGTATGTACCTGTCAGGCAGGGAGGAAGTGGTCGAGCGAGGGAACCATGGTTTACTGAAGCAGTTGAAACACTTGTCTAGAGGAAGAAGGAGGCTTATGTAAAGATGAGACGTGAAGGTTCAGTTAGGGCGCTCGAGAGTTACAAGTTAGCTAGGAAGAACCTAAAGAGAGAGCTAATAAGAGCCAGGAGGGGACATGAGAAGTCTTTGGCAGGTAGGATCAAGGATAACAGTAAAAATTTCTATAGATATGTCAAGAATAAAAGAATGACTAGGGTAAGAGTAGGGCCCGTCAAGGACAGTAGTGGGAAATTGTGCGTGGAGTCCGAGGAGATAGGAGTGATGCTAAATGTATATTTTTCGTCAGTATTCACACAGGAAAAAGACAATGTTGTCAAGGAGAATACTGAGATACAGGCTACTAGACTAGAAGGGCTTGAGGTTCATAAGGAGGAGCTGTTAGCAATTCTGGAAAGTCTGGAAAGTGTGAAAATAGGTATGTCCCCTGGGCCGGATGGGATTTATCCTAGGATTCTCTGGGAAGCTAGGGAGGAGATTGCTGAGCCTTTGGCTTTGATCATTAAGTCATCTTTGTCTACCGGAATAGTGCCAGAAGACTGGAGGAGAGCAAATGTTGTCCCCTTGTTCAAGAAGGGGAGGAGAGACAACCCCGGTAACTATAGACCAGTGAGCCTTACTTCTGTTGTGGGCAAAGTCTTGGAAAGGTTTATAAGAGATAGGATGTACAATCATCTGGAAAGGAATAATTTGATTAGAGATAGTCAACACGGTTTTGTGAAGGGTAGGTCGTGCCTCACAAACCTTATTGAGTTCTTTGAGAAGGTGACCAAGCAGGTGGATGAAGGTAAAGCAGTTGTGGTGTATATGGATTTCAGTAAAGTGTTTGATAAGGTTCCCCATGGTAGGCTATTGCAGAAAATACAGAGGCATGGGTTTCAAGGTGATTTAGCAGTTTGGATCAGAAATTGGCTAGGTGGAAGAAGACAAAGGGTGGTGGTTGATGGGAAATGTTCAGACTGGAGTCCAGTTACTAGTGGTGTACCACAAGGATCTGTTTTGGGGCCACTGCTGTTTTCAATTTTATAAATGACCTGGGGGAGGGCATAGAAGGATGGGTGAGTAAATTTGCAGATGACACTAAAGTCGGTGGAGTTGTGGACAGTGCGGAAGGATGTTACAAGTTACAGAGGGACATAGATAAGATGCAGGGCTGGGCTGAGAGGTGGCAAATGGAGGTTAATGCAGAAAAGTGTGAGGTGATTAATTTTGGAAGGAATAACAGGAAGACAGAGTACTGGGCTAATGGTAAGATTCTTGGTAGTGTGGATGAGCAGAGAGATCTCGGTGTCCATGTGCATAGATCCCTGAAAGTTGCCACCCAGGTTGAGAGGGTTGTTAAGAAGGCGTACGGTGTGTTAGCTTTTATTGGTAGAGGGATTGAGTTTCGGAGCCATGAGGTCATATTGCAGCGATACAAAACTGGTGTGACCGCATTTGGAGTAATGCGTGCAATTCTGGTCACCGCATTATAGGAAGGATGTGGAAGCATTGGAACCGGTGCAGAGGAGATTTACCAGAATGTTGCCTGGTATGGAAGGAAGATCTTATGAGGGAAGGCTGAGGGACTGTGTGTTGGGTGGGGTTACTGGGTTATGGGGATAGGGTGGAGGTGTTGACCTTGGGTAGGGTGCTCTTTCCAAGAGCCGGTGCAGACTCGATGGGCCGAATGGCCTCCTTCTGCACTGTAAATTCTATGATAATCTATGATAATTCTATGACTTGAGGCTGTTTTCGTAAGAGAGAAGGTGGTTAAGAGGTGACTTGAGGCATACAAGATGATCAGAGGATTAGATAGGGTGGACAATGAGAGCTTTCTTCCTCGGATGGTGATGTCTAGCACGAGGGGACATAGCTTTAAATTGAGGGGTGATAGATATAGGACAGATGTCAGAGGTATGTTCTTTACTCAGAGAGTAGTAAGTGCGTGGAATGCCCTGCCTGCAACAGTAGTGGACTCGCCAACACTAAGGGCATTCAAATGGTCATTGGATAGACATATGGACGATAAGGGAATCGTGTAGATGGGCTTTAGAGTGGTTTCACAGGTCATAGACATAGAAGATATGGTGCAGAAGGAGGCCATTCAGCCCATCGAGTCTGCACCGGCCGGCGCAACAACGAAGGCCGAAGAGCCTGTACTGCGCTATAATGTTCTATGAAATTGCACCCGCTTGTTGATCAAAATCGCCACCCCTCTAGTCTTGGTGTCCAGCCCTGAATGAAAGACCTGACTGACCCAACCCTTCCTTAGCCTGACTTGATCCGCCACTTTCAGGTGTGTCTCCTGTAACATTACCACGTCCGCCTTCAGAGCTATCAGATGCGCGAACACACGTGCCCTCTTAACCGGCCCATTCAACCCTCTGACATTCCAGGTGATCAGCCCAGTTGAGGGGCACCGTGCCCACCCCATCAGCCATCCCCTTTCCTGGGCCCGGCTCCAGCCCATGCGCTGCGCCTCCATCGACCTGCCTCCTGGCAGCCCCCACCCTCGACCTCCTCTCGGTGCCGAAACCGAAGTCCCTCCCTCGTCAGCAGAGTAACTCCCCCCGCCCCCCCCCCCCCCTCGCCCCTCGCAACACCACTTTGTAAACTAACCCCTGCCATATATTAATCATATGCACACCCCCCACTGTGCTTCTGTAGACGAGCTCACCCAGCCAGCCTGGTGGCCCTCACCTCCGGCGCCAAGAAGTCTCCCATCTATTGTTCCCCCACTCCCCTCCCCCCCGCCCATCGAAACCACTTCCCTCATCAAGCCGACCCCAAACAATCGCCCAATTACCATAAGAGACAACCCAAAACGAAAAACCCACAAAGAACCACCCGAATAGTGCAAATCAAAGTAATAAAAAGTTAAAAGCCCCACCGGCCTCCCCCACCAAAACACTGAAAACCCACAGAAACCAAATAACTTTTACTTCCCCCACCTTCAACCAAACTCCAATGCAGAAGAGAAACGACAATCAAAACATATAAACATCACTCAAAAAGTTACAACTTAAAACAAAAAGTTCTCAGTTCAGCACCAGCCCTTTCTTCTTGGCAAAGTCCATCGCGTCTTCAGGCGACTCAAAATAATGGTGCTGGTCCTCGTGCGTAACCCAAAGACGCGCCGGGTATAGCAGCCCAAATTTCACCTTCTTCTTGAACAGGATTGCCTTAACTTGATTGAAGCCTGCCCTCCTTCTGGCCACCTCCACGCTCAGATCCTGATAAACACGCAAAATGCTATTGTCCCATTTGCAGCTCCGCATACGCTGGGCCCACTGGCGAACACATTCCTTGCCAAAAACCTGTGGAACCGGACCACCATCGCCCTTGGGGGTCCCCCGGCTGCGGCTTCCTCGCCATCGCTCTGTACGCCCTGTCTACCTCCAACAGTCGGGGAAAAGCCCCCTCTTCCAGAAGCTTCTGAAACATACTCGCCTCAAACGCGCCAGCATCCGCCCCCTCAGGGAGACTGACAGTTCTTAAGTTCTGCTGGCGAGCTCTATTCTCCAGGTCTTCTACCTTCTCCAGCAGCCTTCTTTGCTGATCCTTCAGCATCCCCACCTCCAGTTCAACCACCGTTTGGTGCTTCTCCTGGCGCTTGCTCCCGCTTCTCAATCATCTGATCATGGGCATCCAGCCTGCGCTCCAGCTGATCGATCAATTCCTTTATCGGGTCAAGACAGTCCCGTTACTGCCTTGCAAAGCCCTCTTGGATGACCTGCATCAGCTCCTCCGTTGATGGCTGAGCCGTTGCAGCAGGGGTCCGAACATCAGCCATATGGTCTTCAGCCGCAACGTCCACCCAGCCCTTGCTTATCTTCTTATTTCTTCCTTTGCGATCCCTTGGGGTTCTTTGTTCCATACACCAATGTGTGGATCCAGTACCAAATTGTCTGCGCCTTCAAAGTCAGCGCTCAAAACCGCAAAAAGGTCGGGGGGAAAAGGTCCAAAGGTCCTCATAGCCGCCACCGGAAGTCTGATTCTTTCAGGTCTCTGTGCAGCGATGCAACCTTTATGGAGAAAACACGAGGGGGAGAGAGAGAGCAGCTTCCTTACTTTGAGCGTCCAACAGCTTCTCCTTGCTCTCAGAAAATCATCTCACCCACGCAGGGCCCAATCACCACCTATTACCAGGTAGAATACAATATTTTGGCCAATCATTGGCCACCAGCCAACCAATCGAACAGAGTCCCACCCATCGCTTGGGTGCCGTAAAGTCTGTTCTGCTGTTCAAACGTTAGCAGAGTGTTCTCTTTTGTAACTTCTGAATCCCTTTCTTTCTCTGCTCGACTTAAAGGTACATGTCCATTAAGCACCCATGGATCAAAATGAAAGCAGCAAATATAAAGAAATAGGAAAAAAGGAAATCAACAGGAAGTGCCCTTATACTCCCCTGATGTATTTTGCCATGTATCTAAAATCCGCAGAGTAATTGTGTAAAATGTAAAAAGGAACATAGGGGGAAAGGATGAGCTAGTGCAGCCCCGTTAAGGCGTGGGCCATGTGATCGGATTGGGGCCAATCGCACAAGAGCATGCAAACCCAGGCCAATAGAGAGTTAGCACGGGGCCCTGGTAGTGTTGAAGCTGAAGGTGAAGAGATCAGACCCATCTTGTGTTGTGCTTGTATATATATATATATATATATATATACACATATGCTTTGCCTTTTGTTAATAAACCCCTTTGTTCCTATTGGAAGCCTCCAGAGTGTTGACTCGAGCCACCACACAACTCCTGTCCATAATAAGGTTCTAATTATCAAAAGTTATTATTTTCACAATTGTACAATTACATTTACCCAATGAATTGTCTGTCATGTCTTTGAATTCCTTAATTAATATTCTTGCATGAAGACCTCAGCCACTCCAAAATCCATGGCTTTTTTTGCCCAAAGGCCTGTTTCTGTTAGCAGAATGAAAATTCGAATTTGAAAATATACTTTGTACCCAACATTTCAGGATACATCGGTATCAAGTCAGTTGTACCGTTCGAACAGATTCCCCAAGGTTTGAATTTTTCAAGTTGAGTTGTTTTCCAGATTTCCATAAGATGTAGGAGCTGTCTGCTCCACCACTTAATGAGATCATGGCTGATCTGATATAATCCTCAACTCCACTTTCCCGCTGTATCCCCATGATCCTTGATTCGCTTACTGATAAAAAATCTGTCCATCTCAGACTTGAACATAGTTCACAACCCAGCCTCTTCAGCCCGCTGCAGTAAAGAATTCCACTGTCATCGGCGAGAAGAAACTGCTCCTCACCTCGGTTTTAAATGGACAACCCCCGACTCTTTGTTTATACCCTCTGGCCCCACATTCTCCCACAAGGGAAAACATCCACTCAGCATCTACCCTATCAAACACCTGAGAATCCTACATGTCTCAATAAGTTCACTTCTCATTCTTCTCAACTCTAATGTGTGGAACGGCACAGTAGCACAGTGGTTAACACTGTTTCTTCACGGTGCCAGGGACCTGGGTTCGCTTCCCAGTTTGGGTCACTGTCTGTGCGGAGTCTGCATGCTGTCCCAGTGTCTGTGTGGGTTTCCTCCAGGTGTTCCGGTTTCCTCTTACAAGTCCCGAAAGACGTGCTTGTTCGGTGAATTGGACATTCTGAATACTCCCTCAGTGTACCCGAACAGGTGCCGGAGTATGGTGACGACGGGATTTTCACAGTAAATTCATTGCAGTGTTAATGTAAGCCTACTTGTGACATTAATAAAGATTATTATTATTACAGGCCCAACCAGCTCGACCTCTCCTCATACGAAAATACCTCCAAACCCGGGATCAACCTAGTGAACCTTCTCTGGATGCCTCCAATGACAGTTTTTCTTTCCTTTGATAAGGGGACCAAACTGTCAAACTCTTCACAGTATTCCAGGTGTGGTCTAACTAGTGCCTTGTATAGTTTTAGCAGGACTTGCCTATTTTTATGTTCCATTCCCTTCAAAATAAAGGCCAACATTCCATTTCCCTTCCCAATTAAAACAACTGAACTTTCATCTAGTTTTTTGTGATTTATGAATGAGGACCCCCAAATCCCTCTATGCAGCAGTTTTCTGCAGTCTTTCTCCATTTAACTAATATTCAACTCCTTTACTCTTTCTACCAAAGTCCATAACTTCACATTTTCCTACATTATATGCCCAGGTGACATCTGGGCAACAGTAAGGGATGACATCGGTGCTATGGAGGATAAGGTTGAATCCATTTGGGTGGAAATCAGGAATAGTAAGGCGAAAAAGTCACTGATAGGAGTAGTCTATAGGCCACCAAATAGTAACATTATGGTGGGGCACGCAATAAACGAAGAAATAACTGATGCATGTAGAAATGGTACAGCAGTAATCATGGGGGATTTTAATCTACATGTCGATTGGTTTAACCAGGTCGGTCAAGGCAGCCTTGAGGAGGAGTTTATAGAATGTATCCGCGATAGTTTCCTAGAACAGTATGTAATGGAACCTACGAGGGAACAAGCGGTCCTAGATCTGGTCCTGTAATGAGACAGGATTGATTCAGGATCTCACAGTTAGGGATCCTCTCGGAAGGAGCGATCACAATATGGTGGAATTTAAAATACAGATGGAGGGTGAGAAGGTAAAATCAAACAATAGTGTTTTGTGCTTAAACAAAGGAGATTACAATGGGGTGAGAGAAGGAGTAGCAAAGATAGACTGGGAGCAAAGACTTTATGGTGAAACAGTTGAGGAACAGTGGAGAACCTTCCAAGTGATTTTTCACAGTGCTCAGCAAAGGTTTATACCAACAAAAAGGAAGGACGGTAGAAAGAGGGAAAATCGACCGTGGATATCTAAGGAAAAAAGGGAGAGTATCAAATTGAAGGAAAAAGCATACAAAGTAGCAAAGATTAGTGGGAGACTAGAGGACTGGGAAATCTTTAGGGGGCAACAGAAAAAAGCTATAGAGAGTAAGATAGATTATGAGAGTAAACTTGCTCAGAATATAAAAACAGATAGTAAATTTATATACAAATCTATAAAACAAATAAGAGTGGCTAAGGTAAATATTGGTCCTTTAGAGGATGAGAAGGGAGATTTAATAATGGGAGGAGAAGAAATGGCTGAGGAACTGAACAGGTTTTTTGGGTCGGTCTTCACAGTGGAAGACACAAATAACATGCCAGTGACTGATGGAAATGAGGCTATGACAGGTGAGGACCTTGAGAGGATTGTTATCACTAAGGAGGTAGTGATGGGCAAGCTAATGGGGCTAAAGGTAGACAAATCTCCTGGCCCTGATGGAATGCATCCCAGAGTGCTAAAAGAGATAGCTAGGGAAATTGCAAATGCACTGGTGATAATTTACCAAAATTCACTAGACTCTGGGGTGGTCCCGGTGGATTGGAAATTAGCAAACGTGACACCACTGTTTAAAAAAGGAGGTAGGCAGAAAGCGGGTAATTATAGGCCAGTGAGCTTAACTTCGGTAGTAGGGAAGATGCTGGAATCTATCACCAAGGAAGAAATAGCGAGGCATCTGGATGGAAATTGTCCCATTGGGCAGACGCAGCATGGGTTCATAAAGGGCAGGTTGTGCCTAACTAATTTAGTGGAATTCTTTGAGGACATTAACAGTGCGGTAGATAACGGGGAGCCAATGGATGTGCTATATCTGGATTTCCAGAAAGCCTTTGACAAGGTGTCACACAAAAGGTAGCTGCATAAGATAAAGATGCATGTGGCATTAAGGGTAAAGTAGTAGCATGGATAGAGGATTGGTTAATTAATAGAAAACAAAGAGTGGGGATTAATGGGTGTTTCTCTGGTTGGCAATCAGTAGCTAGTGGTGTCCCTCAGGGATCAGTGTTGGGCCCACAACTGTTCACAATTTACATAGATGATTTGGAGTTGGGGACCAAGGGCAATGTGTCCAGGTTTGCAGACGACACTAAGATGAGTGGTAAAACAAAAAGTGCAGAGGATACTGGAAGTCTGCAGAGGGATTTGGATAGGCTAAGTGAATGGGCTAGGGTCTGGCAGATGGAATACAATGTTGACAAATGTGAGGTTATCCATTTTGGTAGGAATAACAGCAAAAGGGATTATTATTTAAATGATAAAATATTAAAACATGCTGCTGTGCAGAGAGACCTGGGTGTGGTAGTGCATGAGTCGCAAAAAGTTGGTTTACAGGTGCAACAGGTGATTAAGAAGGCAAATGGAATGTTGTCCTTCATTGCTAGAGGGATGGAGTTCAAGACTAGGGAGGTTTTACAGCAATTGTATAAGGTGTTAGTGAGGCCACACCTGGAGTAGTGTGTTCAGTTTTGGTCTCCTTACTTGAGAAAGGACGTGGAGGGTGTGCAGAGGAGATTCACTAGGTTAATCCCAGAGCTGAAGGGGTTGGATTACGTGGAGAGGTTGAGTAGACTGGGACTGTACTCATTGGAATTTAGAAGGATGAGGGGGGATCTTATAGAAACATATAACATTATGAAGGGAATAGATAGGATAGATGCGGGCAGGTTGTTTCCACTGGCGGGTGAAAGCAGAACTAGGGGGCATAGCCTCAAAATAAGGGAAAGTAGATTTAGGACTGAGTTTAGAGGAACTTCTTCACCCAAAGGGTTGTGAATCTATGGAATTCCTTGCCCAGTGCAGCAGTAGAGGCTCCTTCATTAAATGTTTTTAAGCTAAAGATAGATAGTTTTTTGATGAATAAAGGGATCAAGGGTTATGGTGGTCGGGCCGGAAAGTGGAGCTGAGTCCACAAAAGATCGGCCATGATTTCATTGAATGGTGGAGCAGGCTTGAGGGGCCAGATGGCCTACTCCTGCTCCTAGTTCTCTATTCTTATATTTCATCTGCCAACTTTTTTGCCCACTCACCTAACCTGTCTATATCCCTCTGTAGACTCTCTGTCATCCTCACTACTTGTCTTGCCATATATTTTTGTGTCATCCGCAAACTTGGCAATAGTGCATTCAGTTTCCCGGTTCAAGTCATTAATATATATTGTGAACAATTGTGGCCCCAGCACAAATCCCTCCAGCACTCCACTAATATAGGCTGCCATCCTGAAAATTCTCCTCTTAAACCAACTCGTTGTCATCCATCAGTTAGCCAATCCTCTTGTCATGCTAATATACTACCCCCAACACCATAGGCTCTTATCTTATTAAGTAGCCTTTTGTCTGGTACAATCCAACAATTTTGGAAATCCAAGTATAGTACATCAACTGGTTCCCCTTCATCTACCTTGCTCATTACCACCTCAAAAAATTCTAATAAATGTGTCAGACATAGTTTCCCCTTCATGAAGTCATGCTGACTCTGCTTGGTTATATTATGCACTTCTAAATGCTCTGCTATTGCATCCTTTATAATGGACTCTGAACATTTTCCCAATGACAGAAGTTAAGCTAACTGGCCAAGAGTTACTTGCTTTTTGTCTCCCTCCTTTGTTACATTGGCAGTTTTCCAATCCTCTGGGATTTTTCCAAAATTTAAGGATTCTTGGAAGATTACTACCAGTCCATTCAGGTAAAGTTTTATTCAGATAAAGTTTACATTGAGTACTTAAAAAAAACCAGAAGCAGTATCAGGGAAGAAAAAAATTGCATCATCATTGCACATCTAATGTAGCTTTTATTTTCTGTTTTAAAAGCTTTGGAAAGTTAACAAAACTGAGAACGTCATTTCTAATCTTTAACTTTCAAAGTGTAGAATTTTGAAGCCAGAAATACCTCTTAATAGTAAAACCTTGTTATGAACGAAAGACATTCTATTTGCTACATTCAAATAATTGAGGCACAATGTCTTTTCTCATTCTAATCTGATATTCTTTCTGAAAAATCATCAAGTTCCACGTTGAAATGAAACAAAGTCTCTTCTGAGGGGAGCTTGGAAAAAGAAAGACAGAAAGGATGAGGAGAAGGAAACAAGTTCAAACTGACCTTTTATTGCTGGGGAATGTGTGAGAGTGGGAGTGAATGCATGGAGGCTTAAGGATAAGGGGAAGGAGATGAGGCAGTTGAAAAGAGAAAGAGCAGGGGATGCAATGGGAGCTAGAGGAGAGAAAAGCATGGCTGTGAGGAGAAGAGATGGAAAATAAACCACAGAGCAACATTTTCCATGCAATTCCACCACAAAATGCATCCAGTTAGAACATTGAACAGTACAGCACAGAACAAGCCCTTCGGCCCTCGATGTTGTGCCGAGCTTTGTCCACAACCAAGATCAAGCTATCCCACTCCCTGTCATTCTGGTGTGCTCCATGTGCCTATCCAATAACCGCTTCAGCGTTCCTAAAGTGTCCGACTCCACTATAACAGCAGGCAGTCCATTCCACACCCTAACCATTCTCTGAGTAAAGAACCTACCTCGGACATCCCTCCTATATCTCCCACCCCGAACCTTATAGTCATGTCCCCTTGTAACAGCTACATCCATCCAAGGAAATAGTCTCTGAACGTCCACTCTACCTCCCTCATCATCTTATAAACCTCTATTAAGTCGCCTCTCATCCTCCTTCACTCCAATGAGAAAAGCCCCAGCTCCCTCAACCTTTCCTCATAAGACCTACCCTCCAACCCAGGCAGCATCCTGGTAAATCTCCTTTGCACCCTTTCCAATGCTTCCATATCCTTCCTATAATGAGATGACCAGAACTGCACACAATACTCCAAATGTGGTCTCACCAGGGTCTTGTACAGTTGCAGCATAACCCCACGGCTCTTAAACTCAAGCCCCCTGTTAATAAACGCTAACACACTATAGGCCTTCTTCACGGCTCTATCCACTTGAGTGGCAACCTTCAGAGATCTGTAGACATGAACCCCAAGATCTCTCTGTTCCTCCACATTCCTCAGAACCCTGTAATCCGCATTCAAATTTGTCCTACCAAAATGAATCACCTCGCACTTATCAGGGTTAAACTCCATCTGCCATTTTTCGGCCCAGCTCTGCATCCTATCAATGTCTCTTTACAGCCTACAACAGCCCTCCACCTCATCCACTACTCCACCAATCTTGGTGTCATCAGAAAATTTACTGACCCACCCTTCAGCCCCCTCCTCCAAGTCATTTATAAAAATCACAAATAGAGGACCCAGCACTGATCCCTGTGGTACACCGCTGATAACTGGTCTCTAGTCTGAACATTTTCCATCCACCACCACCCTCTGTCTTCTATGTGATAGCCAGTTACTTATCCAATTGGCCAAATTTCCCTCTATCCCACACCTCCTTACTTTCTTCATGAGCCGACCATGGGGAACCTTATCAAACGCCTTACTGAAATCCATGTATACGACATCAACTGCTCTACCTTCATCTACACACTTAGTTACCTCCTCAAAGAATTCAATCAAATCTGTGTTGACTATCCCGGATTAAGCTGCATCTTTCCAAATGGTCATTTATCCTTTCCCTCAGGACCCTTTCCATTAACTTACCGACCACCGAAGTAAGACTAACTGGCCTATAATTACTAGGGTCTTTCCTATTCCCTTTCTTGAACAGAGGAACAACATTCGCCACTCTCCAGTCCTCTGGCACTAACCCCGTGGACAGTGAGGACCCAAAGATCAAAGCCAAAGGCTCTGCAATCTCATCCCTTGCCTCCCAAAGAATCCTAGGATATATCCCATCTGGCCCAGGGGACTTGTCGACCCTCAGGTTTTTCAAAATTGCTAATACATCTTCCCTAGAACATCTACCTCCTCCAGCCTACCTGCCTGTATCTCACACTCATCCTCAAAAACATAGCCCCTCTCCTCGGTGAACACTGAAGAAAAGTATTCATTCAACGCCTCTCCTATCTCTTCTGACTCCATGCACAAGTTCCCACTACTGTCCTTGACCGGCCCTAACCTCACCCTGGTCATTCTTTTATTTCTCACATAAGAATAAAAAGCTTTGGGGATTTCCTTGATCCGACCCACAAAGGACTTCTCATGCCCCCTCCGAGCTCTCCTAAGCCCTTTCTTAGCTCATTCCTTGCTACCCTGTAACCCTCAAGCGACCCAACTGAACCTTGTTTTCTCATCCTTACATATGCTTCCTTTTTCCTCTTGACAAGACATTCAACCTCTTTTGTGAACCATGGTTCGCTCACACAGCCATTTCCTCCCTGCCTGACAGGGATATATCTAACAAGGACACGCAGTATTTGTTCCTTGAACAAGCTCCACTATTCATTTGTGCCTTTCCCTGACAGTTTCTGTTCCCATCTTACGCTCCCTAATTCTTGCCTAATCGCATAATTACCCCTCCCCCAATTATAAATCTTGCCCTGCCGTATGGCCATATCCCTCTCCATTGCAATAGTGAAAGACACTGACCGAATTGTGGTCACTATCTCCAAAGTGTTCTCCCACAAACAAATCTAACACTTGGCCCGGTTCATTGCCCAGTAACAAATCCAATGTGGCCCCCCTCTTGTCGGCCTATCCACATATTGTGTCAGGAAACCCTCCTGCACACACTGTACAAAAACTGCCCCATCCGAACTGTTCGACCCTTAGAGGTTCCAATCAATATTTGGAGAGTTAAAGTCACCCATGACAACTATCCTGAGACCTCCACACCTATCCATAATCTGCTTTGCAATTTCTTCCTCCACATCTCTATTACTACTTGGGGGCCTATAGAAAACTCTTAATAACGTGACTGCTCCTTTCCTATTTCTAACTTCAGCCCATATTACCTCAGTAGGCAGAACCCCCTCGAACTGCCTTTCTGCAGCCGTTAAACTATCCTTGATTAACAATGCTACTCCTCCACCTCTTTTACCACCTTCCCTACTCTTACTGAAACATCTATACCCCGGAACTTCCAACAACCATTCCTGTCCCTATTCTAACCATGTCTCCGTCATGGCCACAACATCGTAGTCCTAAGTACCAATCCACGCTCCAAGTTCACCTACCTTATTCCGGATGCTCCTTGCATTAAAGTAGACACATTTCAACCCACCTTCCTGCCTGCCGGTACACTCCTGCGACCTTGATACCCTCCTCAGTACCTCACTACTCTCAACACTGGCTTCTGGACGACAGCTCGTTTTCCCATCCCCCTGACAAATTAGTTTCTACCCCCCCGAAGAGCCATAGCAAATTTTCCTCCCAGGATATTGGTCCCCTATGGTTCAGGTGCAAACCGTCCTGTTTGTACAGGTCCTTTCAGTTGCACTCCTTTCACTACCACAAAAGGCCTCACACAACTTCTTTCTCAAAGAAAACAAGGAAAAAAGAACAGAGTCGAGAGAGAGGAGAAACAAAAATAGATTAGGGAGAGAGAAGTAGGACAAATGAAAAGGAGAGACGCAAAAGCATAAGAGCAGAGAGAAAACACATACACTAAAGGCAAAAAAAGAACAAATCATTCGCTCTGATTTGGCATTTGCAATGCCACAGATGAGAATATATTATACACATATATATACATATATACAAAAGCTTGTTAAACAGGAGAGCTATTAATACTTACACGGAATGTCACGATAACCATTCTCCAGTGCACGAAAGTAGTTCATGAACTCCCGAATAGGGATTTTGAAGAGGTCGAATAAGCCAGTATCGAGAAACAGGGAATAAATGACCTAAAACGGCATAATGGTTTTATTGGTTACCAAAGTTTGCAAAAGGGAAAGTGACAGCTAAAGGGCAGAGAATGTACAGAATTAGAGTTTTCCAATTTTGACCAACTTAATATCTTCTTCAGATAGTTTTACAACATGGCCATATTTGTGTACACAGACCATATATCTCGAGTCCATACATGCAATTAAAATGTATTGGGAAGTGTGCTATGAGCAATGCCACAGGTTAAGAAAGATTCAGTACAGAGCTGTTTTCTTGAAAACCATGCTTTCTATACAATCTGAGGCATATCAGATATCTCTCCATAGTATTTCTTTATTAATAGGAAAAGGAGGCATATAATGAACCATGCATAATTCCTCTGAACGGCATTTTATTAAAAAACTGTGAACAAGTATAAAATCTGACATTTTTTTTTCTTGGTGTAAAAGTCCCTTCATTTTCCTTAATCTTTCAAACCACAAACCGTTTACAGAGGTCTTTCACAATGTTGCCCTTCAACCAGCCAACAAGAAAGACAGAAGTGTACCACAGCATGCCACTCCTCTATCTTGCAACCCTCAGAAAGAGAACCAATCTCTACTTGGCTGCACTGGGAACTTTGTTGCATTGAATCTGCATTCCTCCAGTGCGTTGTAATTATAATACATATATTGTTATACAAATCTTAAAAACACCATTACAATTACTGAATAATAATTTAAATATATTCCGACATGGACACTTATTATTTTCAGTCATCATGATTCCACCTCTAGCTATGATGTTATACTCAAAATCCTTATGGTCAGGGCAGCACAGTGGTTAGCACTGCAGCCTCACGGCACCGAGGTCCCAGGTTCGATCCTGGCTCTGGGTCACTGTCTGTGTGGAGTTTGCACATTCTCCTGTGTTTGCGTGGGTTTCGCCCGCACAACCCAAAGATGAGCAGGGTAGGTGAATTGGCCATGCTAAATTGCCCCTTAACTGAAAAAAATGAATAGGGTACTCTAAATTTTTTTTTAAAGTTCTTGTGGTCACTGTCGAAGGTAAATAGTCAGTCAGCATCAAATACACTTCTAAGTTCCAAATCACAATGCTGCTGCTGTGGGGAATTGTCCCATTGGAGGGCCAAAAGAGGAACAGGGTTATTAATTTTCCTTCTGATCATTTGTGACAGGAGAGTTGCAACTAGACTAGTGCTTCGCTTGGCAAGCCAGCTGAGAATAGTCAGCATCTTTCAATATCAGTAGTCATATTTTGTTTAAAGATCTGTTGTGCAAGCTACTGGTTCATTCCCGTACTAAATAATTCCTAAAAGAGAACTTTGCTGGCTCACCTTTTAATTTGGGTAATTTTTGAAAGTTGGAATGTTGCTGTTCCAATATACCACAAATAATATTTGGAAAATAAAAGTTTAAAACAGGTTTGAAGTTTAGAATCCTTTTCTCCACTGATACTTATATTATTTGGATGCTTTGTTTGTTAATGGTGGCATGGTAGCACAGTGGATAGCACTGTTGCTTCACAACGCCAGGGTCCCAGGTTCGATTTCCCAGGCTTAGGTCACTGTCTGTGCAGAGTCTACATGCTCTCCCTGTGCCTTCGGGTGCTCCGGTTTCCTCCCACAAGTCCCGAAAGATGTGCTGTTAGGTGCTTTGACATTCTGAATTCTCCCTCTGTGTACTCGGGGCTTTTCACAGTAACTTCATTGCAGTGTTAATGTAAGCCTACTTGTGACAATAAGATTATTATTATTACTGCTTTGATTTTTGAAGCAGGAATAAAAGATCCTGAGATATATCTCTTCTTTACAAATTGCACAAACATCTGCTTTGATGGTTCTTGCAAATCATGGATCCACAAATTAGCAATGCAGAACAAATCAGAAAATATTTGCAAATGTTCAAAATCTCAACTCAACTACAGTATAATAATCTATGCCCAACTTTTCTAATATGTATTTTTGGCTTGTGAAGTCAAATCACATTTTTGAACACAACCTGAGCATTTTGGATTCGGTTTTATATTCAATATTATTATTTCATGCCATTGTGCACAAAGTCTCTGTGTCAAAATTAACTTTCACTCAATCGTTTGAAAAAAAAGTGAAAAAACTAACCTGACTAAGAATTCTTCCAGATTGTCCACCTGTCATCTCTACAAGTTCAAAAATGGGAAAATTCCAACTATTTAGCTTTTCCATACATAGCTCAGTGCCTTGTTTTTCTATCGACTCAAGCAAATGTTCTGGAAGCTGCTGTTGGTTTAAAGAGATAAAATGTCAATGGTTATGCCACAGTACGTCACATAATATCATGAAAAATTCCAATAATGAATATCAAAACTCACACCCCTTCCCAGACACCACCCATGCAAGCACAGGAGACTCGACACCCAGCTATTATAACTCTTGCCGTTGAAAAATCTTGGGCCCCAAATTCCAGGAGAAACAGCAATTTAATTGTACTTCTTTCAACTTAGTATGCTATAATTGCTACTCATGATGCAGTCTCACCGAAGCTGGGAAGACCAAAAACAGATTGGGTGATTGCTTTGCTGAACACCTCTGTTCAGTCTGCAAGCATGACTCTCAGCTTTCAGTCACTTGCAATTTGAATTCACCATCCTACTGTCACCTTAGAACATACAGTGCAGAAGAAGGCCATTTGGCCCATCGAGTCTGCATCGGCCCACTTAAGCCCTCACTTCCACCCTATCCCCGTAACCCAATAACCCATCCTAACCTTTTTGGTCACTAAGGGCAATTTATCATGGCCAATTCACCTAACCTGCACGTCTTTGGACTGTGGGAGGAAACCGGAGCACCCGGAGGAAACCCACGTAGACACGGGGAGAACGTGCAGACTCCGCACAGACAGTGACCCAGCAGGGAATCGAACCTGGGACCCTGGCACTGTGAAGCCACAGTGCCATCCACTTGTGCTACCGTGCTGCCCTTCTCGGACCTTAGCCAGCTGCATGGTAATGTAACGGAAACTAGAAGAGTGGCAATTCAGCTTTCATTTAGGCAATTTACAATGTTCCTCAAATTCAACAGCTGATTATAATCATTGCTCTGATTTTTCTTGACAACAGATGCTAGTAACGTCTTGTTGTGGCCATTTACCTCTAGACTCATTTTTTGTTTCTTTACTGCCCCATTACCGTTGCCTTGTACCTCTTATTACAGATAATCATTCCTACCCCTCACCTGTCACAAATCCTACATCTTTAATTCATTTTCCCCTCTAACTCCACGTTCCCACCACAAGCATGACACGCCTTTTACCATGGTGCTGTACCTGCTTAAAAACTGTTAAATTTCTTAATTTCTTTCAATTCTAATGAAATACATCAATTTAGAGCATTCACTATGTTTCTCTCTCCACAAGTGTAAATGATCTGCTTAGTGCTACCAGTATTTTCATGCCCGATTCTGTCAATTAGTGTTGAAGGAAAAAACTAATTTGAAACAGGAATAATCCATCAAATTGACAAGGCTGAAACTTTTCAAAAGTGATCTTCTCACATTAGCATCAATTAGTTTTCTTGAACTTTAAAATCAATATACTCACACAATACAAGAGGAATATGAATTTACTAAAGATGAAACAAAATTCCCTGCAAGCATCCCCAACTATCTGGTTGATTGCACAGTCACCTCTTGGGGAATTTTCAAATTTTAATTCAGTTTTTGCAGTGCATCAACATTTGCCATCATCAGGCTCAGCCAAATTAAATTCCTATATTTCCACAGTGACTACACTTTAAAAGTGCATCATTGGTTGCAAAGTGTTTGAGAAGCCACGGTCATGAAAGGTGCCATATAAATGCAAGTCTTCATTATTTAAAATTCATTCCTATCTTTTTAGTTCTGCTTTATAAACAAAATATCCTCCTTGGATATGTACAAACTGCAACAGAAAGAAAAGTATTTATATTAATAAAATAAAACTATTAATAACTTGATTCCATGAGTGACTGAAGTCCAGGGGAAGAAAATATTTAAATTCCTACAACAGGATATTTCAACAGACGCGATAAAAATATTCTTGATTTTAACTGTAATTTTAAACTGCAAAACATGTAAAATGTAAAAATATTTCACACAAGATTGGCTATCAATGATTTCTGAAAAGTTACATAAGAATTTATGCAGAGGTCCCATGGGAATAACATAGAAGGTGCTCAAATGAACTGGCATGACTGATTAAATCCCATGTATTACTGCTAAATCAGTAAACAAGGACAAAAAAATAATCAGTGACAGAAATTTGTCTCACCCCAGATTGACTTTTTTGCATTTGTGTTTGATGATCATCATTATTTGTACATTTTCTGGATCCGTCATTTTCTAACTGCTCCTTTATTTCAGTCCCCGATGTGTGTTCTTCCATTAATCCACTGTTAGTAGCAGTATTTTCAATATCTTTGTCTTAAAAAAATACAAATTCTTCCAATGTTTAATTCTTTCAGCGCTTCATCTTGTTTTTAAGTGCTATTTTGTACACCAAGTTCTAAGTATTTTCTTCTTACTTGAGCACATAAACAAATTTTAACTTAATATCTTAAACTTTGATCTTAAACACAAGACTGATTTGTACATGGGTAACAGGAAAACAATAAAACAATTCCTGCAATTCAAATCCTATTCATGAAAAGAATATTTAAAACTGTTGTTTATTTTTATGCTACTTTGTAAATTTTTTTGTGATAATCAACCTTTAATTCTAAAGATATAACTAATGTAGTGTTTTATTACAAGTGGTTAGGTTAATTCAAATTGTGAGAAATTCTATCAAGCCTCAGCAAAGCTGCAAAATTCAGAATTTCACAATCGTGCATAAATCACTTCAAAAGGAGAGAAAATTAACAATATCGATCACAAAATGCCAACATCCCGTGAACTAATCATGAACAAACAGATCCCATCAGTACTGAGCCATGTGTAAAAATTATTGTTGCTGAAGGAGGAAAATGCAGCAATCAGAACCATAGAATCTTTCACTAACTTACCTTGTCGCTTGGCATGGGGTGATTCTGCAACAGATTGCAAATTGCTTTCTCCCATATCTATATTTTGAACAGGTCTAAGCATATGTCGTCCACAACTGGAACAAATTGATTTCAAAAATCAGAAATAAGAGACAATTATGAATCAAGTTTATTTTCCAAAAATCTAGGATGACCAAATTTCCTTCTTTATATCTTCATTCTGCATTAAGTTCCAAAATTAACAAAACTGGTTGAACTTTCCGGTTTGTAAACACACGATTTTCCATATATGAGAAAAATTGGATTGGAAAACCAAGCCAAATCTAACAGGTCTAACTGCACAAAATTACTTTGCATCACTTCACAA
This sequence comes from Scyliorhinus torazame, assembly GCF_047496885.1. Taxonomy (NCBI): domain Eukaryota; kingdom Metazoa; phylum Chordata; class Chondrichthyes; order Carcharhiniformes; family Scyliorhinidae; genus Scyliorhinus; species Scyliorhinus torazame. Next base: position 221,042,358 of record NC_092716.1, read on the forward strand.
CTAACTAGCCTTAAGAAACAGAATTTATTGATGCTTCAAGAAAACATGACTTGTATTTGACGTATGCAGGAAAACCACATCAATGACTGGAAGTCAGATCTGGAAAACCAAAAAGCACGGATTGATCGCTCCATCGTAAATCACGATTGCAGAAGTAACATAATCCAGGTTTTCCTGCATATTGGAAATATTTCATTCTGAAACTGTGCAATAAAACTTTAGATTTCTTTTAATTGCAATAATCAAGATTTATATCACAGTGGAATCTTTACCTTACTTGACAAGTAAGGTAAAGGGGCTGGTTTAGCACAGTGGGCTAAATAGCTTGCTTGAAATGCAGAACAATGCCAGCAGCGCGGGTTCAATTCCCGTACCGGCCTCCCCGAACAGGCGCCAGAATGTGGCGACTAGGGGCTTTTCACAGTAACTTCATTGAAGCCTACTTGTGACAATAAGTGATTATAATATTATTATCATAAGTATGGAATATTTACAGATGATCGGGCAGGAAAAATGCATATCATGAAGCATTTTTTAAAACTATAATTTCCTCTAATATAGTAAGCAAATTAGAAGTGAAATTATGAATACCTGGTGTGTTGCTAAGTACTTGTTTCACATTTTGATGAGGGGTATGCATTTTTCCAGCGGAGTGGGCAGAGAGGGGAGCGATATTTAGAGGGGAGAGCTGGAAGGTGAGCTGAGTTTTTGATTTTTTAAACTTACTTTTTTGGAGCAGGAAACCGGAAGTCGGCCATGGGGAGACCTGGGAAGGTTGTATTACCCAATAAATTTGAATGGTGAGGAAACCATAGACACTACACGTGTAGTGTCTCCCACCCTCCCTCCTCCTCTAACCTAAAAAAAAGACTCAGTGCTGTGAGCAGATAAGCTATTTACTTTTTTTTTCCTTTTTACCGGGAGACTAAGTAGAGGTGATGACAGCTAGGGCAGTGGAATGTTCCTCTTGCAGAATGATCGAGGTAAGGGAGACCACCGGTGTCCTTGCTGACTTCACCTGCGGGAAGTGCAGCCATCTCCAGCTCCTCACAGACCGTGCTGGGGAGCTGGAGCTGGATGAACTGAGGATCATTCAGGAAGCTGAGGGGGTGATAGATAGAAGCTACAGGGACATAGTTACACCTGAGAACAAAGGTAGCTGGGTAACAGTTAGAGGTGGGAAGAGGAGGAAGCAGTCAGTGCAGGGACCCACTGTGGTTGTTCCTCTCAACAAAAAGTATACCGCTTTGGATACTGTTGGGGGGGGATTACCTAGCAGGGGTAGGCTGCAGTGACCGTGTCACTGGCACGAGGTCCGGCTCTGGGGCTCAGAAGGGAAGGGGGGAGATTAGGAGAGCATCAGTTATAGGGGACTCAATAGTTAGAGGTACAGACAGGCGGTTCTGTGGGCACGGGCGAGACTCTCGGATGGTTTGTTGCCTCCCGGGTGCCAGGGTCCATGACGTCTCGGAGTGTGGCTTCAGGATCCTTAAGGGGGAGGGGGAGCAGCCAGAAGTCGTGGTGCACATTGTACCAATGACTTAGGTAGGGAAAGGGGTGTGGATGTAATAAACAAGTTCAGGGAGTTAGGTTGGAAGTTAAAAGCCAGGACAGAGTTGTCATCTCTGGTTTGTTGCCAGTGCCACGTGATAGCGAGGTTAGGAATAGGGAGAGAGTGCAGTTGAACATGTGGCTGCAGGAATGGTGTAGGAGGGAGGGCTTCAGGTATTTGGATAATTGGAGCGCATTCTGGGGAAGGTGGTACCTGTACAAGCAGGACGGGTTGCATCTGAACCAGAGGGACACCAATATCCTGGGAGGGAGGTTTTCTAGTCCTCTTTGGGAGGATTTAAACTAATTTGGCAGGGGAATGGGAACCGGATTTGTAGTCCAGCAACTAAGGTAGCCGATATTCAGGATGCCAAAGCATGTAATGAGGCAGTGGGGAAGGTAACAGTGACAAAGGAGAGTACTTGCAGGTACGGAGATGGGTTGAAGTGTGTATACTTCAACGCAAGAAGCATCAGGAATAAGGTGGGTGAACTTAAGGCATGGATCGGTACTTGGGACTACAATGTGGTGGCCATTACGGAAACTTGGCTAGAAGAGGGGCAGAAATAGTTGTTGGAGGTTCCTGGTTATAGATGTTTCAATAAGATTAGGGAGGGTGGCAAAAGAGATGGGGGGGGGTGGCATTTTTAATTAATTAGAGATAGTATAACAGCTGCAGAAAGGCAGTTCGAGGAGGATCGGCCTACTGAGGTAGTATGGGTTGAAGTCAGAAATAAGAAAGGAGCCGTCACCTTGTTGGGAGTTTTCTATAGGCCCCCCAATAGCAGCAGAGATGTGGAGGAACAGATTGGGAAACAGATTTTGGAAAGATGCAGAAGTCACAGGGTAGTAGTCATGGGTGACTTCCACTTCCCAAACATTGAGTGGAAACTCCTTAGATCAAATAGTTTGTATGGGGTGGTGTTTGTGCAGTGTGTCCAGGAAGCTTTTCTAACACAGTATGTATATTGTCCGACCAGAGAGGAGGCCATATTGGATTTAGTACTTGATAATGAACCAGGGAAAGTGATAGATTTGTCAGTGGGGGAGCCTTTTGGAGATAGTGACCACAATTCTGTGACTTTCACTTTAGTAATGGAGAGGGATAGGTGCGTGCAACAGGGCAAGGTTTACAATTGGGGGAAGGGTAAATACGATCCTGTCAGACAAGAACTGAAGTGCATAAGTTGGGAACATAGGCTGTCAGGGAAGGACACAAGTGAAATGTGGAACTTGTTGAAGGAACAGATACTACGTGTCCTTGATATCTATGTCCCTGTCAGGCAGGGAAGGGATGGTCGAGTGAGGGAACCATGGTTGGTTGACAAGAGAGGTTGAATGTCTTGTTAAGAGGAAGAAGGATACTTATGTAAGGCTGAGGAAACAAGGTTCAGACAGGGCGCTGGAGGGATACAAGATAGCCAGGAGGGAACTGAAGAAAGGGATTTGAAGAGCTAAGAGAGGGCATGAAAAATCTTTGGCGGGTAGGATCAAGGAAAACCCCAAGACCTTTTACACATAGACATAGAAGTTACGGTGCAGGAGGCCATTCGGCCCATCGAGTCTGCACCGGCTCTTGGAAAGAGCACCCACCCAAGGTCAACACCTCCACCCTATCCCCATAACCCAGTAACTTCACCCAACACTAAGGGCAATTTAGCATGGCCAATCCACCTAACCTGCAGATCTTTGGACTGTGGGAGGAAACTGGAGCACCCGGAGGAAGCCCACGCACACACGGGGAGACCGTGCAGTTTCCGCACAGACAGTGACCCAAGCCGGGAATAGAACCTGGGACCCTGGAGCTGTGAAGCAATTGTGCTAACCACTATGCTACCGTGCTGCCCATATGTGAGAAATATGAGAATGACTAGAGCGAGGGTAGGTCCAATCAAGGACAGTTGCGGGAGATTGTGTACGGAGTCTGAAGAGATAGGAGAGGTCTTCAACGAGTACTTTTCTTCAGTATTTATGAAGGAGAGGGGCCATATTGTTGGAGAGGACAGTGTGAAACAGACTGGTAAGCTCGAGGAGATACTTGAAATGAAAATGAAAATCACTTGTCACAAGTAGGCTTCAAATGAAGTTACTGTGAAAAGCCCCGAGTTGCCACATTCTGGCGCCTGTTCGGGGAGGCTGGTACGGGAATTGAACCGTGCTCTGGCCTGCCTTGGTCTGCCTTAAAAGCCAGCGATTTAGCCCAGTGTGCTAAACCAGCCCCACTTGTTACTTGTTAGGAAAGATACTTGTTAGGAAAGAAGATGTGTTGGGCATTTTGAAAAACTTGAGGATAGACAAGTCCCCCGGGCCTGACGGGATATATCCAAGGATTCTATGGGAAGCAAGAGATGAAATTGCAGAGCCGTTGGCAATGATCTTTTTGTCCTTACTGTCAACAGGGGTGGTACCAGGGGATTGGAGAGTGGCGAATGTCATGCCCCTGTTCAAAAAAGGGAATAGGGATTACCCTGGGAATTACAGGCCAGTTAGTCTTACTTCGGTGGTAGGCAAAGTAATGGAAAGCGTACTGAGGGATAGGATTTCTGAGCATCTGGAAAGACACAACTTGATTAGGGATAGTCAGCAAGGATTTGTGAGGGGTAGATTTTGCCTCACAAGTCTTATTGAATTCTTTGAGGAGGTGACCAAGCACGTGGATGAAGGTAAAGCAGTGGACGTAGTGTACATGGATTTTAGTACGGCATTTGATAAGGTTCCCCATGGTAGGCTTATGCAGAAAGTAAGGAGGCATGGGCTAGTGGGGAATTTGGCCAGTTGGATAACGAACTGGCTAACCGATAGAAGTCAGAGAGTGGTGGTGGATGACAAATATTCAGCCTGGAGCCCAGTTACCAGTGGCGTACGGCAGGGATCAGTCCTGGGTCCTCTGCTGTTTGTGATTTTCATTAAAGACTTAGATGGGTTGAAGGGTGGGTCAGTAAATTTGAAGACGATACGAAAATTGGTGGAGTGGTGGATAGAAATTTAAGAGCCGTGAGGTGATGATGCAGCTGTACAAAACCTTGGTACGGCCACATTTGGAGTACTGTGTGCAGTTCTGGTTGCCTCAGTTTAGGAAGGATGTGGAAGCTTTGGAAAAGGTGCAAAGGAGATTTTACCAGGATGTTGCCTGGAATGGAGAGTAGGTCTTACGAGGAAAGGTTGAGGGTGCTAGGCCTTTTCTCATTAGAATGGAGAAGGATGAGGGGCGACTTGATAGAGGTTTATAAGATGATCAGGGGAATAGATAGTGTAGACAGTCAGAGACTTTTTCCCCGGGTGGAACAAACCATTACAAGGGGACATAAATTGAAGGTGAATGCTGGAAGATATAGGGGGAATGTCAGAGGTAGGTTCTTTACCCAGAGAGTAGTGGGGGCATGGAATGCACTGCCTGTGGAAGTAGTTGAGTCGGAAACATTAGGGACCTTCAAGCGGCTATTGGATAGGTACATGGATTACGGTATAATGCTCGGGAGTAAACGGATTTGTTCTTAATCTAGGACAAAAGTTCGGCACAACTTCGTTGGCCGAAGGGCCGGTTTTGTGCTGTATTTTGTGTGTGTGAAACTTTAAAAAAGTAGCACAGACTTGGATCTTTAACGTTACAGCTCACACTTAGGGATTTGATATCTCTTTTCATTCTAACTACAACTGGAAATTTCCAACTACTTGCCTTAGTGACATCAAACAATCACAAAACGGTACAGGATTTTAACAAATTCCTTATGGGACTTTTAAACTTTTACCAAAGTATTTGAATCCCACAATTAGCTTTCAGTCAATGTATTTATTAATGCATTATGTACCTGCTGCAGAGAACACTGCTTGACGTTCTGAAAGATTGTTGAAAATCTGGCGAACTGAGCGCGTATCCGATTGGTTTATGCAGAGTCACCCTGGGTTTAGTCAGTATGTCAGCCGTATCAGGAAACTCTACCGGTGAGCGATTAAAACCGGTCATTGCCCCAGGTCCATGAATTGGGGAATTCACAGGACTGAGGCTAGGAGAAGTACCTGGGACAAAACAAGAATTTTACAGTTTAATCAAGACGATACCATAGATATTTTTCTTTGGAACTTTTAATTTTGTTGGAATGAAGCTGCGTTCATTTCATTCTAAATTATTTTTTCATCATCTCTTGTACTTGTCAATAGTAGTCAGGAGGACAACCTGCTTCTAGCAATCTTAGGATGCTCTTTTGAATTACCAATTAAAAAGGGATGAGTGCGCAGCAAGATTACCTGCCCTTCAGCAATTTTTACCTCCATCCCCTGCAACACAACTGAAACCGATCTCAGCAGCATGGGAGGTAGGTGATGTAAATACACGTTTGAACACTGTGTGGCAGCATGCACCGTTTCTTCCAAGTACAGCTCAGATTAATGATTACAAATACTGTAACCATTTGTATTCTCTACAGCCAAAACAGATGGCAGTTAGTACCAAGCAATGGCAGGCTGTGCCATTAGTAATGGTGAATTTATTTTGTCTTTTCATAATTTAAAAAAATAAACCACACAAGTGCCTTGGGTTTCACCAGTCAGTTCAAATTACTTTGGATCATGCGCAAGCCAGAATAAATCCAAGCTTTTATTACCATTCAAGAAAATGTCTCAAAATTGGGAGCCATAACAATCAAGACAATCACTTGCAAGTGAGATTTTGACCATCATTCAAAACATTCACTAACAAATGACAAAAAAATGCTTGCAGATAAAGAAACATTACAGAAAAAATGCAACAGAGATGTGCAGCCTCATTTGTTATGATTACATGTAGAATTATTAAGTTAGCTTCTTAAACCAGAGAAACATGAGAAAGATCACTGCCAAGACAGGGAACTTGAAACAGCTCCAAATTAGAACAAAGACTGAACTTATTACAGCAAATAAGCTGAGTTGAGCTGAAGCCTGAGGTAGAGACATTGTGGGGCAGCAGGGAAGGGGCAAGTTACCTGGGCATTATAATCCATAAGGTAAGAAACAGTGTGGAGAGTAGCGGACCTGGAGAGTTAAAACAGCATTGGGGAGGAGCTTACCATAAACAGTGGGGAAAACAAAGAGTGTCGTCAGAGGAAAAAGAATTTCATTGGCTGGTAAGTAACTGCTAATTACATTATCTATTCTAATTTACTTTCAGATTAAAGGTAAAAAGGAGAAATATTTCACAGATGAGAAAGACTAAAAACAGCTGGAAATTTAAAGCAAAACAAATTAAATAAAATAGAGGTGCAGGGGCACGTGATGTGTTGCACCTGCATGTGGGAGCTGATGGATCACATTGTGGTTCCTAGTGAACACATCTGTAGCAAGTGTTGGTTGCTTGAGGAACTTCGGCTTGGAGTTGATCAGCTGGAGTCTGAGCTGCGACACATCAGGGAGGGGGAGAGTTACCTGGACGCGGTGTTTCAGGAGGCAGTCACATTCCTTAGATTAAGTACCTTGAATTCAGCCAGTGGTCAGGACAGGAGAGTGTGACTATGAGTGAGGGAGGTAAAGGGATCCAGGAGCTAGGGTTGTAGGAGCCTCAGCCCTTGTCCAAGAGGTTCAAGATTATTGCTCCCTCTGTGGATGAGAGCATGGTCTGCGGGGAGGATGAGCAAACTGACCACAGCATTGTGGTACAAGGGGCCACTCAAGTGAGGGGAAATGAGAAAATAAATATATTCATAATCAGAGATAGAATAGACAGGGACATAGACACTGTTCTCTGTGACCAGGATCAAGAGTCCCAAAGGTTGTGTTGCCTACCTGGTGCTCGGGTTCGGGATATCTCATCTGGACTGCAGAGGAACCTGCAGTGGGAGGGCAAAGATCCAGTTGTCGTGGTCCACATCGGTACCAACAACATAGGTAGAACAAGGATATAGGTCCTGCTGAAAGAATATGAACAACTAGGGGCTAAATTAAAAGGCAGAACCAAAAAAGGAAATAACCTCCGGGTTACTACCCGAGCCACGAGCTAATTGGCACAGGGTTGATAAGATTAAAGAGATAAGTGCGTGGCTCAAAGGTTGGTGAGACAGAAATGGCTTTGAATTCATGGGACATTGGCACCAGTAATGGGGAAGGGGGGAGCTGTTCCGATGGGACTGTCTTCACCTGAATCATGCTGGCACCAGTGTCGTGGCGAAATTAGGGCTGTCGATAAGACTTTAAATTAAAAAAAGACTTTAAACTGTGAGAAGGGAAGTCGCAGCATGGTGGCGCAGTGGCTAACAATACTGCCTCACGGCACCGAGGACTGGGGCCACTGTCCATGTGGAATTTTCGCATTCTCCATGTCTGCGTTGGTCTTACCCCCACAACCCAAAGATGTGCAGGGTAGGTGGATTGGCCACGCTAAATTTTCCCTTAATTTAAAAAAAAACTATGAGAAGAGGGGTTGGTCAAAGCAGGACTGAGGGTGCTGTACCAAAATGCGTGCAGTATACGAAACAAGGTAAATGAGCTTGTTGCGCACATTGAAATTGGCGGTACGATGTTGTGGGCATCTCGGAAAAGTGGCTGCAAGGGGATCAGGGCTAGGATGTGTTCTATTAAAAGGACAGGCAGATGGGCAGATTGCATCATTAGTGAGGAATGAAATTAAATTGATAGCAAGAAGCATTATAGGATCAGAAGGCGCAGAATCTGCGTGGGTAGAGTTGAGGAATTGCAAAGGAAAAAAGACTCTGATGGGAATTATATACAGGCCTCCTAGCAGTAGTCAGGATGTGGTGCAGAAAATAAATCAGGAGATAGAAAAAGATATAAGAAAGGCAATATTGCAATAATCATGGAGGACGTCAATATGCAGGTAGACTGGAAAAATCAGGTTGGTAGCAGGTACCAAGAAAAGGTATTTGTGGAATGTCTACAAAATGTTTTTTCTGGAGCAGCTCGTGGTAGAACCTATTAGGGAACAGGCATTCTGGGTTTGGTGGTGTGTAATGAGGTAGACTTGACTGGGGAACTTAAGCTGAAGGAACCATTAGGGGCAGTGACTACAATATGATAGAATTTACCCTGCAGTTTAACAAGAGAAGCTGGAATCAGTTGTAACAACTTTACAATTGACTAAAGGTATCTACAAAGACCTGAGGGAGGAGCTGGCCAGAGCTGACTGGAAGGAGAGCCGAGCAGGAAACAGTAGAACAGCAATGGCGGGATTATTTGAGAGGCACAACAGAAATTCATCCCAAGGAGGAAGAAATATGTTAAGGGGAGGACAAGACAACCAAGGGAAGTCAAGGATTGCATAAAAGAAAAGGAAAAAGCATACAAGGTGGCGAGGACTAGTGGGAACCCAGAGGATTGGGAGCCTTCAAAAGCAAGCAGAGGACAACTAAAAAAGCAATCGGGGGAGAAGATCAAACATTGATGTGAGCTAACTAGTAATATAAAAGAAGATTGCAAGAGCTTTTTGATATATAAAAGGCAAGAGAGAGTCAAGAATGGACATTAGACCACTGGAAAATTAGGCTGGAGAAGTAGTAATAGGGAACAAAAAAATGGCAGAGGAACTGATAGGTACTTTGCATCAGTCATGCCAGAACTTCAAGAGGTTCAGAGGGCAGAGGTGAGTGTAGTGGCCATCACTCAGGTCTGGTGCTGGGGAATCGAAAGGTCTGAAGATGCATAAATCACTCAGGCCGGGTGCACTGCACCCCAGGATTCTGGAGGAGATAGCTCAGGGGACTGTGGAGGCATTGGTGGTGATCTTTCAGGAATCACCGGAGGAAGGGAGCATCCAAGAGGGCTGGAAAATGGCTAATGCAACACCCCTGTTTAAGAAGGGAGGGAGGCAGAAGACGGAAAATTATACGCTGGCTGGCCTGATTTCGGTCATTGGTAGAATTTTAGAGTCTATTATTAAGGATAGACTGCAGAGTACTTGGAAGTGCATGGTAAAATAGAATCAGCACAACTTCATCAAGGGGAGATCATGCTTGATGACAAACCTGTTAGAATTCTTTGAGGAGGTAACAAAGAAATTAGACAATGGAGAGCCAGTGGGCATGATCTATTTGGATTTCCAGAAGGCCTTTGACAAGGTGTCGTACAGGGGGTTAAATAGAATAAGAACCCATGGTGTTAGGGACAAGGTACTGGCATGGATAGAGGATTGGCTGACTGACAGAGAGTGGGGATAAAGGGGTCTTTTTCAGGATGGCATTCCGTGACTAGTGGTGATCCGCAGGGGTCAGTGTTGGGACCATAACAATTCACAATATACACATGATCTGGAAGAAGGAACTGAGGGAATTGTGGCTGCGTTTGCAGGTGATACAAAGATATGTAGAGGGACAGGTAGTGTTGAAGAAGCAGGAAGGCTGCAGAAGGACTTGGACAGGCTAGGAGTGGGAAAAGAAGTGGCAGATAGAATATAATGTGGAAAACTGTGGTTATGCACCTTGGTAGGCAGAAGAGGCATAGACGATTTTCTAAATGGGGAACTGCTTCAGAAATCAGAAGCACAAAGGTACTTAGGAGTCCTCGTTACGGATTCTCTTAAGGTTAACATGCAGGCTCAGTTGGTTGTTTGGAAGGTAAATGCAATGTTAGCATTCGTGTTCAGCAGCCTAGAATAGAAGAGCAGGGATGTACTGTCGAGGCTGTATAACCCTCTGGTCAGACCCCATTTGGAGTATCGTGAACAGTTTTGGGCCCATATCTCAGGAAAGATATGCTGGCCTTGGAGAGGGTCCAAAGAAGGTTCACAAGAATGAATCCCGGATTGAAGGATTTATCATATGTGTAGCGGTTGAGGGATCTGGCTCTGTACTGGATGGACTTTAGAAGGATATGGGGGGATTTTCTTGAAACTTGCAGAATACTGAGAAACCTAGATAGAGTGGATGTGGAGAGGGTGTTTCCACGAGTAGGAGAAACTAGAACCCGAGGGGACAGCCTCAGACTGAAGAGACGATCCTTTAAAAATAGAGAGATGAGGAAGAATCTCTTCAGCAGAGGATGGTGAATTTGTGAAACTCTGCCACAGAAGGCTGTGGAGGCCATGTCACTGAGTGTCTTTAAGATAGAGATAGATAGTTCTTGATTAATGAGGGAATATGGGATTATGGAGCGACGGCAGGATGAGAAACATATCAGCCATGATTGACTGGCTGAGCAGACTCGATGGGCCGAATGGTCCAATTCTGCTCCTATATCATGTGGTCTTATGGAGGCAGACACCATTAAATTAGGAAGCGAGACAGGTCTGTTAGTTGGTCAGAGAGCCTCAAGTCTTGCCTCTAACCAGCAGGTAACTAGATTGGTGCTGCCTGTGTGGATGAGGGTAACATCTGTAGCATGGATGAACAAACTGACTGTGGCCACATGGTATATTCAAACAGTAAGAGCAATAAGGGCAGCAGAGTAATGGGAACAATACTGTTATCTATAACCACAACCAGGAGTTCTACCAATTTATGAGTTCAGGTACCTGCAGGTGAGGGACCTTGCACGGGAAGTTTGGTAGGAGTTCCCTAGGTTGCTGAGGTACACCCTGCTGGAGCGACTGCGGATGTGGATGGTGAGGGTTAAATTGGAGATATATACAGGTGGTTGAGAGAGCAGGGAGGTGATCAGGTGGTGAAGATCAAGGAAAAGTGGGAAGGGAAGTTGGGAGGTCAGATCAATTGGGGAGTATGGACAGGGACCAGCGAATCTCGCGCATATGTTCTGGGGCTGTGAAACGTTGGAGAGATTCTAGGCGGAGTGTTTGTGGCCCTAGCAAGGATAGTGAGGGAGGAAGTGGAGCCGAATCCTTTGGTGGCAATATTTGGTGTTTCAGAGAAGCCGGATCTCACAGAGGAGGAGGAAGGCAGATGTCGTGGCCTTCGCCTCTCTGATTGCCCGCCAACGAATTTTACTGGAATGGCGGTCGGCATCACCACCGGGGGTGGCGGCCTGGTTGGGTGACCTACATGACTTTCTATGGCTGGAAAGGATAAAGTGTGAGCTAAGGGGCTCAGCAGAAGTGTTTGAGACAAGGTGCGGGATATTCGTGACTGTGTTTGAGGAGTTGTACAAATTGTATAGTTGTCTGTTGGGAAGCATGTTTCCCGGGGTGTTTATGTGTTGTAACTTTTTTGATACACTTTTGTAATAAAATACATTTCTTTTTTAAAAAGGAGTTCCAACAGTTTTTCTGCCACCAGGTGCAAGGGCTAAAAACATACCCTACACAACTATCAAATCGAAACGCAGAATCTCAAAGATAATAATAATTTGATTAATACCGGAGTCCCACATAAATTAGCATATGATCAAACTGATCGGTGTTGAATGCGTGGCTCATAAAGTGGTGCAGGAAAAGAGTTTCACTACATAGCACACTGACACATGTGCTGTGGAAAGAAGGAGCCATGCCACTGGGGTGGGCTTCATTTAACCTGAGCTGTTTCAGTGTCTCAGAAAATTATATTACTAATGCGGCATATAGGGAGTTGAAGTAAAACAAAGGTTGGGGGAGAAGGTTCAAGTGAGAAGAAATTTACATTTCTGAAGTCAAGGCCACAGAGAAGTGTGATTATCTGGATGAAGTGTATGACAGGAAGGGGTAAAAGATTTAATGGTAAAAGCGCATCAGTGAATAAGATCAAATCAGGTAGTAATGATTAAATGTTAAAATGAATTTATCTGAGTGAACAAAGCATTTGTCACAAGAGAAACAAATGAATTGCACAAAGAGATGAATGGGTTTCATCTAATAGCCATTACAGAAACATGGTTACATGGTGGCCAGGGTTGGGAACTAAATATTCCTGGAAAAAACAAATGGAAGGGTGGGGAGTAGCCATGATAATTTTGGGGAAATCGTGAGAAAATGAAAAATAAGAAATCCAATAATTAGGAATGTGCTCTGGTGGTATGTTTAAAGAAGTAATTTAAAATGGAAATTATAGAAAGACATGTTGGCTGAGTTTTTGATATGCTGATTTGCCTCGCAGCACAGTAAACAGATGTTTACCTAAGACAGGTTGGTAACAATAGGGAATAGAGTGTTAAAAGTTAAAGTGAAGATGCTAAAAGTTCAAAAGAGAATTTCACACTTACATTCTAAAAGGTGAACTCATGTAATAAAAGTGATTAAGAGTGACTTCTGGGAAAGTTAGTTCAGATACGCAAAGAACAGCATATTAGAGGCAAGTTCACCCATCGCAAGGTAGCCATTTTGAGATCGCAGCCCACAGCAGCAAGTGATGTCCACTCTGAACAGGCTGTACCTTGAGAAAGCCTATTTCAGAAGCCAATTGTCTCCATCCTAAATTGGAAACAACCCCAAAGGATATAGGTACCTGGTGTGGTAACTATTGCTGGATTTTATTCATTCGTTTGGAGAGATTTAGCTTGGAGGTTAGGAAAATCAAGGGATTTGGAACTGGCAATCTTTAAAGATACTGCATGTAGGCATTAATGTAGTTAATACCATCTCTCATTGATTTTCTTTTGCGTTTTACTGTTTAATAAATGTTTATTTTGTTTAAAACCAGCACAAAAACAACTGGGACATCCTTCACCGGTCTTTACATCTTTCCTTACATTATATCAAGTTGCAAAACACAGTTGAGAGCAGGCATTTCAAGGCTCCCTTCTGGGATTTTGAATATTCTTCTTTTAACATCAGCTGTGCTTGAAACATAATGAAGGATGTTGTAAAGACAATGGCGAGGAATGATCATGGCTCAGGAGAGCAAGTCGAACAACTATGAGTACAGATAAGAAACACAGATCAGACAATTCCAGGTGAACAGATTAGTGACCCCCTGGCTTTATGTTGTTGGATGGATTATAAACCAAGGTATTATCAAAGCTTGTAAGAAAGGCAATGCAACACTCGTAAAGGGACTTCAATATTGATATAAATTGGACAACACTAACCAGCAAAAGTACGTTGCACAGGTAGGCTGGGAGAGTTGGCTAAGATAGATTGGAAAATTAGCACAATAGGTACAACGGCAGATGAGCAATGGCTTAACATTTAAGTAAACATTTCATTCTTCTCAATGAATATACATTCCATTGAGAAATAAACACAACTGGAAAAGAGATCCACCTGTAGTCAATTTAATAGGTTAAGGGTAGAATTAGAGGTTGGTGGAGGAAAAATTATAATGGGCAATAAGGAAATTGCAGATATGTTAAACAAATATTTTGAGATTATCTTCGGAATAGAAGACACAAAAACCATACTTGAAAGAATGGGGAACCAACTGAATAACATTAATTATTTTGAGCTTCTCACTTTGATTACTGAAGACACGTGTTCCGGAACTAGTTGTGCCCCTAGCCAACCTGTTCCACTCCAGCAACAAAACTGGCATTTACTTGACAAGGTGGAAAATTACCCAGCTATGTCCTGTCCACAAAAAGGATAAATCCAACCAGGCCAATTACCACCTGATCAGTCTACTCTACATCATCAGCAAAGACGCTTAGTTTGGGTAACGCTAGGGCCACTCAACTCCTGACCTCATTACACCCGTGGACCAAAGATTGATGAAAAAGCTGAATTCCAAGATAAAGTGAGAGCGATTGCCGTTGAGAACAAGGCAGTATGTGCCAGAGTTTGGCATCAAAGAGCTTCAGCAAAACTGAAGTTAATGGATATTGTGAGAAAACGCTCCACAGGTTGGATTCATACCCAAGACAAAGAAATATATCCTAAACTGAATTATCATCAGTTGCTTCAGCAATAATGTCCCCTCCATCAGGTCAGAAGTGGGAATGTTCACTGATGATTTCATAATAGTCCAAAGTCTGTTTCCATATGCAATAACACCTGGACAGCATTCAGACTTGGGCTGATAAGTGGCATAGAGTCATAGATGTTTACAGCATGGAAACATGTTCATCGGCCCAGCTGGTCCATGCCACCCAGTTTCAATCACTAAACTAGTCCCACTTGCCTGCATTTGGCCCATCCTGCCCATGTAACTGTCTATAGAGTCATGGAAAGTAGCATTCCCATCACACAAATGCCAGGCAATGACCATCTTCAACAAGAGAGAATCTAACCATCACCCCTTGAAATTCAATGGCATCACCATCGTTGAATCTCCTATTATCAACATCTTGGGGGTTACCATTGAACAGAAACTGAATTGGACCAGCCATGTGACTTCGAGAACAGATCAGAGACTGGGAAATCTGAGGAGAATCTGAGTGTAATATCTGAGTATATTGTTTAGTGTTACAAAAATCGGGCTGATTTTTGTAACACTAAACAATACATATTTAATTGGAAAAATTAAGGAAAATATTTATTAAATTGAGGAGGAATCTTATAGGACGCAAATGGTTTCCTTACTAGGCATAATATGCTCTCACACAATTGTGTTCAGTAGGGCGGCACGGTAGCACAGTGATTAGCAATGTTGCTTCACAGTGCCAGGGACCCGGGTTTGATTCCCGGCTTGGGTCACTGTCTGTGTGGAGTCTGCACGTTCTCCCCGTGTCTGCGTGAGTTTCCTCTGCGTGCTCCAGTTTCCTCCCATAGTCCAAAGATGTGCAGGTTACGTGGTTTGACCATGATAAATTGCCCCTTAGTGCCCAAAACGTTAGGTGGGGTTACTGGGATAGGGTGGAGGCAAAGCTTAAGTCGGGTGCTCTTTCCAAAGGCCGGTGCAGACTTAACGGGCCGAATGGCCTCTTTCTGCACTGTAAATTCCATGATTCTATGGATACTCAAGCTAAAGAGATTAAGAATGCAGAATTTAAAGAAGTTATTGAGTGGGCACATAAGTGCTTACAAGCTTATAAATACAGTATATTTTATCGTCTGTGGAATGATTATAGGACTTGGTAAGTTAAACCTACATCCTGTAATTCAGTTCAGCAGACGGAATGCGTGTGCCATGGACAGAGTGCGAGAGAGTGAGACAATGCAAAAGTGACGACATAGGGTGAGCATGACAGAGCAAGCAACATACAGACAAAAGAATAAAATACACAATAAAACTTCTATTTTTCTTCGAACGGAGTACTTTAAAGGCTCTTTGAGCACAAAACAAAATTTAAAGTTTTGCACAAATTGGAAATATAACACATTCTTCTATTGTAACCCAAATAAAAGCGAAAAATTGGAATATGGGAAACTCAGTGACCCTGCAAGTAAAGCACTTATCTGGATCAAAGTCCAGTCCAAGTCTGTGGGATAAAGGCTTTTCTTCCCTGCTAACCATAATGATGGCGTGTAAAATGCAGTTCACAATTCTCACAACACAAAACTGTCTCTAATTTAACATTCTTACACACAAGGGCCACACTGATGGATGGAACTAGAAATGGAAAATGTCACACTGTGCATCTGCAGGAACATTGAGGTTCAAGACAAGACACATTACTGGAACAGAAAAGAGGGAGCATTGTATGGTACTGTCGCCGACACATTACCTGGCAGGGGACCACATGAAGAAGAAAGAGGTATTTGAAATGAGAAAGTTTAAAATTACCAGTGGTAGTATCCGTCACCTTCATAAATTAAAATTGAGTGGGCACATCAAATTAAAGTAGCAACTGCATTCAAAGTATTCATTTATATTTCTTCAAATAACTTTCTGTTTGTGTGTCTTAACCGGGGACAAAAAACATTTAAAGTTGTGTGGCGTTACAATCCCAGCTGATGTGACTACCGGACAGTCAGGTCCCAGAATAGACCGTAACTTTAGAGGTATGGATTAGCAGACTTACAGGACTGCCAAATAATCTTTAAAAAAAGAAGAAAACATTTATTAAATAAGAAAAGATCAACTATAATACATTACTCCCTCGTTCCCACTGCACTGTTATATACAAATTTATAAGGATTACATAAGTTACAAATTATCTTAAATTCTAATGTTCTCAGTAAGTACAGTCCATGTAAACCAATAAGTGAAATGTAGTCAAGACACACCACACACTGAAACCAACAGATGCCACCCAATATAACTTCTGTGGATTTTTCATTAAATCCTCTACCCCTCATCAGAGTGCCAACCAGTTACGCTGGAACTCTTGACTTCCACGTGAGCGCTTCCAAACTCCAGTCTCAAAAGAACATGCTTTGGAATCTTATCGCAAATAAGGCTATCTCTCGGGTGCCTTCACCAAGCATCAACTTCCAGAATTGCAATCTCTCTTTTCAGTATTCCTCGGCCTTGGATTGCCACACGTATTCAAGCTTCCACACTATCTCTCGGGTACCCAGCCATGTTAACATGGCTGTGTTAAGATGTCATCAAACTGTTGATTTACCTGGGATGTCTGGTTTCTCACTTTGAATCTGGTTCTTGCAGCCATCTCTAAGTCAGAGCACTTTCTCTGTTTTTTATTTCAATGTTACCCAACAAAACCTTGTTTGGCTTCTTGTTCTTTACTCCTTTAACTGGACGGTCTTCTGGAGACGTACGTTTTGCCCAAATTCCTTGGTTTCTGGACTTCCTTTTGGGGAATCTGCTCCCTGCATCTGCCTTGCCCTGTTCAGCTTCTTTTGGTCCAACTTAAAACTAAACTCAAACGTTTATTTCGAATCTAGGGTGGTCGTTTTAAGCAACAACCTAGTTTTCCTTTAAACCCTGTTTACCGTCACATCGTAAAGCCTTTAATTACAATGCAGGCACAGTTTAGAGTGACCAAAGCCGACAGACATTCAGGCACCTTTGTTTAACATGAAGCTAACTAAAGTTATAACCCTTTCCTACACAGAAACACTAAATTAAACACAACTCTTTCTTATGCAGAAACACTAAATTAAACTTACTTAAAGCTATACCCACAAATACAAATATAGATTACTTAAAGTTGCCTATTTCCTGACACTGCGTACAAAATAATGGAATGATAGAAATGATCAAAAAGGAAATTATCTAGTTAAGTAATTCAGATACTTTTCAGAGCACAAGAGAGGGTAATTCAAATGATTAGTCTTCTGAAATTTGGGAATTTGTTTTTGTTTTTATGCAGTCTTTAAATTTATCCTTTATATTCATGCAGTAATACAGACCAGTAATGCACCAGCACTCTCTTTTGGACAGGGTGAGATGTACACCTGTCTTGGTTTCATGCTTACATATTGAGATGCAGGCCTTGTATCAGAAGATCGTTTTGCAACTTTGCTTTTTCATTTTGTTAATTAGAAAACAATTTTTCCGACAACAATTGCAGTCCTGTTAGCTGTAACAGTTTCACCAAGAGCAAAGGTAGCGTTTTTATCTCAGGAAAATGATTTGTTACCTGCTCGTCTGGGTCCGTGATGAGATGTTAAAGATAGGGATGCAGATCGAGATTTAGGAATTGTCAACAGGTTTGAACTGGAAGGCCCATTTGCCTGTGAACCTGTTAAAGTACTTGAAAAGGAAGACCAACAAACAAGTCAATCAAAAAAGTGTGCTCAAAGCATCCTAATACAATACGTCACCGAATGAATAATTGTCTATGTCACCATACAGAAAATATGCTGCGTAATTACAAATAAATAACATATTAAGAGAAATTATTTTCACTTGATAACCTTAAGGGACAGGCTGGGTTAATAGTCAATCATAACATGATCCAGACTGCTTAGTAGCCATGAATATATTTACTCTTCAAGGGATGTGGGCATCGCTGGCATGGCCAGCACGTTGCCCATCCCTCATTGCCCTTTGAGCTGAGTGGCTTACTAAGCCATAACAGGATACACTTGAGACTGGAGCCACACAGAGACCAGGCCAGGTAAGATTTAAACGTGAATATATTGCAAAAACCCAAATACTGTAATGTAAGAAATACATGAACACACACAGAATTAAAGCATTTCTCGAAATTCAATGGAAAAAGTGAAACGATTTGAATAAATACACAGCAACGTCTAATCTCTAACTGTACAATCTTTAAATCACAGATAATGTGAGCTAATTTTCTTTTCACATTTCTTATATACAGTTCTGTATGCTAACTGATAGCCGTTTATGCACTTTCTTTCGAAGGAAATTGCAAACTCCAAACAGATTACAATGAGAATTGCACACACTAGTGATCAATATATGACAGATCATCACAATTGCTTCACCAATTTCAGGAATACAGTAATCCGAGAAGAAAAGTGGCTTAAACATTTGTAACAAACTCCAATACTTACCTTAATTGGCAGTCAGAGATCGGGGCCAAGTTCTGACGCCAGCGTGAAAAGCGACGCAAACCACTCTGGTGTCAACAGACCCCCGATTATCAGGTATTCACCCCTTCCTAGGGGGCTAGGTCAGCGCCGGAGTGGTCTCCACTGCTCCAGCCGGCGCGAGTTCGTGCATGCGCGCTATGGCCGGCGCGGGTTCGCGCATGCGCGTGGGTTCCTGTCTCCGCGCTGGCCCCCGGGCAATATGGCAGAGCCTTACAGGGGCCCGTCGCGGAGGAACATAGGCCCCCACAGAACCAGCCCGCCCGCCGATTGGTAGGCTCCGATCACGGACCAGGCCATCGTGGCGGCCCCCACCCCAGGGATCGGATCTCCCCCCCCGTCCCCCACCAGGACCGACCCGCAGACACAACTTCCAGGTCCTGCTGTGTGGGACATATGTGACCCTCGCCGGCAGGACTTGGCTGAACTCCGTGGGCACTCGGCCCGTCGAATCGCCGGGCCCGGGGGGGGGGCGCTTTCAACGACCCCCGACCAGCGCGGCGGTGACCCTGCGGGCGCCCGAGAATCGGCGTCGGGGCAGCGTGGCGCGATTCCCGCGCACCCCCCCCCCCCCCCCCCCGGGGATTCTGAGCCGGCGCGGGGTTAGAGAATCCCGGCCCAGGAGTTCAAGGGCTAGGAACTATTGTTTCTGGACCTCAGCACATGTGCCAGCTGGGAACTGATCACTATGTGCGGTTTGTCCATTTTTACATCTTCAGGCTTGGAACCGGCCCTGCACACAATGGACAAAAGAAGAAATGTGAAACAGCACAAAAAGCGGGTCAAGTGACCTGAACACAATCAAGAGAAGGTGTCCCAGGAAGAAGGATGCAGGAAGCAGTACAGGGACAACACCCAAATGGTGGTCCAAAACCAAATAATGGGAGAGAAAGAGGTCCCAGAAGACGGACTCAGGTAAGGAACAAGGGCAAACATCAGAAACCAATCCTGCAAGTGAAGTTAAGAAATGAGCAGAGAAAAAGGAGCCCGAGTTAAAAGAAAGAGCAGGCTTGAAGCAATATGAGCCCAAGAGAAGCTTTGAAGATCTAAGGGGTCAGCCAAAGGTTGGTGACTCCCGATGGGCTGTAGATGCAAAACTTGTTGTGTTCTGTTTGGTATGGCTGTAGATCTGAAAGTGTGCTTGGAAGGCAAAGCGGAGCGTACTCTGAAATCCAGAGGAAAGGAATCCCAGAAGGCAAAATTGAAATCCTGGAGATGGATTTTTGTTGAAGCTATCCGAGTGAAAGAGACTTTTAGAGAAACTTCCAAGGCAAGTTCCTCAAACTTTAAGATTGGAAACACGCCTGAGAAAGACAGAGTTTCAATGAGACTGGTTGGCCCCTTAGGTGACAAGTGTCTGGGTGGGTTGTTGAGAAATCCATAGAACCTGCTTTTGTAGCATCTGCCATGTACTTTAGCATGTGGTGCCACTGACAACAGTTCGGCCAGTTGGTTCACATGTACTGCATACTTATTCTGAATATTAGACTATGTGTCCCCATGCGCTGGTGCCGTCTCAACCTCAGGCATGCAGAGAATGTTTGATGCAGTCATCTAATACACTGGAGCAGAAAGGCAAGCAGCCAGTCTCATTCGCAGATGCATGTACCAGGACAGCAGAAAGTAAGAGGTCCACAAGCATTTGTGTAAATCCAACTGGTTGATACCTTATTGTTTAATGTCAAAGAATTGGCATTGAGTATGAAAAGAAAGGTTATGCTGACCTTCAGATAATGTTTTGAGTGCCAATTTCTGCAGTGTTGACTGTCACCAACTAGTAAGCGCTTGAGAAAGAGATAATGAAAAGATCTGTGCTGCATGAGGACAATGGTGAATGAATGGAATGGCATAATGTCATGCCTGGCTATTAATTATACTTGGGGGTGGGGGTTGGGGGGGGGATTTCAACTTTCCCAACATAAATTGGGATAGTCATAGTGTAAAGGGTTTAGAGGGGGAGAA
Source organism: Scyliorhinus torazame (assembly GCF_047496885.1). Classification (NCBI taxonomy): domain Eukaryota; kingdom Metazoa; phylum Chordata; class Chondrichthyes; order Carcharhiniformes; family Scyliorhinidae; genus Scyliorhinus; species Scyliorhinus torazame. The sequence goes on from NC_092716.1 coordinate 221,062,999, forward strand.
TTTCTTGAAATGTTGTTTTTTGTATCAATATGTAGGAGGCCCAACAAGAGATGGAGCAGAGCTGGATCTGGTTCTGGGGAATGAAGCCGGACAAGTGTTCAATGTGGCAGATGGGGAGCATCTGAGTGATAGTGACCACAACACGGTACGGTTCAAGTTTGTGAGAGACAAAGAAAAAGATTACCTGTAAAAGATGGTTTGGACTGGGATAATGCAGATTTTACTGAAATAAAGCAGGATCTGGCCAAATTTGGCTGGGAACAGCTTCTTGCGGAAAAATCTATAGAATCATAGAATTTACAGTGCAGAAGGAGGCCATTTGACCCATCAAGTCTGCAACAGCCCTTGGAAAGAGCACCCTACTTAAGCCCGCCCCAACCCCGTAACCCCACCCAGCGGTTTTGGACACTAAGGGCAATTTATCATGGCCAATTCACCTAACCTGAACATCTTTGGACTGTGGGAGGAAACCGGAGCACCCACAGGAAACCAACGCAGACACTGGGAGAACGTGCAAACTCCGCACAGACAGTGACCCAAGCTGGAAATCGAACCTGGAACCCTGGAGCTGTGAAGCAACTGTGCTAACCACTGTGCTACCGTGCTGCCATTCGAGTGGAACAGTAGAGGGTATTCAAAAAGGAAATGGGAATAATACAGGTCCAACATGTTCCATATAGGAGGAAATGTATGAACAGTAAGTTCAGGAAACCGTGCATGTCTCGGACAATCTAAGACTGGATAAGGAGAAAGAGAAAGGCTTTTAGCAAGTGCAAAGGGAGAAATTCAACTGCGGCTCTGGGAGAGTATAGGGAAGTGCAAGAGGGAGCTTCCGAAAGCAATTATAAGAGCAAAAAGGGGGCATGACAAAGGACTTGCGGATAAGACGAGGTAGAATCCTGATATATTCTAGAAATACATTGAGGAGAAAGAGTAGGGCCCATTAGAGACAAATGGGGCAATCTGTGTGCAAAGCTGCAGGTTGTTAAATGAATACTTCTCATTGGTTTTCACTCAGGAGGACCACAACTTAGATACAGAATTCAGGATATGGGACTGTGAGGACCTTAAGCAGCTTGACATGGGAAGTGAGGAGATATTGGAGGCTTATAAATAGACAAACCCCCAGGCTCAGATAAACTGCATCCAAGGCTGCTGTGGGAGGCGAGGCAAGAAATTTCAGGGACTTTGGTGCAAGTTTTTAATTCCTCTCTAGCCACGGGGGAAGTGCCAGAGGACTGGAGAGCAGCTAGTGTTGTTCCACTTTTCAAGAAATGTGAACTAGGGAATTACAGACCAGTGGGTTTCCCGTAGTGGCAGGGAAACTATTGGTGAACATTCTGAAGGAGAGAATTCATTTCCAATTGGAAAGTCATGGGTTGATTAGGGATAGTCAGCACAGTTTTGTCAGAGAGAGAACATGCCGAACAATTTTGATAGAATTTTTTGATAAAGTGACTAAGTGCGTGGATGAAGGAAGTGCAGTTGATGTAGTTTATATGGATTTTAGAAAAGCCTTTGACAAGGTCCCACACGGGAGACTGATTGAGAAGGTTGAAGCAAATAGAATTCAAGGAAACTTGTCAAGATGGATCCAAAACTGGCTTAGTAATAGGACACAAAGGGTGGTTGTAAAAGGCTGTTTGAGTAACTGGACGCCCATGGGGAACTAAGTTTTCAGATGATTAGGGGGGTTAAGAAGAGGGTCATAGTTTACAGGAAGATATTGATGGGTTGGTCAAATGGGCAGAGCAGTGGCATATGGTATTTAACTCTGATAAGTGTGAGGTGATGCACTTTGGAAGAAAGAGGTTAAGGGAGTATGTAATGATTGGCAGGACACTAGGAAGCTCAGAGGAACAGATGGGTCTTGGGGTACTTATTCACAGATCCCTGAAGGCAGCAGAGCAGATCAATAGGGTAGTTAAGAAGGCATTCAGTCATGGCATAGAATACAAGAGCAAGGAGGTTATTTTGGAGCTGTACAGAATGTTGATTAGGCCACAGCTAGAGTACTGTGTGCAGTTCTGGTCACCTCACGATCGGAAAATTGCACTGGAGGAGGTACAGAGGACATTCACCAGGATATTGGCTGGGATGGAGCATCTGCGCTACAAGGAAAGACGGGATAGGCTTGAATTGTTTTCTTTAGAGCAGAAAAGGCTGAGAGGGGAACATGATTGACATGTACAATATTCTAAGGGGTCTGAACAGGGTAAATAGGAAGCAGCGGCTCCCCTTGGTTAAGGGGTCTATCACAAGGGGCCAAAGTCTTAGGGTGAGGCGCATGATATTCAGAATTTAAGAAAAAAAAATCATTCAAGAAGCTGATGAGAATGTGGATACTTCATCCGCTTGAGCCTCCTGCTCCTCTGGGTGTTGCACAGTCTTAAATGTTAACTCTGTTTGTCTTTCCACAGATGCAACCAGACCTGCTCAGTATTTCCAGATTTTTTTATTTTGCTATGAGTTAGTTCCTAATTGCAGTTATGCACCACTACATCTGTAACAATATGTAAAGAAATTATTTCACCATGAATTAGAAATAATTACTGTGCCTCTCAGAACCCTCACCCACTTTCTGAATTTTATGCCTTGAACCTCTGGTGCTAGAAATTTATACTTTAAGATAAGGACTTAATTAAATTCAATCTAGAAGTTTTTACTACTATCGCAAAAATAAGGTGTAATTTTTCTCTTCATTACTATGTCAGATGTATTTGCATTTTCTGACTCTTTGGAAGGATAATTTTGACAACACAAACAAAAAACATTTGAATTTGATCACTTATCCAACCGGCCTGACAAGATTGCTGTGACCTTATTTATTTATTTTTTTTAAAACCTTTCATTCAGAAAAAAGTTCAATTATTACAGAACAGTGGAACAAATTCATATAATTTTTAGAAAAATCCCCACAACCCAGCCCACCTGACCCAGATCTAAGTAGAACACCTCCTCCACCTCGCCCCCCCCCCCCACCCCGCCCCCCACAATTGCTGACGACAACCAGCTCTTTAAAGAAGGTAATGAATGGCAGCCACCTCAAGTAAAACCACTCCTCCAATCCTCTTATGGCATTCTTGATCTTTTCTAAATGGAGGAATTTTGATAAATCCCCCAACCATGCTGAAGCCTTATGCGACGTCGATGCCCTCCATCCGAGCAAGACTCACCTCCGGGCTATTAGAGAGGCGAAGATCAAGTCATCAGCCTTCTTTTCCTCCTGCAGGCCCGGCAACTCAGACACTCCAAAAATCGCACAGCTCCATTCTAACTCCCAAAATCTCTGACATTGTTTCGAAGAAGGAAATGCAGAATTTAAACAACTTAGGGCAAGGCAAAAACATGTGTGAGTGGTTCGCCGGCCCCCTCATACAAAACTCACACCTATCGTACACACCCAGGACGAAGCCAGCCACAATTGCTCTCGTCAAGTGTGCCCTGCATACCACTTTAAACTGCAGCAAACTCAACCTTGCACACAAGGAGGTGAAACTGACCCTATGCAGAACCTCCCTCCACACCCCCTCCCCCAAAACCAACCCCAACTCTTCCTCCCATTTCCTCTTTACTTCCCCCAGCAAAGCCTTCCTCGTCGACATCAACTGCCCATATATATCTCCTTCCCCTATCTCGTCAAGAGATAGCATCTTACCAATAAGTGAAAGCACCGGCAACCAAGGAAATGAAGAGAGTTCCTTCGGCACAAACTTTCACACCTGCAGATATCTGAAAATATTCCCTCCCTGGAGTTGGAATTTCTCCACCAACTCCTCCAGCCCAGCAAACCTACCCTCCACGAACAAATTTCTAAACCTCTCAACCCCTCCCTCTCCCAGATCTTGTACGTCAAACCCATCCGAACCAGTACAAACCTATGATTCCCACAGTTCGGTGCTAGTAGCGAAATAAACCCTAGTTTAAAGTGCTGTCTGAATAGATTCCATATTCTCAAAGAAGCTATCACTGGACTTGAAGAGAACCTCGTCGAAGAGAATGGCAGAGGAGCAGTAGCAAGTGCGCTCAAGCTCAAACTGAAATAAGAAGCCTCCCCTCCATCCACCCCACACCTACCTGGATCCTTAAACCACCCCCACTCTTTCTCAATTTTTGCCGCTCAGTAATAGTACATCAAATTAGGCAGTGCCAACTCCCTCCCCGCGACTGTCTACCCCTTTGCAAGAAAGTCCTTCAGATCTGCGAGGGTCTTACCTGCCCAAACAAAAGTCGAAATTAACTTGTTGACCCTATTAAAGAAAGATTTGGGAAGAAAGACAGGGAGACATTGAAACACAAACGGGAGACATTGAAACACAAACAAGAATGTTCATCTTAACCCTTTCCGCCAAAGACAATGGGAGGGCTTCCCACATATTCAGGTTCGCCTTCACCCCCTCGACCAGACTGGCCAGGTTCAACTTATATAACAAGACCTGGACATTAACTACCCGCACTCCCAGATACCTAAAACTAGTGCTGGCCTGCCGAAACGGTAGCCCCTACAGATCAGCTCTCATCCCCAGAGTTTTCAGCAGAAAAACCTCACTCTTACCTACGTTCAAACTAAATCCTGAGAAGGAACCAAACTTCCTAAGCACCTCCATTATCTTTCCCACATTAGAGGGAGGGTCCATAACATATAGCAAAAAATCATCGGCATACAAGGACACCCCATGCTCTCTACCACCCCTCTCTATACCGTTGCACCCAGCCGATGACCTATGTGCAGGTAAAAAGGGCCAAAAACCAAATTCCCAAGCAGGAGCGACATTGTGTGTGACCGTTCACCTCATAGCCTGCCACTGGAAGTCTAATGGTTATTTCTACCTGATTCAATTGGGCTTACCTGTTGGATAATATTGTATTCAATGCATTTCTAAAATGCATCCTCTATTTACCCTTTCCAGGTTGAGCACTGTGTAATTAGTTAGGAGCAGCACTCTGCCTGGTACAGGAACAACTACTCTTGTTCCCCAGAGTATGATGTCATCCTGACAGCTCAATTCAATCTTGTGGGTAAAGAATGGTTTTATTTTGTCTCTCACGTTAGACAGAAGTGGATCTTGATTGGTCCAGTTTTTGATCTGCTTCGCCATGATGACTTCCTGTGACACTGGAGTATATTGATTTTTTCTTGCAAGGGTAGGCAGCTAAGAGCATCCGCATTCCCCACATGTGCTCCTGGTCGATGCTTGAATGCATATTCGTAGATGGGCAGAATTAATGTCCATCGTTGAATTCTTGCCAAGGTGATCGGCGGGATAGCCTTGTTCTCTTTGAAGAGCACCAAGAACGATTTGTCATCAGAAACAATGGTAAAGTATCTAACCATGCAAATACTGGCAGACTTTTGTGACAGCAAAGACTATCGATAGTCTTTTTCTCGATCTGAGTAGCCTTTTTTGGTCTTAGAGTTCTTGTCACATAACCTATCGGTCTTTCAGAGCAATCGGCCAACGCATGGGATAATGCCGCACCAACACCATATACCTTCCATCTTTAGGTGTGTCGAAGTGTGCCAACATGTTTGAGAAATGCAACAATTGCTTTATTCTGTTGAAAGCTTCTTCCTGGGATGCCTTCCAAGAACAACGATGATATTTCTTTAGCAGAATATACAAGGGGGCCAATACAATTTATAAGTTTGGTAAAAATATATCTGTAGCAGTTTACCATCCCCCAAAACAAATGTGTTTGTGGGTGCAGGCACCTCCTTTATCACCTTGGCCTAGACTTCCGCCTTGTGGAATCCATGCGCATATACATGGGGCCCCAGGGAGTTCACTTCAGTGGCTTGAATGGTGCACTTTTCTTTCTTGAGGCAAGCTCCAGCCTCCTGAAATCTCTTTAACACCTCTAAGTTTGCTAGGTGCTTGGCCTCTGTCGATCCAGTTGTAAGGACATCATCAAGTTATACTACAAACTGCGGTAGCCCTTGTATCAGATTCTCCGTTGTCCTTTGGAATATTACACATGCCAAAGACACGCCAAAAGGCAGGCATTTGTACTGGAATGGGCCTTTGTGTGTTTTTATCGTGACATAAGCCTGGGAATCATCGTGTAATTTGGGCAGCATGGTAGCACAATGGTTAGCACTGCTGTCTCACAGTTCCAGGGACCCAAGTTCAATTCCAGACTTGGGTGGAGTTTGCACTTCCTCCCAGTGTCTGCGTGAGTTTCTTCCGGGTGCTCCGGCTTCCTCCCACAGTCCAAAGATGTGCAGGTTAGGTGGATTAGCCATGCTAAATTGTCCCTTAGTGTCCAAAAGGTTAGGTGAGGTTACTGGGTTGTGGGGACAGGATGGAGGCGTGGGTTTAAGTAGGGTGCGCTTTCCCAGGGCCAGAGTAGACTCGATGGGCCAAATGGCCCCCTGCACTGTAAATTCTATGAATCTATGATAATTTGAGCTGCTGGTACGCATGACTCACATATGGCTTTGTCGAAGATTGGCCTCTTGCCAGCTTTGCATATAGGTCTTCAAATCCTGGGATTGGATATTTATCCAGCTTGGTGGCCTGATTAACTGTTAGTTTAGAATCGCCGCAAATGTGGATGGTCGTGTCCAGTTTCAAGACAGGGACTGTAGGTGCTGCTCATTCTGATAACTGAACTAGCTAGATACTGCCTCGTTCTTCCAAACTGTTTAACTCGGTATTCACTTTCTCATGCAAGCTATATCGTGCCGGTTTTGTCCGAAAAAGAGTCAGGGAGTCGCCTCTGGATCCACATAAATCTCAGATTGTACCCCATTGATTTTACCTGATTCATCATAGGAGATGCTCTCGTATTCTCTCATCAGTTCAGGCAGTCCTCCTTCCCACACTTGAAAATTTTTGGCCCAACTCAAATTGATTTCTTCAAGCCAATCGCGGCTGAGAAGGCTTGGTTGTTAACCTGTCACTATTATCACTGGGAGCTGGGTAGACTGTTGTCCATAGCTTACAGGTATCATTGTGGTGCTTTTTATTTTTTATTGCTTCGCTCATATAAGTCTTCAACTTGGCAGAAGTGCTCTTCAAAATCAGTGGTTGGACTTCCTATCTTAGGTACTGAAATGTAAGCTTGCCCATCATAGTTGCTGATGCCCCTGTATCCATTTCCATCTTAAGAGGCTTCCCAATTACCTGGTGTGTTACAGTAATAGGGTCCATCTTGCCTGTTTTTAAATTAAACATAGTGAATACCAGAATCATGGGTGCTGGGCTCTTCCACATAGTATACTTGTAACATTTTAATGATCGATCACTCGCCGATTTTGACTGAGCTCAGCACTGCTTTATCAAATGCTCTCTTTTTTGACAAAAAAACCCACTCACTCACCTTAAATGGACATAGACATAGATGATTCAAGAGTGTGGTTACCTCCACATCACTAACATTCCACTTTAAGCATTATTGACCGATTGCCTATTCTGTACCTTTCTGTTTTGTTGGTAGCTGAAATTGCTTCCCACTTCGCGGCTGCTTTGATGGTTTTAGCACCACGACTGGCTGCAGGTTCCTGCCCGAACTGGTGAACAGCACCATTTTGTGCATTCTACAACTCTTGTGCACCTTTTTAAGCCCTTTCCATGGCCAGTGCCATCTCCAATGTTTGTTTAAAAATTATGTCAACCTCTGCAAGCAATCGGTGTTGAATAACACTGTTGCTCATGCCACAGACTAACCTATCCAGTAACATGTCACATAGGGTGGCTTCAAAAACACAATACCAATAATTGCTTCAGTTTAACAATGTAAGTGGAAATCGATTCACCTGGGGATCTCACCCTCTAATTCAATTTGAATGTCTGGAATGACTGATGGTTGAGGTTGCAATTGAACTTTCAGCAAATCCACAAGGTCACAAAATAACTTGGGAGTCAGGCTTTGGGCTGTAAGACTGCGAATGAGCCTTTCGGTCTGAGTTCCAGAAACACGTAGAAGAATTACTTTGCATTTCGCCTCCTCCTATATTTTGTTTGCTTGGTAATAATAACAAAGATGCTCAACAGATTGTGGCCAGTCCTCAGTGGAAAAGTCAAACGGGTATGTTTGCCCAAAGAGAAGTATTCCGGTGAGAGCTTTTCTTTTTTCGGACTTCGATTAAGATAGGATACTCACAGGTGCCGACCAGAGTCAGTGTCAGGATAATTTTTCCTCATTGCCAGATGTGAAGATGCACTTTCACATACATCATTAATGAACACAAAAAGGATTTATTAAGAATCGTTCAGCAGCCTTGTGGTTGTTGCTAGCTCCTATAATGTGTCTTTGCGAGAAGCCTCTCTCATCATGGGGTAATTTCACACTTTTGAGTCCTGAATTGGTCACACAGGCCATGCGACCTTTACTCTGCTGTGCTGTCCTTAAAGGGACAATTACCACAGCAACAAAAATACATGACACCTGAACATTGAATCATGAAGTGTTTTAGATGGGGGATTTCAGTTCACAGAAATATTTTTCACGTGGAATTAGCCTCTCCCTATATTTATGGCTTCTTCCAACAGATGGCAGATTCAAAATGACTCATGGAGCTAAAAGGCTGAAATTTCAATTTATGCCCTTTTCCTCCAATGATCATTTTAAGATAACCAACTTTAATAATAATTTATCAAGACTATGAACTGTTGTACAATTTTGTTAAACTGGATATCTAGCAGGCCACACTCTTGCTAGGGTACAGCACAGCTAATGTCACAGAATTACAAAATCACAGAAGTGTTGCAATGTAGAAGGAGGCCATTCGACACATCATATTTGCAGCAGCTCTCCTAATGAGCAATTCATCTTATGGCATTTTCCCACCGTTTCACTGCAACCTTGCACATTCTTCCTTTTCAGGTAACAATCTGTTTTGCACTTCTTTTCACTTTTCCACCTTGGTGACTTCGAAATACCTTTCAAGATTAGTAATATCTGACAAATTAGTCAGAGAACAACTGCCATCTTGTTCTGAAGCTAAATTCATCAGTGCTGGTTGACATGAGCTATCTGCATTAGTACAACTCTGAAGGAGATCTAAATCTCATTCTCACAGGATGGTGGCCATACCTCCCATCATGCCTATGCCACCTCTCAGAAAGTTATCCTATTAGCCCCAATATCCTTTACTTTCCCCTTTGTCCTGATAATGTTTTCTTTTCAAATATCTATCAAATACCTTTTTCGAAAGTTAAATCTATTTCCACCCTTTCCGACAGCGGGGCAGCAATAACTCAGGAGATAGAAAAGGCATGTCGAAAGACAATATTACAATAATCATGGGGGAGTTCAATATGCAGGTGGATTGGGAAAATCAGGTTGGTAGTGGATCCCAAGAAAAGGAATTTGTGGAATGTCGAAGAGATGATTTTTTTTGGAGCAGCTTGTGACAGAGCCTACGAGGGATCAAGCAATTCTGGATTTGGTGATGTGTAATGAGGCAGACTTGATTGGGGAACTTAAGGTGATGGAACCCTTAGGGAGCAGTGATCACAATATGATAGAATTTACCCTGCAGTTTCAGAGGGAGAAGCTGGGATCAGATGTAACAGTATTACAACTAAATAAGGCCAACTACAAAGACATGAGGGAGGAGCTGGGCAGAGTTGATTGGAAAGGGAGCCTAGCAGGGAAGACAGTGGAACAGCAAAGGAAGGAGTTTTTGGGAGTTATTCGGGAGGCAGAACAGAAATTCATCCCAAGGAGGAAACATGCTAAGGGGAGGACAAGGCATCCATGGCTGACCAGGGAAGTCAAGGACAGCATAAAAGCAAAAGAAAAACCATGCTTAGTGGCGAGGATTAGTGGGGAGCAGAGGATTGGGAAGCCTTTAAAAGCGAGTAGAGGACAACAAAAAAAGCAATATGGGGAGAGAAGTTTAAATATGACTGCAAGCTAGCAAGTAATATAAAAGAAGATAAGATGAGTTTTTTTCAATATATAAAAGGTAAGAGAGAGGCAAAAATGGACATTGGACCACTGGAAAATGTGGCTGGAGAAGTAATAATAGGAAACAAAGAAATGGCAGAGGAACTGCAGAGTTACTTTGCATCATTCTCCACGGTGGAAGCCACCAGTGGGATGCCAGAGCTCCAGGAGAATCAGGGGGCAGAGGTAACTGTAGTGGCCATCACAAAGGAGAAGATTCTGGGGAAACTAAAAGGTCTGAAGGTGGATAAATCACCTGGACCGAATGGACTACATCCCAGTGTTCTAAAAGAGATAGCTGAGGAGATTGTGGAGGCATTAGTGGTGATCTTTCAGGAATCACCGGAGGCAGGGAGGGTCCCAGAGGACTGGAAAGTAGCTAATGTAACACCTCTGTATAAGAAAGGAGGGAGGCAGAAGACGGAAAATTAAAGGCCAGTTAGCCTGACTTCGGTCATTGGCAAGATTTTAGAGCCCATTATTAAAGATGAGATTGTTGAGTACTTGCAAGTGCATGGTAAAATAGGACTGAGTCAGCACGGCTTCGTCAAGGAGAGGTCATGTCTGACAAATCTGTTAGAATACTTTGAGGGGTAACAAGGAAGTTAGACAAAGGAGAACCAGTGGACATGATATATTTGGATTTCCAGAAGGCCTCTGACAAGGTGCCGCAAAGGAGACTGTTAAATAAGTTAAGAGCCCATGGTGTTAAGGGTAAGATCCTGGCATGGATGGAGGATTGGCTGACTGGCAGAAGGCAGAGAGAGAGGATAAAGGGGTATTTTTCAGGATGGCAGCCGGTGACTAGTGATGTGCCTCAGGAGTCGGTGCTGGGGCCACAACTTTTCACAACATACATTAATGAACTGGAAGAAGAAACTGAAGGCATTGTTGCTAAGTTTGCAGATAATACAAAGATGTGTAGAGGAAGAAGTAGTATTGAGGAAGCAGGAGGGCTGCAGAAGGACTTGGACAGGCACCGACAGTGGGCAAAGAAGTGGCAGATGGAATACAATATGGAAAAGTGTGAGATTATGCACTTTGGAAGGAAGAATGGAGGCATAGAGTATTTTCTAAATGAAGAAATTCTTAGGAAGTCCGAAGCACAAAGGGACTTAGGAGTCCTTGTTCAAGGTTCTCTTAAGGTTAACATGTAGGTTCAGTGGGCAGTTAGGAAGACAAATACAATGTTAGCATTCATGTTGAGGGCTAGAATACAAGAGCAGGGATGTACTTCTGAGGCTAGATAAAGCTCTGGTCAGACCCTATTTAGAGTATTATGAACAGTTCTGGGCCCCTATCCAAGGAAAGATGTGCTGGCCTTGGAAAGGGTCCAGAGTAGGTTCACAAGAATGATCCCTGGAATGAAGAGCTTGTCGTATGAGGAACGGTTGAGGACTCTGGGTCTGTACTCATTGGAGTTTACAAGGATGAGGAGGGATCTTATTGAAACTTACAGGATACTGCAAGGCCTGGATAGAGTGGATGTGGAGAGGATGTTTCCACTTGTAGGAAAAACTAGAGCCAGAGGGCACAATCTCAGTAGAAAGAGTAAAGGGACGAATCCTTTAAACAGAGATGGAGGAATTTCTTCAGCCAGAGGGTGTTGAATCTGTGGAACTCTTTGTCGCAGAAGTCTGTGGTGGCCAAATCACTGAGTGTCTTTAAGACTGAGATAGATAGGTTCTTGATTTATAAGGGGATCAGGGGATATGGTGGGAAGGCAAGAGAATGGGGATGAGAAAAATATCAGCCATGATTGAATGGCGGAGCAGACTCATTGGGCTGAGTGGCCTAATTGTGCTCCTATGTCTGATGGTCTTATGGATTCCATACCCCTGGTTCACAAATAGAAATCTCATCTCCCCTCTGGCCTTTATGTCAATAACCTCAAATATGTCTCTTTTGTCAGTGGAAACGGTTTATCCTTATATGTTGTATCAAAACCCTTCTAGTTTGGAAAGCCTCAATTGAATTTACCCTTACCGTTCTCTGCTTTGGGGGTAAACAAGTCTCACTAGTCAATGGCCAGTGTTGAGGTGAGAGGTGGAAGAAAAGGAAAAACACAACCATCTTGCTACATTCTATAGATCATGTCAAAAGTCCAGAATTTGATGGACAGTGCCTCATTTATTATTATTTTTCCTTATCGCAGATTAAATAATTTTATAACGTGAGTTTCTGGTAGAGCTGATAAAAGCACACAAGGTCAGTGGTGCAAAGTGACCTTGATGAGCAACGGTTCCAACAGTCTATCTCCTTGACCAATTTAATTCAAGGATGTAGGAAGAAATAGAGGAACAACAAAGAAAGAAATAGGGTGAATTAGAGTTGAATTGCAGGGAGGAAAGAAAGATTGAATTGTGTGAAAGCAAAAAGTAGACAGAAAGGAACAGTCAAGAAATAAATTCAAGTAGTTCACATTTTTTTAAAGAACTTCTACGAACCATTTATAAACTGCAGAAAAGAGGTCCCATAATTTCAACTGTTCCTGTTCAGCGATGAAGAGATTGAATGACATGGCAGGAATAAAAATCCAGTCATTAAAAGAGCCCATGTATCATTGAGTTCCAGCCCTATTTTCTGTGGCGAGTTTAACATGTTTTCAAATAGGGCAAGAGCAGCAATTTCTTGAAACTCACGGTGAAGTTGACTGAAGCTTTTGCGTGGCTAATGGCAGATTGGTGCAACTTGCCCATTAGGCAAGTGATGTGGCAAGGCTGCAGCATATGGGAGCTCCTGGATGCCAGTAACGTGGACAGCAAGTGTTTTTTTAAAGTGTTGACAGCTCAGATTCATTGAACTGGAGGCTGAGCTGCAGACACTGCAACAAATCAGGGAGGGGGAATGTTACCTGGTTGCCTTGCACCGGGAGACAGTCACACTACTTAGGATAGGGTCTTCAGATTTGATCACTGGTCAGGGACAGATGGGTGTGACTACAAGTGAGGCAGGTACGGGAACCCACAGAGCAGGAGTGTCGGCCTCTGAAATTGGCCAATAGACCTGAGGTTCTGTCAGCTGGAGATGAGAGGGGGGGCTAGAAGGTAGATGAACAAACTAACAATGACACCGTGGTAGAGAAAGCGATTAAAGTGCAGACAGCAAAAAAGAATGTAGTGATGGTAGGAGACAGTATAGTGAGAGGGATTGACACTGTTCTCTCAGCACAGAGTGAGAGTCTAGACAGCTGTATTGCCTGTCTGGTGCAAGAGTTTGGAACAGCTGCTCAGGATTGGAGATAAACTTACAGCAAGGAGGAGGAGGATCCAGTTGTTATGATCCAAATAGGTACCAATGACATGGATAGAACTAGGAGAAAGGTTCTTCATGGAGAGAGTATGAGGAGCTAGGTGCTAAATTGAAAAGCAGAACCTCAAAAGTTATCATCTCTTGGACTATTAACTAAGCCACATGCAAATTGGCAGACGATACATAAAACTAGAGAGATAAATATGTGGCTCAAAGGCTGGTGAGTGAGAAGTGGGTTCTGGCTTATGAGGCGCTGACTCCAGCATTAGGGAAAGTGGGGGCTGTGGCATTGGGACGGCTTGCACCTAAACCACACTGGGATCAGTCTTCTTGTGAACTGATGCAGCATAAAGGGACTGGGGGGGGGATCTTTGTTCATGAAACCCAGAAAGCTAGCATATAGGTGCACAAGGTAATAGGGAAGGCAAATTGAATGCCAGCTTTATTTCAAGGGGCCAAGGTGTAAAAGTAAAAAGGTACTGCTGCAACAATACAAGGTACTGGTGAGGCCAAATTTAGAACACTGTGCACAGTTTGGTCTCCTTATTTAAGGAAAGATATATTATCACAGGAGGCAGTACAGAGGAGATTTAGTAGGATGATCCCATGTATGGAGGGACTTCCAGATGAGGAAAGATTAAACAGGTTGTGTTGGTACTCCTTGGAGTTCAGAAGAATGGTTAAGGCAAAAGCATATAGATTCCTGATAAGAATGGGGATGAACGGTTATCAGGATAGGCAGGAGTGTGAAGTTGAGATTAAAATTAGATCAGCCATGGCTTTACATAGAAACATAGAAAATAGAAGCGGGCGAAGCCATTCAGCCCTTTGAGCCTGCTCCGCTATTCATTATGATCCTGGCTGATCATCAAATTCAATACCCTGATCCTGCTTTCCCTCACATATCCCTTGATCCCCAAGAACAAAATCTAATTCCCTCTTGAAATTACACAAAATTTTGGCCTCAATTACATTCTGTGGTAACAAATTCCACAGATTTGCCACTCTCTGGGTGAAGAAATTTCTCCTCACCTCAGTCCTAAAAGGTTCACCCCTTATCCTCAAACTATGACGCCTCGTTCTGGACCCCCACCATCGGGAACATTCTTTCTGAATCAACCCTGTCTAATCTGTGTGGAGTCTGTACGTTCTCCCAGTGTCTGCATGGGTTTCCACCTGGTGCTCCGGTTTCCTCCCACAGTCCAAGATGTGCAGGTTAGGTGGATTGGCCATGCTAAATTGCCCTTCGTGTCCAAAAAGGTTAGGTGGGGTTACTGGGTTGTGGGGATAGGATGGAGGCGTAGGCTTAAATAATGTGCTCGTTCCAAGGGCCGGTGCAGGCGCGATGGGCCGAATGGCCTCCTTCTGCACTGTAAATTCTGTCTGTAATCCTATTAGAATTTTTGAAGTTTCTGTGACATCCCCGCTCACTCTTCTAAACTCCAATGAATATAATCCTAACCGATTTAGTCTCACCTCATATGACAGACCCTCTACTTGGGAATCAGTCTGGTAAACCTTCGCTGCACTCTCTCCATAGCAAGAACATCCTTCCTCAGATCAGGACACCAAAACTGTCCAAAATACTCCAGGTGTGGCCTCACCAATGCCCCATACCATTGCAGTAAAACATATCAATTTCTATATTCAAATTCTCGTGCTATGAAGGCCAACAAGCCATTTGCCATCTTTATTGACTGCTGTACCTGTGCGCTTTACTTTCAGGAATTGATGCACGAGGACACCAAGGTCTCGCTGAATATCCACCTCTCTCAATTTACACCCATTCGAATAATAATCTGCCTTCCTATTTTTGCTACCGAAGCGGATAACATCACATTTATCCACATTATACTGCATCTGCCTTGCATGTGCCCACTCACTCAGACTGCCCAAATCCTGCTGAAGCACCGCTGCTTCCTCCTCACAGCTCACCCTCCCACCCAACTTTGTATCATCTGCAAATTTGGAGATAATACATTTAGTTCCCTCATTCAAATATATAATATGAACAGTTGGGGTCCTACATAGATCCCTGCGGTACCATGATTTTATTGAATTGCAGAGCAGGCTTAAGGGGCTGAGTGGCCTACTCCTGCTACTAATTCATATTTCTATAGGCCTCGCAATCTAAGTCAATTAATAACGCATAGCTTAACTCCCAGACTCAAATTTCTGAGTTCTTTACACACTAATAACAGCATACATATTAAATGCATTATTTTCCCAGTAAATTATGGCCCGTAATAGTTACGAAAACAAAGCAATTATTGGCACTAGAATTCCAGTATTTCACGAAATTCTTACTTTAAATTGCTTACAAGAATTAAATTCAACAATGATGTTGCTTTTAAACCAATAGAAATATAATTCACCTCATTGATCCATTGTCTGGATGGGATTTCATCCCATTGCTACGATCCCATCTAAGAGGAGCAGGTTCCATTGTTGGCAAACCAGTAGCTGATGTGGTGGTTGTCCATGTTCCTGTATTTCTTCTAAGCTGTCCAGTTGGTAAACTTCGCCTCAAGCGCTAAGTTTAGAAAAATAAATTATGTTAGCAAAGGAATTGAACAAATAGACTTAGTTATTGACTCATATTTTATTATACTGAGATATTTGAGCATAGGAGGTGATTTAGCCCATTGAGTCCATGCTGGTTCTCTGTAAAGCAATCCAATCAACTCCATATTCTTTCACTATCTCAGTCAGTTTATTCCTTTTAAGAGCCCATCCAATTCCTTTTTGGCTCCACTTGCATCACATTTTTAGACAGTAAGTTCCTGGTCATTGCCACTTACTGTGCAAAAATATTCCTCCTTGCATCTTTTGCTCAAAACCTTATATCCATGGCCCCTTGTTCTTGTAACATCAGTTAATAGAAATGGAATTCTTTTGTCCAGCTTATCTAATTCTGCCATAATCTTGGAAACCTCAATCAAATCTATGTTCTAAATCCTCCCCTCAACTATTAGTGTTTAGCACACAGGGCTAAATCGCTGGCTTTTAAAGCAGACCAAGGCAGGCCAGCAGCACGGTTCAATTCCCGTACCAGCCTCTCCGAACAGGTGCCGGAATGTGGCGACTAGGGGCTTTTCACAGTAACTTCATTGAAGCCTACTTGTGACAATAAGCGATTCTCATTTCATTTCATTTGCTCCAACGAGAACTACACCAGCCTTTCAAGCTTAACCTTGTAGCTTAATTCAGTCATCCCTGAAACCATTCTAGTAAATCTCCTCTGCATCTTTCCAAGAACCCTCACATCCTTCCTCAAGTGTGGTGAGTAGAACTGGACCCAATATTCAGGCTGTGACCTAACCCAGGCATTGTCAAACTCGGGGATGTGACCCGGGGGTGGGTTCGCTGGCAAGTGTCGGGAAGGTTGCAGAGCCTTTCGTCGCTGTGCTCCCGATCACGCAAGTCCGCAACCAACAGCCGCAGCAGCCAGCTTTTAATAATGCCGGCTGCAAGCGGCCTTCAAAATGGCCGCAAACATGAAAACAAATGTGGCCGCACTGCACATGTGTGCCATATCATCGGTGTGCATGTGCATGCACAAAACTATGTACATGCGCGCCGCTAATCGGGCACGCATGCGCAGTGCGCCTGCTTTTTTGTTTTTAAAACGGTCGCAGCAATTTATTTTATTCATTTTATCTTTTTCATTTATTTTACTCATTTTTTTTTTACAATTCGGGGGGGGGGGGGGGGGGGGGGGGTTTATTGGATAAAATTTTACAGGAAAAAAAATGCAGAACTTTGGAGAGATGGAGACTCCTTATTTCCCGATACCGGAAGGCTTCACCTTCATCCAACAGGTTCCATTGGAGGAGCGTGTACGAGGCCAAAGGGACCCAAAACCATTTCCTCCATTTTTGTCAGCAGCAAACAATGTAAGAGAAAATGCTGGGTCGTGCAGGTCAGTCGGCGTAGGCCGCGAAGGTTTGCCGGCGTGGGTCGCGAAGGTCGGCCGGCGTGGGTCGCGAAGGGCGGCCGGCGTGGGTTGCGAAGGGCGGCCGGCGTGGGTCGCGAAGGGCGGCCGGTTGGTAAAAATGGGTCCCCGGGAAAAAGTTTGAAAAACACTGGCCTAATCAAAGCTTGAGACAGGTTCAGTACAACTTGCCTGCTTTTGTACCCTCTACCTCTATTTACAAAGTTAATTTCCCATATGCTTTGTGAACTATTTTCTCACTATGCCCTGCCACCTTCAAAGATTACTGTACTTGAACCCCCAGGACCCTCTCTTCCTGTACACTCTTTTGAGCCTTGTTATTTTATATTGCCTTTTTCTGTCCCTTTTGCCCAAGTGCATTACCTCAAATCCCTGTGTTAAATTCCATCTGCAACATGTCTGCCCCAATCAGATAGTTTATCCTGATAGCCAATTACATTTTGCCTATTACATTTTGCAGTTCTTTGGTATTATCTTCCCTGTCAGCCATATCTCCAAGATTGGCATCGTAAGCAACATTTGAAATTTTATTCTGTATTCCATTATCCATTCATATGTGGTCTGAGCATTGAACCTTGGGAACACCATACTCCATACCATACTCCAGTCTGAAAAATAATAATTTATCATGACTCATTGTTTTCTGTCCTTAAGCCAATTTGTTATCCAAGCTGACACTGGTCCTCCTCATGCAAGAGCCTCAATTTAGTTAAGCAGTCTTTCCTTCAGCAAAAATATTAATTAAATTAGTCAAACAAGATCTGCCTTTCGCAAATACATGCCAGCTCTCCTGAATTAATTCAAACCTCTCCAAGTGCCTGCTGATATTTTCCCTTTCCAAAGCCTTACCCATTACTGATGTCAAAATGATCAGCCTGTAGTTACTAATGTCCATGAACCCTTTCTTGAATAAAGTTATCACATTTTCTATTCTCAAATCTCATGGTACTTCCTACATACCTGTATCACAGGGAGTTTGAAAGATGAAGGCAAGCCCTTCCCAAATCTCCATACCCACTTTCTTTAGCAACCTCGGATGCAAGCTGGACAGGAGATTTATCCAGCTGAAACATAGCCAGTCTTTCCAGTACATCCTACTCATTTAAGTTTAACCACATTCGTTATCTCTGCCATCTCCCCTCCTAGCGATTGTAAGTTTTCGGGCAATTCGGCCCTTTTGGAGAAACTCAGAGACTGTAAACTGACTTTCCAGCCAAGGGAACAGAACCAGTTTTCCCAGCAGGCTTGGCCCGCTGAGCTGAGTAGGGACATAAATACATAAATATTTCCAAAACACCCCCCTAGGAGCTACAAGGAAGAAGGAGCCAGACAACAAGATAACATCAAAACACAGACAAAGGGGCACGGGAATACACAGGAGGCTTGCATGCAAGCAGGACAATGGGATGGTCATAGCCCCATGCAAATGTAAATGACCTGGCCTCCACCAGAGCAGAATCCAATCAACACCCCATCAACATAGCAGCTATCTCCGGAGCAGATGGAAGTCTTTGAAAATCTTCAAGGGAGCTCAACCTCGTTATCTCAAAAAAAACAGACTGGAGGCGGACCTAGGGGAGGTACTCCCATCTCGACAGGTCTGACCGGCTCAAAGGGGGCGGGACCAGCGGGAACTTTAAATCTTACCTTTTTCAATGCAAAAGGGGCTGGCCGATCACAGGACAAAGCCAGGTAAAACAATATAAAAGGGGCTGTGTTTTCGATTGGGGCTCTCTTCGTTCCTGGCTCGACCTCTGCACCCCTGACTTGACCTCTGCAGCCTGTGACCGTAAGTAACCCGCAGCAGCTTGCGAAGCTCCCTTGATTTTAATAGTGGTTGAGGCTTTGGGGAAGGGAACTTGTTTTGTGCCTTGTGATTTTGCTAAAACCTGTGTAACCGTAAGAATTTTCGTTGTGTCCGCTATATTACCTTTTGAATAGACTTAGTTGTATTAGAGCATAAGATTTTATTGTGTTTCTTCTGTTGATGATTTTGACCTGGGTTTTACAATAAATCTTGATTTGATGCTAATTGGAGTCGTTTAAATTCTTCAATCCTTCACCAGCGATCTCTGACCAAGTCATTGTTAAAAATACTCCTCACCTTAATTCCGGGTTCAAGAATCGAGGGTCATCTTGAGCGGTTCACTCAGGACAGACTGCTGGTTAGGAAATAAACAGCAGTGTCCTATTCTCTCTCTTGGGAAGGCTACTCTAGTGGAGTAGGAACCGGGTGGGGGTTGTACCACCGGCAAGAGAGAGAATCACCTGGGTATTGGTAGGGGTCTGGAGATCTGTGTGATATAAGTCTCAGGCTGTCGGTTAGGAATACACGGCAGGCTTGAATCAGTGCTCTCCTCAGTGGAAGTGTCCCAGTGCGACATCCCCTGGCCTCTGAAGTTTCAGTGCCAGCTGAAGAGAGACACACACAGATATTCAAACCCCAGATATCGGCCCAGTAGTGGAGTAGCGGAGATGGCACCCTCTACACGATATTTTGTCAGCATTCTCTTCCTTAATAAACACCAATACAAAGTAGTCATCAAACTTGCAATGCTTGCTCTCCAGGCGTATAGAACCCTCTTCAGTCCAATAGGCCCCTACCTATCTCTTACGTCCTAGTAGCGATATACATTCCAGAAGAGGACGTTTGGGTTCCTTGTGTGTTAACAACCATTCTGTTCTCATTTTCTCTATTTGGCAGTCTCACTTTTCTCTATACTTTCTCTCTCAACGTGCTGTAGTGTATAAGTAACACAATGGAACTGCAGGATGCAATCTTTCATGTTATTTCAGTCCTATATCATAATGTTGTTGAGCAAATGCCACCCACTTCTATAGGAAACATAATAAGATCGAAGAGGGTAGGGTAATAAGAGAAAGTTATTCTTAGGCTGCTGTCAGCAATGATGGATGACCAAAAGAGGTGCAATGTACTCTGTAAACACATAACTTAAAAAAAAAAGAAATTCAAATTTCCAGTGATTAGGTGAAAGGATGGCGCAACACGATTTTACATTTTAAGTCTTTTACACTCATAACTTATAACATAGAAAATAGGTGGAGTAGGCATTTGGCCCTTCAAGCCTGCACCACCATTCAATATGATCATGGCTGATCATGCAAATTCAGAATCCCACTCTCGTTTTCTCTCCATACCCCTGATCTCTTTAGCCACAAGGGCCATATCCAGCTCCCTCTTGAATATATCCAATGAACCGACCCCAACAGCTTTCTGTGGTTGAGAATTCCACAAGTCTCTGAGAGAAGAGGTTCTTCCTCATCTCAGTCCTCAATGGCTCACCCCTTATTCTTAGGCTGTGACTTCTAGCTCTGGATGTCCCCAACATCAGGAACATTCTTCCTGCAACGAGCCTGAGCCTGTCCAGTCCCATCAGGATTTTATATGTTTCTATGTGTTACGGGCCAGGGTTTAGAGAACCCCCAAAGTGTATCATGGAGTTCACCTGACCCACAACTTTTAATCGATTGTGGGATGGGGAGCACACGGCCCACTCTACAGGTGTGGTACAGCAGAAATGGAAAAGTATTTTTTAAAGCAAAACAATGTTTATTCTATGAACTCAAGTTAACCTTCTTAAAACATACAGTGAACATCTTAGCAACCATTAATTCAAATACAACCCCCAAAGAATACAACACTAAGTAATCCGTAAGCTGTCCTTTTCACATCCATAAGACTTAAATACCTTTTACCAGAAGCATATTAGGTTAAAGTCACTACTGTTATTAGTTTTAAATCATTAGGATCGATTTACAGTCTTTAGATTACAGAGAGAGACTCTAATATACCTTCTGGCTGTGACTGCCACTATCCAGCTCTGAAAACGAAACTAAAACACACCCTGCATCAAACAGCCTAAAACGAAAGTAAAATGCTGACAGACAGCCCAGCTCCACCCACTCTCTGACATCACTGCAGTAATAAAACACCCATTTCTTAAAGGTACTCTCACTACAGATATTTATATACGCACCCATTTCTTAAAGGTACTCTCACATGACATATGAGATCCCCTCTCATTCTTCTAAACTCCAGTGAGTACAAGCCCAGTTGATCCAGTCTTACTTCATTTGTCAGTCCTGCCATCCCAGGAATTAGTCTGGTGAACTCTTCGCTGGACACCCTCAAGAGCATGAATGTCCTTCCTTAAAATAGGAGATCAAACTGCACACTCAAGATGTGGCCTCACCAGGGAAAACATTGTATAACAGCAGCAAGACATCCCTCCTCCTATACTCAAATCCTCTCACTATGAAGGCCAGCACGTCATTAGCTTTCTTCACCGCCTGCTGTACCTGCATGCCTAACTTCAGCGACTGTTCCACCATGACACCCAGGTCTCATTGCACTTCCTCTTTTCCTAAACTGCCACTATTCAGATAATAATCTGCCTTCCTGTTTTTGCTACCAAAGTGGATAACCTCACATTTACTCAAATTATATCGCATTTGCCAAGTATTTGCCCACTCAGCCAGCCTGTTCAAGTCACCCTGCAGTCCATTTGTCATCCTCCTCACTGTGCACACTACCACCCCGCTTGGTGTCGTCTGCAATTACATGCAATATTGACTAAACATAACTTTTCGTAGGCAGCTTATACTTGAAACTACAAAATAGAACTTTTCCCTTTTTAGATTTCGCAAAACTGAAAAATCCCACTTCCTGATTTTCCTTTACACTGTCCCTTAAACAGACATTCAATTCTCCTGGAATCAGCCTAAAGCAATTTTAGCTGTTAAGGGCTTATTTGCATTCATTTTCTTTCTCAGCTGCCATCGCAGGAATTAATCTGGTGAACCTTTGCTGGACACCCTCAATGGCAAGAATGCCCTTCCTCAAACTCGGAGACTAAAACTGCAAACAATACTCAGATCTTTTAACGTCTCAGAGCAAATGTTGTCTTGCAGATTCTCTCTCTAGCTCAAGCGAGGTGAATCTTCCAACCTCATTTTAAATCCTCACAAATTTGGTCTTCTGAATCTGAGCACAAGTTCTTGGTCTTAGTTGGTCTCTTTCCTAGCAGACTGATATTTTTCATGGATATCTTCGAAACTCTGCCAAAGCCCATATCCATAACAATGTGAATCATGCAGGACTAATATCCAGACTGAATTGGTCATTAGCTATTATATGGACTCCAACTCTATCATGTCTTGGATACAAGTAACCTCTTGTTTGAAGTATAACCTCTTACAACTCAACATCCTCAACACCTCCCTGGGACCTGGAGACTAACAATCTATCCAGTTAGCACAGGTGCTTCCGTCATTGTTCACAGGCGGCAACACTATGCACCTTCCTCTTATTCTAACAACCTGGGTCCGTCTTCAATCTTTAACAATCAAACGGTCAGCCGGAATAAGGACAGGTCACATAACCCCTTTCACTTCTACTTGAATTAAAAACAATCCTAAAATATAACCATCTTCTAAAACATGACAATTCTAACAGAGGTAACAGGGAAAACATTCTTTAACAAGAGTTCTCCTGTTAATAAAATTCCAAAATCATACCTGTAAACAAATATTCAATATCTCAATTATGACATAACTCAGAATTAAAGATACGAGTTAACAATATTAACAACCAATCAGTTCACTGAGTCAATAACCCTATAAGATTTGGGGGAGGGGGGGGAATAATAAAATTATGGAACAGTTCCATATACTGGCTGCAAAGTAATTTCTGTAGGCAACATTACCACATTGAACCTTTTAATAATGTAATATATTTTTGTAAATTTTGGACTGAGCAATTTGAGGAATATTAGGCAAAACGAATGCAAACTCTATGCAGTCATCACTTAAAGAGTGTTTGCTTCATTACCAAGTTCCCTGCAGTCTGTCGCAGTTAAACATTTAACCTCAAATTCAAATGGGCTCCAGAATGCATTTTTACCACATTCTCAAATCAACTATGCTTATTGTCATTCTCAACAAAAGTAACAATTTAGTTCCAGTTTTATACCCTTGAATCCACTCTTCATAAAAAGCAAGGTTACGGCTTCCAAAATTAGGAGTGTCTTCTTAAAAGAAAATATTTATAACCATCCATTGTTAGCTCACCCCTTTATTTTTTTCTTTAAAAAATGATTTCATGTGATTATTTGAAACAATAAATTTCAATTTGAAGATAAACAGTTTAGCTAAAGGAATACTGGAGATTACATTGGATGATTCCAGAGATATGAAACTGATTGATGGGTTTAGCACAGTGCCTAATTTCCATTTTCTTTGGCTTCAACAAAGAAAATCAGGCACAACGCACAACAGGCTGTTGATTCACTATCAGCCTGCTTTGTGCTACTGGCATTGACCAATTTCTTCCCCACTGTTCGTTCCAACAAGCATATAATGCAAGGAGGCCCAGCCCTTAAACATGATATATCCATGATACTGTTCAGATACTGTACATACTTACGATGATCACAAATTAATTAGTATTGTTTGGTGGGGATGGGAATGGAAAATTGTTTTTGAACGTTTGCTAACAAATTTTGTAGAAAACAAGAAATCTTTCAAGTGCAACGAAAATGCTCTGATAACCGAGTTACAAGATGGCACGCTTGCTATTGCTGCCATTCTGCAATTTTGTCAATTGTTCAACTGGTAAATTTGAACTAGAGTTAAAAATAACAGGAGAACAAGAGAGGGCAGCAAGGCAACAACTGATTGACTCAACCCTGGAGATCGACAGAAAGTACTCGGAGGCCCCGACCTTCTAGCGGAGAGGGAAAGGCTGCAATTAAACTTTATAGAATTTACAGTGCAGAAGGAGGCCATTCGGCCCATCGGGTCTGCACCGGCTCTTTGAAAGAGCACCATTCCCAAGCCCACACCTCCACCCTATCCCCATAACCCAGGAAATCCATCCAACACGAAGGGCAATTTTGGACACGAAGGGCAATTTAGCATGGCTAACCCACCTAACCTGCACATCTTTGGACTGTGGGAGGAAACCGGAGCACCCAGAGGAAACCCGCGCACCCACGGGGAGAACGTGCAGACAGTGACCCAAGTCGGGAATCAAACCTGGGACCCTGGAGCTGTGAAGCAATTGTGCTAACCACCATGCTGCTATCTACCAGGAAAGCAGTACACCAACTCCGCCAGACACAGGGGACCTTCTACGAACACGGAGAAAAGACTGGCTGCCCGCCTACTGGCTCACCAGCTGAGAAAGCAGGCAACCACAAGGGAGATAACGCAGGATAAAAACAACAGCAGAGGCAGACTGGTGACTGAGCCAACAGAGGTTAACTGGGCATTTGAGACCTTCTACTGAGTGCTGTACACCTCCGAGCCCCCTGATGGGGCGCGGGGATGTAACGGTTCCTCAATAGACTAGACATGTCAATTGTGGGGGAGGACAGGTGGAGGGAACTGGAAGCACCATTAGGTTTGGGAGACATCATGGAGAACATCAGCACCATGCACGCGGGGAAGGCACCGTGGACCCAATGGGTTCCCGGCTGGCGGCTACAAAAAATTTGCGCCGGCCCTGGCCCACGACCCTAAGGGATATGTTCTCAGATTCACGAGCAAGGGGAACCCTGCCTCCCAAAAAAGACAAAGACCTGACTGAATGCGGATCATACAGACCCATTTTACTGTTTAATATAAACACGAAGATACTCACAAAAGTCCTGGCCAAGGGACTGGAGAGCTGCATGCCAGAGGTGGTCGCGGAGGACCAGACAGGCTTTGTCAATGGTAGGAAGCTAACTGCAAACATCAGGCAGCTGATGAATGTAGTTAAGACCCGGGGGGCAGGGGGAGGGGGGAGAGATCATCTTCCTGGATGCAGAAAAGGTCTTCGACAGAGTTGAGTGGAAGTACCTCTTTGAACTAGAGGTTTGGGTTAGGGCAGGGTTCACCTCCTGGGTGAAACGCCTGTAGAACGCCACCAAGGCGAGCGTTCAGACCAACACCACCAGCCCTGAATACTTCCAGCTGCACACAGGCACACAGCAGAGATGCCCACTGTTCCCGCTCCTATTCACCTCAGCAATTGAACCCGTGGTGATCGCTCTGCGAGGCGCAAAAAGCTGAAAGGGCACCCAAAGAGGCAGAGAGCACGGAGTCTCAGTCTATGTGGATGACCTGCTCCTCTACCTCTTTGAATGACAGAAAGGCCTGAAAGCAATCATGCAGCTCTTGGAAGAGTTTGAGCCTACTCGAGCTACAAACTCAACCTGGGCAAGAGCGAGGTTTTCACAGTGAACCCAAACGAGGGCGGGAGACAGACCTGGAGGAATTCCCATTCAAACTAGCCCAAAACAAATTCCACTACCTGGTGATCCAGATAGCCCATGACAGGACATGTATCCAAAAGTGGAATCTGACCAGTCTAGCAGAGGAAGTTAAAAATGACCTACAGAGCTGGGATATGCTCCCGCTCCCCCTAGCAGGGAGGGTGCAGATGATCAAAATGAACACACTGCCGAGGTTCCTCTTCCTGTCAAGATCGATGCCGAACTTCATCCCCAAGGCCTTCTTCCACGGTATAGACAAAACGACCATGGCATGTGTGTGTTGGGGGGGGGGGGGTGGGGGGTAAGAATCCAAGAATCCCCAAATCAGCACTGCAAAGGAGAAAAACTATGAGCGGTCTGGCACTGCCAAATCTACTATACTACCACTGGGCAGCTACAGCGGAGAGAAGGGATGGATACGTGAACCCAACATGGGATGGGTGAGTCAACCTGCAAGGGAACGACCCTCCGGGCCCTCACCACTGCAGTGCTCTCATTCCCCCCTGACAAAATACATATCCTGCCCAGTGGTGGTAGTCACACTAAAGACATGCAACCAGATGAAGCAATATTTTGGTCTGAGATGCCCCCCATGGCACCCACCTGAGGAAACCACAAATTCCCACCAGCCATGCTCGACATCACCTTTAAAACATGAAGACAGGATGGAGTGTAGCCATCTGGGATGGCCATTTCCAACTAAGTACAGAGCAACTCGGAAAGACTGATGGGTAAAATGGACAAGCCAAGAGTCAGGCAGGCTAAGAGCCTGAAATGCATATTTCGGCGCCACTCCCTGTCCAAGGGAAACGCAAACAACGGGGTCAATGACCGCTTGAGACACGCCCAGTCATCCAGATCCCCGCCCACTTATTGACTAAGGAATCAAACAGAGTGACAGGGATCACCCAATTAGGAAGGCCCAAATCGAAGGACTGCCCAAAAGAGCGCGAAAGCATTCCCCCCCCTCACCGCCTATAAATAAAGGAAGAGGTCGCCATATGTTCGCTCTCTTTTGGCCTTGGTACCCCGGTCACGGCCATCGCCAACTGCAGCAACATCAGAAGCAAGTTCGAGTTCAAAGCCCACTACCAGACGGATGAGCACAGCTGCGCAGCAGTTACCCCTTCGACCCCAAGAGATCCAGAATCGAACAGCGGCCACTGTTTCCTGACCTAAACCGGGTGCCCGAAGTTAAGTACAGGTTGTTTTAGTGATAGGTATAGTTAACTAGTAGTGTTTATGTTGCATGATTGATTGTCTGTAATGAAAGTATCCTTGACCTTGAACTAACTAACTGGTGTTTGGCTCTTTGATCGATAGCCGGTTGAAACTTGTGGTGGTATCATTCGGTACCTGGCGACTCTAAGCATTCGGACATAGACAATATAGAAAGAAGGCCAATCCACTGATTGCCCTAATTGGGACAGAGCCACAGAAAAGACCAAGTAGTAGAGAAAACACACAACACGAGCGGGGGGATGCTAACAGGTGGGATTTTTACACGGGGGACAGACTAGCGACCCTGAGCGAACTGACGGAAGACCTGGAACTACCGACAGGACAGGAACTCGGGCACCTCCAAGTCAAACCCTTTCTACATAAGGAGACGGCAGGGTACCCCAGGGCCCCGAGAGACATACAATTAGAGACACTGATAAACATGAAGGAAGTAAGGACAGTAAGGAAGGAGGGAACTGCGAACATCTATGGACAGTTACTGGACAGGGCAAAACTATCACTGGATGAAGCCAGACAAAAATGGGAGGAAGAACTGGGAATCGAAGTGGTTTGGGGGACTCTGGAGCAAAGGACTGAGCAGGGCCAACTCCACCTCCTCCTGCGCAAGACTCACCCTCATGCAGTTTAATGTGGTGCACAGAGCTCATCTAACCAGAACCCGAATGAACAGGTTCTTCCCAGAGATGAAGGATAAATGTGAATGGTACCAGGAAGACCTGACCAACCACACCCACACGTTCTGGGCTTGCCCCAGACTTGTAGGATTCTGGACAGCCTTCTGCGAGGCAATGTCCAAGATTGTGGGGGCGAGCGTGGAGCCAGCCCAAGAGTGGCAGTCTTCGCGGTATTGGAACAACAGAAGCTACACATGGGGAAGGAGGCGACGCCCTTGATTTCGCTTCCCTAATCGCACGCCAGAGAATCCTGCTTGACTGGGATCAGCAGCACCACCTATAGCTGCAGACTGGCACCGGACCTGGTGGAATCTTTCCATCTGGAGAAGATCAAGTTCACCATCCAAGGGTCGAAAGGGGGCTTCCACAAAGCATGCGGGCAATTTGTTGGCCTGTTCCAAGACTTGTTCAAGGCCAAAGAGGGGTAGAGCAGACAAGAACACACACAATGAAGTACGATGGGGAAGGGTGGAGAAGAGGAGGAAACATAGGAGAGCCACACAGAGAGGCATGGGGGGGGAGAAGGCCTCCAACAAAAACCGCAGAAAAGAGGACAGGGGCTCAGCATTAGAACACCCAGAGTGAAAGAGGGGGATACCAACGAGGCGACAGGGAGTGGGTAGGGGAGAATATATACCAAGCAATATGTATGTGAATAAGAAAGTGTACGAAACGTAAATATCGGACACAAAGGTGTCACTCTGTAAAATTGAAAAACGCCATTAAAAAACATTTAAAAAATCAGGACAACTGTTGCAATTGTTTGCCACCAGAAATCCACTGGAGATTAGCTACTTCAAAGTACAAACATACATGCATGTGCAACAAAACTATTAAAATTAATTGCAAAGCAGCATCTCACAATGATTCAACAGAATTGCTGTGAGTCAGGTCATACATTTTGCAATATAGTCATCTAACCTTTGGAAAACTTCTTTCCCCTTTATCCGAAAAGTCCTCCATTTCTGAACAGGGATAAGAGTCAGAAAACGATGTAAGGGGATTCACTCTAGGTCTGTGTGTATGAGAGAATGTGAGCTGGGACGCAATCAAGCTGCTAATGGTTCGCAGAGATGAGCTGATATTTGAAGGGAGGGACGAGTCAGCAAGGAGGTCTGCAACCAAGCTTTGTGCCTCACCCATCACGGCAGGGTCCACTCCATATCCACTCACAGAATTCTGCAACAAAACACAAGATCGAGGCTTTGAAAAGTTCTACAATATATATTCAATTATGCTTAATTTCTCTATTTGCAAAATGTCAATGTTACGGTCATGGCCATCCAAATCTGTTGAAAGAAACTCAAAAAATATTACAGCTAAAATCAAACATTGTACAATTGTGTCTGTCAAATATAGAAAAACTTTAATTATCCAGCAACTTGTATTTATAACGCCTTTAATGTAGTGCACCTTGGGATACTTCATGATGTTAAATGTGCTGTACAAATATTAGCTGCAGTTCTAGTGAAACGTCCCAAGGTATTCCACAGGAGCACTGTAGAACAAAGAAAACATGGGCCACGGAAGGAGTTATTGGGTCAAATGACAAAAAGCTTGGCTGAAATGTTAGGTTTTAAGATCCCAACAGGTTATGGGGCTGGAAGAGATTACAGTGGCAAGGTGGGTGAGCCCATGAAGGCATTCGAAAAGGAGAATTCTGAAGTCAAGACATTGGTTGACCAGGGGTTAATGTTGTATATATTCACAAGTACACTGGAAAAAAAAAATGGTTTAATTCTCAGTCAGAATAAATTACATATTGGTTTGGGTAGTTTAAAAGAATTAGTACTGCAATATTACTTTTAGCAGCCAGTATAAATTAATCTATTACATCGGCATCTCTCTGATACTGTATGGCACTTTCTTACCATTTCCTACAAAAAGCAAAATATTTTGTTAAATTACATTTGTTTCCTGAGGAAAACATTTGTTTTCTTTTTAATGTTGTCTAAATATTGAAGCATCGAACTGGAGAAATCTTATGTTTTTATAATATGAGGATTTATCGTTTTATGGCATTTTGTTTAAATGAGGCAAAAATCAGAAGTAAAAGCCTATCTGTGGAGAGAAACGGGGGCGGGATGCTCAGAGCCAAAATTGCGATCGGCGCGGGGGGGAGGGGGCGTCAAACCCGAGAAAGGGTCCGATGCTGCCCCTGCGATGCTCCCGGAGAAGCGCCGGCGCACGCGTCGATGCGGCGCCGGTAAGGGGCCATTGAAAGAGGCCCCCGCGGCGATTCACCGAGTGCAGTTGGCCGAGTTCCCGATGGCGTGGTTCTCTCATCGTTCTACCCGTCGAGAATTTCGCGTGGTGGCTGCGAGTGGATCATTCACGGGGGTGTGGGCCTCCAGGACAGCCAGGCTACCGATGGGGGCCTATCGTTTTGGTGCCATGCGCATGCGTGGACCGCCCCCGCCCCCCCCCCTCCCTGACCAGAGTGCAGGGCCCCGTATCGGCAGCCAGAGCAGAGAGGACGACTCCAGGGCACTGCTAGCCCCCTGGAAATCGGAGAAACATGCTGGACTTTCTCCAGGTACATTCAGTGAATCGTGCGTTTTTTTCCCAGGCGTGGGGACTTAGCCCCATTATTGGAGAATCCCAGCCAGGGTTAACGTTGAGTCTAAATGACCCTTTTAAATAAGTAGAAGGGTCACTTAGACTAAAGATCAGAAGTTACCATTCAGTTGATCGCAAAATATATTGAGATACTTGAAATTGTTTTGCCCTTCCCTCATGTGCACGACTCTCAAGCATTTGAGAAAAGATTTGAGAAAGGCTATTATCACATGGTCTCTCTCGCACTTGTACTTTATGAACATTCCAGGTACCAAAAGAGCATGGGTGTGAAGCTCTGATCAGAAAGGGCATTAAAATGACAGACAAATGGTACAGTGATGCTTTCAGTGTGAAGATTGCATGTGGAACCCGAGTGTCAGATGTATTATTCCTGGTATCAAAATGCTGTCAGTGAACAGCAAGCAACTTCCTTAGTCCCAGGTTAATTAAACTTCTGCTGTACTTGGGCACAACACCAGTCTCAGCAGAAATTCAAAGAGAAAAATAATTTTCATTTATATATCCCGTTTCATGCTGTAAGTTCCAAAGTGCCTCAAAGCTAATGAAATACATTTGAAATATATGCACTGTTATAACACAACAGGGAAACACAACAGACATTTTATGTAAAGCAAAACCCCACAAACATCATCTCGATAAACTATTAAACACTTTGTTTTAGTGGCATTGCTTAAGGAGTGAAAAAAGCCCAGGTGTAAGTTTTTGATAATTCTACTAATTATTAGAATCTGCAATATCTATGGATTTTATTCTGTAACCACAATTTAAAATAAAGTGGTTCAGTTTTGACTTTTTAATTGGGCAATTAACAGTTAACGTAGTTGGTGACAGGAAAAGCAGCTATTTATGAAGAAACTAAATTGCTTTATGACGGAGCTCATTTGAGTCTTGAGCTTAAGATGTTTTCATGGCCAAAATTTGGGAAGATAGTTTTTTTTTAAAATCAGTTCGAACGAATAGCCAAAGTATTGTGAACTTAAGATAACACTATGTTTGAACAAACCAGAAACCTGGTGAGAAACAGGGTGAGGCGGAGGAGAAGTTCCAGGGCGCGAACAGGAGGAGGAGGAGCAGGAGGAATACTGGGCGCGAGGAGGAGGAGGAGGACTGGGCGCAAGGAGGAGGAGAAGGACTGGGCGCAAGGAGGAGGAGAAGGACTGGGTGCGAGAAGGAGGAGGACTGGGCGTGAGAAGGAGGAGGACTGGGCACAAGAGGAGGACTGGGCGCGAGGAGGAGGACTGGGTGCGAGGAGGAAGAGGAGGACTGGGCGCGAGGAGGAGGACTGGGTGCGAGGAGGAAGAGGAGGACTGGGCGCGAGGAGGAGTATGAGGACTGGGCGCGAGGAGGAGTATGAGGACTGGGCGCGAGGAGGAGTATGAGGACTGGGCGCGAGGAGGAGGAGGGCTGGACACTAGGAGGAGGACTGGACGTGAGGAGGAGGACTGGACGTGAGGAGGAGCAGCAGGAGGAGGTGTACTGGACATGAGGAGGAGGAGGAGGACTGGGCGCGAAGAGGAGGAGGAGAAGGAGAACGGGCGCGAGGATGAGGAGGAGTGGGCGCGAGGAGGAGGTGGAGGACTTGGCGCAAGGAGGTGGTGGAGGACTGGGCGCGAGGAGGAAGAGGGCTGGGCGTGAAGAGGAAGAGGGCTGGGTGCGAGGAGGAGCAGCACTGGGCACGAGGAGGAGGTAGAGGGCTGGACACAAAGAGGAGGAGGAGGGCTGGGCGCAAGGAGGCAGAGGGCTGGGCGCAAGGAGGCAGAGGGCTGGGCGCAAGGAGGCAGAGGGCTGGCGCGAGGAGGAGCAGCACTGGGCACGAGGAAAAAGTGGAGGACTGGGCACGAGGTGGAGGAGGACTGGGCTCAAGAAGGAGGAGGACTGGGCGCGAGGAGGAGGAGGAAGAGGATTGGGCACGAGGAGGAAGAGGAAGAGGGCTGGGCGCGAGGAGGAAGAGGGGTGGGCGCGAGGAGGAGGAAGAGGGGTGGGCGCGAGGAGGTGGAGGAAGCGGGGTGGGCCCGAGGAGGAGGAGGAAGAGGGCTGGGCCCGAGAAGGAGGAGCACTGGGTGCGAGGAGGAGGAAGAGGACTGGGCGCAAGGAGGAGGAAGAGGATTGGGCACGAGGAGGAGGAAGAGGACTGGGCGCAAGGAGGAGGAAGAGGACTGGGCGCAAGGAGGTGGCGGACTGGGCACGAGGAGGAGGAAGACTGGGCACGAGGAGGAGGAAGACTGGGCACGAGGAGGAGGAAGACTGGGCATGAGGAGGAGGAAGGCTGGGCACGAGGAGGAGGAAGACAGGGCACGAAGAGGAGGAAGACAGGGCACGAGGAGGAGGAAGACAGGGCACGAGGAGGAGGAAGACAGGGCACGAGGAGGAGGAAGACAGGGCACGAGGAGGAGGAAGACAGGGCACGAGGAGGAGGAAGACAGGGCACGAGGAGGAGGAAGACAGGGCACGAGGAGGAGGAAGACAGGGCACGAGGAGGAGGAAGACTGGGCATGAGGAGGCGGAAGACTGGGCACAAGGAGGAGAAAGACTGGGCACAAGGAGGAGGAAGACTGGGCGCAAGGAGGAGGTGGAGAACTGGGCGTGAAGAGGAGGCGGAGAGCTGGGCATGAGGAGGAGGAGGACTGGGCGCGAAGAGGAGGAGGAGGACTGGGCGTGAGGTGGAGGAGAAGGACTGGGCGCCTGGAAGAGGAGGAAGACTGGGCGCGAAGAGGAGGAAGACTGGGCGCGAGTAGGAGGAGGACTGGACGTGAGGACGAGGATGACTGGGCATGAGGAGAGGACTGGGCTCCTCAGGTAATGAAGCAATCCATGTCCAAATGCAGCACGACCTGGGTAATACCAAGGCTTGGGCTGACAAGTGGCAAGTTACATTTGCGTCACACACATGCCAGGCAGTGACCATCTCTGACAATAGAGGGTGTAATTGCCGCCCTTTGACAATCAATGGCATTACCATCGCTGAATCGCCCACAATCAACATCCTGGGGGGTTACGATTGATCAGAAACTGAACTGGACCATATTTCACTGTGGTTACCAGGGCAGGTCAAAGTCTAGGAAGCCTCAGGCGACTAATTCACCTCCTGACGCCCCAAAGCCTACCCACTATCTACAAGGCATAAGTCAGGAGCGAGCACAGTAAGAAGTCTTACAACACCAGGTTAAAGTCCAACAGGTTTGTTTGGAATCACTAGCTTTTGGAGCTCCTTCAGGTGAGTTCCACAAACACATGTATACCCAAAGTCAATGATGCAAGATGAAACTTTGCGCAACTTGGCTATCAGTTTCTGATCTTCAGGTATGCATTCTCCAAGGCGGCCTTCAGGACGCGCGACAACGCAGAATCGCCGAGCAGAAACTAATAGCCAAGTTGCGCACGAGTACAACCTAAACCGGGATCTTGGATTCATGTCTCATTACATTCACCCCCCACTATCTGGCCTGGGCTTGCAAAATCCTACCAACTGTCCTGGCTTGAGACAATTCACACCTCTTTAATCTGTGATTATCCCTCTCTCCAGTTGCACCATATGGACCTGCAATTACCTGCAAAAACACGCATTCAAAGTACCACCTTGCATCATTGACTTTGTCCATAAATGTGTTTATGGAACCCACCTCTTCACTCACCTGATGAGGGAACTGCGCTCCGAAAGCTAGTGATTACAAACAAACCTGTTGGACTTTAACCTGGTGTTGTAAGACTTCTCATTGTGCCCACCCCAGTCCAATGCCGGAATCTCCACATCAAGTCAGGAGTGTAATGGGATACTCTCCACTTGCCTGGATGAGTGCAGCTCCAACAACACTCAAGAAGCTTGACACCATCCAAGACAAAGCAGCTCGCTTGATTGCTCTCCCTTCCACAAACATTCAAACCCTGCACCGACGAACAGTGGCAGCCGTGTGTTCCATCTACAAGATGCACTGCAGTAACTCACCAAGGTTCCTTAGAGAGCACCTTCCAAACCCACCCCCACTGCCGCCTAGAAGAACAAGAGCAGCAGCAGACACCTGGGAGCCCCACCATCTGGAGGTTCCCCTCCAAGTCACTCACCACCCTGACTTAGAAATATATTGCCGTTCCTTCACTGTCACTGGGGCAACCCTGGAACCCCTTCATAACAGCACAATGGGTGTACCTACACCCAAAGGGCTGTAGCAGTTCAAGAAGGCAACTCACCACCACCTTCTGATGGGCAACTGGTAATGGGCAATAAATGCTGGCCGAGCCAGCGACGCCCACACTCCGTAAATTAATTTTAAAAATGTATTTTAAAAGATGTGTGTCAGCATGCTGAAGAAGAAACATTCAGCAAAAGTACAAACGATCAATGGGTACTTTTATTAACTACATTACTGTGTATGAAGGCAGTATTTACTGAAATTTGTGTTGAGTTGAACTGTTCTCAGACAGAAGATAGTTCATTACAAAACCAGATCAACACCTGTGCAAAGCAATGGCTTTGTATTCAGGAATATCAAAACTAACCACCCGTCAGTGCAAAGTTCTAATAGTCAGAAATTATTATAAACAATACAATTTCTGCTGGAAACAAGACCAAAAACCTGAAACAGACTCAGTCTCCAAATTAAAATCCCACATTAAATCGAATTGTTCCCACATTTTCAGCAAATAATTTGTTGCAACAATGAACGGCAGAAATCATTGCAGCTACTGTAAAAACAAGAACTATATTGTGTGGCCATGCAGTGCTACATCAAAGGGCTGAGCATAGCTCACAGAAAGATGAAATTCATACAAAAGGGCAGGAATTAATCCAAAGGGTGATAAGAGTTTATGCAATTTTGACGTCAATACCATACACAAAAGCAGCTTGTCTGGATATGGCACAAAGGTAATTCCACACACCCCATCTCCCCCTTTCCATTTCATTGCTTCAACAACTTCAGTGCCTAAAATGAATATATCTGTTCAGCTTTATATATCCTGTACAGTGCACAATGATAAACAACAGTGGAAGAAACAAAGTCCTTCAACAATTAAGTGATTTCTTTTAATACATTTTGAGAAAACTCTTGTGAATAATACTTCCAAAATGTAATGCATTTAACATACGGATAATCATATTTCCTTTGTACATATCAAAAATACATCAATTCATAACTGCAAATGAAGCTGGCTATTAAATGTGAGAAACAGTAAATGAGGAAAGCTGTTGAATGAGCTCCTGAACATCAGCAGGAGCTGTGTACTTTTTGAGGCATACTTGCAATGCTGCTGGTTTAATCATGTATGCCACCCAGGCAGTCAGGGCAAAAAAACATAAGCACAAAAAAAGAATCAGCATCATAATTGCTCGTGTTAGCACGAGAGAATTTCTGTGCTCCAAGATTTGTGGTCATTTCCCCAAGTGGCTGAAAACTTAACTGCACTCTTGCACTTTTATCACAGACTGCTGTGATGAAACATCAGTTCAAGAGGTCAGGAACTCCAATTTCCAACAAACCTCAGGCCTTTTGTGCTGGGAACCAGCTGCACATGCGCAACCCGGGTATTTTGTGTTTTTCAGATGAACAACCGATCCTGTGCATTTACGCAAAAGCATTAAAGAAGAACAGCATGAAAGGGCAGGTCAGTTGATCTGGTATGGAGTGCAATTCTTGAGTGCCCCAGGGGGTGTGATATATAGCAGGGTGACAGGGAGAGGTCCCAAACAGAGCTGCTAGTTAAGGGACAAAAACAGGAGACAGAAATTGGTCCCATTAAGTGAATAGAAAGCAGGGAAATAGGTCCCAAAGGATTTATTTTTAATTTTTAAAAAGAGTAGCAGGGTGCAGGCTTTAAGCAAAGTGACCACAAGAACATAGAACAGTACAGCAGAGAACAGGCCCTTCGGCCCTGTGCCGAACTTTGTCCGAAACCAAGAGAAGCCTTGAAGACCAGAGAAGGCAGCCGAAGGGTTGTGACTCAGTGTTGTGAGCCATTCAGGCAAAGTTACTCCTTTGGAGCAGTGGTACTCTGCTTGGCATGGCCAAAAACGTGAACTTGTATTTGCAAGAGTATGCTCGAGTGTACTTAGAAATCCTGTGAGGTGGATCATTGTTGAAGCCGCCTAAATGGGTACAACCTTTGGGAAGAATTTCTCAGCAAGATCTTAAACGGTCAAGATTGGAAACCTTTGTGAAAAAGACAAAGGACGGGATTCTACGAAATCCCGGCCAAGTGTTGATGCCGGCAACAAAACTGGTGCGAGCGACGCCGGCATCAACGGGCCTCCAGGCCCAGGCAATCACTCCTTCCTCGGGGCTAGTACAGCGCCGGAGTGCCGTGCGCGCAAAAGTCGGCGCGGCATGGCTGGTGCGGGTCTGCGCATGTGCGCCACGGCCGGCGCGGGTCCGCTCGTGAGCGTGGGTTGCGTCTCCGCGCCGGCCCCCGGGCAATATGCAATATGGCGGAGCCCTACAGGGGCCCGATGCGGTGGAACATGGCCCCCCCCCTGGAATTAGCCTGCCCGCCGATCGGTACGCCCCGATCGCGGGCCTGGCCAACGTGACAGCCCCCCCCCCAACACACCAGGACAGCCCCCGCAGCCAGAACTCAGAGGTCCCACCCGGTAGGACCATACGGAAACCCTCACCGGCGGGACTTGGCGGAACTCGGCGGGCACTTGGCCCATCGAGCGCGGAGAATCGCCGTGGGGCCCACTTTAAACGGCCCCGACTGGCGCGGCGGCGACCCCACAGACGCGATTGCCGCCTATTCTCCGGTCGCCAGCGAAACAGTGGCCCGGCTTTGGAGCGATGGATTCTCCGACCCGGCGCGGGATCGGAGAATTCCGGCCAAAGTTTCAGTGAGTTAGTTGGCTCACAATGTGACAAATAAATCCATGGAATCGGATTTGGTTGCATCGGTCATTTATTCTGTAGTTTGGATTTGGATTTGTTTATTGTCACGTGTACCGAGGTACAGTGAAAAGTATCTTGCTGCGAGCAGCTGAAGCAGATCATTTAGTACATGAAACAAAAATTAAATAAAAAGAAAATACATTATGGGGTGTTCAACCACAATTTGCCTGTTAATTTTCATGTACATGATACTTACCCTGTTAGAGTGTAAGATAGATATTGAAAATTGTTTCATATTTCTGAACCTGTAAACTTTATTTTTGTTTGTTCCAGACACATGGAATCTTGTGGCTTTATTCACCCAGTAAACGGCTTGCTTTTTATACTTTTGTGTATTTTAAACAAAACGCTATTGGTTCCAAAACAGATCTTCCCTCCCCTCCCCACCTCCAACAACCCAGGATCTGCCCACGCACCATAATTAGGTGGAATGTCCAACTCTACATTAAAAGTGGCATTTCAGTAGATCATAGACTCCCATAGAATTTACAGTGCAGGAGGAGGCCATTTGGCCCATCGAGTCCAGCCCAGCCCTTGATAGAGCACCCGAAGCCCATGCCGCCACCCTGTCCCCACGACCCAGTAACCCCAGCTAACATTTTTGGACAACAAAGGGCAATTTAGCATGCCCAATCCACCTAACCTGTACATCTTTGGACAATGAGAGGAAACCGGAGCACACGGAGGAAATCCACGCAGACACTGGGACAAAGTGCAAACTCCACACAGCCACTCACCGGAGGCCGGAATTGAACCCAGCTCCCTTGAGGTGTGAGGCAGCAGTACTGACCACTGTGCCACCTTGCCGCCCATCAAGCAGCTAAGAATGGCATTTTACAAGTTGGATCACATTAGAGAAATCAAAAGGAGATGGTCACAAATACCTCTGAGCCTACTTGCCTCTCTAGCTCCTTTGAAACTATTTTTTAAATCAGAGTTCAGTCTGTATTTTACATCCCATCAAAAAAGTAACAATCAAATTAATGGGAAAACATGGTCATACCAATTAATTTAAGTAGACAACCAGTATTAACATTATGTCTGTGGTGATATGCATCACTGTAAATACACAAGGTGTTAATGTAAATACACGTAGACTAGCTAGACACTAGAGGGAGCACCCGAGACATGACACACAGACATTCAACCAATAGGTCAGTTAGATAGGACACGACCAATGGGCATTCACGATACACACAGAGGTGACACTACCACAGGAGGGCATTACATCAACCCATATAAAAAGACGCAGCACACATGATCTTCCTCTTTCCAGTGGAGACACTCAGTGAGTGCAGACACAGGGTTGATTGAACATCACACCCACCACGTGGATTGGAGCAGACTGGTTCGTCAGTCTGAGTAGCTATAGAAGGATTAACAGGAGAGTCGAATCCATGTAGGAGAATTGTTAACAGTTTAATAAACGTGTTAAAGCGATCTCCAAGTCTGAACCTTCCTTTGTCAGAGTGCACATCAAGGAAGCAGCTTATGCAACGTCAAGAGCATAACAAAACAATGTCTGCAGACGAAAATCAGCAGGGATCATCTCATGAGTTACGTAGAGACATATATGGCGCATAGAAGCAGGAGGCCATTCGGTCCTTCGAGCCTACTCCACCATTCATTGTGATCATGGTTGATCATTAAGTTCAATACCCTGATCCCGCCTTCGTCTCATATCCCTTGATTCCTTTCGCCCCAAGAGCTATATCTAATTCTTTCCTGAAGTGACACAATGTTTTGGACTCAACTACTTCCTGTAGTAGCGAGTTCCACAAATTCACCACTCTCTGGGTGAAGAAATTTTGCCTCACCTCAGTCCTAAAAGATTTACCACTTATCCTCAAACTATGACCCCTAGTTCTGGAACATTCTCTCAGAATCTGTCTAATCCTGTCAGACGTTTATCAGTTTCTATGAGATCCCCTCTCACTCTTGTAAACTGCAATGAATATAATACAAATAGATTTAGTCCCTTCATCCCAGGAATCAGCCTGGTAAACCTTTGCTGCATCCCTCCAGAGAAAGAACATCCTTCCTCAGATAAGGACACCAAAACTGCACACAATACTCCAGGTGTGGCCTCATCAATGTCCTGTACAATTGCAGTAAACATCCCATTCCTATACTGAAATCTTCTCGCTTTGATCACCAACATACATACCATTTGCTTTCTTTGCTACCTGCTGTACCTGCACGCTTACTTTCAGAAACTGATGCACTGAGTATCTACCTCTCTTTTTACAGCCATCAAATAATAATCTGCCTTCCTATTTTTGCTACAAAAGTGGATAACCTCACATTTATCCACATTATACTGCATGTGACAGGCATATACCGACTCACTCAGCCTGTCCAAATCCTGCTGAAGCATCTCTGCATTCTCCTCGCAGCTCACCCTCCCACCCAACTTTGTATCATCGGCAAATTTGGAGATAAATGTAGTTCTCATGTCCAAATCATTAATATAGACTGTCAACAGTTCAGGTCGTAGCTCAGATCTCTGCAGTACCCCACTAATTACTGCCTGTCAATCGGGGGAAAAATCCATTTATTCCAACCTTTTGCTTC
This sequence comes from Scyliorhinus torazame, assembly GCF_047496885.1. Taxonomy (NCBI): domain Eukaryota; kingdom Metazoa; phylum Chordata; class Chondrichthyes; order Carcharhiniformes; family Scyliorhinidae; genus Scyliorhinus; species Scyliorhinus torazame. Next base: position 221,102,324 of record NC_092716.1, read on the forward strand.
CCGTCTGTTAACCAGCTTTCTATCCATCTCAAGACACTACCTGCAATCCCATGAGCTTGGACTTTACATGATAATCTGCTATGCAAGACCTTGTCGAAAGCCTTCTGAAAGTCTAAATAAACCACATCCATTGGTTCTCCCTAGTCAACTCTACTAGTTACACCCTGAAGGAATTCCAGTAGATTTGTCAAGCATGATTCTTAAATCCATGCTGACTTTGTCTGATCATATCGCTGCTTTCCAAATGCTGTGCTACATAATCCTTGTTCATGGACTCTAACAACTTCCCTACTAGCAACGTTAGGCTCACTGGTCTATAGTTCCCTGTTTTCGCTCTACCTCCCTTTTGAATAGCGGGCTTATATTCGCTGATATCATGGCTGATCATCAAGTTCAATACCCTGATCCCACCTTCTCCTCATATCCCGAATTCCATTAGCCCCAAAAGCTTTATCTAATTTGTTCTTGAAATTACACAATGCTTTGGTCTCAACTACTTTCTGTGGTAGTGAATTCCACAGATTCACAGGTGAAGAAATTTTGCTTCACCTCAGTCTGAAAAGATTTACCCCTCATCTTCAAACTCACCCCTAGTTCTGGAACATTTCCAATTCTGGAACATTCTGGAACCCTCCAATTTGTAGGAACCATTCTAGAGTCCAATGAATTTTGGAAAATGACGACCAATTGATCTACTATTCCTTTTTCAATTTAAAAAAAAAATGTATAGTGCCCAATTCTTTTTTCCAATTAAGGGGCAATTTAGCATCTACAATTCACCTACGCTGCACATTTTTTTGGCTTGTAGGGGTGAGACCCACGCAGACATGGGGAGAATGTGCAAACTCCACATGGACAGTGACCCGGGGCCGGGATCGAACCTGGGTCCTCGGTGCCACGAGGCAGCTATGCTAACCACTGCGCCACCATGCTGCCCCCGGATCTTCTATTCCTAGGGCCACTTCCTTGAGTACTCCGAGATGAAGATTATCAGGCCCTGGAGATTCATCTGCCTTCAATCCCATTAACTTCCTCAAAACCATTCCTGTTACCAGGATTCACTCGTATAGTAATGCGCTCTGATTTCTGCAGCACTTGGTTTGATCTCTCAGCTATTTCACTGACTGAATCCTCAGAACATGTTTTTAAATTGGCACCTTATTTAAGACTGTCAGCTTTCATTGGTTTTCTTGGTCAGCATGTATAGAGCTGCAATAGTTAGATAGGCGACTATTTACCAGTTTACTGCAATGCTTGAGATATACTATGTTGCAGCAAACTGACAATATCTTCAAGATGGAAACATTGAACTTTTGAAATTACTTTTTATTTGGAGAGGATAGTTTTACCTAATAACCTTACACAAATAAAGGTGCCGATGAATTAGATGACTTTGACCATGAATTTGGAACAAAGATCAGATTAAAGAATGCAGCACTGTAATCACTATTATTCACTGTACAATTATTCACGGTGATCACAGACATGAAAAAACAAGTTTTGAACTAAAGTTTGCAAGAATGCCAGGATTTTAAATTTCTCACACACAATTCCCACATTTAGCCCTGCTCCCAAGATGCTCTAAAATGAAGCACCATGCATGAAATATATAGGTCTGTGTATGTGATTCCTCACGTGGAAAATGCCTGATCCAAATCATCCTGTCAGAGGAAGTGGTTGCACTGGGGAAAGGGAAAAACAATGATCACCCATCCTGAACAATAAAAGTCCTATTTGCTGACTACAAATGCATGTGATCAAAAAGACAGAAGAAAATAAATTTGCTGAAGGTCAGAAAGAGGACATAATTTGTCACTATCGCCATTCACGAGCTCTTCATTTATATTACATCCATATTTTCTTTCTTTCCGCTGTCTGTAGCCATAGAACATTGATTATAATCTACTTTTTTCTTCCTATTCTACTGTAAAAGTAAGAGAATGCAACTTACAGGCTTGGCATTCCAGCATTAGAAAATAAACTGTTCACAAAAGATGACTGAACAAAGAACAAAGAAAAATACAGCACAGGAACAGGCCCTTCGGCCCTCCAAGCTTGCGCCGACCACGCTGCCCGTTTAAACTAAAATCTTCTATACTTGCGGGGTCCGTATCCCTCTATTCCCATCCTATTCATGTATTTGTCAAGATGCCCCTTAAACGTCACCATCGTCCCTGCTTCCACCACCTCCGGCAGCAAGTTCCAGGCACCCACTACCCTCGGTGTAAAAAAAACTTGCCTCATACATTTCCTCTCAACCTTGCCCCTCGCACCTTAAACCTATGCCCCCTAGTAATTGACCCCTCTACCCTGGGAAAAAGTCCAGGAAGGCCGAGCAAACTTGGCCATTTACATCAAATACATTTTCTTTTGCATGAGACAGAAGCAATGTTGGGCTGCGTTCAACGGCAGCCAAATGCAGTCACAACTCAGGAAGTTCAAAAACATTCAACAAGTGAGCGAATTTAAGAAAAAAATGTTTCTCATTTTGCTCACAATTAGACAACACAGAACAACATATTTTTAATATGCTTGTGGTGCTGGCTGTAAGCCATTAGTCATAATTTTGTGAAATAGACAAGGCTGAGTCATTCGCAACTAACTTCAGTCATATAAGTTAAGTGGATGATCCATCTAGCATCCTCCAGAGGCCATAGGCTTCACAGATGCTCGCCTTGCGCTAAATCAGTTCATGTCACGTGATATCAAAAAGCTAAGTGCGCTGGGCATAGAAAATGCAATTGACCCTGATAACATGAAGGACTGAAAACCTCTGCTTCAGAACTAATTGTGCCAAGCTGTCTGGTACAGCTACAGCACTGGCATTTGCCTGACAATGTGCAATATTGCCCAACTACGTCCTGCTCACAAAAGTAAGACAAATCCGATCTGAACAATTGCCGCCCCCTGAGCCTACTTTCAGTTATCAGAAAAGTGATGAAAGGTATCGATGGCAGTCCTATCAAGTGGCACTTATTCGCCAATGCTCCGTTTGACTCTGCCATGGTTACTCCCCTCCAGACCTAATTTCAGTCTTGGTCAAAACAGGGACAAAAGGGCTGAAACTCCAGAAGGAAATTGAGAGCTCCTGCCCCAGACATCAAGGCAGCATAGATGCCGTAGCAAAATTAAAGTCAATGAGAATTGGGGGGAAAAGTCTACATTAGCGAGAAGTATAACTAACTAAAACAAAGTCCCAGGACATCACTGCAGGAGTTCCTCCAGCAGTGTCCGCGACCCCACAATCTTCAGTTGCTTCGTCAATGATCTTCCTTCCATCATAACGTCAGGAGTAGGATGCTCACTGATGATTTCATGGAGTTCAATATAATTTGTAACTCTTCAGACACTGCAGCAAGACCGAGACAGCGTTCTGGTTTGTGCTGTTAAGTAGCAAGTAACATTTGTGTCAGACAAGTGACAGGCATCTCCAACGAGTGAGAATCTAACCATCTCCCCATGACATTCAAAGACACAATCCCTCAACATCACCATCCAGAACAAATGTTCAGGAAGAGATTTTGGGATCGTGAGCTCACAGGCTGTAATGGCGGCTGGCGAGGTATAACTGTCAGGAATGTCCTGAGGTCCCATGATACATGGACCTGATTATTTTCCCTCTGGCTCGCAGTTCACTGGGAGTGGAGGGGAATAAGCACGTTTCACACAGGCAGCCTCAGTGTCTGCCTTGACCGCATCTACTTTTTTGCCTTACATCAAATCTCGATATTGACCAAGCCGAGATGTCACATCGGAGATCAGATGTGCACTATTGACACACAACCAGATTTTGCAACTGTATCACAACAAGCATGCCCTAGTGTCTCATTAGACCTAGTGAGTAAAATACCTTTTCACAAAATTATTAAATAGTCAATTAAATAATGTAGGTTCCTGTCCTGCTATTTTGATTTAAATTGGTTACTACTGCCCTCCATCCACCTGCTCAGGAATTCTTGTAGCCCCCAGATTTTAACCCTGGAGCCAAGACTAAGGCACACAAATTGGAACAAGTTTGTGAAACATTCATACATTGACCAGAAACATAATTACAACAGCCACTTAAATACTGTGGCTAGAAGAGCAGGCCAAAGACTAGGAATTTTGGGGCCAGTAACTCACCACTCGACTCCGTAAAGCCTGTCCATGATTTACAAGACGCATGTCAGATGTTACGATCTCTGCAGAGATCAATAACTTAAGAAAATATATTTGTCCACCCAAGGCCATGGACTGGCTGTCTGACTTCACGGAATTCCTCAAATTGGAAACGACAAAATTCACCAGAGGATCGGAGGTCGGCTTCTGCAGTACATGGAAGCAATATACCAACCTGTTTGTGGACCTGTTCATGTCCAGCAACCAATGGCAGGGGGGGGGGGGGGGGGGGGGATTGGAGGAGGGATGTCACCACCCACAGGGGTAGCAGGGCAGAAGAACCAAAGGAAAGAGAACCCATGGGTGCGGCCACAGCAACAATGGGGTATGCCTTGGTGGCCTCAAACATGTCTCTGGTAAGCTCCAATACCATAGGGCCAAATGTAAATAGTTAAACAGTACTGTCAGCACAAGTGCTTCTGCCATTGTCTACAACTGTGAAAACCTTGCATCTACTTAATAACATGCCCCGCCCCCCCCTCCCCCATTAATCTTCAAAAATCAGGGCAGCATGGTGGTGCAGTGGGTTAGCACTGTGGCCTCCCGGTGCTGAGGTCCCATGTTCGATCCCGGCTCTGGGTCACTGTCCGTGTGGAGTTTGCACATTCTCCCCGTGTTTGCGTGGGTTTCGCCCCCACAACCCAAAAATGTGCAAGCTGGGTGGATTGGCCACGCTAAATTGCCCCTTAATTGGAAAAAATGAATTGGGGACTCTAAATTTATATTTTTTTTAAATCTTCAAAAATCAAACTACCCAGGTTTTTGGGCATCAAAATTTAGAACAGGCCACATGACCTTCGTTCATCCATTTTACCCTATACCAAAACACAGCCTCAAAACATAACAATCTTAGAAAACCTTACTGTAACACAGAATTGTAATAGGATAATCTCCACTTGCATGGATGAGTGCAACTCCAACAACTCAAAAAGCTCAACATAATTCAAGACAAAGTACAGCAGGTGATTAGCACCTCATTTACCATTAGTGCACAATAGCAGCAGTGTCGCATCGGAGAGATGCACTGCAGCAACTTAACAAGGTTCCTTGAACTGCAGCTTCCAAACCCACAACCTCATGTCCAAGGGCAGCAGGTTCACAGAAACACCACCACCTGCAAGTTCACCTCCCAGTCCCACATCACCTGACTTGGAAAAACATCATCATTCCTTCACTGCCAAAACCTGGAACTGCTTCTCTACCAGCACTGTGGGTATACCTAGACTACAAGGCCTGTAGCAATTAAGAAAGCTCACTGCCACCATCTCTAAAACAATTAGTGATGGGCAATAAATGCCAGCAGTGCCCACATCCCATTAGAGTTCAAACTGGTTCAAGATGGGGTGGCATGGTTGCAGAGTTTAGCATTGCTGTTTCACAGCACCAGGGACCGGAGATAAATTCCAACCTTGGGTGACTGTCTGTGTGGAGTTTTTACTGTCTCACCGGGTCTACATGGATTTCCTCCAGGTATTGCGATTTCCTCCCACAGTCCAAAGATGTGCATGTTCGGTGGATTGGCCATGCTAAATTGCCCCTAGGCGTCCAATGATTAGGTGGGATTCCGAGAATAGGGTGGGAAGGTGGGCCTGGGTAGGGTGCCCTTTCAGAGGGCTTGTGCAGATTTGATGGGCCAAGTGGCCTCCTTCTGCATTGTTGGGATTCTATGATTCGATGAAGGTGCTAAGGCAATATCTACTTATACATTTTTTTGAACTTGTATCAAATGAACAAAGATTCTCATTTTCAATGCAACACATACAGCTCAAAGAAACAACTTACACTAAAGGGCAGTATTTTGGCATGACAGCAATGGAAATTTTATTTATGGTCTGATCATAAATGCTGGAATTCGCTGCCAGGGGTTGGCGGAAGCAGGTACAATAGTGGAATTTAAGGGGTGTCTTGGCAAATACATATATAGGATGGGAATAGGGGGATACAGATCCCGGAAGTGTAGAATGTTTTAGGTTAGACGGGCAGCATGGTCGGTGCAGGCTTCGAGGGCCTTTTTGTTCTTTTTTTTAGAAAATATTTTATTGAAGCATTTGTATACTTTTTTGTTCTTTGTATGATTTTTCTATTTCATAATGCCCACAATATGTGTGTGATTAAGTGGTGAAAAAGCAGCAGTAGCCACCTTCATCATGAGCTAAGAGAAAGGGATGGAGCCACTGGTCCATAATTTGCAGTCAAAGTTATAGTGAAGCCAGTCGCTCTCATTGTGATTCATGCACAAAAGTTGCAGCAACTTCAGGCAAAGTCTGAAGCTCTGTTAAATGCAGAAATCTAAAAGTTTCAGTTCGAGATCCAGTACTCTCTTGTACTGGATCATTGGAATACATTGAATGATCTGAAGTTGCTTTACCTGTGCAGTAGGCAGAAATCAGCCATTGAAAGATCGAGTTGTTGTAAAGTGAAGCAGTGAACCAGATTTTTGAGCCATTTCAGGTCTGCGCATATTTCATTCTGCCAGGGGTAGCTGTCAAAGATTCTTTTAACAATGTGCTTTGTGTCAAATGCTTCCAATAACTTCTCTGGCATTGAAAATGAATTATTACAAGGAGCCTTATTCAGGTGTTCTTTGTTGGTAGAGGTTCAAAATTTTAAAAAAATATTATTTTTGCATTGTCTTTCAATCCAATATTTCCTTTGCTTACCATTTTTCCATACTTCATTGGGCAGGAAATTCAAACATTTTAATTCACAATTCCTTCACAGTCAATCTGCTGTTTAGTGTACCATAGAGAAAACATATATCTCCAATGCTAAACACAGCTAATTGTGAATTAATCAGTAAGATAGGTTGGAAGCAATATATAAATATATGTTCAATGATATAACCCAGGGGTTCCCAAATTGGGTTCTGCAGAACCCCACTCCTACTCCAACCCCTGAGAAGAACCGGCGCCGGGGCCCCAGTAGGAGAGTGCAGGTGAGGGAGAGTGCGGGTGAGGGAGCCTGCGGGTGAGGGAGCGTGCGGGTGAGGGATTTAGCCCAGTGTGCCAATTTGGCAGATATAGGATAACAACTGTAACTCAATGACTGACTTAGTGTGAGGAAAAACTGGGAGGTAAAATGGCTGAATTGGGATCGCGAGTAGTGGCTTCAAACTTTGCTGTGTTTCTGTTCCTGTTTGCCAATTGTACAGGCTCCTTAATCCAAATAAATAACTTTCAATCACAGGGCTGGTTTAGCTCAGTGGGCTAGATAGCTAGTTTATGATGCAGAACAAGGCCAGCAGCACGGGTTCAATTCCCGTACCAGCTTACTCAAACAGGTGCTGGAATGTGGAGACTAGGGGCTTTTCACAGTAACTTCACACGAGTGACAATAAAAGATTATTATGAGGTAATAAGAGTCAAACAGTCATAGATGTTTACAACATGGAAACAGGCCCTTCAGCCCAGCTTATCCATGCCGCCCAGTTTCTATCACTAAGCTCGTCCCACTTGTCGCATTTGGCCCATATCCCTCTATACCCACACTGCCCATGTAACTGTCTAACTGCTTTTTAAAGGACAAAACTATACCCGCCACTCCTACTGCATCTGGCAGCCCGTTCCAAACAAACCTGTTGGTCTTTAACCTGGTGTTGTAAGACTTCTTTCTGTCCCCACCCCAGTCCAACGCCGGCATCTCCACATCATGGCTGTGCCCTCTAGTTCAAGACTCCTCTACCTTTGGGAAAAGATGTTGACTATCTACCTTACCTATGCTCCTCATTATTTTTATAGACCTCTATAAGATCACCTCCTTAAGGGCCCCCTACTCTCCAGGGAAGTGCCAGCCTATCCAGCCTCTCCTTATAACTCAGACCATTAAGTCCTAGTAACATCCTTGTAAATCTCTTCTGCACTCTTTCTAGTTTAACAATATCCTTCCTTTAGTAGGGTGACCAGAACTGAACACAGTATTCCATGTGTGGTCTTACCAATGTCTTGTACAACTTCAACAAGACATCCCAACTCCTGTATTCAATATTCTGATCAATAAAACCTAGCATGCTGAATGCCTTCTTCACCACCCTGTCCACCTGCGACTCCACCTGAAAGGAGCTATGAACCTCTTCTCCTGGATCTCTTTGTTCTGTAACTCTTCCCAACTCCCGACCATTAACTGGCTAGGTTAAAATAGCTGGCAACAAGACCTAAAGGTGGGGTTAGGGGCTGATTATTGGGTGCATGTGTGCCTGTGTGCACACAGAGGAACTGGTTACTGCATGTGAAATATATCTCTGCCTGTCCTCAAAAACTTCGTTAAAACTCTCACTACATACTTCTTCATCTCCATTCCTCCTCCTGCTTGAATATGTTGAGACACAAAGGTCATTAGTGTTTGGAGAAAACTGGAGATACCATTAAAGCCACAATGATAACTCTGTAATAGCGCCACAAGTGACCAAACTGCATGTGTAATTCTCGACAATCGGTGTTTCCAGATTTTGGAGTTACTGATTTGAGGTTGCAGTGTAATTAATATCAATTAACTTGAACATCTTGCACCACAAGTTTCTACTAACTGTTTTGAATTAGACATTTTGTTGCAATAAAATCCAGCTTAAAATTTTGGAATTCTTCTCCAGACAGGGAAGGAATATTGCTTCCTCCCCCTGTCTAAAGGAAATCTGACAATATCTTGCTTCTCTGCATAAGCATGCAACCCATGTAAAATGCACTATTCAAAGCGCAGGTTTCAAAACACTGCTACAAGCAATGTTTGGCGAAAAATCAGAGAAATTATAGGACTGAATTCTGCGATGGTCAAGAGTGTGCGCCAAGGCTACTGGCTAGTGAATTAAACAACGTACTGCCATTCAAAGACAGCCAACAATAACCATAACTGGTGCAGTAAAAATCCTATTACAATATCAGGCTTAAGGGCAGAAGAACCAACGGAAGTGGGGTTGGGGGAGGTGGCACTGTGTGTAAGCCATGTTGGTTGGGATTTGTTACTGGAGGCTGTGTTGGTCATATTGTTTTATTCTTGTTGAAACCTGTTGTTTAAAATTGTTAAAATTATAAGTGCCTCAATAAAATATTTTCTAAAAGACGGCAGACAGGGCCAGGATGATGAAGAGGGATAGTTTAAATGTAAGGATGTTTTATTTCCCCCCTAAATAGTGGACCTGTGGAAGTTGCTGCTGGCTTATGCAGTCACTAAATGCCTTCAAGCAACCGCTGAGTCCATATTTTGTTAATGGCGATCTGATACAAGAAACAAAAATGAGGACCATATAAGTGGCCAGAGAGGAATTGGTGGCCAGAGAGGAATTTAAGTCCCTCACCCAACTTCGCCATTGCTTTTTTTGCCTATCCTGAAGTTTACCTGGCTTCTGGGTGGCAAATGTGACATACTGTGTTGCTCAAGGTATCACAACTGTAAGCTGAACAGGCCAGTAGGTTTTGTAATTACTTCTATTTTCAATAACTTTATGTAATTTACTGGCATTAAATACAATTTGCCAGTTTCTTGCCAAATCCATTTTATAATTATTCACTTACAATATCATTTGGCTCTCAGAAATATTTACCAAACCTCCAATTTTAGTTTCACCAGCAAAACTGGACAACACTCACTCTAGCCCTACGTTCATATAATTGATGTGCAATGAAGAGAAGCAGCAAGTATGGTACACCACTATTTGTTTCTTACCTGCGTGGTATTGTACCTCAGGACAGGTCCACCAAACATAATTAGGAGTCCACAGCAAAATTCTGGGAACTAGTTACACACGAAAATGCAACAATATTTTTAAAATTTGGAAAATATTGGAACTGTGAAAAGCTTTAAAGATTTTTAGGAACCAGTTGAAAAATACCCATTGCCAAAAAAAGCTTCTTTCAAAGATCGTGCTGTACAAACTCCTCCACTATTACGATCCTGGGCCAGACCCCAACAGTTCCTAGGATACCCAATATTTTATTTAATTTGCAAGACCGTGGGGAAAGGATACTTCACTCCACGAGTGATTACATGCACAAATAGGGTATGGTGCATTAAAACAAACCATATTAGCAAAGTCTTTAAACTAACTTTATCACAAAGAAAACAGCTGACTAGTTAAACAATGCTTAACAATGAAATGGAACGGGTGGTGGAGGTGAGGCTCTTTGTTTGGGCCACCAGGTAAGAGTCGGCATCCTAGCATGATATGCGAGTAAATGGAAGCAGAGTGGGTGAAGGGGCTGCGAAGGGTAGCCAGAGAGGAGGAGAGGAGAGATGGGGTGCATTGCTGACACAGTTGTTTATTAAGTTGGTATTAGAACGTGGAGGAGGTGGCTATTTTGTGATGGCTCAGGTCGGTTGGAAAATGGAGAATTGGGTGGTCTGGGGAGTTGGAGATGATGGCGGATCTGGTGGAGGAGGTCGAAAGCCTCTGATTAGGATTTTAACCTGGAATGTCCGGGGTTTGAATGGGCTGGTCAAAAGGTCAAGGGTGTTTGCGCACATAGAGTTTAAAGGCAGATATGATCTTTCTGCAGGAAACGTATTTGCTGGTCAAAGATCAGATGCAGTTGATGAAGGTTTGGGTGGAGCAAACACTCCACTCAGAGTTTGATTCTAAGTTCTAAGGCAAGGGGGGGGGGGTCTGCAATATTATTCAGCAAAAAGGTTACATAAAGGTTACAAAAAGGTTACGAGAGGTGCAGGACCCAGGGGGGCAGGTATGTGATGACGAGTGGGAGGTTGGCGGGATTGTCAGTGGTGCTGGTCAATGTATATGCACCCAACTGGGATGATGGGGACATCATGAAAAAGATGTTAGCGAGCATCCCGGATCTGGATTGCCACAAGTTGGTAATGGGGGTGATTTTAATTGTGTGCTGCACTCGAGGATGGACCAGTCGATGCCCAAGTTTGTGGTGAGGACAGGGTTGGCAAGGGGGTTGGGAGTGTTTCTGGGGCAGATGGATGCATGGAAGTTTAGGCACCCAGGTGAAAGGAATACTCATTTTTCTCCCATGTCCACCGGGTGTACTGGTACCAGATTTCTTTCTGGTGGGGGAGGTGCTGGCGTGGGAGGTATAGTATGGAAGTATAGTCGGCTCGAACCATGCGCCGCATTATGGTGATATGAAACTGGAGTTGGGGTGGGCACAAGAGACTGGAGTGGAAATTTAATTCTGTGTTATTGGCGGATAAATAGTTTTGTGATAAGGTGCAATAGGCGATAAAAGATTATGTAGAATTCAATCAAAATGGAGAGGTCTCTGCAGCCATGTTCTGGGAGGTGATTGCGTTCAAGGCCCAGAAGGATAAGGTTGAGAGGGAGGAGAGGGGGAGATTGCTGGGGCGTATTATGGAGGTGGACCGTAGATATGCGGCAGCCCTGACTAGGGAGCGGTTGGCAGAAAGGAGGGACTTGCAGGGGCGATTCGATAGGTTGACGACAGGGAAGGTGGTGGGTCAGCTCCATAGGGTGAGATGGGAACAGTATGAGTATGGCGAGAAGGCCAGTCGGTTGCTGGCCCATCAACTGAGGGAAATTTGATTGAGTTTTTTGAGGGGGTGACCAAGAAGGTAGATGAGGGCAGTGCAGTAGACGTTGTCTACATGGACTTTAGCAAAGCCTTTGACAAGGTACCGCATGGTAGGTTGTTGCAGAAGGTTAAAGCTCACGGGATCCAGGGTGAGGTTGCCAATTGGATTCAAAATTGGCTGGACGACAGAAGGCAGAGGGTGGTTGTAGAGGGTTGTTTTTCAAACTGGAGGCCTGTGACCAGTGGTGTGCCTCAGGGATCGGTGCTGGGTCCACTGTTATTTGTGATTTATATTAATGATTTGGATGAGAATTTAGGAGGCATGGTTAGTAAGTTTGCAGATGACACCAAGATTGGTGGCACAGTGGATAGTGAAGAAGGTTATCTAGGATTGCAACGGGATCTTGATCAATTAGGCCAGTGGGCCGACGAATGGCAGATGGAGTTTAATTTAGATAAATGTGAGGTGATGCATTTTGGCAGATCGAATCAGGCCAGGACCTACTCAGTTAATGGTATGGCGTTGGGGAGAGTTATAGAACAAAGAGATCTAGGAGTACAGGTTCATAGCTCCTTGAAGGTGGAGTCGCAGGTGGACAGGGTGGTGAAGAAGGCATTCGGCATGCTTGGTTTCATTGGTCAGAACATTGAATACAGGAGTTGGGACGTCTTGTTGAAGTTGTACAAGACATTGGTACGGCCACACTTGGAATACTGTGTGCAGTTCTGGTCACCCTATTATAGAAAGGATATTATTAAACTGGAAAGAGTGCAGAAAAGATTTACTAGGATGTTGCCAGGACTTGATGGTTTGAGTTATAAGGAGAGGCTGGATAGACTGGGACTTTTTTCCCTGGAGCGTAGGAGGCTTAGGGGTGATCTTATAGAGGTCTATAAAATAATGAGGGGCATAGATAAGGTAGATAGTCAACATCTTTTCCCAAAGGTAGGGGAGTCTAAAACTAGAGGGCATAGGTTTAAGGTGAGAGGGGAGAGATTCAGAAGGGCCCAGAGGGGCAATTTCTTCACTCAGAGGGTAGTGAGTGTCTGGAATGGGCTGCCAGAGGTAGTAGTAGAGGCGGGTACAATTGTGTCTTTTAAAAAACATTTAGATAGTTACATGGGTAAGATGGGTATAGAGGGTTATGGGCCAAGTGCGGGCAACTGGGACTAGCTTAATGGTAAAAACTGGGCGGCATGGACTGGTTGGGCCGAAGGGCCTGTTTCCATGCTGTAAACTTCTATGATTCTAAGTGGCAGCAGGGGAAATTGTGCAGGTGAGGGCGGCACAGGTGGGAGAGGATGGAGCCGGAAAAGATCAGCAAGGTCTTTGAGGATTTTCACAGGGGTTTGTACAGCTCGGAGTCTTGGGGGCGGGGAGGTGGTCTTGGATGGTTAGTATTCCCAGAGGTGGGGGAGGACAGGCAGCGGGCATTGGAGAAGCCACTAAGGTTCCTGGAGATAGTGGAGGGGGTGGGATCGATGCAGTCAAGGCGCATGGGCTGGACGGCTTCCCTGCCAAATTTTACAAACAGTTTCTAGGCGAATTGACCCCGCACCTCCCGAGTATGTTTAATGAGGCACTGGAGAGGGGGAAGCTGCTCGACACCCTGGCACAGACCTCTATTTATTTGATTCAAAAGAAGGACAAAGACCCACTGGAATGTGGTTCCTACAGGCCTATTTCATTCTTAAATATGGATGTAAATATCCTGGCCATGTTATTGGAAAGGCGATTGGAAGGGTGTGTGCTGGAGATAGTGGCAGAAGACCACACCGGGTTTGTGAAGGGGCAGCAGCTGCCCAGTAGGAGCTATTGAATGTGGTCATGACCATGTCGGGCAGCAGGGTGCCGGACGTGATAGTAGCTCTGTACGCGGAGAAGGCCTTCGACATGGTGAGTGGCGGTATTTGTTTGAGGTGGTTTGGATTTGGGCCGATATTTGCGGAGTAGGTATGACTGCTATACGCATCCCCCAAGGTGAGTGTCCAAACGAATGGGGTGGAGTCAAGAATTTTTACGCTACATAGGGGAACGAGGCAGGAGTGCCCGCTATCACCATTATTGTTTTCACTGGCAATAGAGCGACAGGCGATTGCGCTCCGGGCCTCAGAGGACTGGCAGGGGATTTTGGGGGGGGGGGGGGGGGGGGAGAGAGAGCACAGGGTGTACGTTATATGCAAATGATTTGTTGCTCTATGTAGCGGATCCGTTGGATAACATGAAAAGGATTATGGCATTGCTGGGAAAATGTGGGACCTCCTCCAGGTACAAAATGAATGTAGGAAAGAGTGAGGTCTTCCCAGTGAATTAGTTGGGAAGGAACACGGACCTGGGGCCCTGTAGTTCAAGAATACAAAGATTCGGTTTATATATTTATGGATCAAGATCACACAAGACTGGGCATCGATGCACAGATGGAATTTAGCAGGACTGTTGGAGGGGGTTAAGGGGTGTCTAAAGACGTGGGATGCCCTACCGCTGTCACTGGCAAGGAGGTACAGGTTATAAAGGTGAACGTGCTGCCCAGCTTCTTGTTTGTATTCACATTACTCCCAATTTTTCTTCCCAAAACCTTTCTTCGGAGGGTCGACTGGTTAATCTCTGAGTTTGTGTGGGAGAGTAAGGGACACCACGGGTAAGTTGAGCGCTGCTACAAAGGAAAAGGCAGGCAGGGGGCTAGTGCTACCGAATCTGCTGCAATATGCAGCCAATGTGGAGAAAGTGAGGCAATTGGTGGGCAGGGGCTCGGGTGGAGGAGGACTCCTGAAAGGGGGTCAAGTCTGAGAGCCATATTAACAGCCCCGCTCCAGTTTGCCTGGGGGAATATTCTAATCTTCCGGGGGTAGTCTCTTCGATAAAGATTTGGAACCAGCTGAGGAAGCACTTTAAGCTGGGATGGGGTTGGTGCTAGCCCCATTGTGTAGGAACCATAGGTTTGCTCCCAGTAGGGTGGATGGGATGTATGAGAGATGGTGAGGGAAGGGGTAGAAGTGAGGGGCCTGTATCTAGAGGAGTGGAATGCGGAGTGGGCGGAGTTAAGAGAAATTAGAGTTGCCTGTGGGAAGTGAGTTCTGATAACTACAGGTGCAGAATTTTGCACAGAAAGAACTCCCCGGGTTTCCGTCGTTACCAGAGTATACGCTTCTGGAAAAGCTGCTGATTCCACATATATGGTGAGAGGGGAGGATTGGGGATATCTATGGATGGTTGAGAAAGAAAGACGGCAGCAGGGGCTGGTTTAGCTCACTGGGCTAAATCGCTAGCTTTTAAAGCAGACCAAGGCAGGCCAGCAGCACGGTTCAATTCCCGTACCAGCCTCCCCGAACAGGCGCCGGAATGTGGCGACTAGGGCCTTTTCACAGTAACTTCATTGAAGCCTACTCGTGACAATAATTTTCATTTCATTTCATATAATTAAGGGCAAATGGGTGGAGGCACTGGGGATCGAGCTAGGCTGGGGAATATGGCACATTCTCTCTGTGTCCGCATGGGTCTCACCCCCACAACCCAAGGATGTGCAGAGTAGGTGAATTGGCCATGCTAAATTGCCCCTTAAATGGAAAGAAAAGAAATGGGTACTTTAAATTTATTTTTAAAAAGGACGCGAAATATGGAGTGAGGTGCTGCTCTGCGTCAATGTAATCGGGTCGCGCACGAAGATGAGTTATCGTGCGCAAGGTGCATATGACAAGGACCCGGATGAGTGGATTTTTCCTGTGGGTGGAACATCGCTGAGAGAGGTGTGACGGAGGAGGCCGGCAAACCATGGCCATATGTCCTGGGGGTGTAGAAATTGGAGGGTCTGTGTCCATGTGTGTGTGTGGGGGGGGGGGGGGGGGGGGGGTTGTTGTTTAAGGTTTTGTCGGATATACTGGGGTTTGGGGTATCACCGTGCTCCCTGGCGGCAATATTCAAGGTGCAGACATGCCAGAGCTGCGGGAAGGGGGGGTGGATTTGTACAAACAGTATATATTAACGGTATGTGTGGATATTCTCAATTGCGCTCAAGCAAAACTCATCTCGGGTCAAAGTCCACTTTTAAATACAGTTAGCAGACCCAGGATTACTTGCCATAAAGGGATGTCTTGGATAAACTGCTTGGAAAGAGAGAGATCAATACTTCAAGAACCAGATTGCAGATTCCTGCCTAGTCAAATGACTGTTTAACCTGCCAGCCTTTTCAGAAACTGTTCTGTTCACAGGCAATTTTTTTTTTTTTTTCTAAAAACTTAACTGCTTTGAAAGCAACTGCTCGTCTGTTCAGACAAATCAAACCGGAATCCAAAACCTGACTGCTTCAGATCCTTGCTCCTCCCAATGACTACATCATCTTACTAAAACTAAACACAATGTCCCCAATTATCTACTCACCAGGGAACGTTCTTTATAGAACCAAAATTCCATTAACCCTACTTCGGAGAAACAATACACATAATAATAATAATCACTTACTGTCGCAAGTATATTGGAATGACTGATTGTTTCATTTTTCCAATGCTTTAATTGTACCTCTGTAGTCAAGTGCTGGTCTTGTAAACCAGGATATGAAAAAAAAACTCCAGCAGTTATACACACACTAACCCAGGCTTTTAACCCTTACAGCACCAAATACATATTATACAATATATATATCTGAAATTCCTCATTAATCACACCACTAAGTAAAATAAGCAAGAAGTCCACAAGCTCTATTAAACTTTTAGAATTCAACAGTATCATAATCAAATGTGGTCAGCTGCACAAATAAAAAATCAAATAATTTGGCAACTTCGAGAAACTTTTTCCCAAAGGTGACAAAACTGCTTCATGCTTCCTCTCCTCACTCCCCATCCTCTTCTCTATTGTCTTCCTTCTGTATTCCACTGTCCTTATCCTATTTTCTGCCAACCCCTTGTTTCCTCCTTCCTGCTCCTTCTCTCAATTATTTGCTCTTCTGCCCCATCACCTTCTCCTCACAATTTCTCTTACCTATTCAAACAATTGTATTTCCATGGCACCTTTGACATCGTAGATCATCCCAGTGTGCTTCATGGCAGGGTCATCAAATAAAATTTGACACAAAACCATATAGAGATATTAGGACATTTGACCAAAAGCTTGGTTAAAGAGGTAGGTTTTAAGGAGCAACTGAGAGGAGGAGAGGGGGATAAAGAGGCAGAGAGGCTGAGAGAGGGAATTCCAGAGCTTAGGACCCATTCAGGTGAAGACAGAACCACCAACAGAATTGGTGTCATGAACAAAGTTCTCCAATGCTCTTCAGCATTCGCTAATTGTCTTCGTTCACCATCCTCTCCTAATGTTTTTCACTGTTCTGTTCCTCCAATTATTCCTTTCGCTTCTTATGATCCCAGCTCAACTCCTCTCACACACGCTTACCTCATCCTCTCTCTTTCCCATCCATCGTCTCCATCCTCTCATACCAACGCTCTTCCCCTCCATATTTCATTCACGCTATCCCCAGTTCCTCACTCTCCATTATCACCCATTCCTCTCCTCTCATGGCATTCCTACTCCCCTCTTTCTTTTCCTCACCACTGAACTCACCATTCTCCACCTGTCTACATATAAATTCCCTCTTTGAAGTAGGGAGAGAAAACTAGCAAGAAATATAAAAACAGACAGTAAAGTTTCTACAGGTGTATAAAAAGGAAGAGAGTAGCTAAAGGAAGCATTGGTTTCTCAGAAGATGAGACTGGGGAATTAACAATGTGAAACAAGGAAATGGCAGAGGCTTTGAACAAATGTTTTGGATCTATCTACACTGTAAAAGACTCAGCAAGCATCCCAAGAACAGTAGAAAATGAAGATGCAAAATGGAGAGAAAAACAGTAATCACTAAGGAAAATTGATAGGATTAAGTGATATAATTACCCAGAAGTTAGAAGTGGTTGTAATTCTTCTAACTTTTTTGGGCTAACTACTGCTGTACAACAGTCAGAACCATCAAAGTTTGCAATTTAAAACTTTTTTTTTTTTTTGAATGGTTCCCGGTGCAGGGCAGTTGTCCATTAAAAGTTTGAACTTGCCGTGCATTTCTTACCTAGGAACTTCTGCCCAGCGCATCTTTGAGCTACCCCAAGTTACACTGCCCAAGAACTCAGAGATTACAGGCCTTGGTCTGTGTGTGTCTCAGTTATTTACAAACTCAGATCAAGACAAGACAAAAATGGTGAAATTGGGAGATAGATCAAGTGACAGACACAGGAATGCACAACCAAAAAACAAATCACAAATCACCAATCTCAGTGCTACAGATGTCCATTAGAAAATCCAAAGTCAATAATAATGCCAGATCTGAGACTCCCAAACCTGTCATACCCATGCACTCACTCTTCCTTCAGTGCTGACAGAAACAGGAAACTAATACTGAACCAACGACTACATTACATCTCTCTGCTCTGCAAAATTCCACAGCCCCAATACAGTGCGAGTAAACTTAAGGCCCTCTACCCCAACTATGCTAAAACAGATGACCATCCACTACTGATGCCAAACCCAAGGGCCAACCTTAATACAGATAATCTCTCACCCCTCCTCAGTGTTGCTAACTTCCAAATACCTATCTTTAACTGGTACATTTTGTTGAACGCTGTCATTTTGGGTTTTTTAAGATTAAAATTAAATACATAGGAAAGGGATCATCTGGAGGATAAAGGAAAAAAAGCACAGCATGGTCTCAAAATTATTTAATGGCCCTAAAGTAGGAGGAGGTCAACGTTATCATGACGTGACCAACTGATCACAATGGAGTTTGACACAACATATGTAACAAGCTACAACTTAGCCAACAATCAAATAATCAAAAACAGATGGCTAGATGACAAGCAGCATGGTAATATGGGCAGTGAAGGAGAAATTCATCAAAGCACTTTCTCCCCGTGTCTGTGTGGGTTTCCTCCAGGTGTTCTGGTTTCTTCCCATAGTCCAAAGATGTACAGGTTAGGTGGTTGGCCATGATAAAATTACCCCTTAAGTGTCCAGGAATGTTCAGGTTAGTTGAGGTTGCGATAGGGCAGGGGCATGGGCCGAGGTAGTGTGCTCTTTCAGAGGGTTGGTGCAGACTCAATGAAGGATGAAGTGGTTGTAATATGTGGAGTCCAAGAGTTCACTGGTGAACAGCCAACCAGACAAATGGTTGCTGGCTTTTTTGAGAACTTTGTACATTAGGATCATTACTGGCTGTACTAGTCTATGAGATCCCGGTGTGTTTGGACAAGATGGAACAGGGTGGTGGAAGGGGTTCTCCAGACAATTCATTGATGATTCGGCTGACCAGGAGGGGATGGAGATGAGGCCGACTGAAGGGGGGAAGGAGGTCAAAATCATGGTCAACAACAATAACTTACACTTAAATGAGCCTTTAATATAGAAAATCCAAACAGAGCAACATTTTGGCCTTCAGCTCTCCCCCATTCACCCATGTTTTGACCCTCAAACCTTTGATCAGAGGATTTCAGCCTTTCCGTCCTGCTGGGCTAAAAAGATTTTGGACACTCGATCTCTTCTTCCCATGGCCCTTTTCAATCTCTGAACACATTCCTGAGCCTTGATACCTTCCTACCTACCTAATGTTGCAATCTTTCCTATCTAATGTTGCAATCCTTCCTATCTAATGTTGCAATCCTTCCTATCTAATGTTGCAATCCCATTCCAGTGATCCAAAATCTCATCACCACTTTCCCAGTGATTCTAGATCCCAGAATATGCAGCAGAATTGCCAAAACCTCTCTCCCACTATCCCAAAACCTTCTCCAATATCTTGCTAATCCCCAATATCCCATCTCACCATAAGTAAGTCACCATAGTCCCAGATGACCATATGATGCTTTCCCCTTTGAGGGAGATTGGAGAAGGGGTGAGTGGGGAGAGAAGAGAGAGAGAGAAGCTGAGGATCACCACACCTCAGGCAAAGGGCATGGTTGAGAAGCCAGGGCCTTCACAAGTAACTTCAGCCGGTATGAGAACGGAACACACGCAGCTGGCCTTGCTCTGCCTCACGGACCAGTTGTTTAGCCAAGTGAGCTGAACCAGCATCTCACCACAGACAGAACCAGTGTCACCTTCCCAGTGCTCTGAGATTTCGGGTCAAACTACACAGAAATCACAATTCTGCCATCCCAAATTCTTGGATTATGTTTTGCAAGTAACCCACTCAATGGAGCATCATTAATCAGAAAATAATTCATAGTAAATGAAGTATGGGGAAAAGATAAGATACTGGCATCCAGTGTGTAACTCTTTCAGAGAACATGGAAAAAGCAAAATCGGACGAATAGCCTCTATTATAAAATCCAAGAAACAGTGGAAGGGGTACAAAGGAATTTAAGGAAGTAAACAGCAGAAATGTATGCCTTTTCTTCAACAGAACTTTAATCCTCTTTTTATCAAATAATGGATATACCACATATTGGTGCTGTACTCTCACTTATTCTTCTCATATTTCACTCCTTTTTATTACTGGGTTTTTCTATTTTTTTCATTATTTCTACAGTTTCTGCAACATTTTCTGTTTCTTTGGATGTCAGTTTCTACATTTTCAGGTTTCATGTCAAACTGAACTACAGCAGAGCAATAGGGCCAATGGAAAAGCGTGTGAGAGGGAAGGAGAACAGAAGAAAATACAGGTACTAAACCTCAATAGTGGCTGGGGTTGAATACAAAGAACAAAGATAAACAATCATACATGGATTCATAGAATCCCTGGCGGGGAGAAGACTACAGCGAAAGGAATGGAATGATTGACACCGAAAAAATAGGCAGGCAGAGAGATGAAGGGAAAAATAAGGAAATGTGAAAATATTCAGCAGGAGAAAATTACCCCCAAAGAAAAAGAGGTAAAATGTAAAACTGTATAAGTAGTGAGAAAATACAGAACCTATAAACAGAAACGTGAATAAAATATTGCAAAAGCTACCCCAGTGGGAAGTAAAAACCCAACAATTATTTGCTGCTATTTTAAAGAACATTGTTAAAAAGCTTTGTTGAAAACAACGGTACACATGTTGTTTGCTTTTGAAGGAGACAGAGACATACACTATGTGTCTGTTTATTAGTGGAATGACTAACAGAGAGTGAGGAAATAATCTGCAGAAGAAAGGTGGAGAGAGAGATTAATGAATCAGACTGCTGGGAACTGAAAATCAAGTAGTTATATGGGTTAGAAACCAAATCATAAAATAGTGCACCCTCTAAGTCAGCATACGAGATACCGTGGCATGTCTATCCACTTAATTTAGAAATGCAATCAATATATCAAGATACCAATCACTCCTTGGGAGAGTCAGTTTTTCACTAGATTGTCAGAAGCTGGCAAACTATATTATAAGTAATATACAACAATGTCCAAGCTAAACAGACAAGATGTTTTTTTTTAAATGAAAAATGAAGATTCAGATATACAGCAATTTTTGATGTAATTTCTAAACATGAAAGCAAAGGGCTTCAAACCAAACAACCAAAAGTATAAATGCAGCAGCTTCAGATTATGCTATTACCAAGGGAAAATGTTAACAATTTCCAACTAACTTCTGGTGGAGAGCTTTCCTTAAGTAGTTGAAGGCAGTTTCATATTTAACAAAAAGTAAAATGGCAGGTAAAACGCACCCACAAATACACATCCTTCCCATTAGCCAGTCATATCGAACAATCTCAACGAACTATCTGGCACCTCTCGTTTACAGTTACAGAACAATTTTGCATTATATGTCAAAAGGTCAGAATATAAACAATAAATGTAAAACTCACAATTGCAAGATAGTAAAGCACTTGTGTGCAAAAATGTGAAGATATTCAGACGGTACTGTGTTCTTAGGCCAATGCACATGTTGATACAAATTTGATACCAACCTGATACTGGTAACTTCTGAACCATTGCTTCAAGTCCCAATCCCAAAGGATCATCTATAAAATATGAAAATAAGTGGCATTAACAGATTGTAGCTGGAACATCAATTTGCACCATTTGTTGCACCTTAACTTGCTACACTGCACACACAAAACATATTTTCAACTTATATAGTGGGAAGGCAGTGAGGGTGAGGACGAGGTGGGAGTGGGAGAAAGGGAATAGGTATTTTGTCAATGAGAGAAGGTGCAGAGCTGAGAAAATTTTTGGATGGAGCAGCTAGAATTACATTGAAAGCCCTACACAAATACCAAACTTTTGTTGCAGCCAGAAAATTGAGCAGACAATAGTTTCATCAAACTACTGGAAACAAAAAGTTGAAGCCAGATTGCACCCAATTACCTGCCATTAAGGCCCCATCATGGTCCCTGGCTTGCATCACAGCGGTTTAGAAATGTTACTGTTCTATGCCTTCCTGGGTCCTGCTACTTAAAAAAAAACTCTTCCACCTGACTTTTGCATTGCTTCTGCTGGGGATTTCTCAGACTTTGCCTCATTCCACAATTTGAAGTAACAACTCCCAGCCCCACTGAGTTTTCCTCAATCCAAATAGCTGAAAGAAAGTCTTATATTTGGTTGTCCTTGTTAGTTTAAAGATCTCCAAGCCTGTAACTAGTTTCCAATGCTTAAAAAAAGTGACAGACATAAACATCATCTAGTTCCTGCTAAATGGTCATGAGCATAACATGCAAGTTCTTTCTTCTCCTTGACACTGTCATCAAAATTTCTTGATAAACTCTCCTCCCTGGTCTGATAACAACAGTGGCTCATAAGTCTCCCTCCATCGGCAGACAACAGTAATTTGCATCATGTTTAATTTGGTAAAACATTCTGAAGCATGACATTGCAGCATTCGGGCAGATGTGTAAAAACTGAATCCAGAGATGGGCATTCAGGAGTATCTGAAATTAGGAGAGAGAACAACCAAGAAGTTTAAGGAGCGAACTCAAGAGTTTAGGGCCAATGCAGTTTAAGACACAGCTATCAGTGCTGAAATGATTAAAATCAGGGATTAACAAGGTGCCAGGTTTGCAAGAGTGCAGAGATCACAAAGGGTTGTACGTTGGGGTTTACTGAGATAGGGAGGGATTTGACAAAGATTTTAAAACAGAGGTGTTGCCAGATTGACCAACTTGGATCAGCAAATTGGGTACTTTAAATTTACTTTTCTTTTAAATGAATTCACCATTGAATGGTTTGGCCTCCTTTCACCTTCTAACCTGAAAGTTTGGCAAGAGCTGCTTTTCATGATTAATTATTAAACACATCAGCCAAGATCTTCAGTGCCAGCTTGCAGCTTGAGCAAATTGATGTAACATGGATTCATATGATGCCGAGATTCCACTGCATGTGCCCAGAGGTTCACAAATAAAAAATATCTGGGCCCTGACTTAAAAATGCCCAGTTGTCTTGAAATTAGCCTGGAAGGGTATCTCAAAAAATTGAGCAACTTGATAAGCTAGCCATTTCTCACTGCTGCGATGCATTAGCAAGTCGAATGGTATTTTCCATGAGCATGATGCTATCATCAAGACAAAAAGGCCTTCTGCCTACCACACAAATGCCAGGAACGTAGGCCCCATTTCCCAATGACTGGTGGATCATTTCAAACAGCACGTCCCTTTGGCTGTTCACAACAGGCCATATTCAACAAGTCTGTGCTTGCAAAATTCAGAACATAATGTCTAACATTATATGTGATTCCCCGAGTGGAGAACACTTGCTGAATAATCCAGAGTGTGTTTAGAGTTACAGTAACAATCAATTTAAGATCATCAGCTGGGCTCGCAGTGTGGTTCAATTATACTTTCCAGAAGCTACATATGTTTATATACAGGGATCTGTCCTCTGGAAACAAAAGGAATAGGCCCAGGAATTGCTCTCTTGGAATTAAATGAAAGACTGGGACAGTACTTCCCTGGTGCATTCCTCGGGCCGTTACCCAGTCACAAGCCGGTCGATCTCTCTGAAGCATGTCTTAGGCAGAAACACCAGGAGGCACGGAAATAAAAATAAACATCTCGGCAAGATATTCAACTTAGCCAATTGAACTTGGCCCTCCAGGTATAGTCAGAGACCATCCCACCTTTCCAGGTCTGCTTTAACCTTCCCCACTAGACTCGTGTAGTTCAACCTCCGAAATTTCCCCAGTCCTTTGCTATCAGAACCTCCAAATATCAAAAATGACTTCCTGCAAGTTGGAACGGCAACCCACCAAGTCCCCCCTCTCCGCTGTGGTGCCCCAACCACCAAGTATTTGTTCTTCCCTACATTTAGCTTAGAGCCAGAGAAGGCAGCAAAGCGCTGTGAAATCCCCATAATGCTTCCCACTGACGTCTCAGGATCCCTAACATATAACAAATTGTCAGTGTATAGCGAGACCCTATGCTCCACCCCTCCTGTAACTTCTCCTTGCCAAGCTTTCAAAATCCTCAGCGCCATGGCTAGTGGCTCTATTGCTAATGCAAACAGCAAAGGGGACATCGGACATCCCTGCCTGGTGCCCCTGTATTGACAAAAGGGCTCAGAAGTCGCTTTGTTAGTGCAAACACTGGCAAATGAGACCACAAATAACAGACGCACCCACGCTATGAATCCCGGTCCAAACCCAAATTTCTCTGGTATTGTGAACAGATAATCCCCACTCTACCCGTCGAACGTCTTCGCCGCTTCAAGCGAAATTATGATCTCCAGAACCCGGCTCTCCCCCGGGGTAAGGGACACGTTCAACAGCTGCCTGACATTTGCAGACAATCTCCATCCGTTTCCAAACCGCGTTTGGTCTTTCCTCACCACCGCTAAAACCTTAGCTAGAAGCTTCGCATCCACATTTTAACAGGGAGATCGGACGATATGACTCGCAGTCTGTGTGGTCTTTTTCCTTATTTAGGAGCAGGGAAATTGCCACCTGCCACAGCGTCTATGGCAGAGCACCTCTCCAAAGGAGTCCCTGAACATCCCCAAAAATAAAGGGGCCAACTGGTCTATGAATTATTTATAAAATGCAACCGGGAACCCATCAGACCCCAGAGCCTTCCCCGACTGCATCAATGTCAAAGCCTCCTTGATCTCTTGAAACTCCAACGGTGCTCTAGTTCTTCCCGTAACACCTCCCCACCTTGGGAAACACCAACTCCCCCATGAACTGCATCATATCCCTCCCATCACGCGACAGTTCAGACGTGTATAACTTTTCATGGAAAATATCTCATTTGCCTCATCCTGAGCCGAGACCGTGCCCCCTCATTATAGAATTCCTAAAGGGCAGCACGGTGGCACAGTGGGTATAACACAGCTGTCTCACGGCACCAAGGCCCCATGTTTGATCCCGGCTCTGGGTCACTGTCTGTGTGGAGTTTGCACATTCTCCCGTATTTGCGTGGGTTTCACTCCCACAACCCAAAGATGGGCAGGGTAGGTGGATTGGCCATGCTAAATTACCCCGTAAGTGAAAAAAAATGAATTGGGCACTCTAAATTTAAAAAGAAAAAAAATCATGGAATTCCTACAGTGCAGGAGGCCATTCAGCCCATCAGGTCTGCACCGACCCTTTGAACGATTACACTACACAGGCCCAATCCCCTGTCCTATTACTGAAATCCCACCCTCAGGGGCAATTTAGCATGGCCAACCCATCCAACCTACACATCTTTGGACTTTGGGAGGAAACCGGAACCCCCCAGAGGAAACCCACGCAGACACGGGTAGAATGTGCAAACTCCACACAGATTGTCACCCAAAGTTGGAATTGAACCCGCGTCCCTGGCACAGTGGGGCAGCAGCACTAACCACTGTGTCACCGCACCCTACTCTGGACAACCTCCCTCGTTGCCTCCCTGGTCTATATGCCAGGAGCAGATTTGGCCTCTTCCCATACCCCTTTAGCTCGCCTCAAATGTCGCACCGCCCCATCTGTAGAGATCAAATTGAACTGCGTTTGCAAGTTTGTTTGCTCCAATAATAGCTCTGGGGGTGGACTGTTCACATACCTGCAATCAACCCCTATAATATAGTCCAACAGCTTTTCCTGCTCCCTCCTCACCTCCACATCTACATGCGTCTTGAAAGATATAATTTCTCACCTAATTACTACCTTCAGCGTCTCCCATAGTATCGAGGGCGAGACCGCCCCATTGTCATTGTTCAAAATGTAATCCTGGATAGCCTCTGAGATCCTTGCACAGAACCCCAGGTCCACCAACAGACCGACATCTAACCACCGCCCCTTACAACATCCCCGGCCTACCACCAACTTTAAGTTTACCCACTGTGCAGCATGGTCAGAGATGACCACCGGCGAGCAGTCAGACTTCTTCATTCCTGACAACAGCGCTGGCTGATGACAAAGTAATCAATCCTAGAAAACACATTTTGGACAAAAGAAGAAAAACTATTTTTTTCCAAACCGCCATGGTCGCTCTCTCTCCATCCTCCACCCCCTGTGCTCTTTTGACTGGGCCCCCCAAGCCCCGCACATTGTAGGTGAGCACCCTTATTGGGGGTCTCTCACCAACCCCCACCGCCGCCACCACCGTTTAGACCCATCAAGCCTAACCTAGCTGGTTCAACAAGTTGCAGCCCCATTCCCCAGTTGACTTCCGTTAACTCGCCTACTTTGTAGCGCTAGCAAGGTGGTCACACCAACCCCCCACCCATTCCCTAACCACCACCTTAACTCCTGCTCCAAGCTCGCCCCTACCTCCTGGTGCTCACTCCTACCCCCTGGTCCTCATTCCCACAAATATTAAACCACAAACCCCATTATACTCCTGTTAACTCGCCTGAAAAAAGCCTTCGGGATAAACACTGGGAGGGACTGGAACAGGAACAAAAACCTTGGGAGCACCGTCATTTTGATTGACTGCACCCTACCCGCCAGGGACAGCAGCAACGCGTCCCACCACTTGAACTCCTCCTCTATTTGCTCCACCAGCCTTGTAAAGTTAAGCCTATGCAGGGCCCCCCAGCTCCTGGCCACCTGGACCCCCAAATATCTGAAGCTCCTCTCCGCCCTTTTTAGTGGAACCTCGCCAATCCTCCTCTCCTGGTCCCCTAGCTGAACTACGAACAGCTTGCTCTTCCCCATATTGCGCTTGTACCCCTAAGGATCCTCATTACCTCTGGCATTCCTCCCACCGGGTCCGCCACATACAGCAGCATGTCGTCCACATAAAGCGACACCCTATGCTCCTCCCCACCCCACACCAACCCCCTCCAGTTTCTCGACTCTCTCAGTGCCATGGGCAGGGGTTCAATCGCCAGTGCGAAGGGCAGGAGGGACAGGGGAGACTCCCGTCTCGTCCCTCAGTGCAACCGAAAGTACTCGGACCTCCTCCTATTTGTGGCCACACACGCCATCGGGACCTCGTACAACAGCCTAACCCACCTGACAAACCCGTCCCCAAACCCGAACCTCTTCAGCACCTTCCACAGGTACCCCCACTCTACCCTATCAAAGGTTTTCTCAGCGTCCATCGCCACCACTATCTCCGCCTCCGCCTCCCCCTCCCTCGCCGGCATCATGATAACGTTCAAAAGCCTCCGCATATTTGCGTTCAACTGTCTCCCCTTCACAAACCCCGTCTGGTCTTCATGGATGATCTGCGGCACACAATCCTCAATCCTCGTGGCCAAGAACTTCGCCAGCACCTTGGCATCTACATTTAGCAAGGAAATCGGTCTGTAAGACCCACATTGCAGGGGATCCTTGTCCCGCTTCAGGATCAAGGAGATCAGTGCCCGGGACATCGTCGGGAGTAAAGCTACCCCCCTCCCTTGCCTCATTAAATGTCCTAACTAACAGCGGGCCCAACAGGTCCATATATTTTTTATAGAACTCGACCGGAAAACCGTCCGCCCCGGTGCCTTCCCCGCCTGCATGCTTCCTATCCCTTTGATCAGCTCCTCCAGCCCAATCGAGGCCCCCAGTCCCGCCACCAGTCCCTCTTCTACCTTTGGAAACCTCAATTGGTCCAGGAAACGGCCCATCCCTCCCTCCTCCTGTGGGGGCTCGGATCGGCACAATCCCTCGTAGAAGTCCCTGAAGACCCCATTGATACCAACCCCACTCCGCGCCATGCTCCCTCCCCCTGTCCTTAACTCCCCCGATCTCCCTAGCTGCGTCCCGCTTCCGAAGCTGATGCGCCAGCATCCGGCTTGCCTTTTTCCCATACTCGTAGACCGCCCCCTGGGCCTTCCTCCACTGCACCTCCGCCTTCCTGGTGGTCACCAGGTCAAATTCGGCCTGGAGGCTGCGCCTCTTCCTCAACAATCCTTCCTCAGGCTCTTCCGCATACCTCCTGTCTACCCTCACCATCTCCCCCACCAGCCTCTCCCTCTCCCCCTGCTCCCTCCGCTCCTTGTGGGCCCTAATGGAGATCAGCTCTCCCCTCACCACCACCTTCAGTGCCTCCCATACCATCCCCACTCGGACCTCCCCGGTGTTGTTGGTCTCCAAGTACCTCTCTACACTTCCTCGGACCCGCTCGCTCACCTCCTCGTCCGCCAACAGCCCCACCTCCAAGCACCACAGCGGGCGCTGGTCCCTCTCCTCCCCATCTCCAAGTCCACCCAATGCGGGGCATGGTCCGAAATGGCTAATGCTGATTACTCGGTATCCTCTAATCTCGCTATCAGCGCCCTACTCAAAATGAAAAAGTCGATTCGAGAATAAGCCTTATGGACATGTGAGAAGAATGAAAATTCCCTAGCCCCCGGTCTTGCAAATCTCCAAGGGTCCACCCCTCCCATTTGGTCCATAAATCCCCTCAACACTCTAGCCACCGCCGGCTTCCTACCCGTCCTAGACCTGGAGCGCCTTGTGCAACTTCAACAATACGTCCCAACTCCTGTATTCAATATTCTGACCAATAAAATCTAGCATGCTGAATGCCTTCTTCACCACCTAGTCCACCTGCGACTCTACCTTCAAGGCTATGAACCTGTAATCCTAGATCTCGGTGTTCTGTAATTCTCTCCAACTCCCTACCATTACCTGAATAGGTCCTGCCTTGATTTGATCTCCCAAAACGCATCACCTCACATTTATCCAAATTAAATTCCATCTGCCATTCATCGGCCCACTGGCCCAATTGGTCAAGATCCTGTTGCAATCTTATATAACCTTCTTCACTATCCACTATGCCACCAATCTTGGTGTCATCGGCAAACTTACTAACCATGCCTCCTACATTCTCATCTAAGTCATTTATATATATCACAAATAACAAACAGCTGGCCGCTTATCAGCTGAGAGAACTTCGTAGAATAGTACTTGGCCGGCCTTGAGCCCTCGACTCCCTCTGGCAGACCCACCAGCCTCAGTTTCATGCACCTGGACCTGTTCGTTATATCACGTTTCACCTTGAAGCCCTTATTTCTGTCGCCAACAATCGCCATTTCGGCTTCCAATGATGCAAGTCGATGCTGAGACAAGGCTTCCTCCTCTTTCAACTTCTCAGCCTGCTCGCTGCCGCCTTAGCCATCTTGCCCAACAGCTCCTTGACCGGGCCCAGAGCCTCCTCCCCCATCTCCTGGAAATGCCTCAGGAATCACCCACCCATCTCCCGAACATTCCTTGCAAAAAGGGCAGAAAAGTCCAAAGTACTGGGACCTGCACGGGGAGCCATCTAAAGTGAGTCCTGGTGTTACATGCCGCCGCACCAGATCAAGTCTCTTCATGAATAATGAACAAATTTTTGTTTTACAAATTCAAATTTCACGAAGGGAGCTGTTTGAATAGACATATAATGTTTACATCAACATAGAGAAAATTTGTACTTTTATTTTTGACAAATATACCAAAATCTGTACCATTCCGCATTTAACCTGCTAGCAAGTGAGAACATAATTAAATTTAACTGAGTTGAATCCATGATTTTCAAAGAAATTGAATAAAAATAACCCCATTTGTTATACTGCACTCAAAAGTGGCAGGCATGTGGATTAGTCGGTTTTGCCAAATATGCAGATAAAATAGGTGTTGAACAATTCTAATAAAAATATGTAATGAAATATAGCTGAGGAGTGATATTTACTTTGTGCTGGGATATACTCAACAGTGTGAGGTTACAATCTTCCTGTCCACTTGTATATAAAATTACAAATACTGCATCACACACATCACCTGAGAATTGTAAAAAAACAAAGCCCACAATCAACCGTAGTTATTGTACATTAGAAATATATTAGAGCTATGAATGTAATGGTAATACACAACTGTGAACCTTGCTGCCAGTCACATTCACAAAATCAAAATTCAAGATAAAAATGGTTTCAACTCAAAAAGGTATGCCTTGAAATTTGGGTTTTGTTGAAAAAAAAGACTGTCAAAACTTTTCATCTTGCATGCAGAACAATTTACAAGAATATGTTAGTAGAACAAATTTATACTGTACAAGTACAGTATAAATTTGTTGTTTCCACTGGCATTGATATTCTTGCAAGGTATCTTGAAGAGTGTAAGATGAAAAATGTAGACAAAAAAAAAATTTCAATCGCTTTTTACCAGCAATACTCAAGGCCTGGAAATGAGTTTTGTTTGACGAGTCACAACATTATCAAAGGTGCCATTACAAATGCCTAATACATTTTATGTCATTTTCACATGTTGAAATAGTGAAAATATGAACACAATTTAAGAAGGCGGGACTGTGGACTTGAGGTCACAATCAGATCAGCCATGATCTTATTGAATGGCAGAGTACACTTGAAGGGTGAAGTGGCCTACTGCTGCTCCTAATTCATCTGTTTGTATGGAATCAAACAATATTGTTCGGCACAATAAAAGCCTCATTAAACGGGAAAGCAATAATAGCTGTTCAAAAATCTATAATTTCAGACAGGAACTTTGTAAGCCACAGGTTTCAAAGTAACCAAAACCACGAGATGTGCAGAACAGAAAGCCTTGCTTTTGTTACATTGGTGCATCACTGAAAGAGATCAGTTTAAGTATTTATTCTTCCTAGAACCATATTAAATCAATCAATTGTTTTAATAAAAAACAAATGTTTGCAAAAAGCAGTCATACACATCATCTCTTTCAACTTATACACTGTAAACCACAGATTTGTAAATTAAAACAATAAATTTCTTAGTGACTCGCATGTGGGTTTGCCTTCTGTTTATTACAGGAAGTATTTGTTGGACCCAAATACTGTAAATGGTTTTGCATATAAACCATGTACAAGGCAAATTATTGTGGTATGTAAAATGTAACAAAATTGCAGACTGCAACAATTCTCTAAAGGAGATCAATTTCCAGCAGTTACAGTGTAAGATGCAACTTGATGGGTCACATTGTCTATGAAAACTGTACAAGGACATGTACATTTCCTGAGATGCATGTCGCACAAATAATAGCTGATTTTGACCATGGAATTACAGGCTTGATAAAACCTAATTAGCACGTTCATCCTTTTTAAGTACTATTATATTTTGGATGAAAAAAATCAGGAAAATCCACAGCTCAAGACAACAAAGATGCAACCCTTTCTTTTAGTGCTTTACCTGCCGCCAGATAATGCAATTACGGGTAATTTGATTTCAATACTTTGCATGGCCAATGCGATTAAATGCAAAACAGCAAGAAAATGACCAAATACAAATTCAGGTTAAGTCAGCAAGGTCAATTAATTCCTCCATCAAGAACACATAATTGTTACGAGTAAATACATCAATAAGGTTATATATTGATGTTCTGAATCTGCTGTATTTAAAATAAATGTTATTTGTTGCAATATATTCTTTCAATTGATATAATAAAGAGCACCTTTGCTGCCCTAATTCCCTCACTTGGTGATGTACACACACTCTCAGTGAATAATATCAATGATTTAAACGCCATCCTTTTATTGTAGATGTTGACTTGTTCAGGGGCACTGGGTACAGGCACCAACAGGTAATCAACAACAGATATTTGATCCAATAGCATTCATGTCAGCCTGCAAGTGAGCAGGCAATTTGACTATTATTTTTAAAAAGCTCAAATTCATACATTTAGGCATTCCCAGCTGGGATCCTTGGGTGCAACCTGCACTTTCATGTCAAATGGCCCAGGAAGCAATCAGGACCGGGAATTCTGGCCAATTACTTTCAGTTCTCTAGCTTAGGAGTGCTGAAGATTACTATCACAACCAAGGCTTGAATCTGGAAGCATGTGTGGCTAATACCACACCAAGTGGGTCCATTTACACAATAATCACGGGAGAGGATCCTGAACACAAACACCCTGGCAATCAAAAGATTTACTTTCAATTCTAAACGACTAAAATTAAAGGCATCAAAAATATGTTTGCAAAATGTTTTTGACATTTATTGTTTACTAAAATATTAAGAACATTTAGCATCTTATGCATCTACAGATAAATATGTTCCTATCCATTCAAAGTGCAGATGTGATGTCACATCCATCACCCTCAGTTGTCAAACTTAGTCGAATGGATCAAAATAAAGCAGACATTTATAGGTAATCTAGAACTCAAAATTGAGAAAAGCAATTGGAAAACAACCAAAAATAGAACATTAACTCAGGAAAATAACTAACTTCATATTTCCAAACAATGACCTTTCTCTGCTTCCTGACCTGAGTACTTCCAACATTTCTGGTTTTTATCTCTGGCAAGTGGCAAATCACATGTATGCCACACAAGTGTCAGGCAATGACCATCTCCAACAAAAATGAATGTAACCACCTCCGCCTGACATTCAATGTCATTACCATTGCTAAGTTTCCCTCTTTCAACATCCTAAGGTTTACCATTGACCAGAAAACTGGACCAGCAATATAAATATTGTGGCGACAACAGCAGACAGAGGCTGGGAATTCGGTGATGAGTAACTCACCTCCTGACTCCCGAAAAGCTGGCAGGCAGGTTTCAACAAGGCCAAGGCGGTGCTGTACCGGCGGCAAGTCAAGTTTGGGATGCTCTACCCTGCGAAATTATGGGTGACATTCGGAGGCCGGGAGTATTATTTCGTGACCCCAGAAGCGGCCGAAGACTTCATTAAGGAGCATAAACTGGGGAGAACTGAGCGGCAATGCTTGGGAACCGGGGTGCTTGCACTATGTAATGGTCGGGAGCATGTTTGAAGTGGGTGTAGGGATTGGGGGATTTTCGCCTCTTTTTGTGGGGGGGTGGTTTCTGTTCAATGTTAAGATTGTAAGGAGTTGTAGGGGTGAAACGTTTATGTGGGGATGGATGTTCCCATCCACCCTCCTGTTTTATGGGACTGTTTGTGTTGAACATCCGTTTGTTTGCTTTTGGAGAAGGCTACCTGGAGTTCAGGAGAAGTCCTTGTTTGGGTGCGGGAGGTAAGGCCGGCAGGAGGCCTTCTTCTTGGAGCTGAGAAGTGTGGGGGAGGAGGGGAGGGGAGGGGGGGGAGGTCATTAGGATGTGCCTTTGGGCAGGGGCAGCCGCGCTAGCAGGTTATGCTGGTGAATGGAAGGGAGGTGGTGGGGGAGAAGGCCAAGAGGAGTGGCCGGGCGAGGGGGGAAAAGGGGAAAAGCGGGGGGGGGGGGTTCTGCAACGCGGCAGGGGTTGAGAGATGACATGGTCAAGGGCGAAGAAAGGGGATGGGCTAGGTACAGAGTGGAATTAAAGGGGCAGGAGTTAAGTGGGGAAGATGACGGACGGTAGAGGGGATTGGAGACGCAAGCCTCCAGTAAGGTTGGTAATGTGAAACGTCCGGGGACTGAATGGGCCGGTTAAAAGGTTGCGGGTGTTCACGCACCTCAGGAGCTTGAAAGCGGGGGTGGTCTTTTTGCAGGAGACACACCTCCCTGTGAAGGATCAGGTTAGGTTAAGGGGTGGGTTGGGCAGGGCAGGTTTTTCACTCGGGGACTGATTCGAAATCGAGGGGTGTGGCGATTTTAATTAGCAAAAAAATGGGATTCGTGAGTGCAAAGGAGGTGAGGGATCCAGGTGGGAGACATGTGATTGTGAGTGGGGTATTGGAAGGGGCAACGGTAGTGTTGGTAAATGTGTATGCCCCAAATTGGGATGATGCAGGTTTTATGAGCGGGTTGCTGGCAACAATCCCAGATTTGGCTACGCACCAGTTGACCATGGGAGGAGATTTTAATTGTGTCCTGGAGCCGAGGGTGGATAGATCGAGCCCCAGGTCGATGGGTAGGGTACGAATGGCAAGGGAGCTGGGGGGGGGGGGGGTTTATGGAGAGGATGGGTATGGTGGATCCATGGCGCTTTCAGAACCCAGGGGGGAGTATTCCTTCTTTTCACACGGCTATAAGGTGTATTCGAGGATTGATTACTTTGTAGTGAGTCGGGAGATTTTGGTTGGGGTGGAGGGGGCAGAGTATGCGGGGATAGTTATCTCGGACCATGCGCCCCACTGGCTGGATAGTCGGTTCAGTAGGGGACGAGAGCAGAGGCCGGGGTGGAGGTTTGACTCGGGGTTGTTGGCGGATGGAGGTTTGTGTGATAAGGTGCAGGTGGCGATTAGGGATTATGTGGAGTTCAATCAGAATGGGGAGGTGTCGGCGGGCATTTTTTGGGGAGCACTGAAGGCAGTGGTCCAGGGAGAAATTCTCATTTACGGTTCGTGCAAATAAGAAAAGGAGGGCGGAACATGACCGTCTAGTGAGCGAGATGGTGGAGGTGGACAGGGAATATTCGAGGGTGCAATTTGACAGGCTGATAACGGGGAGGGCAGTAGGGCAACTGCGTAGGGCAAGAGGGGTGCAGTACGAGTACGGGGAAAAGGCGAGCCACATGCTGGCGCACCAGTTGCGGAGGCAGACTGCGTCCAGGGAAATATTGAAGATCCGGACTGGGGCTGGAGATGTGGTGTCAGAGCCGGGGAAAATAAATGAGGCATTTAGGGAGTATTACCAGGGACTTTATGAGGCAGACCCAGGAGGAGAGGAGGGGGACATGGGGCGGTTTCTGGACGAGCTGGAATTTCCCCAGGTGGAGGACGCAAAGAGGCAGGCGTTGGAGGAGCCCCTGGGGCTGAGGGAGGTGTTGGAAAGTATCAGGGGTATGAAGTCAGGGAAGATCCCTGGGCCGGATGGGTACCCGGCAGAATTTTATAAGGAATTTGCAGCAGACCTGGCACCACATCTGTTGGGGACGTTTAATGAAGCACTGGAGAAGGGGGAGTTGCCAGAGACGATAAAGCAGGTGGTAATCACACTAATCCCCAAAAAGGGAAGGATCCAGTGGAATGTGGGTCGTATAGACCCATATCACTATTAAACACGGATGTGAAAGTATTGGTTAACTTGTTGGCGGGGAGGATGGAGGATTGTGTCCTGGGGGTGGTTGCAGAAGATCAAATAGGCTTTGTGAAGGGCAGGCAGCTCGCGAATAATATAAGACGGCTGTTGAATGTGGTGATGAATCCGTCAAGAGCTCTGGTACCGGAGGTGGTGGTGTCCATGGACGCGGTGAAAGCATTTGACCGGGTGGAGTGGCGGTACTTGTTCGAAGTTTTGGGAAGGTTTGGGTTTGGGCCGAGATTTGTGGCATGGGTGCGGTTGCTGTGTGTGGCGCCAAGAGCGAGGGTGAGGACGAATGATATGAGCTCACAAAGCTTTGATTTACACAGGGGTACGAGGCAGGGGTGCCAGCTGTCAACACTGCTGTTTGCGCTGGCCATAGAGCCAATGGCAATGGCTCTCAGGGGATCGGCAGAGTGGCAGGGGATAATGAGGGGACAGAGGGAGCATCGGGTGTCGCTCTTTGCCGATGACGTCTTGCTGTATGTTTCGGATCCGTTAGAGAGTATGGGAAGGATTATGGGCCTGTTGGGGATGTTTGGAGGGTTCTCGGGATACAAGCTGAATGTAGGGAAAAGCGAGGTATTCCCGGTGAATGAGCTGGCACAGCAGGTTAATTTAGGGGGGATGCCATTTACGGTAGCGAGGGATAGGTTTAGGTACTTGGGGATTCAGGTAGCGGGGGAATGGACGGGACTCCATAAATATTTACTCCCTCCATCATCACTGCACAGTGGCAATAGTGTTTTGACAGCAACTTCCAAGCTTGTAACCTCTACTATCCAAGGCAAGGGCAGCAGATGGGTGGGAACAGCACTACCTGCAAGTTTTCTCCAAGACCCACATCATCCTGACTTAGAATATATTGCTGTTCCTTCACTGTTGCTGGGCCAAAACCCTGGAACTCCTTTCCAACACCACTGTGGGTGTGCCAACACCACATGGCTGCAACAGTCAAGGAGGCTGCTTGCCCCCGACTTCTCATGGGGAATTAGGATAGGCAATAAATGCTGACCTAGCCAATGATACCCATATGCTGTGAAGGAAGAAAACATTTTGCTTTTGTCTTGAAGGATCAAATAAAGAACCAGAGCTTAAAATCTTTTTTCTGCCACCTTTCACGTTCACTCTAATAGTAATTAATGAAGGCACTAAAATAACCACAAAGGAGTTTCAATATCAGATAAATCAAGTTGCTACTCATTAAAAACAGCAATTACTGAACACAGAGGTCAAAACCAAAAATGAGTGGCAATGTTAAGCTGCATACCAGGATTAAGCAACAACCCTTTACTTCACCCCAATGCTGTAACCAGGAAAATAGAACATGTTTGCAGCCTAACTTAGTATATTGGCTGGCATTACAATTGCGGATCCTACATCATACTCACTACCATCACCACTGGTGTACATCGTATCTGCAGTGTACCACCTATAAGATATGCTGCAACACCAGGGGTTGGCTTAGCACAGTGGGCTAAACAGCTGGCTTGTAATGCAGAACAATGTCAGCAGCGCGGGTTCAATTCCCGTAGCGGCCTCCCCGAACAGGCGCCGGAATGTGGCGACTAGGGGTTTTCACAGTAACTTCATTGAAGCCTACTTGTGACAATAAGCGATTATTATTATTAAGCGATTATTATTATCAACTTGCCAAATCTTTGGCAATCGCTTTCAAATTTACAATTTTGTGGAAAAGCTGTCAACCTGCTGCTTAATGGCTCTTTAACATTTCAAATGTGGTGCCCAACCATTGCCAGTTGGATTGCATTCACATGAAAATGGCCTTTAAAAAAAATCAAAAGGAAGAGCCATGTATTTATTGTGGAGTTAAAGAGTTAATCATAATGATGCACTTTACAGTTTCAAATTATTATTTTAGTGAAAGACATTGTGATCTAAATAAATCTTTGAGTGATATAGCTGCACATGGTTTCAAGAACAGGTTTTATGGTTGCGACCATTGCGGTTTCGAATATAGCTAAGTTAGTATGAATGCATTCTTTTTTAAATCATGCAACTCAATAGCACCAAAATTGTTTTAATTCTACACATCTTAAGTTAACCTTTAAAGATCATATTACTGACAAAATTGCCCAAATAAAAGGTCAAGAATGTAATAATTCAGAGCTAGGTCTATTTTAAATTTGTTTCTTTTCATTCATACAAAATTTCAGTACATGTATTCATTATGTGCAAATTATGTATCCTACCAGATACTTGGCCAAGTGTTTGGTTTAGAAATACCAATTTTCTGCCTTGCAACTCCCACTTCATTGAGGGATTTTTTTTTTTTTTTTTTAAACTCGAGACAGGAAATGCTCCCAACTCCCATTGTGGAAGAATAGGGCAACATGCAAATGGGAACATCGCCATCTGAAGTTCTCTCCTCTTATATTTCTTTGTTGCCGCAAAGAGAAAAGGTATGCAGGTGCCCACACTATGGATTTGTGTAAAATACAATGAGGCGCTTATTAAGGGTGTTACTCATACAATCAAGCTGATCGGCCCAAAGCCTGCACAACCACTCTGCTGACATCACTGCACATCACATGATGCAGAACCACCAAGAATGTATCCCTAGATGCAGGACAGAGGCAGATTCTATACAGATATACAAATCAGTAAGACAGCTGTCGTGTTGGGTGTTCTGATGCACAAATGATCCAACACGGCTGTAGCTGGTACAACTCTGTTTTATTGTCTAAACAACGGTAACAACTAACTACTGGCTTGGGTACATGCTTCACCAGCTAACCTGTGGACCCAGCCCTATCACTATCTTAGTGAGGCACTCAGCACAAGGTCTATGTCTGAGTGGCGCGCTGTGAGCTCTGTGCTCGGAGCTATCTCCTGGTAGATTGAGCGGGAACTGTGGTGTTCCCCATTTTATAGTGCGTGTGCTCTCACTGGTGATTTACTGCGATGTTATGTGTGTACTGGTTGGTCCAACTGCCTGTCCATCAGTGTGTGTGATTGCACCATGATATGCTGATGTGGATATCATGACAACAGGCTCGGTGGTGTCCGTCTATTCCTTTTTTGTAGTATTTGGCACTCTTGAATGTGGCAACTTGCAACCTCAGAAGTGTCCTCATTCCTTTCTGTACATGTTAATTCTGGAGTAGTTATTTCAGTATCTGTCACTATCGGCACTGAAAGGTCTTTAGAAGCAGAATCTGAACTCATCACTGTCTCTGGTCTCCATTCCAAAGTATAGCTCTCTAGATCTTCTAAAGGTAGAACCTCTTCAGAAGTTCCTGCAAATTCACTCCATGCAGCAAGAAACTGATCAGCATGATATTGTGATTTCTTGCCATTTCAAGTGCGCATTCACAATCACCAAGAACATGTGTCCCTCCAGTGGATCAGCGTAATCAATGTGTATTCTCTGCCATGGCTGAGTTCACCATTCCCACAGATTTAATGCTTGTACTGGTGAAGTATTCCATCGTTTTGCACAAGATTAGCATTGCCCAACTTACTCTTCAATTTGAGCATTTAACCCTGGCACCAAAAATAACTTTTGCCAATTTGTTCATCCTTACCACAAGGATGTCCCTCTTGGAGCTGGTCATGGACTCTATTACATAAGCATAGAGGAATAATCACACGGATTCCCCACAATACAACTCCATTCTGCACTGACAACTAAGTTTTTGTGTGATGTTGGGCTTGAGGTCTGGATTTTTCATACCAACGTCTGACAGCGTTCTTTTTGGACCAAGTTCATCACCTTCCCCATTACTGGATCAGTTCTTGTATATCTTGGAACTGGAGATAAAAGCTAATAGTGGAAGCTTCTTACACCGAAAATGATGCTCAAAAATTATTTTTCTAGCTGAACATAATTAATTTTTTCGTCAGTAAGAGTGCGTGAGGCAAATGCTATCGGTCGTTCCTCTCCAGAAGGCATAATGTGCGAGACAACTGCACTAACACCATAGGTTGAGGCATTGCCAGATAATTGCAACTTAATTTTTTGGATTATAATGAACTAACAACTCTGACTTCAGTAAAGCTTCTTTCACTTTATTGTTTACAATCTCACATTCCTCTGACCAGCGCCATGCCTGTTTGACACATAGCAACATGTGAAAAGGCTTCAGTTGTGCTTATAATAATTGATCAATCCTAAAAATGACCTTAACTGGCATCACATTTTGTTTTTCTCATCAGTTCTGGATCCCGGCTCCTAGGATCTAAACTTCTTCCCTTCTGACTGTGTTGGAAAGTATGGCACAAACAATCCCTTGGGAATCTTTCTGTTTTATGCCTGAGTATTTTAACATTTCTACCAAGTGGTGGCCCGTGCAGAGTCAGCAGACTTTGAAATCTCCATTCCCCACATCTCGTGTAGCTTCGCCACGTGCGCAGCCCCTGTGGCTCAAACCCCAATTCACTTCAAAGCAAGCTGTCAGTTTACATGCTCACAGTTGCTGCCGAAAACCTGTTATACCTTCACATCAGCGACAGTGCTTCGTCCAGCATGTGTATGTGTAAATCCAGTCCAGGAAATTTTGAATTGCTCCCGCTGTCGTTTCACAATTCGTCAACAAAATCTTCTTTCCAGCGATTCGTCTGCCTCAATCCTAATTGCCACTTTTCTTTCCTGCGATACTTCTTCGTTGCCGCAAAGGGAAACGGAATGGAGATGCACACACTTTGGATTCTTGTAAAACATGATGATCATAGTTTATCATAGAATTTACAGTGCAAAAGGAGGCCATTCGGCACATCAAGGCTGCACCGGCTCTTTTGGAAAGAGCACCCAACCCAAACCCACACCTCCACCCTATCCCCATAACCCAGTTACCCCACCCGACACTAAAGGCAATTTTGGACACTAAGGGCAATTTAGCATGTCCAATCCACCTAACCTGCACATCTTTGGACTGTGGGAGGAAACCAGAGCACCCGGAGGAAACCCACGCACTGGTCCTTGGCACCTAAGCCCCGACCTCCCCCTATCCCTGTAACCCAGAAACCTCACCTAACCTCAATTATAATAAGAATAATCTTCATTGTCACAAGTAGGCATACATTAACACTGCAACTACTGTTAAAAGCCCCTAGCCGCCACATTCCAGCACCAGTTCGGGTGCACAGAGGGAGAATTCAGAATGTCCAAACCTAATAGCACGTCTTTTGGGACTTGTGGGAGGAAACCGGAGCACCCGGAGGAAACCCACGCAGACACAGGGAGAACGTGCAGACTCCACACAGACAGTGACCCAAGCCGGGAATCGAACCTGGGACCCTGGAGCTGTGAAGCAATTGTGCTAACCACTATGCTACCATGCTGCCCGTTATGATAATAAGGTGTTGCTCATATAATCAAGATGGTGATCTGCCAAAGCCCAAGCACTCTGTTGATGTCACTGCACATCATGCAATGCAGAACCAGCAAGAATGCATTCCCAGATACACAACGCCTCCAAGCTACATCCCATCCTGCTGGTGCTTCTTCATTGCCAGATTAAAATCTTGAAACTCCTTAAGAGCCCTGCTGAAGCATCTGAACCTCACAGACTGCAGCGCTTCAATGAGGTGGGTCATCACTGGCTTTTAAAGGGCAATAAACACCGACCTTGCAGTGACTCCCATATCGCGTGAACAAATAAAGGAAAAAATAGCTTGCTTCCACACAGTACATACTGGAGATAAATGTTCCAAGGCAATATAGGCTGCATCAACCCAAGCTGAAGGCTAAGCCAAAGAGAAAAATATTGGAGGAATGTTTAAATGCTTCGTTTGAGTGGGGTTTAAGGAATCTTAAATGATAAGAAGGACATGGACATCAGAAGACAGGAAATTCCACAATGTGTGACCAAGGCAGCTAAAGTCACGGTTGCCAATGGTGGGGAAAAGGAAGAGAAGGTGAAAAAGAGACCAGGCGCAGAGGGACAGAGTTTGGCAAGTGTGTTTAAAGCTGCTGAGATAGGAAAAACCTTGATCGTGAAGTAATTAAACACGAGTGAAAATTTTAAATAGAACGTGGTGAAGAAATAAGAGCCAGTGAAGGGAAGAAATAATAGGAATATGATACGTTTTACAAAGTGGGAAGCCCAGCTGGGGACAGAACAGGAAACTGAAATACTTCACAAAATGGTTCAGCCTAGGACAATGCACTGGGAGGCGGAACAATCACTAGCAAGGGGGTTGACAATGAGATGTTGAATATTCCTAATACTTGACTGGCAGAATCATGGCTGATCTACAACTGCATATTCAACAAACACACTGACAAAATAGAGGGATGGGATTCAACATCAGAATATTTGGCTCCTCCAGCCTGCTTCGATTTGATACTAGCTTCAGTTCCACTTTCCTGCCTGTTCCCGAAGAAACCTAAACTCCCCGACAGTTCAAACATCTGTCAACCTCAGCCTTGAATTAATTCAATGACTCAGCCTGGGGTAGAGAATTC
Source organism: Scyliorhinus torazame (assembly GCF_047496885.1). Taxonomy (NCBI): domain Eukaryota; kingdom Metazoa; phylum Chordata; class Chondrichthyes; order Carcharhiniformes; family Scyliorhinidae; genus Scyliorhinus; species Scyliorhinus torazame. Next base: position 221,143,544 of record NC_092716.1, read on the forward strand.
ATAAAATTCATGACCCTCATGAAAAAGACTAGTCTTCACCCCTATCTTAAATAGGAAACACCTTATTCTGAAATGATATCGCTTAGTTCTAGATTCCTCTCAAGGAGAAATGTCAAAGGGATTTTTCCAGGATTTTGACCCGGCAGAAGGGGTTCCAATCAAGCAAGTTGCTTTGTTTTGGATGGTGTCAAGCTTCTTCAGTATGGTGTTGATGGGGACCTCAGGGGAAGCAGAGATGGATCATCTACTCAGACTTTCTGCGATAAGGAATCACAAATGTATGGGGCCGACTAGAAGGACAATAAACTCTTCTCCGGTCCATCAATTTTTGTATGGCTTGACAATACGCAACATTTGCAGGGTCTTATCCACTTCATCCAATGTTAATGGAGTCGTCAATGTACAAAAACAGAGAAAATGGAAAGTCTTTTGCATCAATTTGCTAAGCATCCCCATCAACTGGAACGGTAATACTGGGGGAGGTTCCTCCTGTTAGGTGTTTAATTGTCCACCAGTTTAATGACTGGACATGGCAAAACTGCAGAGCTTTGATTTCATGTGTTGGTAGTGGGATTGCTTAGCTCGGACTACTGCATGCTCCTTTCACGATTGGACATGCTGGTAGTCCAGTTTTGCAGCTTCACCAGATTGACCCTTCATTTTTAGGTATGCCTGTGCTGCACCCTTCATTTAATGGGGATTGATCCCTTCCTTGGCTTGAAAACAAATGTAACATGGGGGATATGGGATATGATGGGCCATGGGGTGATAGATCGTGTTTGAATACAATTTGCTGCTGCTGGTGACCCACAGTTCCTCTTGGGTGCACAATTTTGAACTGCTAGACTTGTTCTGAATCTGTACAATTTAGCACGGTGGCAATCCCACACAATACGACAGAGGGTACGCAATGTGAAGACAGGACATAACCTAGACTGTCACAAACATACATCTGCAACAGGTAGACTGGAGAGGACAAAGTCAAGGTTATGTGCTCAAGTTTCTGGAGTGAGGCATAAACCAACCATCTTCTGTCTCTGAGGTAAGAATTTCACCACTAAGCCCAGAATAATGTAACACTAGAATGTGTGAAGAGCAAGCCTTTAAAAGCCACAACCCCTTCAGCAGTCAACAGGCGTAGAATGATAAAAATTTGTAGAGAATACAATGACTGAAGTCTAAATGCTCAATAACCTTCATTAACCTTCCTGCAATTTGCCACATATGCTGGTATTCTGACGTCAGACCATTTTCTCTTCCCCAACAGTTCAGCTCAGCCATGTTCCCAAGTGACCTTCAGGCTTTCAGTCCTGTATGTGGTCAGAGAAATAATTAAAAGAAATCAGGTGACCCCAAGAGGATGCTGGAGTCCCATTCCCAAACTTTCCCCAATGCTTCATTTTTATAAGATTTAAAGAGAATATTCACCATAAAGACAGCCCAACTGTTTCAATGTTACGGCTCCACATGAGCTTTTTCCCCCATCTTCTGCATCTGGATAGACTTAAATTTCTTTGCCCCTCTATGTGCTGAGCTAGTCCCCCCCTTCAATGCATCTATACTATGCACCCAACTACTCCTTTCAGTAGTCATTTCCATATTCTTACCATTACCTGGAAGAAGTTTCTTGATTGGAATTACTTGTGACAATTGTCGCTCAAGGTTTGTCAGCCTGGGCCACACCATAGCTTACTAAATTCTCCTCGCTCCCTGCTTGGATCATTTGCTGACTTGTCTCACCTGCAGAAAAAAATTGCCAGCGTGGAGGTATTTCTAAGTCTTTCAACCCACACTCACCCCCTCCTCATACCCATTCTCCTGCCTCATTCATTCCCCCATTTGCCCATCATACTATCTCTCCCTCTGCCAAAACCACTGCGCCCACCCCAAACCTGTCGCCTTTCAGATCTCCTGTCTTCGCTCACTTACCCCCTTCCCTTCCCCTTTCTCACTATTCTTCTACTTTGTTGATTTCCTCTCCTCCACGGGTGTTTTCTGGTGGCGCAGGCGGCCTGCTATTGGCTGTCCCTGCTTTTTTGGGGGCGGGGGGTCAGGTGCAGAGAATCTTGCCCAAAAATTTTTCAGCAAAAATATTTTCAGATATTTCAGGAAACCTACTGAAAAATTACAATAATCACTAAAAAATAACTATCATGTTGTCTATAAACTCCCAAGATATATTCTATTGATTTGTCAATTGATGGCATGAAAGAGCAAAAATTAAATTTGCATCAGATCGCATTTCTTTCTAGAAAAAAAGTTATATTCCAGTCACAAACCGCAATGGTTTACTATTACAGATTTTTGTTTTTAATTTTTACAATCTTCAAAGAAAACATGGTTTGACATATATAAAGATTCATCCTTTATTAATTTGGTCAGCTATAATTCGAGGTGAGGCTTCTGGATGAAAAGAGCAATTTTTTTCTGATCTATCTAAAACTCCTACACAACACACAAAAACCACTAAACCACGATGCAACGTCAATCGCTGAATTCAAAGACATTATCAGGCTCAATTACGTCAATGAGGGTTGTTTTCATGTTATCTCTGCCAGCAGAACATGTAAAATGAATGAGCCCAACTATACACATCATATTTACCATTTCATATTATGCTGCATTGTACTAAACAAATATGTAACAACTTTCCTGATTATTGTCCAGAAACTCCAGTTGAAAATCTGCATTTTGCAGTCAAGGTATAAACATCAGTAAATTGCATTTATATTGCCCTTTTAAAGTAATGAAACATCCCAATGCTCTTCATAAGAGCATCATCAAACAAAATGAAACGCCAAGCCACATCGGGACATTAAAACAAGTGACTAAAGAGGTAGAATTTAAGAAACATCTTAAAAGAGGAGAGAGAAGTAGATCGACAGAGGTTGTGGGATGGTGTTTCAAAACTCTAGGCTGCTGCAGCAGATGTTATGGTTGCCAATAACAGAGCAAAGAAGATGAGGGATGTGCTAACGGTCAAAACTGGAGGCTCACAGAGGGTCTAGAGCTAGAGAGGAGGTGAGAAGGCAAGATCGTTGAGGAATTTGAGAAAAAGCATGAAAATGTTACAGTTAATGCATTGTTGAACCACAAGCCAATGTAGGTCAGCAAGTACAGGGGTGATGGTTAAGTGAGATTTAGTGCGAGTTAGGATACAGGAAGCCAGGTTTTGGATGAGTTCATGTTTATGCAAGGTGGATGCTGGGAGGCCAGCCATGAGCACAGGCCCAACCTACTTAACCTCTCCTCAGAAGAAAATCCCTCCAAGCCCAGGATCAACGTTTTTTGCTCGTGTTCTATGCCCTATTTCTAAACCCAGGATTCCAATGCTTTATGAATCACCTTCTCAACCACCCCTGCCACCTCCAATAAGTTGTACACATCTACCACAAAAGGAGAAAGAGGCAGGCGTCATTGGCAAGAAATGCCAAATCAATTTTCACCTCCAAACTTTGAATCTTCTACCAAATGAAAGAAACTAGTCCCAGCAGTACAATGAAGACCGAAAGTATCAATAAACCATTCGGCTACTTTTTTCACATTTATTCATAGGAGTAGCTGGGGTTTGTAAACAGACCTACTTACTTACAGACACATACAAAGAACAATAAGACAATACAGTAGCAATCACCATTTCTTTAAATTCAAAGCAAAAACAAAAATTGCAAAATGAAATTATTAAACAAACTGCTCCATGGAATTGTGCTCCAATTTGCCTTACTGTCTTACCTTTTTTTTTTACACTGGTCTATTCTTTCTCCCCCAACCATTTACTATTTTCCCTCATGGCCCGATGCAAAAGTTTTTTTTCCATCGCCCAGCTTTTAGTTCTGCAGAATTATATAATTTTATTTTCTTTGTTTAAATTGATTTTTTATTTTTTTTGCACTGTCCATTTCTGCAATGCCAAATAACAAGAATGTTTTAAAGCTAAGGGTTAGTTTTACAAAACCATCAATTTAGTGGTGAGCCTGAGATTCATGGTGAGTCTGCTATTTAATTCTGGAATAAATTGAGCCGTTTGGAAAAGAAAAGCACGTCACAACCAACATTTTTCTTCCCCGTTAAATATACCATATACTGCAACCTCCAAAAGATGACGCATTAGTCTAACCACACACAATGTCAAATCATTTATGTATTGTTCAGAGCAACAGTATTTTCTATCTTATAGATAATTGCTTTATTGCTGCTCAAAAGTAGTAAAATAAACGTAGCTTGAGTAAGCTAACCTCAGCCACGGCAGATCCAAATTTAGCTTTAAAGCTCATGGCTTAGGAAGGAAAAATCAGAATATTCACTCTCGATTCGCATCCTGGTGAAGACAATGCCAGGCATCAGGTGAAGACAATGCCAGCCTCAGATATGATGCCGTTAACACTTGAGCAGTTTTCCCAAGAAAAATGTCTGAATTATTACAGAAAGAATGTCCTTCCCATACCCCCACTCTTGAAAGAAACATAATGGAACACTATTCTACACAATTAGCAAATTAGGATCATAGAATTTATAGTGCAGAAGGAGGCCATTCGGCCCAGAGTCTACACCGACCCCTGAGCCCACACCTCCACCGACCCCTGAGCCCACACCTTCACCCTAGTCCCATAACCCAACAACCCCACCTAACTTTTGGACACGACGGAGCAATTTTAGTGTGGCCAATCCACCTAATCTGCACATTTTTGGACTTTGTCTGGAAACAGGAGCATCCAGAGGAAACCCACACAGACAGGGGGAGAACGCGCAGACTCCACACAAACAGCTGGGAATCGAACCTGGCGCTGTGAAGCAACAGTGCTAACCACCGTACTACCGTGCCGTCCCTTGGGATGTTCAAGCTAGTTCAATTTTTTTGGCAAGTTCATTTGAAAGAAAGGTTTAATGCTGAAACCCATCTGGGTTCATCGGTGACAAGGGCCCCAGAATGAAAGCGAAATATCGCTGATGCTGGAAATCGAAATAAAAACAGAAAACAAGAGTTTGCGTTTCATGTTCAATATGGACAGCATGGTAGCATAGTGATTAGCACTGCTCCCTCACAGCACCAGCACCCTGGTTTGATCCCAGCCTTGGGTGACTGTGTATTTGCACATTCTCCCAGTGTCTGCGTGGGTTTCCTCCAGATACTCCGGTTTCCTCCCACAGTCCAAAGATGTGCAGGTTAGGTGGTTTGGCCATGCTAAATTGCCCCTTGGTGTTCAAGGATGTGCAAATTAAGTTGCGGGGTTATGGGGATAGGGCAGGGTGGGCAAAGGAATGAACCTAGGTAGAGCACTCATTCAAAGGACTCAATGGGCCAAAAAGCCTCCTTCTGCATTGTCGGGATTCTATGAATGCTTCACGTCCAATACGACTCTTGAAGACCTTGGAACGGGTTCTGCACTTCTTTTCTACGGGATTTCACTTTGTCCCTTCATTGCTTTGCATTTCCCTCCTGGTGCTTGATAAGGTGTTTACCAAAACTCACTCTTCACAGCCACATCTCCTCCCGCAGGACTGCCTCTGGCTCTGACTTACTTCATGTAGATTACAACTAAAGTTCCATCCCTCATATTTCAAATCCACCCAGAATTACAGGCATCTCCGAAACACACAACATTCCTCAGACTGCTGTTCTCAAAGCACCGTGATCCATTCTCCGTGTCATGTGCTGCCATTTGGACACCCTCAACCTCTCTCTCTCTCAGCAGCACCAACTCACCATATCTCAAAGCTGTCTTTGTCCCATTTCATTCAATTCTTTGTCTCACATTACACCTCAACAAGAAACATTTGATCTCTTCCTTTCAGGTGTTGGGGACCTCAAGCTCAACAACCCTCTCATGATTCCTCCCCTTCTGTCCCCACCCCTCCCATGTATTAACCAAACCAGTAATTTTCAAAGTTGGGATCGCGACCCGCAGGCGGGTGTTGGGGTGGTCGAGGAAGCATCCATCGCGAAGTTCCCGATCGCGGGAATTAATGCACAGCAGCCGGCTTTTTAAAATGCCGGCTTCAACTGGCTTTAAAAATGACGGCCGCGACCGGCTTTCAGAATGCGGGCCGCTGTGCATACGTGCCCGCTCATCAGTGCGCATGCTCGGAGCCCAGAGAGAAACACCGCCTCCTTTTGACGTCAGCGCGCTGACCCAGGAGAACATTTTTTTAAAAATTCAATTCAGTCTTCCTGCCTAAAGTGACGGCAGAGAGGTCAAGAGCCCCGAATGCTGACGTCACATGCTCTGGGAAAGATTGTGATTCCTCCATTTTGCCAGCAGCAAACAAGCAACAGGACTCTAAAATTTAAAATGGATCATTTTGGAATAAGGAAGAGAGAGCCAGAGACACAAACAGGCCAGGATCTCATAACTAAACCTGCTGGAGAGAGTGGCTCAGGAGAATCCACAGCAGGACAAAGCAGTGCTGGTAAGAGCTCCAGGGCCTCTGGTGAACAGCCCATTAAGAAGAAGTTGAAATCAGGCACAAAGCAATATAACGATGATTTTTTTAAGGTATAGATTTATTAATTGCGCCAATACAAATCTAGATGCGAAGCCCATAAGTGATATATGCAGGGAAATACTGGCAATTGAAAATTTAAAACCCTCAAAAGAAGGCATTTGAAGACTAAACATTGTGTGTTCGAGGACAAACCTCTTGGTTTTTTCAAAGGATACAATGAGAACATAAATCATCAGCTGAAGTCCTCAACAGAAATGTTACATTGAATGACAGAGTGCAATTTGCCTCTTACATGGTAGTTCACAAGTGTAGCTGAAGAGAAAATGCCCCACACTGCAGCAGAGATATTAATTCTCCCTGCAGCATTAGATATAGTTCGTAGGGTCCTATAAGAGGTTTGCTGAAAAAATTTAATGCTTGCCATTTAATGATAACACAGTGGCTCGCTGAATTTGTGATATTGCTGAGAACTTGGAAGCCCAGCTTATTTCTCGTTTAAAATCAGCACAGGCGTTCTCAATACAACTGAATGAAAATACTGACGTTTCAGATTGTAACCTTGCTAGTTTACATTCGGTATGTTTGGCACAATGAATTTGTTGAGGATTTGCTGTGCTACCTGACTTTATCAACCCACACGACTGGCGCAGAGATTTTTTAAGCATTGAACCGTTCGTGGTTAGAAAGTGCGGGCTCGACTGGGTTTGTTGCAGAGGAATCACAAGCGACGGAGCAACTAACATGACTCGGAAAAACAGTGGAGGATTAAGGAGGCAGCTGGTCAGAACATTATTTGAAATCATTGTTTTATTCACCTCGAGGCATCGAAAGGAATTCCATCTGATCTTGAAGTGGTGTTGAATGGAATTGTGAAAGTTGCGAATTTCATTAAACGCAGCGCACTCAATACACAATTTTTTGAGACTGTTCCGATATGGGGGCTGAGCGCACATATTTATTGTTCCACACAGAAGTATGTTGGCTGTCCAGGAGTCGGGTGCTACTCAGAATTTAGGAACTGAAGGTATCAAATCCATGCTTTCCTCCTCGAGAAATCGTCCTCTCTGGCTGATTCATTTGGTAATGAAACTTGGATGCTAACTATGTCTTACCTTGCAGGCATCTTTTCAATTCTAAATGAACTGACCATCAAATTGCAAGGGAAGGATGATGATTGTTATTGGCACTGTAAAGAAATCGAAGCTTTCCAAAAGCCATTGGAAGTTTGGCAATTGCGAGTGCAAAGCCAAAATTACTACATGTTCCCCACACTGCTAGGACGTTTTCGAAAAAAACAGCATTAGTGAGGAAACTGTAAATGGACCGGCAAGCCTTATTCAGTCGCATCTGGCTGCGCTGATCAGCAGTTTTGGTCGCTACTTTCCAAAGGAGAAGTTTAAGATTTTGAGAGAGAAGAGGTGGCTGAAAAATCCATTAGAGTTTGAGATCCCAGAATCAGTTGTTAACTTGCAGCTGACTCCAAATAAAGAAACTGAACTACTGCACCTCACGACACAAGTCAATGAGGCTGTCAGCATTCTAGTGTTGCGTCTCCAAGGAATATCCGGAGCAGAGTAAAACAAGCATTTTGTGGCTTTTGCCCTTCACAACCACCTACATGTGAGAGGTTGGATTTTCTGTCCTCACAAAACTGAATCCTGCACCTGAAAGGCGCATAGCCCTCTCCTCCTGTGAACTGGTTTGGAATGAGATCATGAGGACCAAGCAGGCTCACCTCTCGCATTAAAGATGGGTCGCGAAGGTCGGCCGACGTGGGTCACGAAGGTCGGCCGGCGTGGGTCGCGAAGGAAGGCATGTTGGCAAAAATGATTCCCAGGCAAAAAAGTTTGAAAAACACAGCACGATACCACCTGACCTTCCCCTCTATGACATTGAATGATCAGTGCTCAGAAGTTCCAAAGAAGAGCCAATTTTGATTCTCTGTTTCTCTCTCCACAGATGCTAACAGACCTGAGTTTTTCCTGCATTTCCTGTTTTCTTCCACCCAGAGTTCTCCAAGGCAATGTTGCATACTACACATCAATTATAATAATAACCTTTATTGTCACAAGTAGGCTTACATTAACACTGCAACAAAGTTACTGTGAAAAGCCCCTAGTCGCCATATTTCAGCATCTGTTTGGGTACACAAGAGGGAGGGAGAATTCAGAATATCCAATTCACCTAACAGCACATCTTTCAGGACATGTGGGAGGAAACTGGAGCACCTGGAGGAAACCCACGCAGACAAGGGGAGAACGTGCAGACTCCGCGCAGCCGGTGACCCAAGCTAGGAATCGAACTGGGACCCTGGAGCTGAACAATTGCAGGCACCCTGGCAGTGGGAAAACAATAGAGTTTGATTGAAAGAGCATGAGAGAGACAGAATCTTTGAGGAGCTGCTTCCCCCAATCACAGGTTCTGTCTTTTGTATGCTATTGCTCCAGCACCTCCCAGCATAAGTTCCCTCCCTCCCAATCCTGCTGCTTCTCCTGAAATAAAATCTATGATTGGAGGAGCAACAAAGGCAGGAAGAAGGGAACCTGCGTATGGAGGATCTCGAACAGCAGTTTGGGAGAGACAGGAAAACCTCTCATCGGGTTTTTGCAGGGGCTTGGGGTGGAGAAACATCGAAAACAGAGGGGGGGGGGGGGGGGGGGGAGAGAGAGGGGAGGGGTCATTTGGCCCTTCGAGACTGCTCTGCCATTCATTATGATCATGACTGATTATCCAATTCAACTGCTGACAACGCAGAATCGTCGAGCAGAAACGTATAGCCAAGTTCTGCACACGTGAGTACGGCCTCAACCGGGACCTTAGATTCATGTCGCATTACATTCCCCCCCCCATCATCTGGCCTGGGCTTGTGAAATCCTACCAAATGTCCTGGCTTGAGACAATTCACACCTCTTTGACCTGTGATTATCCCTCTCTCCAGTTGCTCCGTCTGGACCTGTAAACTTAATTACCTGCAAAGACTCGCATTCAAAGTATCATATTGCATCTTTGACTTTGTCTATAAATATGTTTCTGGAACCCACCTCTTCATTCACCTGAGGAAGGAGCAGTGCTCCGAAAGCTAGTGATTCGAAACAAACCTGTTGAACTTTAACCTTGTGTTGTAAGACTTCTTACTATGATGGGAAAAGACAGTGTTAGTTGATGACAGCAGATAACCAGAAGAGTCCTTCCTGTTATTTCCATTGTTCCATTTATCTTATGTTATTTTATTATTTTGGTCCATGGACCCATGATCTTAGAAACCAAGTTTGGAGGAAGTCGGGTCGATTGATTAACTGGCAACCAGTGAGTTGACCAGTGATAGTGTTCTGCCTGATAGTAGTCAGTGATTGGTCTCTTGATATTGCTGTCTCTCTCACTCGCTGAAGTGAAAGAACCGCTTTATTGTTCTGAAGGCAGAGTGTATATCCTTTGTTGTGAATGTGGAATGATGTGGATAAGGGAAGCCAATCTTGCCAGACAAAACCATCTCAAGCCTAGAAGGAAGAAGTATTAAAATGAAAGCCAGAACTTCAGAAAGACATTGACAGGAAGTCATCCCAGGTGTATCAAAGATCCTCATCCTTTTATTTTTATTAATACTTTCTTTTCCTTTCCATCACCCTTTCCCCTCGGTGTTGTTTGTCTGTGTGTGTGTATATAGTAAGTAAGTAAAGTTGCCATATTCCCAGATGACCATAGGCTGATTTTTCCTTTGAGAGGGAGAGCTGACTGGTGATGATTTAACCTGAGGATTACCACACCTCAGGCGAGAGGCAAGGTTGAGATGGTGGCCCTTCATGAATCTTAGCCGGTACAGGAATTGAACCCATGTTGCTGATCTTGCTCTACATCACGAACCAGCTATCTAGCCAACTGGGTTAAAGCGGCCCAGTGTGTATAGAGAGTGGGACTAGTCCGGAAGGCAGGGTTGGGAAAGGGGTATTAGATGGTCAGGTACATTTTCTGTCCCCTTAATTAGAATACTGTACATAACAGATAAGGTTACTTGTGTGAAAGTTAGAAACGTGGTGACTGTAGTTTACTGGTATCAACCAAGGGCTTCTGGAATGTTAAATTAAATTTCAACTGTGTTGAGACTCCAGGTTAAATGGGGCTGGAATTGACCACACACTTGCCCAGAGCGTTGGGACATAATAAAGAATACTTAACAGAGTGGCACGGTGGCACAGTGGTTAGTTCTGCTGCCTCACAGCGTCGAGGACCCGGGTTCGATACTGGCCCCGGGTCACTGTTTGTGTGGAGTTTGCAGTGTGTGGAGTTTGCACATCCCTGTGTCTGTGTGGGTCCCGTAATTGGAAAACATTTATAAAATATAAAAATACTTAAGATTAAACTTTAATTTGTTTGAATGGCATTTAGTTTCAATTTTCCTTGCTCACTGACAGCAGAAACCTAAGCGTTTGGTTCTAGTATATTTTCACCACAGTGCGAATTCCAGTTTTGAAGATTTAGCCACTAATGTAGCAGGTTTAAATCAACAAAAATTTGTTTATATAACACCATTAACATAATGGAAAGTCGAAACTTTACATGAATGTTCCATAACAAAATTTGGCATCAAGCAACTGGAGCAGACAATATGATAAATGACCAAATGCTTGGTCCAAGAGATGGTTTTAAGGAATGTTTTAAAAGAAGAAAGGGATGCAGCCGAAGATATGGCCACCAATAGTGGAACAAATAAGATCAGGGGTGCTCAAGAAGGCAGAATTGAAAAGCACAGATAGTCTGGATGGTTGTTGGGCTGCAAAAGTTAGAGAGGTTTGGATTGGGAAGGCCATGGAGGGATTTGAAAAAAAGGAAACAATTATAAATTCAAGGCATTGTTCAGATGAGAGAAAATGTACTTGAGCAAAAGTCCATGATGAATGAACAGGAAATGGTGCAAGTCAGTATGTGGACAGCAAATTTTTGAATGACATCACGCTTATGGAGGCCAGCAAGAAGTCTATTGGAATAGGAGTCTCAAGGTAAAAAAGACATGGATGAACATTCAAGTAAAAAAGCTAAGGGAGGCAGGAGCAGATTCAGACACTAATGTCTGGTGACTGGCAGAAGAAACGCTAATGTAGCAACATGGAAAATAGAGCAGAAAGCCATTCGGTTTTTCAAGCCTGTTCTGCCATTCATAGAATCATTGGATTTACAGAGCAGAAGGAGGCCATTCGTCTCATCGCGTCGGCACCAGCCCTTTGAAAGAGCATCCTACTTAAGCCCACGCCTCCACCCAATCCCCGTAACTGAGTAACCCCACCTAACCTTTTGGACATTATGGGGCAATTTAGCATGGCCATTCCACCTAACCTGAACATCTTTTGACTGTGGGAGGAAACAACCCTCTGAGTCAAGAAATGTCTCATCTCAGTCCTAAATGGCCAACCCCATATCCTGAGACTGTGACCTCTTGTTCTAGAACCTCCAGGCAGAGAAAATAACATCACTGCATCCAGTCTGTCCAGCCCTGTCAGAATTTTATATGTTTCAATTAGATTCCCTTTCATTCTAATTTCCAGTGACTACAAGTCCAGTCAACCCAACCTCTCCTCGCAAGACAACGCTGCCATCCCAGGCATCTGTCTGGTGAACCTCCACTGCACTCCCTCCTCGCAAGTATATTCTTTCTTAGATAAGGAGACCAAAACTGCACACAATACTTCAGGTGTGGTCTCACCAAGGCCCTGTACAGCTGCAGCACAACATCCTTACTCCTATACTAGAGTCCTCTTGCAATGAAGGCAAACATACCATTTTCCTCCCACCTATTTGCTGTACCTGCATGCTTTTGTTTTCAGTGACTGAAACAGGGACATCCAGGTCCCTTTGTAAATCAACATTTTCCAATCTATCACCATTTAATAATTATTGCCATTCTGTTTCTCCAACTGAAATGGATAACTTCACATTTATCCACGTTATACTACATCTGCCAGGTATTTGTCCATTCATTCAGCATGTGTAACATGAAGAGGAAAAATTAACATGCAGAGAATAGCTAGCACTGGGACTTACTACAGGAGTGTGTGGTGGAGGTAGATACAAATCAGGCTTTCAAAAGGAAATTGGATAAGCACCTGAAGAGAAATAAATTGCAGGGCAGCAGGAAATGGTAGGTAAGTAGAATTAGCTGAGCTGATCTTGCAACGAGCTGACATGCACATGGCAGGCTGAATCACTGTCTCCTATGCAGTAGCCATTCTATGGTCTGTAGATTCTATGTAGAGGAGGTGGATACAGGTGGTGTTACTGGTGGTGCAGGTGTATAGTAAAGATCAAATATGACACTACCTTTGTAAGTAGCCTGGTTCAGCCTCAAACAATCGTCAGGGAGAGGGTTAAAATCAGTAGAGGGAGAACAAACTATGTTGTGGAACCGAAGACAACAGCTTCGGTCTTTCTAATACTTAACTAGAGCAAATATCTATATTTTCAGGATTAGCTGTTGAACAAGCATTCGGATAGATCTGGGTACTTCGGTACATGAATTACAAACTGGAGCATGCAGGAACAGCAAGTGATGAGGAAGGCATATGGAATGTTGCCATTTATTGCAAGGGGAATGGAATAGAAAAGTAGGAACGTTTTATTGCAGCTGCACAAGACCTTGGTGAAGAGTACAACTTTGGTCTCCTTTTTGGTCTCTCTTTATTTGAATAAAGATAAAACTGCATTAGAAGCAGTTCAAAAAAGAAGACGACTCATTCCTGGGATGAAGGGCTCTTCTTGTGAAGAAAGATTGAACAGGTTGGGCCTAAACTCATTGGAGTTCAGAAAAATGATAGATGATCTTATTGAAACACTTGAGATCCTGAAGGAACTTGATAGGGTGGCTACTGGCAGGATATTTCATCTTGTGGAGGACACTAGAACTAGGGCAGGGTTTTTCAAAGTGCGGGTCGTGGGCTGGTGCCATAAGGGTCGGAGTTCAGGGTCACAGTCTCACTTTCATTAATGCAGAAAGTGTGGGGGATTCAGGTTCATGGAAACACAGTCTTATCCCTCGAACAATCTAGTGAGAGTGAATTAGACACAGAACTGCAACAGAAGAGTTGGGGAAAATATCGAAGCAAAGGATAGCCACTGAGCTCACTTACTTAACCGTGTGCAATTAATGTCTTGTGCTGGCTGTGCACCGCCTCGCTCACTGCCCTTAGCCCCACTCGTGACTTGTTGCAACTGCTTAGTGTTGGGAGTCAATTGCAGTCGCCAGAATCCATTGACCTGCAGATTTATTTCAACCCACACTAAAGTACTGGCCCCTCAGGACTTTCCATAAGGAGAAACAGTAACTCATTTACAATGGTTTCGTCCAAAGTTCCTTCCAATCTCACCAGACCTGGAAAAATAGAAGCTATTCAAGGTAATGGCTAAGATGTTTAAATAGTTAATTACCTCAGGTAAAAGACAATGGATGGGACTATTCCCCAGACCGGGGCTGACCCAAATCCTCATATGGACTGTCATGATTTGACAGTTTGGGATAGCAGCCATTTAAGTTTTGAACTGTGAAAACATGGCTGAGAACAGCCATTTTGTGTATAATCCCAGGAAGAACTCAGAGGCATCATCCAAAAGGGTTCTTGGCCAACGAAGGGCAAAGAAGAATGTCAGAGGCCTACAGCAGAGAAAAGGCCCTTCAGCCTATTGTGTTTGCGCCGGTCAGAAAACACCAAATTATTCTAATCCCATTTTCCAGCACTTGGCACATAGGTTTTTATGTCTTGACATCACAACTGCACGTCTAAATACTTCTTAAATGTTATGAGAGTCTCTTCCTCCACCACTCTCTCAGGCAGTGAGTTCCAGACTCCCACCACCCTCTAGGTGAAAACATTTTTCCTCACATCCCCTCTAAACCTCCTGCCCCTTAACCTTCAATCTATGCCCCCTGCTTATTGATTCCTCCACCAAGGGGAAAAGTTTATTTCTGTTCACTCTATCTATGCCCCTCAATTTTATATACCTCAATCATGTCACTCCTTGGTTTCCTCTGCTCCAAGGAAAACAACCCCAGTCTATCCAATCTATCTTCGTAACTAAAGCTCTCCAGACCAGGCAACATCCTGGTAAATCTCCTCTGCACCCTTTCCAGTGCTATAACATCCCTCCTAAATAGTGGATTCCAGAACTGCACACAATACTCTAGTTGCGGCCAAACCAATGTTTTATGTAGTTCCAGCATGACCTCTCTGCTCTTGAACTCTGTGCCTCGGTGAATAAAGGCAAGTATACCATATGCCTTCTTAACCACTTTATCCACCAGCCCTGCTATCTAAGGGACTGGTGTACATACACACCAAGGTCTCTTCTGATCATCTTGCGTTGTTTGTCCTGCCCAAGTGCATTACCTCACACTTATCCGGATTGAATTCCATTTGCCATTGATCAGCCCATCTGACCAACCCGTCTATATCCTTCTGTAACTCAAGGCTATCCTCCTCACTATTAATCACCCCACCAATTTTTGTGTCCTCCAGTAATTTACTGATTAACCCTCCCTCATTCAAGTCTAAATCTTTTTATAAACCACAAACAGCAAGGTCTGTTCTCCGCAGGACCCTGAATTCCGCAGGACCCCACTGGACGCAGGCTATGCACTCTCGACTATCGCTCTCTGGTTCCTGCCACTCAGCCAATTCTAGATCGGATTTGCCAAATGTCTTCAGTCTCACATGTGGACAATACAAAGTATTCAGAAATCAATTGCTGTTCTACTGAAAGAGTCCAGGCAACCTGTAGTGCCAAATCTGCAGAACTGGTAAGGAACGAGAAACTTTCTCCCTCTTCCAAAAACCTGCTGACCTGCTGGGTCCACTTCCAAAGGCAGTTACTGACTATTCCATTAAAGATGCCAGTGGAGCTGTTGGACAGAACTCTCAACTTCAACCCTTCACTCCAGACAATACCACTTCAAGCTACAGACCTGAAACAATATTTTAAACAACTTAACTGAATTTCATCTTTATAAGTATCTGGTGCGCATTCAATCTGATGTATTTACTTTGTAACTTAATTACTTTTACTGAAGCAACTTACAGCAGCCTTTATGTAATAAATAACTTCTATGTTATTTAAGACTAAAGGGCAGCATGGTGGCGCAGTGGATAGCACTGTTGCCTCACGGCTCCGAGGTTCCAGGTTTGATCCCGGCTCTGGGTCACTGTCCGTGTGGAGTTTGCACATTCTCCCCGTGTTTGCGTGGGTTTCACCCCCACAACCTAAAGATGTGCAGGGTAGGTGGATTGGCCACACTAAATTGCTCCTTAATTAGAAAAAATTAATTGGACACTCTAAATTTATTTTTTAAATATGTAAGACTAAAGCTTTGCTGCTGGGTTATTTTTAAATTGGATCACTCAAATTAAAAGGGGGCTACATACAAACACATTTTTAAGCCTATAAACCATTTTGAGTTCACACCTTTTATGATAATGACACATCATTTTGCAAATATAATTGGAGTTATTCTCATTGTGCCAATACAAGACCAATTAGGGATGAGCAGCAATACAAGGCTAATTAGGGATGAGTAGAAAATGGTGGCCTAGAGAGTCATGCCCACATCCCATGTAAGAATAAAGGAGTCGGCAACAAATTGTGAACACAGAGTGTATGCATATTAAAATGCAACCAGATAGGTTATCATTTGTTTGCCTGCTTGCACTATGTACAATTCTTAATCAGAAGTGGCTAATATAATTAAATCTCTCAAACTAAAACTCAGAGCTTTCATGCACAAATACATAACTAATGTCCAAGATAACGAGGATACCCATGTCCAAGATAACAAGGATAACCAACGTGTGGCCATTTCATGTACACAAAAAAAAATTTCAACAGTACAAGTCCAAGGGAGTTCACATTGCTAAGTGGATAAGCAAGTTGTGTGTGACAATGCATTGGAACAGATCAGTTTCCTGAGGGACTATAAGCTGCCGCTGTTAAATTGGAGCTGGCACAGTATTACTCTAAGGAAATGATCTAGCCTAATTGAAAATGAAACAGCTGTACCAGTTTTGTACATGGTTGCAATAGAATTGAATCAACTGAAGGCTTACCTCAACACGGAGGTGAATTTCCATATAGCAGTGAAGCAAATATATTCTGGGTGCACAAGACTACATGGCTGAAATTAACTTCTTCAAAAGTTAGTATCTTAGTCAAGTGATAATGAAGATGTAGGACTTGAATATTTGCACTTTAAAGTGCATCAGATGCTCTAGGGTACACCATTATCCAACCTCACATTCTTAAACTAATCTTTATTAAATATGCAATTTATTCAACAGAATCAAAGGCATGTATAAATATATATAAATCTATATATACATATATATATATATATATAAATAAATCTATATATATATAAATCTATATATATTATATATATATATATATGTGTATGTATATTGAAAAGGGGTCTACAATAATGAAGTAAAAGGATAAGAGTCTTTGTTTCAGATGGATGTCTTCCAGTTAGTTTCTTCTTCAGTCTAGGCTTTCAGAAGAATGTTATTTTTTCTTTCAGCTTGTAATGGTTTTCACTGGAGACTCACAGAAAAAGCAGACATTCAAGAGAGAGAGAGAGCTTGGTATTTCAGGGTCTAGAAGCTTCTGCCTTCAGACAGTGGGCAACAGAGCAGCAAGAGAGAGAGCTGCTTTCACCTTGAGGGTGCAGTGGCTTCTCCCGGTTTCTCTTGGAAAAACCCCACCTGACAGGAACGAATTGCTGTCTGTTGCCAGGCAGAGTACTGCCCCTGGTCAATCCAGTGGTCACCAGCCAACCAATCGAAACGGACCTCTGCAATCTCATGGTTGCCATAAAGTTTGGTTTTTCTGCCCAAAATGCATAACTTTATAACAGTGTACTATCTTGACATTAGTTCCTTACTTCCTCTGCTCGATTTAAAGGTATTTCTCCATTAACGATCCATAGACCAAAAATGATGAAGACAAAACTGAAGAAATATGATCTAAGGAAATCAACAGGAGGGCCCTTACAATAGCTAAAATTTAAAGCCACTTGTAATTCAGAAAAGTGGAGTCGGTTGGCAAAGGTGTTTCGCCAGAGTGCAGACTGAGGAACTGACAAGACAGTTGGCCCCCTGCTTTTTCTCATCTGCATGACGTCAAAGAGAGATAAAATCCAAAACATGGTATTAGATTCAAGATGTATTCTAACATCACCCAGTTCTTCCTCACCATCATCTTCCCCGACCCCTCCACTGCTTCTGATTCGTCACTCGGCTTGTCCATCATCGGATAAGAAGGAAATTTCTACCAATCGTGGGAAAGCCAAAATTATCTTCAGTCCTCACCACAAACTCCATTCTTTAGCCACCACTCATTCCTGACCTTGGCACTGCCGTAGCTGAAACACCGGTTTGATAACTTTGGTGACATACAGATGCAACATCTCAAATCTGGCAATCACGGTATAAAAGCTTTGCTGGTTTCAAATACTTCTGGATTTCAAGTTGGACGGTTTGAGCCAGGTAGGGTGACGGGTTGCTTGGTGTGTGGAATAGAGGAATGTGCAAAACTGTTCAGTTGTCTGGAGCTACACTCTGCCAATGCAGTGGCCCACTGAATTGTCCAGGTAAGTTTTAACTTACTCAGTTAAAAGGGTGGCACGGTAGCACATGGGCGACATGGTGGCACAGTGCTTCACCATTGGTGCACTCGCTTTCAGATCGTAGCTCCTTCATCAGGTGAGTAACCTGATTAAGGAGCTGCGCTCCGAAAGCTAGTGATTCCAAACAAACCTGTTGGACTTTAACCTGTGTTGTAAGACTTCTTACTATGTCCACCCCAGTCCAACTTCGGCATCTCCACATCACAATTTTGATGACCAGTCTTCCATCTGAAATGTTAACAGATTCTTTCTCCGCCGATGCTGTCTGATCCACATTTCCGCACTTTCTGTTTTCATTACATGTTTCCAGAATTACTATATAAATGCATGCTTTTGGAAGTACTGGCACCACATTGGTTGGAGGGTTACAAAATTGACACACAAGCATGATATAAATTTGATATGTGACTGAGTTTTGCAGAAGAACATATATATTCATTTTTTTAAAAATTACTGGTAAGTCTCCTCTGTCCTCCTTTAACAGGTGAGGAAGAGTATGGTCTCTCTTGCCTGCATTGGTATTGCTAGCTCTCTCCCATGTTTGGGGGAGTTGCACAGAAAACGTAACCCTCTGTGGCTTCCTTCCCATCTATACCACTAATGTATTGCTTCCGCCAACTACCTTGCTCCACCCTGTACTCCTACAGCTGATATCACTTTCTGATGCGACCAAATATGGTACCATATTGGCAGTTTTCCAATCTTTTGGCAAAACAAAGGATTTTTGGAGAATAATGACCAATGCATCCACGATCCCTCCACAGCTTCCAACCCTGTCTCCCAACCGCAGACAGCCCGCTTCTCCCTCCTCCCCAAAATCTACAAACAGGACTGTCCCAGTAGGACCATTGCGTCAGCCTGTTCCTGCCCCACAAACCCATTTCTTCCTATCTTGACACCATATTCTCTCCTCTGGTCCAGTCTCTTCTCATCTACATCTGTGATACCTCTGATGTCCTTCCTACATCATATCAACAACTTCCAGTTCTCGGCCCAAACAGCCTCCTCTTTACCATGGATGTCCAATCCCTCTATACCTCCATTCCCCACCGTGATGGTCTGACAACTCACCGCTTCTTCCTCAAAGAGAGGCCTGAACAATCCCCATCCACCACCACTCTCCTCCGTCTGGCAAAACCTGTCCCCTCACATTCTCCAGCGAACAATTTCTCCTTTAACTTGTCTCACTTCCTCCAAACCGAAGGCGTAGCTATGGGTACCCGCACTGGTCCCAGATTTGCCTGTCTCTTTGTGGAGTATGTGGAACATTCCTTGTTCCAGTCCGACTCTGGCCCCTTCCCACAACTCCTTTATCGGTACATTGACGATTGTTTTGATGCCGCTTCATGTTCCAGTCTGGGCCTGGAACAATTTCTAATTTAGTTTTCAATTTCCACCCCTCCATCACCTTCAGATGGATGATGTCAAACACTTCCCTTCCTTGGCCTCTATCTCCATTTCTGATGATAAGAGTGTCAACGCGCATCTATTACAGGTCCACCAACTCCCAGAGCTCGATGACAGTTCTTCAGACCCCACAACCTGTAAGGATTTGATCCCATTCTCCCAGTTCCTTCGCCTCCATTGCATCTAATCCGATGATGCCACTTTAGAAAAATGGTGGTGCTGTCATATCTTCCTTCTTCCAAAGTGGTTGACAGGGCTCTTCACTGTGTCCGACTCATCTCCCACACTCTGCTCTCACCTCTTCACCCTCCCTCCCAGAACCAGGATAGGGTTTCCCTTGTGCTCCATTTTTCACCCCACCAACCTCCGCATTCAAAGGATCATCCTCTATCCGGTCCATCAGGATGTCACCACCAAACACATTTTCCTCGCACTCCCCTGCCAGCATTCCACAGGGACCATTCCCCCTGGGATACCTTGGTCCACTCCTCCATCAATCCCAACCCTCTTCCAACGGTACCTTCCCATGTAATCCCAGAAGGTGCAACATTTGCCCATTTGTCTCCTTCCTGCTCACCATCCACGGGCCTAAACGTTCTTTTCAGGTGAGGCAGGGCTTCACGTGCATCTCCATCAGTTTGGTCTATTGCATTCAGTACTCCCAATGTGGTCTCCCCTACATTGGAGAGACGAAACACAGACTGAGTAACAGCTTTGGAGAACACCTTTGGGCCGCCCAAAAGCAGGATCCAGACATTATTCTCATGTCCACATGTCTGTCCTTGGCCTGCTGCAATGTTCCAGTGAATACCAAAGCAAACTGGAGGAACAACACCTCATCTTCCGGTTCGGCACGTTACAGCCTTCTGGGCTGATCGTTGAGTTCAACAACTTCAAATTGTGGACTCTCTCCCTCCACCTTCACCCCATTTTTATTCCGTCATGGTATTTTCATTTCTTCCATTGATCTGTTTTTCCTTCACCCTTCTCCACCACACACCCCTCTCCATCCCACTACGGCGATCTGTTCCTGGTCCCACAAGGACCATCTGTTCTCGGTTTCCCTCCCCCGCCCCCCCACAAACCAGTGTCATCTGTTCCCTGTTGCAAGTTCTCCTTTGACACACTGCTTACCTTTGTTTTGCCATTAACACACTCTGATCTCTTAATGTGCCATTATCAGCACAGTTCTTAGTCATTATCACCAATACTTACATTCTTTGCCCTTTTGTCCATGGCATCTTTATCAATCTCCACCCATCACTGGCCCTCTATCCAGCCACACTGCTCCACGTCTACCCATTGTAGCCACCTGGGTTGGCCAACTCCCGATGTAAAATGGAGAACAGCAAAGGCTGCAGGGAAATTCAGCCAACACAGGCAGAAACCAGCAGGTGCAAGTTTACTGTGTATTACTCTGCAAAAGCCCAGGCAGCATCGATACAAGCATCCATCTGCATAATAATGTAGCAGCCATCTACATACTAATAAGCAATCCCCGGGAACAATCGCAACATTTGGGACAAACAAAGCAAAGCCAGACTCCCCGGCGCCAGCAGGAGCCAACACAAAAGAGGTTAACGGACACCTCAAGACCACCCATCGATCAGGGAACCGCTCCAGTATTGGAGAAATCGAACCAAGCGATTGGAACAAAGTCCAATCACCTAGAACTAGGTAGAGGGTCCGCCCCGAAAGGTGGGAAGCCCCTGGGGACTATAAAGTTAAGCCCCCCAAGTTCAAATCGTTCTTCTTGACCGGGTCACCCAGCAACGCGAACCAACCTTGACCGTGACCGGTTCAACTGCCGCCGAGATCCAGTAAGTCTCAAGTCAAAGCTCGCTACGAGATAGGCGCTCCTAGCTACCAATCCGTACCAACTTCGAATCCCGCAGACTCAGAATCCGAACGAAAGGCCATTTGTTCCCCTGACCTGGTGGGCCAGTCCGAAGCTAAGTATAGGCCTGTTAGTCATAGAAGTAGCTTAGACGTAGAATTTGTGCATGAGTAGCGATTACTGTGTATAATAAATGTGCTTTGATTTGAATCTTACTAATCGGTGTATTGAGTTATTGATCATTACTTGAACTTGAACCTCGTGGCAATATCATTAAAGATACCTGGCGACTCGAGATCAAAGGTTGTAAAACAGAGCCAATTGAACCAACAAAAAGTTAGCAACACCATCCCCCTCCACAACAGCATAAATCTCATCTTATTTCCAGTTCTTTCTCGCTTTGACAAAGAGTCATTCAGACTTGGATTGTTAGCTCTATTCTCTCTCCATAGATGCTGTCAGAACTGCTGAGATTGTCCAGCATTTTTGGTTTTGTTTCAGATTCCAGCATCTGCAATAATTTGCTTTTATCTTAGCATCAACAATATCCGTAGCTATCTCTGTTGCTACCCCCTTTAAAATCATGGGTTGAAAACCATCAGGTCCAGGAGACTGGTGAACCTTGAACCCCATTCATTTGCCTTAGTTTGGGATCTGTGGTCATGCAAAAATGTCAAAATTAAAGGTAAGCATCATATTCTAGAGGTGTAGAAACATTTGGAGACTGAGAAATTTATGACTTGCCTTAATGTTGTGATATGAAAATTCAGATCTTTGTGGTCCCAATAATCACCATAATCAAATTCCTTATGTGCTAAATTGCCTTCAACTACGTGCCAAACAGCATGCAACATGCCTTAAAATAAAAATAAATCCTGCTAGACTATTTAAACATTCTCCAAGTATATCAAATACGCACTTTACTTTGTGTTGTAAAGTAGATTTAGCACAACTGTCCAATCAACTGTCCATATGAATTCAATTACTCTTCCCTTCACTGGTTCTTGAGGTTTTTTTCAACGATCATCAAGCTGGTGATCACACAAAGTAGCTATCACTCCTGTATCCTTTTCTTTTAAACACTTTATTGCTCTTGTACTTTATTGGAAACTGAACAAAAAAAATGGGTTTAAGAATTCAAGGACTTAAAACAACTGGTCAGAGCTACGGTTTTCAGTATCTGGCAGATTAATGCTCCCCTTATGTTGCAGGGTTCATAATTCTGGAGGTTAAGCAATTAGATGACACGATTTCCACTTGGAAGTTGTAACACAAGTACAGGCAGGTAAGAAATGTAACCCATCCAACAAGGACATGAACTTTCACCCTCAACAGCTTTCCAAATGACAATTTCTTTCATTCTGCACAAAATAGTTGTTCAAATTCTATTCAGGGCTATGAATTTTCATTTTGATGCAGATGTAAGTGGTTTCAAAGGCAACTTAAGACACTCATTTCAACTAAAACAGATCGTAAGCTTTCCAATAATTCCTGTAGAAACCAAGGAGTTTGCAGCTTGCTGACTTTCCAGATTTTATGCCAGTGGTGCATAAGGAGGTCCCAGAGGAGGTTCAGATCCCTTTAACACCCATCAGATAATTTTCTATATTTGGCAAACCTCAATGCTGAAAATATTGTAAGAAAAGAGAAAATAATGCAAAATAATTATGAAACTTCATAATTATAAACATACGTGCAAAACATATCACAAATCAATGAAAGCCTTTATCTAGCAGATAAAGTTTTGACTTCAATTTTCACGAGTCTCCCCTTTCCACAGCAACTCACATATAATCTGTACAATCATTAGGTTAATTAATCATTGTGCAAACAGTGATTGTTCAGAATGGGCAACAGGCAAATTGCAACCCCCAATTTTTCTTTAAGCAGTAAGATTGGCAGGGAGGACAGAGAGCAGGCTCAAGAATGAGCACACAGCGAGACTGGTGGGAAGATAAAAAGCAGGCCTAAGAGTGAGACAACAGTAGAGATAAAAGAATGAGTCAATTCAGAGCCAATTGACCACTTTTGAAAAGTGTAATGTCGCAGGTAAGCAGGTAAGCGAATGGCTGGCGACTATCTTTTTTTTCTCTGAATGAAGGCATTTTGGATTGGATTGGATTTGTTTGTTGTCACGTGTACCGAGGTACAGTGAAAAGTATTTTTCTGCGAGCAGCTCAACAGATCATTAAATACATGAAAAGGAAATAAAAGAAAATACATAATAGGGCAACACAACATATACAATGTAACTACATAAGCACTGGCATCGGATGAAGCATACAGGGTGGAGTGTTAATGAGGTCAGTCCATAAGAGGGTCATTTAGGAGTCTGGTGACAGTGGGGAAGAAGCTGTTTTTGAGTCGGTTCGTGCGTGTTCTCAGACTTCTGTATCTCCTGCCCGATGGAAGAAGTTGGAAGAGTGAGTAAGCCGGGTGGGAGGGATCTTTGATTATACTGCCCGCTTTCCCCAGGCAGCGGGAGGTGTAGATGGAGTCAACGGATGGGAGGCAGGTTCGTGTGATGGGACTGGGCGATGTTCACAACTCTCTGAAGTTTCTTGCGGTCCTGGGCCGAGCAGTTGCCATACCAGGCTGTGATGCAGCCCGATAGGATTCTTTCTATGGTGCATCTGTAAAAGGTGGTAAGGGTTATTGTGGACATGCTGAATTTTCTTAGTTTCCTGAGGAAGTATAGGCGTTGTTGTGCTTTCTTGGTGGTAGCGTCGACGTGGGTGGACCAGGACAGATTTTTGGAGATGTGCACCCCTAGGAATTTGAAACTGCTAACCATCTCCACCTCGGCCCCGTTGATGTTGACAGAGGTGTGTACAGTACTTTGCTTCCTGAAGTCAATGACCAGCTCTTTAGTTTTGCTGGCATTGAGGGAGAGATTATTGTCACTACACCACTCCACTAGGTTCTCTATCTCCCGCCTGTATCCTGACTCGTCGTTATTCGAGATCCGGCCCACTATGGTTGTATCGTCAGCAAACTTGGAGATGGAGTTGGAACAAAATTTGATTAAATGATGAGCTAGGAAATTAAAAACTTCAATCAGGGCAAGTATAAGCTACATTAACACAGAGCAAGGATAAAGGCATTAATTAAAATTCATAGTTTAAGATGCTAACAAGGCAAAAGAGGCCATTGAGAGTTGTTCTTAGTGGGCATCCATGTCGAGGTGCTTGCATTTGGGCGACTTGCCTTTATTAGCCAAGGCATAGAGCACAAGAACAGAGAGGTCATGCCAGAACTATATGAAAAGCTGGTTAAGGCACAACTGGAGTAGTGTGTGCAGTTCTGGCCACCATATTATAGGAAGGATGTGATTGCACTAGAGAGGATGCAGAGGATATTTACCAGGATGAGCTGCAGGATCTGAGCTGAGGAAAGGTTGGATAGGCTGGGGCTGTTTTCTTTGGGGCAGCGAAGGTTGAGCGGAGGGCCTGTTAGGGGTGTAGTTAAGATAATGTGGGGCATAGATAGGTGGATAGAGGAAGGTACTTTTTCCATTCATGTAATGTCAATTACTAGGGAGCATAGATTTAAGGTAAGAGATAGACGGCGGGAGGGAAGTTGAGGAGAAACGTTTTCACCCAAAGGGTGGTGGGACTCTAGAGCTCACTGCCTTAAAGGGTGGTAGAGGCAGAGATCCTCATAACATTCAAGAAGTATTTAGATATTCACTTGCACTGACATAACTTCCAGGGCAATGGGCCAAGAGCTGGAAAATGGGATTAGCGTAGTCAAATCTTTGTTGACCGATGTGGACATGATGGGCCAAATGGCCTCTTTCTGCTCTGTAAACATAAATCTCTGACAGTTTTAGTAACTACAGGCCAGTTTTTTAAACATCAGTGGTGGGCAAGGTCTCAGAAACCATCATGGGGAAAAGTAAATCAACAGGCAGTTGAACAGGTTTGAGTTAATTAATTTTAAATTAATGTAAATTTGCAAAACACGTTTGACTAATCTAAATGATTTTTTTGATGAATTAACAGAGGAGTTTGATGAAGTGAATGCAATAATGTTGGCTATGTGACTTTTAAGGAATTGACTGACGAAGTACCACATAAAAGACTGGTTAACAAAACTGAGGCTTATGGAACTGGAGCGTCAGCGTGAACAAAAATTTGGCTTCAGAAACGACAACAGTAAATCATGATAAATAGTCGTGGTAGACAGTGGTGTTCCCCAAGGGTCAGTGCTAGGACCACTGGTTTTTTTTAAAGATATATTTAAATGACCTGGATATTGGAATACAGAGTAAAGATTAAAGATTTGCTGATGATACCAAACTTGAGAGATTTGGTAAAGAATTAGGATGATACAAATCAATTGCAAAAGGACATAGATCAGCTAACAGAAAGAGCAGACTGGGAGTAGGCGGAAATTAATACAGAGAAGTGTGAGGTGATGCATTTTGGCACAATACAGAATCAATGTAGGCTAAATCGCACAGTTCCACAGTACATGTAGTCAGGTACAGAGGGACCTAGGGTTGCATGTGTATTGATCTTCGATTGGGAGAAATATACAGTGAGAGAGTGGTTATAAAGATATGGGATCTTGGACTTCATAAATTGAGTACAAAAATAGGCACGTTAAGCAAAACTTTAATCATGCTTTCTTCAGCCAGAGCTGGAATATTGTGTCCAGTTCTTGTCACTACACTTCAGGAAGTGTGTGAGGGTCTTAAAGAGGCTGAAGCGGAGATTTGCAAGAATGGTTTCAGGGTTAATCCCAGAGTTGAAGGGGTTGGATTACGAGAAGAGGTTGAGTAGACTGGGATTATACTCGTTGGAATTTAGAAGGATGCGGGGGGATCTTATAGAAACATATAAAATTATGAAGGGAATAGATCAGATCGATGCGGGCAGGTTGTTTCCACTGGCGGATGGAAAGAACTAGGGGGCATAGCCTCAAAATAAGGGGAAGTAAATTTAGGACTGAGTTTAGAGGAACTTCTTCACCCAAAGGGTTGTGAATCCATGGAATTCCCAGCGCAGTCAAACAGTTGAGGCTCCTTAATTAAATGTTTTCAAGATAAAGATAGATAGTTTTTTTTTTGAAGAATAAAGGAATAAAGGGTTATGGTGTTCAGGCAGGAAAGTGGAGCTGAGTCCACAAAAGATCAGCCATGATCTCATTGAATGGCAGAGCAGGCTCGAAGGGCAAGATGGCCTACTCCTGCTCCTAGTTCTTATGTTCTTCTGAGGTATTTAAGCTACAACACGTTACAGGCATATCTTATGGTAAATACTGATCTGCTCAAATCCCAGAGGGGGGCATGGTGGCATCGTGGTTAGCACTGCTGCCTCACAGAACCAGCAACCTAGGTTCAATTCCGGCCTTGGGTGACTGTGTGTTGTCCCCCAGTCTGCGTGGGTTTCTTCCATGTGCTCAAGTTTTCTCCCCTGTTCCAAAGATGTGAAGTATGGTGGATTGGCCATGATCAACGCGTAGGATTATGGGGAGAGTAGAGTGGGCAAAGTCAGAGTGCTCTTTTAGAGGGTCGGTGCAGACTCGATGGGCTGAATGGCTTCCTTCCGAACTGTAGGAAAGGAAAATTTGACATAAATGTCCTCACATTTGTGCTTGAAATATGTGTAGCATGAGATGTTTTGAAATCCAGAAATTATGTCCCCGACTACTTGTGATGATTTTGTAGCAACGTACATTTTTATTAAGAAATAAGGGGGGGGGTGGAAATAAAGTAGAAGTGCACTTAAAAAAGACAATGGCGTCACACAAAACCAATGCTTTAAATAGTTCTAAAGAAACTTAATTTAACTACTTTCAGACCTAACCTTTCCCAATCTGTTCAGCAACACCTTAAAGAATTTAAGGTCTATAAAAGTTAAGTAACTTGTACCACATAGTGCCTTTCATTCTCTCTTGGGGTGCCCTCAGAGGTTTCCCAGCAGTTGGCTGTTTAGATCTGGCTTAATTCACACTGCTTGCTGGGAGTTAACTAGCTGTTCCTGTTGTTGGCTGCGATCCAAAACATCCATCTTAATTGGCTTCATTATCTCCTTAAATACATTATTTCCATTTGATCTCTCATTATCTCACCCAGTTTCTTTAGAATAGCTCTCCCCCAGAATTGATTAACTTCATTGCTTCACTTTAACTTGTAAAATTTAGAAGGAAAATAAACTCTTTTGATACTTACTTTACCTAGAATATCTTTTTTCACCCCCCTTGCATATCTTATCCGACAAACCACAACACCCGTTCAAATCTATTCCTGTTCTAAAACCATTCATATGAAATTACATTTGTCAAACATCTGTTTGAAAGCTTGTGAAGCTCATTAACAGATCAAACTACCAGTTTACATTCACACATTCTTGCTTTAATTACCATTCACATACTAACAATTTACAAATATGATCAGAATATTGTCAACTGAAAAATATCACAATTTGGAGGGTTTTCGAGACAGATGTCTTGACAAAAAGTTAGGTTGGAGAAGTTGGGATTGTTCTCCTTGGAGCAAAGACATTGAGGAAAGAATTGACAAGAGGTGCACAAGATTATGACTGGTCTGGATAAGGTTCGCAAGGTCCAACAATTCCTTTTGGTTGATGTAACAGGAACTTGGTGGCACAGATAGAAGGTTCTGGACAAGAGGATATAGGGGTAGGTGGGAGGAAGAACATTTTACGCAGCATGTGGTAATGACTTGATACTTAGTTTCCACCATCCTAGTGAGCAACAAGACGATCACAAATTTGCAAAGGAAATTGGAAGGGCACTTGAAACAACTAACTTGCAGGGCTACAGCACTAAAGCGAGGGAATGGTGACTGGAATGCTCTGCAGAGACCTGACTTAGGTTTGATGGGACGAATGGCCTCCTTCTGTGCCATAAATAACTCGGAATCTAAGTGAAGACAATTTAACTTCACCATTGCACCAGCTGTTGCTCTTAATTTTAGCCTTAGTTTAATGGCTCTGTTCTATCACCTTTGCTCGAGTCGCCAGGTATCTTTCTGATACCGCCACGTGGTTCAAGTCCGAGTAATGATCAATAATCCAACACACCGCTTAGTAAGAGTTAAATCAACGCACATTTATTATATACAGTAATCAATACTTATACATGAATTCTACTTCTAAGCTACTTCCTACAACTAACAGGCCTATACTTAACTTTTGAAATGGCCCACCAGGTCAGGGAAACGAATGGCCTTTCGTGTGGATTCTGAGCCTGCGGGATTCGAAGCTGGTACAGATCGATAGCTAGGAGCACCTATCTCGTAGCGAGCGTTGAAGTAAGACTTACGATTTGAGCGGTTGTTGCAGAAGATCAGCAGAAGGGTGTCGAAGGGTGCAGCGAGAGGAAGGGTCGATTTGAACTTGGACTCTATACTTATAGTCCCCAGGGGCTTCCCGCCTTTCGGGGCGGACCCTGTACCTGGTTCCAAGTGATTGGACTTCGTCCCAATCACTTGGTTCGATATTCTCCAATGCTCCAATCGATTCCTTGATCGATGGGCGGTCTTGGGGTGATCGTTTACCTCTCTTTGTGTCGGCTCCTGCTGGCGCCAAAAAGTCTGGGTTGGCTTTGTGGGTCTAATTTGTTGCACATTGTTCCCGGGGATTGCTAATTAATATTCAGATGGCTGGTGTGTTGTTATGCTGATGGCTGCAGGTATTGATACTGTCTGGCCTGCCCAGAGGCGAATACACAGTTTTACCTGCAGCTGCTTGTTTTAGTCCTGTTGGCTGATTTTCCCATCAGCCTTTTTCGTTCGCCATTTTAAATCGGGGTTGGCCATTCTAAGTCGGGAGTTAGCCATTTTAACTGGCTACACAGCACAACACCGACTAGTGACCTTAAGTCATTTTGTTACCCTTTGTATGAAAGCTTCATGGTGTAATGGATTAAAGTGAATGGAGTGAGTACCAGTAAGTTAAAATGTCAATACTGGGTTACAGTTTAGTGTTCAATTCTCAACAGAAATAATCAGCACTGTAAATTCTATGATTCTATAATCACAAACAAGCGTACATTAGCAAAGGGCCAACAATTCAAACAGTGAAACTGTTTCAAATTGAAGACATGGAAAGAACATAAGCCACAGAACATACAATATTACACTAGAGAGCGACGATAGTGTACTGTACATTTTAAATCGTTACAGCTTAGTGGTTTTGCTATAAACACAATACAAGGTCAAAGTTGTCCAAATAGGAAGTGGTCCAATGTATAGTAAACAACACCTGGCAGTTCTCACAACTTTCACATCTTTCCCATGTTGCCAAATTGGAAATATGATTTCAAGTAAACGTTTATTAGTACAATGTTACAAGCGCAAAACAAACTGACAAAAAACAATGTTCAGCTTTTAGTCCAAACACGTTCATTTGAAAGGAGTTCCATATTTAGAACATAGAACATAGAATACAGCGCAGTACAGGCCCTTCGGCCCACGATGTTGCACTGAAACAAAAGCCATCTAACCTACACTATGCCATTATCATCCATATGTTTATCCAATAAACTTTTAAATGCCCTCAATGTTGGCGAGTTCACTACTGTAGCAGGTAGGGCATTCCACGGCCTCACTACACTATTAGTGATTTCATCACTAATATGAACACCAAGTACGAGATCTTTCCAAAAAGTCTTCAAATTCTTTACATCATACAACATGCCAATATTTTATGTTGAATACAGCACAAGGGCTTTGCACCAATAGCATCTTGCAAATTTTGAGAATTTAAAAGCATAAAACAAGCCACAAAGTCTTCCAGAGGTAGCAGTGAACTGTCACTTAGCAAGTAACAACAAGATCTCAATGGGGATGAAATGAACCATACATTTCAAACTTCAAATGCAGTTGTGTACTTCAAAACTGCTAAACTATATAGTAGCTTGCCATTTTGAGATAAAAGAAATAGTCAAGTCTAAATACTGTATTATTTTAAGATGTAAATATTCCTTTACATTTAGCCTGAATACCCAACATGGTGCAAAACAATTATATTGGAGACAGGAAACAGAGTTCCAGATATAGTGTTCATCTAGTTAAGTTATTCTGACCACAGGATCAAGCCTGAATAGGTTGTATTATTCACAAATAGAATAATTAGTAAATGCCACAATTTATTTATTTTTAATTGCTGAGTAACTTTGGGCGTCATTATAAATAAACCCAACGGGAGTTACAGGGTCCATCATACCATTTACTGGCAAGTTAATGTATTTTGATTTGATTTATTGTCACATGTACCGAAGTACAGTGAAAAGTATTTTTCTGCGGCTGAGAGAACGTGCACAGTACATACATAGTAGACAAAAAAAATAATCAACAGAAAACATTAACAAATGGTACATCGACAAACAGTGATTGGTTACAGTGCGGAACAAGGGGCCAAACAAAGCAAATAGATGAGGAAGAGCAGCATAGGGCATCGTGAATAATGTTCTTACAGGGAACAGATCAGTCCGAGGGGAAGTCGTTGAGGAGTCTTGTAGCTGTGGGGAAGAAGCTGTTCCGATGTCTGGATGTGCAGGTCTTCAGACTTCTGTACCTTCTGCCTGATGCAAGGGTCTGGAAGAAGGCAAAGTCTGGGTGGGAGGGGTCTCTGATAATGCTGTCTGCCTTCCTGAGGCAGCGGGAGGGTATACAGAATCAATGTGGGGGTGGCAAGCTTGTGTGATATTTTGCGTTGGGCTGAGTTCACCACACTCTGCAGTTTCTTGCAATCTTGGACCGAGCAGTTGCCATACCAGGCTGTGATGCAACCGGATAGGATGCTCTCTATCGCTTATCTGTAGAACCATTGGTTCGATGTTCTTTTCTTGTGTAGGAGGAAAAGGCTTAGCTGAAGACTTTTTACATTCAGCTAAACAACACTAATTAACTTCAGTTATGTCTGGTAACATGGTAACATAGAGATGATATGAATCAACAGGCAGGGAACAAGTAGTGACAGTTTAATGTGGAAAGGAATCATCATTGTTACAAAATATATTTTTATGCTGTGACACTTTGTCTCATACAGAACGCTCCACAACATTCTATCTTTTCAAATTTTGTTTTTCCTGATTATTTTACCAACTTCAGTTCTGGTGAAGGATTACACCTCACAAAATGTAACCTGTCATTCAAATCCTGGCCTAGCCAACAGTACCCTCACCCCATGGTACAATAACTTTTTAATTCACTTTAATGCTGGCTGAACTATTGGGCACTTAACAGTATTTTCTGCATTGGTTTAATGAGTAGTAGCAGTGGTTTCATTTAATATGTTGAGCATTATAGTTACATACTGCAAATATGGCCATCATATGTGTTGCAAGTAGTTTAAAATCCACAATTAAAAATCTACCATCATCCATGAAGTGGCAGGGGAATAAATCAATTAACCCTATGGTCATTTCAGGTTATGAACCAACGGGTTCTTCATAACAGGGAGAAAAAAAGAGCTAACATTTTTACAAAGGGTCGTCTGGACTCGAAACAGTAGCTCTTTTCTCTCCCTACAGATGCTGCCAGACCTGCTGAGATTTGCCAGCATTTTCTCTTTGGTCTCTACAATTGGACCATTCGTTCTTTAACCAGGCAAAGGAACAGAGACAAGTTGACACAATCACAACACTTATGGGCATTTCTCAACAGTTTCCAGAGTACTCTTTCACTTCCAGGTTGATCTCTTTTCTACAAGAGGGTTGTCAGCCCTCTTTTGGAGGCCCCAGGACACTACTAAACATTAATCTCTTAGGCATTGCTGGAAGCAACCCAGGGGGAAAAATAAGACATTTAAATTTTAAAAAATTTAAGATTTTCTTTGAACACATTAATTTAGTAGTTCAAAGATTAGAGATAGGAAAAAAAAAAAACTAAGAGGCAGGGACAGTTGAAGGCAGAAGCACAGGCGCTGAAACCTCCAGCAATATGTCGAACCAGACCTGGCAATTCGATGCAAAGATTAACAACCACCACAGGCCTACAGTAGCTAATTATTATTTTTTAAATTTAGAGTACCCAATTATATTTTGTAGGGACAATTCAGCGTGGCCAATCCACCTAACCTGCACATCTTTGGGTTGTGGGGTGAAACCTACGCAGATATGGGGAGAATGTGCAAACTCCACACAGACAGTGACCCAGGGCCGGGATTCGAACCAGGGTCCTCTGCGCCGAAGTCCCAGTGCTAACCACTGCCACATGCCGCCCTCCCCAATTCTTTTTTATAACTAATTAGGGGGTAATTTAGCGTGGCCAATTACCTACCCTGCACATCAATGGGTTATGGGGGTTGAGACCCACGCAGAAGCGGGGGACAATGCACAAACTCCACAAGGACAAGGACAGTAACCCAGGTCCGGGATGGAACCCAGGTCCTCGGTGCCGTGAGGCAACAGTGTTATCCACTAGGCCACCTACAGTAGTCAATTAAATGTCATTAATTTGGTCAATCTTCTTCACACAAAATTAGGATGTTACTAACGTAAGACTGAAAATAGTGACTGGAAACCAAGACCTAGTTCTACAGAACTCAATTAGTGTTCTCTCCTTTTCAAAACGTACTTGGCTGGTTTCTCCCAATTTTCAATATTCTTCTATTTTATTCTGCAGTGGGATGAGAGTGCCACTTTCAAGGATGTTTCTCATCCCCAACTGGCCCAGGGACCAATTAACCACCGTCTTGAACTGCTGCAGCCAACCCTGGGCTGTTTGGAAAGGAGTTCCAGGATTTTGACCCAGTCATAATGAAGCAGCAGCAATAGAGTTCCATGTCAGAGTGGTGTGTGGTTTGAAACAGAACTTGATGGTGTTCCAATGTATCTGCCATCCTTGTCCTTCTCGACGATAGACGTCACAGGTCTGGAAGGTGCGGTCAAGGAGCCTTCCTGCAGTGCATCTTGTATATTGTCCACAACGTTACCATTTGCTGGTGATGGGGGAAATGAGTGTTTAAGTTGGTACATGGGGTGCCGGTCAAGCAGGCCGATTTGTACAGCGAGTCTTGCTGCACGTGAACACAGACCACTTCAGTGACTGATGAATCACGAATGGTGCTGAACACTGCAATCAAAGGACATCCCCACTTCTGACATGATGATCAAAGTATTCCCTGAAGTCACCAGGAATTCAAAATTAATCTCCAGGATACGAGTGAACACCACCAGGAGAAAAATCATAAGGATGTTTAAATGTTGGAATCAAGGAATTGTTACAGCACAAAAAGAGGCCATTCCACCCATTAGGTAGTGATCAGCTCTCCGAATTAGCAATTCATCCAATGCCATTTGTCTGCCTTCTCCTCGTAACCCTGCACATCCTTCCTTTTCAGCTAACTGTAAATCCCTTCTGAATGCTTTGATTGAACTTTCCTCCATCACACACACTGGCTCTGTATTCCAGACCTTAACCACTCGCTGTGTGAAAATGCTCTTTCCCTTCGATTTTGCTTCTTTTGACAATTATTTTAAATCTGTGTACCCTCTCGTTCTCAATCTTTTCACAAATCAGAAGCTTCTCCCCACCTACTGTCCTGACCCCTCATGATTTTTAATACCTTGATCAAATAGTCCCTCTAAGGAAAACAGCATTAATTTCTCTAATCTATCTTCATAACTTAAGCTCCACATCCCTGGAACCATTTGAGAGAATCTTTTCTGCACTCTCTCCAATGCGTTCACATCCTTCTTAAAGTGCGGCATCAAGAACGGGACACAATACTCCAGCCCGAGGTCGAGCTATTGTCTTATATAAGTTCAATACTTACCTCCTTGCTCTTGTACCTCATGTCAACCCGTTCCTGCACTCCCTTTATGGCTTTATCCTTTATTTTACATTGGCTGTCTCATCATGTTCTTTCTACCAAAACATTTCTCCACATCGAACCTCATCTGCCACCTATCCACCCATTCCACCAACTTGTTTCTGTTCTTTTGAAGTTGTTTCTGTTCTTTTTAAGTTGTATGCTATTCTCCTCACATTTCACAATGCTTCCAAGTTTCATATCATCTGTAAATTTTGAAATTGTACCCTGTATACCAAGGTCTAGGTGTAACGAGAGATGTTACTTTAAATATTTTTTGAGACTGGTGATGTTCTGTGAAGAAGTTTGTGAGTCAGTATGTGAAAATAATTTAATTAAACTGGGGGCTGATTGCCTGGTAGGGTTTGAGACATGAAAGGAATGTTGGTACTAAAAGCATGCATTTGAAATAGGTATGGTTAAGTGAATCTTATATAATCCCAAATATGTAACTGGAATTTGTGGCTTCAGAATTTGGTAAACTTTTCTTCCCTAAGACCAAAAAGAAGGTTGTGATACCTGGGCCAAGTATCCATTTAGAATTTCGTTTGCGCAGTATTATGGACCAGAGTTTAGAGAACACCAAAGTATATTATGGAGTTCACATGACCCACAACTTTTAATAGATTTTGGTTATGGGGAGCACAAGGGCCCACTTTACAGGTGTGATGCAACAGAGAACTAAAAGTATTTTTAAACAAAAACAATATTTATTCTATGGATCCAATTAACATTTTATAAACACACAGTAAACAGTTTATCAACTACCAACCCTGACCATCCGCCAAAAGATACAGTACTCTATAGATAACCCTTAATAACTTCCCAAACAACATCCATAAGTTAAACACTTTTTAAATAAAGACAGCAGGTTTAAATTCTCTACAGAAACAGATATTACTTTGAAATCATCAATGAGCTGAAGACATTCTTTAGCTTGTAGAGAGAAAGATCAATACACACATCTGCTTGGTTCACATGCAGCTCTCCAACACTGAAAACAAAACTAAAAACACTGCAGCTGCCAACTCAAAACGAAAGTAAAAGCCAGACAGACAGCCCAGCTCCACCCACACACTGACATCACTGCAGCTATTTGATAAACACCCATTTCTTAAAGGTACATCCACCTGACAGCAGCAATTAACTTCTGCTGGACCAGTACACTGGGTAATTGATACATATCAGGAAACGTAATGGTTACAACACTGACCCCTGGAGAATTCCACTGAGATACCTTCCTCCAGCCTGAAAAACATCCTCTGTTTAATGTCACTCAGCCAATTTTGAATCTATGTTGCTGCTTCCCCTTTTAGTCCATGAGGAACATTGCTCATACGTCTGTTGTGCAGGACTGCAGCAAATGCCTTTTGAAAGTCCACATACATCATGTCAATAACACTGCCCTCATCAACCGTCTGTTAGTCCTTCAAAATTTTCCAGTAAGCTAAGAAGTGCATACTGGCTTTCTTTTTTAAAAAAATTTCGAGTACCCAATTCATTTTTTCCAATTAAGGGGTAATTTAGCGTGGCCAAACCACCTTTACTGCACATCTTTGGATTGTGGGGGCGAAGCCCACGCAAACATGGGGAGAATGTGCAAACTCCACACGGACAGTGACCCAGAGCCGGGATCGAACCTGGGACCTCGGCGCCGTGAGGCAGCAGGGCTAACCCACTGCGCCACCGTGCTGCCTCATGCTGGCTTTCTTAAATCGATCCACATTTGTCCATATGACCATTGATGTTACCCTTAATTATTTTTTCCAGAATTTTCCCCACCACTAAAATCAAACTGACTGTTCTCTGGTTCTCAGCTTATCCATGATCCATCTTTTGGACAAGGATGTAACGTTTGAATTTCTCCAGTCCTGGTACCCCCCAAGTCTAAGGAAGACTGAAATATTATGGCCAGTGCAGCCGCTGCTTCCACTCTCAATTCCACCAGATGCATCTCATCCGGTCTTGGTGCCTTATTCATTTCAACTACAAACAGATTATCGAATACCACCCCATGATTAATTTGAAACACTTCTCGTGTCTTATTTGCTTCCTCTTTCACTATGGCCTGGGTAGCATGTTCTCCCCTGGCAAAGACAAATGCAAGTATTCATTTAATACCTCAGCTATACCCTCTGCCTACATGTATAAATCTTCTTTCTGATCCTGAATTCACCAACCTGGTCCTTTTACCACATTTTCACTATTTATATGCCTACAGAAGACTGAGAGATTCTGTTTTATACTAGCTTCCTGTTTTTATTCCATACTCCCTTGTTGCTTCTCTGACTTGCTTTTCATCTCCCCTCTGAACCTTCTGTACTCAGCCTGGTTTTCAATTGTGTTTTCTACCTTACATCTGTCATAAGCACATTTTCCTTCTTGGTCTTAATTTCTATCTCTTTTGTCATCCAGACAGCTCTTGATTTTTTTGCTCTGCCTTTCCCTTCCACGGGAATATACCTTGACTAACTCTGCATCTGCATTATTCTTTGTCCTTTTCCACAACCAACTTAAACCTTAGTGTACAATGATCACAGTCCACTAAATGTTCTACTGAAACTTCATCTACTTGGCCCATCTCATTTCCACGAACCAAGTCTGGCAGTGCCTCCTTCATCATTGGACTGGAAACCTGCTGCTGAATAAAATTTCCCTGAACTCACTCGAGGAACTCTTGTACCTCTATGCCCTTTCCACTACTACTATCCAAGTCTGAATTCAGATAATTCAAGTCCTCCATTGTCACCACTCTATAATTTTAGCATTTCTCTGTAATTTCCTTGCAAATATGTTTCTCTGCATCCCTCCCATTAGCTGACTATATCAAGCAATATAATTGCATATTTTTTGTTCCTTTGCTCTCACCAAATAGATTCTATCCTTGACCCCATCTGGGGCATCCTTTCTTTGCATCACTGCAATGCTCCACTTGGTCAATACAGTTACTTCATCTCTCCTGCATATCTTGCATACAGAAAGGTTTTCAGACCCAGTCCTACCCATCTTTTAGCCAGGTCTCTGTTATAGTCAGATCATATTTCCACATGGTAATAGTTATGGACACCTGGTGAGCCCTCAACAATAAACCAGACGCGTAACATTTTGAAAGTTTTAAGACTGTGCATAAAGATTGATTCGTTCCGGGAGTGAGAATATAATAAGTATGGCTCAGGTATTTTAGAAACAGACTTTGTTTCAAGAAAAGAAAAGAAAACAATACTTAAACTTTTACTTCACCATTCTAACATTAACAGATTACACGCGGTTTCTTAACCTGAACACTCGTTCCCAATAAACATCACTCTTCATGAAAATACAGCTCTCATTCCACTTGCACATACAGGCTAAGGCACCACTTGCATTTAGGAACCAACCTTTCTTCTGTTAGGAACATTCATTCAGAACCCTTTTCTAAAGCTTTCTCTCTGGGGCTTTTTTCATGACTACTTCGATGGCTGCTTACATCCTTTCCCGTGGAGCGGATTTCATGACCTTTCCCAATGGCTGCTCACATCCTTCTCTGTCTGTTCCAAATTGATTCTCTCTCTCTAAGCTCCACCAGCCCTTCAAACAAAGGTCCTCCTCTCTAATGTCCAGATTGGAACATACTGCAATTGGGTTGCTTGATTGCCCACTCTCCCATTTACACAAAAAACCAGAGCAATACCATTCAAATGCACCTACCTTCCATTGATGGACAAATGGGTCACCAGACTCTAATAGGATATTGACTGGTGATGCAGGAATGTCTCAAAAGACAATGGCTCTCGGATGAATCGCCTCATGCATTAACAAGCTTAAGTCTGAATGGGACCGTGTGACACAGCCAGGTATGGGCACATCCCTTTGAGTATTAACCTTCAACCTGTTTAATCCTTAAATTGCCTGCACCACTTTGAATCCCATTTCTGCACCCAATTTCCTTATGGTTCCCACTTCTTGGACCCCATTTCTGGACCCACATTCCTAATATCTCCTTATCATGACAATCTGCACCTGTCATCTTATCTGCCACATTCCCTACATTCACAACTTCATCCTAAACTGACCCCACCTATTAACTGACTATACCCTATTCTATTGCCATCTATTTCTGCGAGTATTCTGTGCACCGTGTTATTCCTTTCTGATATTATCTCTTGCATCCCACACCATTGCCAAGTTAATTTAAACTCTATCAATAGCACGAGCAACATTACAGTCAACAAACTCAGTCCCCTACAAGTCCCATCTCCCTCAAAGTTGGTCCCAATGTCCCAAGAATCTAAAGCCTTCCCTCCTGTACGATCTTCCTGGTCATGCTTTACCCTCCAATTTCCATACTCACTTGCACATGGAATAATCCAGAGATCACTACTTTCGAGGTCCTGCTTGCTAATTTCCCACGGGTCCCAAAATTCTGGCTGCAGGACCACATCCTTCTTTCGGCCTATCATTCATACTAATGTGGACCATGACTGATATCAATTCACCACTCCACCCATCCCTCCCCATCAGGGTGCTCTGCAGCTGCTCAGTGACATCTTTGACATGGGCAACAGGGAAGCAACGCAGCATTCTGGATTCACATCTGCAGCCACAAGAAGCTCCCATGTATTCCCTTAACTATTGAATCATCAATCACTATTGCTCTTCCAGTCTTCTTTATAACCCCCTGTACAACTGAGCTACCTGTGGTGCCATGGACTTGACTCTGACTGCATTCCCCAGGTGAACTTATCAATATTAAGAATTGAGATTTATTTTCATTTCCTTCGACAGTTTGGTTTATCATTATATAAGTACAGGAGAGGGGATGTAGGCTGTTTGATTGACTGTCAAGAATCGGCCAATCAGATAACTGAGTGTTCGCTTTTCAATTTCATGGACATGGAAGCTAACCAATGGTGGGAGCATGGAGGCAGGAAGTCATGTGATGAAACCTCCAGGAATACATCCAACCACAGTTGACAATCCTACGAGGGAGGGAAGATCATGGTTGAAGCAGCTAAGTGCCGTTTGTCAGCTCTGTCAACAACACCTTACATCACTTTTCTGATAATTGAGAATAGACTGACGTGGTGCTAATTGGCCAGGTTGAATTCATCCAGCTTTTTATGGACGGACAGGGCCAAATTTAAATATTACCATTATGAGATCAAAAATAATCAACATTTAAATAACATACAAATGTAAATGCAGTAATTCTAATCAAGTTGCTACTAATAAAATACCTTTACGACAAATTGCGTTTGTACAAGAGGTCGGGCATTTGGCAGCAATGGACAAAAGATGCACAGGTTGGACAATGATGCAAAGGTAGCCATGAGGTGCTTCGCAGCAATATTATAAAAGTAATAGGTGGCAATTTGACTTTGAAGGACAGCAACAACATTCTGAATGCATTCAAGAGGATAAAAGAGTGGTGTACTGAGGGAAGCAAAAATCTCAAACAATACATTGACAAGCAAGAGTTATGGGAATTCAGTTCCCAGTTAGAAATGCACAAGCACTGGCTAAGAACATAACTGTCCTTCGTCAAACTCTTCTGACAATATGCATGGTCCAGGTGCACACGCATACTTTCAAAAGGAAATGGAGAGCTGTTCAAACCAGTAAAACGATACCCCAGTTTCCATCTTCATGAGGAGAAAAAAAAACTGCAGCTCAGTTGACAAAAAATAAATTTGGATTAACCAGCTATGTAAAATAAAAACTCATTTGTTGGAAACATCTCAAAGAAGTTGCTGCCCTTCTGCTTTTGAACTAGGCATTCAAAACAAGCCCAGTTTCTTCCTCCATTCCTTATTTAGTCCATCCAACTACCCAGCTTCATAATTTATTCCATAGCAATTTAAATGACATGAAGAATTATTTTCAGTCCCTGCTGTAAAATATAAGCAGACAATATTTTTCTCTCTGTCCCAAATAGATACAGATTTTTTGTAACTCAGGAGGTTATTTTCCTGGACAGTTGCCCATCTTGGAGGAAAGAAACTGCATAATGACAAACACGTGTTTGCAGTGAAAATAAAAATGCCACAGCTGAGGAAGGTCAACAGTATTACGTCAAAGATGAACTTTATCCCACAATGGCATACTTCAAGCAGGAGTGCCCCATTCCAGCATACAGCTGTGTGTGTGCGTGTGTTTATGTACACGTGTGTGTGGGGTAGTGAGAGAGCGTTGCTCCATGTTGCATATGGTAACTCTGTTACATTGCTTTGTAAAAAAAAGCAACTGACAGAGGTCTGTTCTTAGAATATATTAATACAGGTACAAAAGTAAATTTAAACCAAAAGCTGGAACCGATCATTTCTGTATAAGTATTTTTTTTCGAATCCACAGGCAGACAGAAAAGAAAGTGCTCTCAAAAAGATTTTTCCTTGTCACCACATTTAAAAACGTCAGTATCTTCAGAAAGGGTGGTAATTTCACAATTGTAGTTTCAACTCACAAATGACTAATTCAAATTTCTTGGCTTCCAAACAGCCAGAATCCTGCTATCAAACAACCAAACAGGAGGAGGAAAATCTATTTAGAAACAGGTTATTTGAATCATAGAAGGTTACAGCAGAGGCCATTTGGCCCATTGTGACTGGTTCCCTGCAACAGCAATTCACTGACTGCCACTTCCGTGTCTTTTTCTGTTAACCTTGTAAACTTTTCCTGTTCAGATAATGATCCAATTCTCCTTTGAAAGTCACATTGAATCTCCCTCTGCCATTCTCAGGCAGTGCATTTGAGAGCTTAATCACTAGCTGCATAAAAACAACTTTACTCATGTCACCATTGTATCTTTTGCCAACAACTTGAAATCTCTCTGCTTCTCACTCCTTCCACCAATGCGAGTAGATTTTACCGATCCAATCTGTCCAGACCTCATGATTTTGAACACTTCTATCAAATCTCCTCTCAATCCTCTCTTGTGCAACAACCCAAGCTTCTTCAATCTATTTACACAACTGAAGCTCCTCACCCCTAGAACCATTCTCGTGAATGTTTTCTGCACCCTCTATGATGCTTTCCTAATGTCTCGTGCCCAGATATTGGACATAACATTCCAATTGGGCCAAAGCAATGTTTGATACAGATTTGGCAGTCAGGCAGTGACTAGTGGGGCACTGCAAGATAAGTAGGATGCCTCACTGAAATTATATAGAGCCTTGGCACGGCCAGATCACAGTCTCCTTCTCAAAGGAAAGATACAATAGCCATAGAAGTGGAAGAAAGGTACATTAAATTAATTCCTGGAATGGTGAGATTGTCCTATGAGGAACAATTACATAGACTGGGCCTTTATTCTCTGGCATTTAGAAGAATGGGAGGTGATCTCATTTAAACCTACAAAATTCTTACAGGGTAGATGCAGGATGGATGTTTCACTTGGCTGGGGGCTCCAAAACTAGGGGACACCATCTCAGAATAAGGGACAGCCAATTTAGGACTAAGATTATTTTATTCATAAAAGATGAAAGGAATTTCTTGACTCAAGGGTGGTGAATTTTTTGTAATTCTCTGCAGGAAAATGAAGTAGAAGATGAGCCATTATCTCACTAAGCAGCAGAGCAGATTCGGCGAGCTGAATGGACAACTTCCTTGCTTTTGTACTCTTGCGTCTCTAACCATCAAGCCCAGAATGCTTTTTTAAAAACCACACTCTCAACCTGCCTTACCACCGTTGCTACTGCACCCACGATAAAATTGTACCCGTTATTTTGCATTTCCCCTCCATGTTCGTCCTACCAAAATTAATAATTTCATGCTTCCAGGAATTGAATTTCTTCTGCCATTTGTCTGTCCATTCCACCAACCTATCTTCTTTTGAAGTTCAAAACCATCCTCCTCTCAGTTCACAATCCTTCCAAGTTTTGTATCATCCACAAATTTCAAAATTGTACCCTTAACCTGAAAGCTAGTTTCATTAATATACAATCAAGAAATGGGGAAAAGGCCAGATCAGATGGCAGCCAGCCTCCCAGGAGATTATTCCAGTTCAGGACAGTGCTGGGTGGTTGGTGTCAGTAACGGAGCAGGTGAATAGGGTATTTGAGGACTTCTATATGAAATTTTACAGGTCGGAACCACCAGGGGGTGAGCCGGATATGCAGATGTTTTTAGAGCGATGGAATGTCCCACGCTGGAGGAGGATGACAGGGCCAGGTTGGATGGGACAGGAGGGATTGAGCAGCTAAAGACGGCGATTGTGAAAATGCAAACCGTGAAGGCGCTGGGGCCAGATGGGTTCCCTGTGGAATTTTGTAGATAATTTGGCACCATTGCTGGTGGAGATGCAGTGGCGAGGGGGGTGCTTTCAGAGGCGATGGATCAGGCATTTTGTTGAAGATAGATAAGGGCCCAGTGGTGTGTGGGTCATATGAGCTGATATCCCTGTTGTATGTGGACACCAAGATACTTGTTAAGATATTGACACTTAGGCTGGAGGAGTGCCTCAGGCAGTTGGTTGGCGAGGACCAGACAGGGGAGGCATTAGCATCGACTGTGCAGCACCTGTTGAATGTGGTTCTGTCTCCGGCAGAAGGGGAGGAGCAGGAGGTCAAAGCAGAGTTGGACATGGGAAAGGCCTGTGACAGGGTCGAGTGGAGTTATTTATTTGTGATGCTGGAGCAGTTTGGGATCGGGCTAAGTTTGTGGCATGGGTCAAATTGTTGTACATGGATCCAAAGGCAAGCGTTCATATGAACGAGGTGAGCTCAGGGTACCTCCGGTTACAGAGCGGTACAAGGCATGGATGCCCCATGTCCCCCCCTCTTCTTTGCATTGGCGATAGAGCCTGTAGCCATCTGGGGTGGCCACTTTCAGTATATAAAATGGACACTCGCAGAGCATACAGGGGAAAATGGACAATGCAAAGCAACAAGCAGGCACAGAGCCTGAATGTATATTTGGAAGACAGACTGTAGACGGAACCAAAACCCTGGGCCGATTTACATACTAATGGCCCATCTCCGAGGAACAAAGAACGAGTGCTCAGGTAGCCGATGCTGTCTCAAGACATTCCGGCGCCACTATCCCAGCAAGAAGACACAAACAAAGCAAGGCCAACGGCCACTTAGGACACGCCCAGCCATCAAGGCACCCGTCCCTTTATTGGCTTAGATCGATGGCAGTGATCAAGAAACTGCCCAATTAATTGGGCACAAGTTTAAGGCCCGCCTAAAAGCACGCAAAGCCCCTCCAA
Source organism: Scyliorhinus torazame (assembly GCF_047496885.1). Classification (NCBI taxonomy): domain Eukaryota; kingdom Metazoa; phylum Chordata; class Chondrichthyes; order Carcharhiniformes; family Scyliorhinidae; genus Scyliorhinus; species Scyliorhinus torazame. The sequence continues at coordinate 221,186,860 of NC_092716.1, forward strand.
GTATAAGAAGGAACCCCCGCCAAAGGTTCAGTCTCTTGGATTTGGCTCTCAAATGGAGCGACCCTTCCACCTGCACCACCAGTAAGTTCAAGTTCAACACTCGCTACCAGACGGACGACCTTAGCTGTACTCCTGTTACCTCTTCGAACCCAACAGCCTCAGATCCGAACAGCCATTGTTCCTCTGACCTAAGTGGGCACCCGAAGTTAAGTATAGGTGTTAGTGATAGATATAGTTTAGCCTGTATTGTTATTGTGCATGAGTAAATCATACTGTGTGTAAATAAAGTAGTATTGACTTTGAACTAACTAACTGGTGTATTGGCTCTTTGATCGGTATTCGGTTGAACCTTGTGGCGGTATCGAGAGATACCTGGCGACTCTGAAAGCATATTCATAATTAGGATAAAGAAAGGCGACCTGATTAACTGCCATATTTATAGCAAGTAAATATTGCAACAAGCCCGATCCCATTGCAAGCGGGGGGGGTCCTCAGAAAGTGGAGAGGTATAGCGAGTGGGAGGTTGAGCACAGGGTGTCCTTGCGCGCTGACAACCTTCTTTTGTACATATCATAATAACAATAATAACCTTTTATTGTCACAAGTATGAAGTTACTGTGAAAAGCCCCTAGTCGCCACATTCCAGCGCCTGTTCGGGTAAGCTGGTACGGGAATTGAACCCGCGCTGCTGGCCTTGTTCTGTATCATAAACCAGCTGTCCAGCCCACAGAGCTAAACCAGCCGTGTCGGACCTGGTTCCTACAGTGGGAGACATAAAGGGGCTCTAAAGCAGTTTGGGGCTTTGTCGGGATACCAACTAAATTTGAAGAGCGAGTACTTTTCGGTTTCCATGCCGGGAAAGAGGACTAACTTCGGGGGGTTGCCATTTCTGGTCGTGGCCACCCATGGCAGGTATCTGAGGTGTAGGTGGCACGGGATTGGGCCCGGCTCCGTAAAATAAACTTCGAGCCTGGAAAGTAGGGTCAAGGCGGACTTGCAGAAATCGGATAGCTTCCCCCTGTCACTTGTGGGCCGAGTGCAATTGGTGAACATGAATATCTTGCCACGGTTTCTATTTTTATTCCAGTGTCTTCAGGTCTTCCTGTCAAAGATATTTTTTTGTGGTGGTGGAGCAGCTGAACTCATCATTTATTTGGGCTGGGAAGGTCACCAGGATTTAAAAAACGGTGCTTCACAAGGGACTTGGTCTTGCCGAATCTTGTGTATTACTCCTGGGCGGCGAATGCCGACAAATGCAAGGTTGGGGTAGGGAGCCAGAAGCAGTGTGGGTGAGGATGGAGGCAGGCTGGTGTAGGGGTCAGAGCTGTGGGGGTTGGCTATGGCGCCACTCGCATTTGTGCCAACGAAGTACTCGAGTAGCCCGGTGGTGGTGGCAACGCTGAAGGTATGGAGGCAATTTCGGCAGCATTTTAAATTAGGGGCAGCATCAAAATTGATGCCGGTCTGAAAGAATCACATGTTTGAACCAGCTCAATTACCATAGCCATAGAATTTACAGTGCAGGAGGCCATTCGGCCCATCGAGTCTGCACCGGCTCTTGGAAAGAGCACCCTACCCAAGGTCAACACCTCCACCCTATCCCCATAACCCAGTAACCCCACCCAACACTAAGGGCAATTTTGGACACTAAAGGCAATTTATCATGGCCAATCCACCTAACCCGCACATCTTTGGACTGTGGGAGGAAACCGGAGCACCCGGAGGAAACCCACGCACACACGTTGAGGATGTGCAGACTCCGCACAGACAGTGACCCAAGCCGGAATCGAACCTGGGACCCTGGAGCTGTGAAGCAATTGTGCTATCCACAAGGCTACCGGGCTGCCCGTTAGATGCGAGGTTTTGGGGCTGAGACGAGAAGGGGGTGGTTACAGTAAGGGATCTATCCTGGGAGGATGATTTGCAAGTTGGGGAGGAATTGAGGGAGAAATTTGGGATCCCGCAGACCAAGGCTTTTAGGTAAATGCAGGTGCACGATTTTGTCAGCAAGACATTCCTGACGTTTCCGATGAGGTCTCCTCTCTCTTTGCTGGAGGGGGTGATGTCGTTGATGGGGTTGAAGGGAGCAGTCACCTCGGCTATTTATGGGAGGATACGGTGTCTTTGGAGGGGATGGAGGCCAAGTGGGAAGAGGAATGCGCGGGGAGGGCTGCTGGAGAAAGGGCTGTCCTGCACGGAGTTGAGGAGAGTGAATGTGTTGACCTCTTGTGCACAGGGTGCACCTGACGAGGTCGAGATGTGCCAGTTGTTTGAGGGGGAATAGGACTTCTGCGAGCGGTGTGGGAGGGGGCCGGCCAACCACGTACATATGTTTTGGTCTGAAGTTGAAGAAATTCTGGGGCTCCTCCTTCAGCACCACATCGGTAATCTTGCGAATTTACTTCCGAGCCCAGAGCGTCAGACCTGCCGGAGCTGCAGTCGGATGGGGGGGCGTGGGATGCTTTAGCCTTCGCCTCAGTGGTGGCTCGGAGGTGGGTCCTGTTTGGGTGGAAGTCTCTACCCTGTGCCTCAGTGTGGTTGGGAGCCTTGAAGGAGTTTGTGTTTGGAGAAAGTTATGTTCACATTGAGAGGGAATGTGGACGCGTTTCATAAGAGATGGTGCCCGTTTATTTCTCACTTTAAGTGGCCTCGGTCAGCAGGGGGGGGGGGGGGGGGGGGGGGGGTTAGTTTCTGGTTTATGGGTGTTGGTTGGTGTGGGGGGGGGGGGGGAAGGAGAATAGGACCAATTATTCATAGATAAGATATATCTTAATCCCAGTTGATGAGGAATTATTTGATTAATCAAACTTCAAATTGGATGTTTCCCCACTTAACTGGCAACAAGCTTTTGAAACTGCATTAATCAGTAGCAGCTGCACCAAAATATTTTAAATTAAACCGGTCAACTCTGACAATAACAACTGTTATACGTTAAGTTTAAACCAATGATTCGATATAGTCGCAAAAGAAAGTCAAAAGAACGCATTTTAATTTCAGTTGGCACTTTAAAAAAATGTTTTACCCAACCTGAACAGCAACGTTATAATCAATTTATCTTTGTGGGATAATGCTTCACCGATGTATTTGTTTGGTTAAAGTCAGTCCCATTGATTGCCTCTCATCTCTGAATCAGAAACTTCTTTTGAGGTAGTATGGGTTGAAGTCAGAAATAGGAAAGGAGCAGTCACCTTGTTAGGAGTTTTCTATAGGCCCCCCAATAGTAGCAGAGATGTGGAGGAACAGATTGGGAAACAGATTTTGGAAAGGTGCAGAAGTCATAGGGTAGTAGTCATGGGCGACTTTAACTTCCCAAATATTGAGTGGAAACTCTTTAGATCAAATAGTTTGGATGGGGTGGTGTTTGTGCAGTGTGTCCAGGAAGCTTTTCTAACACAGTATGTAGATTGTCCAACCAGAGGAGGGGCAATATTGGATTTAGTACTGGGTAATGAACCAGGGCAAGTAATAGATTTGTTAGTGGGGGAGCATTTTGGAGATAGTGACCACAATTCTGTGACTTTCACTTTAGTAATGGAGAGGGATAGGTACGTGCAACAGGGCAAGGTTGACAATTGGGGGAAGGGTAAATACGATGTTGTCAGACAAGAATTGAAGTGCATAAGTTGGGAACATAGGCTGGCAGGGAAGGACACAAGTGAAATGTGGAACTTGTTCAAGGAACAGGTGCTGCGTGTCCTTGATATGTATGTCCCTGTCAGGCAGGGAAGAGATGGTCGAGTGAGGGAACCATGGTTGACAAGAGAGGTTGAATGTCTTGTTAAGAGGAAAAAGGTGACTTATGTAAGGCTGAGGAAACAAGGTTCAGACAGGGCATTGGAGGGATACAAGATAGCCAGGAGGGAACTGAAGAAAGGGATTAGGAGAGCTAAGAGAGGGCATGAACAATCTTTGGCGGGTAGGATCAAGGAAAACCCCAAGGCCTTTTACACATATGTGAGAAATATGAGAATGACTAGAGCGAGGGTAGGTCCGATCAAGGACAGTAGCGGGAGATTGTGTATTGAGTCTGAAGAGATAGGCGAGGTCTTGAATGAGTACTTTTCTTCTGTATTTACAAATGAGAGGGGCAATATTGTTGGAGAGGACAGTGTGAAACAGATTGGTAAGCTCGAGGAAATACTTGTTAGGAAGGAAGATGTGTTGGGCATTTTGAAAAACTTGAGGATAGACAAGTCCCCCGGGCCTGACGGGATATATCCAAGGAATCTATGGGAAGCAAGAGATGAAATTGCAGAGCCGTTGGCAATGATCTTTTCGTCCTCACTGTCAACAGGGGTGGTACCAGGGGATTGGAGAGTGGCGAATGTCGTGCCCCTGTTCAAAAAAGGAACTAGGGATAACCCTGGGAATTACAGGCCAGTTAGTCTTACTTCGGTGGTAGGCAAAGTAATGGAAAGGGTACTGAAGGATAGGATTTCTGAGCATCTGGAAAGACACTGCTTGATTAGGGATAGTCAGCACGGATTTGTGAGGGGTAGGTCTTGCCTTACAAATCTTATTGAATTCTTTGAGGAGGTGACCAAGCATGTGGATGAAGGTAAAGCAGTGGATGTAGTGTACATGGATTTTAGTAAGGCATTTGATAAAGTTCCCCATGGTAGGCTTCTGCACAAAGTAAGGAGGCATGGGATAGTGGGAAATTTGGCCAGTTGGATAACGAACTGGCTAACCGATAGAAGTCAGAGAGTGGTGGTGGATGGCAAATATTCAGCCTGGATCCCAGTTACCAGTGGTGTACCGCAGGGATCAGTTCTGGGTCCTCTGCTGTTTGTGATTTTCATTAATGACTTGGATGAGGGAGTTGAAGGGTGGGTCAGTAAATTTGCAGATGATACGAAGATTGGTGGAGTTGTGGATAGTAAGGAGGGCTGTTGTCGGCTGCAAAGAGACATAGATAGGATGCAGAGCTGGGCTGAGAAGTGGCAGATGGAGTTTAACCCTGAAAAGTGTGAGGTTGTCCATTTTGGAAGGACAAATATGAATGCGGAATACAGGGTTAACGGTAGAGTTCTTGGCATTGTGGAGGAGCAGAGAGACCTTGGGGTCTATGTTCATACATCTTTGAAAGTTGCCACTCAAGTGGATAGAGCTGTGAAGAAGGCCTATGGTGTGCTCGCGTTCATTAACAGAGGGATTGAATTTAAGAGCCGTGAGGTGATGATGCAGCTGTACAAAACTTTGGTAAGGCCACATTTGGAGTACTGTGTACAGTTCTGGTCGCCTCATTTTAGGAAGGATGTGGAAGCTCTGGAAAAGGTGCAAAGAAGATTTACCAGGATGTTGCCTGGAATGGAGAGTAGGTCTTACGAGGAAAGGTTGAGGGTGCTAGGCCTTTTCTCATTAGAGCGGAGAAGGATGAGGGGCGACGTGATAGAGGTTTATAAGATGATATGGGGAATAGATAGAGTAGACAGTCAGAGACTTTTTCCCCAGGTGGAACACACCATTACAAGGGGACATAAATTTAAGGTGAAAGGTGGAAGATATAGGAGGGATATCAGAGGTAGGTTCTTTACCCAGAGAGTAGTGGGGGCATGGAATGCACTGCCTGTGGAAGTAGTTGAGTCGGAAACATTAGTGACCTTCAAGCAGCTGTTGGATAGGTACATGGATTACGGGAAAATGATATAGTGTAGATTTATTTGTTCTTAAGGGCAGCACGGTAGCATTGTGGATAGCACAATTGCTTCACAGATCCATGGTCCCAGGTTCGATTCCGGCTTGGGTCATTGTCTGTGCGGAGTCTGCACGTCCTCCCCGTGTCTGCGTGGGTTTCCTCCGGGTGCTCCGGTTTCCTCCCACAGTCCAAAGATGTGCGGGTTAGGTGAATTGGCCAATGATAAATTGCCCTTAATGTCCAAATTGCCCTTGGTGTTGGGTGGAGGTGTTGAGTTTGGGTAGGGTGCTCTTTCCAAGAGCTGGTGCAGACTCAGGGGGCCGAATGGCCTCCTTCTGCACTGTAGATTCAATGATAATCTATGATTAATCTAGGACAAAGGTTCGGCACAACATCGTGGGCCGAAGGGCCTGTTCTGTGCTGTATTTTCTATGTTCTATGTTCTATGTTCTGTGCTCGAGCCACATTTCTGCACAGATGTTTCTGCCCAGATTCATTGTCAGAGATGCCAGTTTGAACAAGATCAAGCTTGCCTGTCCATGTGAATGCAAAATGGCCCATGGCACTGGTCGAAGAATGCCAATGAGCTTGCTTGGCTCCTTGCCAACATTCTTCCCTCAACCAATAAAACTTTATCAGATGATTTATCTCATTTGCTGTCCCATATGCAAAGTAACCGTCACATTATAACACAATAATCTTTATTGTCACAAGTAGGCTTACATGATCACTGCAATGAAGTTACTGTGAAAACTCCCTAGTCGCCACATTCCGACGCCTGTTCGGGTACACAGAGGAAGAATTCAGAATGTCCAAATAACCCAACAGCACATCTTTCGGGACTAATGGGAGCAAACCGGAGCACCCGGAGGAAACCCACACAGACACAGGGAGAATGTGCAGACACCGCACAGACAGTGACCAAGCCGGGAATCGATCCCGGGTCCCTGGTGCTGTGAAGCAACAGTGCTAACCACTGTGCTACAGTGCTGCCCAAAACCTGTGTGTTTCTAATGAAGTCTGTGAATGTGCATCATTACATTACATTAGGGATTTTGGACCCAGCAGAACTTGCCCTCATGGTGCTGTTGCTAGGTCGGATGGCCAGACACCAGAGATGGTGGCAGCAGCAGCATCTGCAGATGCTCGAGGCGGCAGCCCATGCCGGAACTCACCCTACTCAGAGGACCCGGCCACCCGTCAGGCCAGAGATAGACCCAAAGGGGGAGGCCCGTGACGGCCCGGTGGTCGTCAAGTTCATGCAGCCCTGAACTATTACGCCTCAGGATTCTTCCATGGCTCAAGCGGGGATGTGTGTGGCATCTCGCAGGCCACAGCCCACAGGTGCATCAGACAAGTTATGTATGCCCTATTTGGCTGGGTGGAAAACTACATCAACGTGGACATGGACCACGCCCAACAAGATGCCCAGGCAGCAGGTTCCTCCGCCATCGTAGGGATGCCCCAGGTCCAGGGGGTACTGGATGGCACACATGTTGCCCTGCGCTCAACGGGCCATCTGGGAGTGCCCTACGTTAACATAAAGGGGTTCCACTCCCTGAACATACAGCTCGTGTGCGACCACCACATGAAGATCACGCACATGTGTGGACTCTTCCCGGGGAGTATCCACGACTGCTACATCCTGGGGCTGTCGGTCACCCCGGCCTCTTCGAGGACCACCCCAGAATGGGTGGCTGGCTCTTGGGGATAAAGGGCTCCAACTGAGGATCTGGCTGATGCGCCAGTACAGAGGCCGGAGACCAAAGCGGAGATCCGGTACAACGAAGTCATATGCCACCCAGGCTGTCATTGAGCGGTGCATCGGATTCCTCAAGATGCGGTTCCAACCCCTCGACCGCTCCAGTGGTGCATTCCAGTACATCCCCCAGGGGGCCGCCTGCTTTGTGGTGGTCTGCTGTGTCCACCACAACCTTGCACAGCAGCGGAGCGATGGAGGTTGGGAATGAGAAACATATGACCAGCTCAGAAAGGAGGACAACGACAATGACGAGGGTGATGAGGCAGCTCCGGATCAGCTAGGGCTGGAGGAAGAACCCAGGGAGGAACCAGACGACCATCCAGAGGCTGCAGGACAGGCGGCCGTGGCGAGGGTCCAGCAAGCCCGGAGGGCAAGTGAAGCCCTCATACTTACCCAATTCATTTAACCACCACCCCCCCACACACAATTTCCCACCCTCCCAGATGTGTGTCACATCACTCCCAAAGTGCCACGGTGCTGGGACTGTGTCGAGACGATCAGTGGGTCGCTTGGAGGGAGGGGGGGTGATAACCCACGGAGAGCTGAGCGCCAGTTCTCCTCAAACTATGCCACAGCCTGTCTGCTGAGTGCTCACTCACAACCAACACCTGAACGAGGTGTGCTTGGGGGGGGCCTAGAGAGATGCGCCAAGGGTTCGGAGGTTGACCCGTATTGCAGAAACAAGTGACAGAGGCATCATACTGGTTGTGCACAAGGGTATTTAACGTAGAATACAAAATCCCACTCATGATGGTGCCACCCGCCACTCACCTCCTTCCCACGATGCCCTCAGTGATCCGCGATGAGCTTCGCCTTCCTAGCTCTACTGCTGTGTCTCGGTGTATCCCCAGGATTCACATCAGAGGTGCAGGCAGCCAGCAGCTTACCTCGTCCCGTGGCATTCAATGGCCCTGGCAGGCGTCCTCTCGGGTCGGAGGGTCCCAGCAGACCTGTCGCTGCCGTCCTGTTCAGGGTGCTGACTCAAGACGTGGCCTCAGCAGAGGAGTGGAACTCGGGGAGCTGGTGGCCACTCTATGAAATGGGTCCCCTGCTCCTGGTTGGTGCCCATTGGGCTCTGGGTTCACCTTGCGATGGAGGGGCAGCTGGTTCGAGCCCCTTCTGCCCCTACATCATCTGGCTCTGCCAGCCCTGGAGGCTCCCAATGCTTGCACCATCTCATCAACACCCTCAGCGATGTTCCTCAGTGACTGGGCCATGCTCTGCAGTGCCTCGGCAATCCCATCTGCGACTGGGACGAGCGCCGCAGCGCTTCAGCCATTCCCATCGGAGCACCTCATTAAGGTCAGCCTGGTACAGGGTATCATCCCCCAGCGAGTCGGACATTCTGCCAAGATCCTCAGCCATGGCCGTTACCCATTGTGCGACGCCTTGGTGTCTACTCACTCGTGCTGCCCGGTGTCGGTCGTTGACCTTTTTCTGGCACTGGAGTGCTCCTGGTCACACGCCTGGAGCTGACAACCGCCACCACCTCATCCCTGGCAGCACTGGTTCCCTGTAGCTGACACTCCAGGACCCTCGGGGGAAACAGGACATCTCTCCTGGCCTCCACTGCGTCTAGGAGCCTCCCCAGGTCAGCATCCCTGAATCTGGAGGCTGAACTCCTGGGCCCCATTGTTGCGAGCTGGCTGGGGTTGGCTGAGCAAGTGCTGCTTAAGTGCTGCTCGACCTCGTTAGCGAAAGGCTGGCAAGCATGGTGCTGGCAAATCGGCTGGCAAGCCTTCATTTGCAGTGAGAAGCCCGTGGAGCCTCGTTAAGTGGACCAATTAATGTTGAATTGCGTTGCCAGCCTTGCTGGGCCAAGCGCAGGGAGCTCACGGCAGCTCCCGCTCGCTATCACATTAGAAATTATTCCGGAGAATGGCGCCTTATATTTACAGTATATTAACGTTTGCATTACATGTGAAATATTCTCTGGTGCACACAACCAAGAGTTTATATATGGTTGCCAACTCCTCACTATTCTATGGTGGGAAGGCCTCAGACAGTGCCTTACGCCCACTGAGCTTTTGCTGCAGATTCCCCAAGCTTCAAGTGTATCCCTCAGCAGATGGTCCTGCATCTTGAAATGTGCCAGTCTGCAAAACTTTCTAGACCGCTCTTTACAGTGGAAGACCAACATGTTTTGGGCAGACCAAACAGCATCTTTCATTAAGCTGCTGAACCATTCCAGGTCTAAGCCTGAACTCAATACCTCCTCTTGTGCCCCATCTCGCTCATGCTTTCTCTTGAGCTCATCTTGTCCATGAGGCACACTTCTTGTTCTCTTCTACTGCATACTCGCGAAACTGCTAGCCTCACAACTTCCCTTCCTGGTCTGCAGGTTAGCTGATAAAGTTAATCATTCACTTTCTTCAGGCCCTATCCCTCTCCTTTAAATTTATGCCCTCAGCCCTCTTGTCAAGAAAGCAATTCTTGACACCATCGTCCTTGAAAATTACCGCAACATTTCAACTTGCCTTTCCTCTTCAAAGTCCCTGAAGATGCTGGCAACACATTTTTTTTTCCAGGACAACTCCACCAAACAGAAACTGCTCTCACCATAAATGATATGCAATGTAACTGCAAAGGTAAGCTATTCTTTCTTGCTTTCACAAACCAGCTCAACTACATCTTCAATGCCTCTTCACTTTCATCCAGCTGAGTGAATCCCCCACATTCAACATCCTGGGGGGTTACCCTTGATCAGAAACGGAACTGGAGTAGCCATATTAATATTGTGGCGACCGACTTCCGGGTGCGGCGATGACTAGCTGAGTCGCACGTTTCGGAAGCTCCCTGTGAAACGGACTTTTGGGCTCTTGATAGGAGCCCCAACGGCAATTTTGACGGCTAAAAACACTGTGCGGTAAACCAGGAGGGAATCCCCCCTGGATACGGATGGAAAAAGGAGGAGAGAGTGGCCAGATTGCAGTGGATCCTTTAGAACAGCGGCAAGGAAGGCAAGCAAAAACTAAGATGGCGTCGGAAGGTGGCAGTTTAACATGGGGCCCTGAACAACAAGAGTTCTTGAAATGCTGTGTGGAAGAGATAAAAAAGGAAATGAAGAAAGAGCTGTTGGCCCCGATACTACAGGCGATCGAAGGGCTAAAGGAGGAACAAAAGACCCAGGAGCGGGAGCTTCGGGTCGTGAAGGCAAAGGCAGCTGAGAATGAGGACGATATACAGGGCCTGGTGGTGAAGACGGAGACGCAGGAGGCACATCAGAAACGATGTGTGGAAAGGTTGGAGGCACTGGAAAACAACGCAAGAAGGAACAACCTGAGGATTCTTGGTCTTCCTGAAGGTGTGGAGGGAGCGGACGTCGGGGCATATGTGAGCACGATGCTGCACTCGTTAATGGGAGCGGAGGCCCCGGCGGGTCCGTTGGAGGTGGAGGGAGCATATCGAGTGATGGCGCGAGGACCGAGAGCAGGAGAAATTCCCAGAGCCATAGTGGTGAGATTCCTCCGTTTTAAGGATAGAGAAATGGTCCTTGGATGGGCGAATAAAACTCGGAGCAGTAAATGGGAGAACGCGGTGATCCGCGTTTATCAAGACTGGAGTGCGGAGGTGGCGAGAAGGAGGGCGAGCTTTAATCGGGCCAAGGCGGTGCTTCATAAAAAGATAAAATTTGGAATGCTGCAACCGGCAAGACTGTGGGTCACATATCGAGGGAGGCACCACTACTTTGAGACGGCGGATGAAGCGTGGACTTTTATTGTGGAAGAAAAACTGGAATGAGCGGGTTATTAAAAAGAACGTTTGAACAAAGTGGTGGGGCGAATGTGGGGGGCAAAGAGGGGTTTTATGTACTAATCCTGCGATGTGGTAACTTTTCTCTCTCCCACAGGTGGTGATGGAGGAGGAGATGGGGCGTTGGCCATTGGGGGCGGGGCCAAGGGAGAAGCGCGGGCTTGGTTCCCGCGCTATGATAATCATGGCGGGAATAGAGAAGCAGGAAGGAGGGGGCGTCGCACGGTGCGAGCCGAGGTCACGGGGGGAAGCCGAGGTCAGCCAGAGTTTGCTGACTTCTGGGAGCAACATGGGGGGAGTAATTACGCTAGCGGGGGATCTAGCGGGGGGGGGTGGGAGGGGGGAATTACTGGGTTGCTGCTGCTGGGGAGAGGGGGGAGCTGGTATGGGAGAGGATGGGCGGGGGGGCACCGCCTGGGGGAGATACAGCTGCGTGGGAACCGGGTGAGGAGCTGGAAAAAGGCGATGGCTAATCGACAAGGGGGGGGGGGGTTGGAAGCCCCCCAACTCGGCTGATCACGTGGAACGTGAGAGGGCTGAACGGGCCGATAAAGAGGGCACGGGTACTCGCACACCTTAAGAAACTTAATGCAGATGTGGTTATGTTACAGGAAACGCACCTGAAACTGATAGACCAGGTTAGGCTACGCAAAGGATGGGTGGGGCAGGTGTTCCATTCGGGGCTAGATGCGAAAAACAGGGGGGTGGCTATATTAGTGGGGAAGCGGGTAATGTTCGAGGCAAAGACTATAGTGGCGGATAACGGGGGCAGATACGTGATGGTGAGTGGCAAACTACCGGGGGGAGACGGTGGTTTTGGTAAACGTATATGCCCCGAACTGGGATGATGCCAATTTTATGAGGCGGATGCTAGGACGCATTCCGGACCTAGAGATGGGAAAGCTGATAATGGGGGGAGATTTTAATACGGTGTTGGAACCAGGGCTGGATAGGTCGAAGTCCAGGACTGGAAGGAGGCCGGCAGCAGCCAAGGTGCTTAAAGATTTTATGGAGCAGATGGGAGGTGTAGACCCGTGGAGATTTAGCAGACCTAGGAGTAAGGAGTTCTCGTTTTTCTCCTATGTCCATAAAGTCTACTCGCGAATAGACTTTTTTGTGCTGGGTAGGGCGTTGATCCCGAAGGTGAGGGGAACGGAGTATACGGCTATAGCCATTTCGGATCACGCTCCACACTGGGTGGACTTGGAGATAGGGGAGGAAACAGGAGGGCGTCCACCCTGGAGAATGGACATGGGACTAATGGCAGATGAGGGGGTGTGTCTGAGGGTGAGGGGGTGCATTGAAAAGTACTTGGAACTCAATGATAATGGGGAGGTCCAGGTGGGAGTGGTCTGGGAGGCGTTGAAGGCGGTGGTTAGAGGGGAGCTGATATCAATAAGGGCACATAAAGGGAAGCAGGAGAGTAAGGAACGGGAGCGGTTGCTGCAAGAACTTTTGAGGGTGGACAGACAATATGCGGAAGCACCGGAGGAGGGACTGTACAGGGAAAGGCAAAGGCTACATGTAGAATTTGACTTGCTGACTACAGGCACTGCAGAGGCACAATGGAGGAAGGCACAGGGTGTACAGTACGAATATGGGGAGAAGGCGAGCAGGTTGCTGGCACACCAATTGAGGAAAAGGGGAGCAGCGAGGGAAATAGGGGGAGTGAGGGATGAGGAAGGAGAGATGGAGCGGGGAGCGGAGAGAGTGAATGGAGTGTTCAAGACATTTTATAAAAAATTATATGAAGCTCAACCCCCGGATGGGAGGGAGAGAATGATGGGCTTCTTGGATCGGCTGGAATTTCCCAAGGTGGAAGAGCAGGACAGGGTGGGACTGGGAACACAGATCGAGGTAGAAGAAGTGGTGAAAGGAATTAGGAGCATGCAGGCGGGAAAGGCCCCAGGACCGGATGGATTCCCAGTCGAATTCTATAGAAAATATGTGGACTTGCTCGCCCCGGTACTGACGAGGACCTTTAATGAGGCAAAGGAAAGGGGACAACTGCCCCCGGCTATGTCTGAAGCAACGATATCGCTTCTCTTAAAGAAGGAAAAGGACCCGCCACAATGCGGGTCCTATAGACCTATTTCCCTCCTAAATGTAGATGCCAAGGTCCTGGCCAAGGTAATGGCAATGAGAATAGAGGAATGTGTCCCGGGGGTGGTCCACGAGGACCAAACTGGGTTTGTGAAGGGGAGACAGCTGAACACGAATATACGGAGGTTGTTAGGGGTAATGATGATGGCCCCACCAGAGGGGGAAACGGAGATAGTAGTGGTGATGGATGCCGAGAAAGCATTTGATAGAGTGGAGTGGGATTATTTGTGGGAGGTGTTGAGGAGATTTGGTTTTGGAGAGGGGTATGTTAGATGGGTGCAGCTGTTGTATAGGGCCCCAGTGGCGAGCGTGGTCACGAATGGACGGGGATCTGCATATTTTCGGCTCCATAGAGGGACAAGGCAGGGATGCCCTCTGTCCCCATTATTGTTTGCACTGGCGATTGAGCCCCTGGCGATAGCGTTGAGGGGTTCCAAGAAGTGGAGGGGAGTACTTAGGGGAGGAGAAGAGCACCGGGTATCTTTGTATGCGGACGATTTGCTACTATACGTGGCGGACCCGGCGGAGGGGATGCCAGAAATAATGCGGATACTTGGGGAGTTTGGGGATTTTTCAGGGTATAAATTGAACATGGGGAAAAGTGAGTTGTTTGTGGTGCATCCAGGGGAGCAGAGTAGAGAAATAGAGGACCTACCGCTGAGGAAGGTAACAAGGGACTTTCGTTACCTGGGGATCCAGATAGCTAAGAATTGGGGAACATTGCACAGGTTAAATTTAACGCGGTTGGTGGAACAGATGGAGGAGGATTTCAAGAGATGGGATATGGTATCCCTGTCAATGGCAGGGAGGGTGCAGGCGGTTAAGATGGTGGTCCTCCCGAGATTCCTCTTTGTGTTTCAGTGCCTCCCGGTGGTGATCACGAAGGCTTTTTTTAAAAGGATTGAAAAGAGCATCATGGGTTTTGTGTGGGCCGGGAAGACCCAGAGAGTGAGGAAGGGATTCTTACAGCGTAGCAGGGATAGGGGGGGGCTGGCACTACCGAGCCTAAGTGAGTATTATTGGGCCGCTAATATTTCAATGGTGAGTAAGTGGATGGGAGAGGAGGAGGGAGCGGCGTGGAAGAGATTAGAGAGGGCGTCCTGTAGGGGGACTAGCCTACAGGCTATGGTGACAGCCCCATTGCCGTTCTCACCGAGGAACTACACCACAAGCCCGGTGGTGGTGGCTACACTGAAGATTTGGGGACAGTGGAGACGGCATAGGGGAAAGACTGGAGCCTTGGGGGGGTCCCCGATAAGAAACAACCATAGGTTTGCCCCGGGGGGAATGGATGGGGGATATGGAATGTGGCAAAGAGCAGGAATAACGCAACTGAAAGATCTGTTTGTGGATGGGAAGTTTGCGAGTCTGGGAGCGCTGACCGAGAAATATGGGTTGCCCCAAGGGAATGCATTCAGGTATATGCAACTGAGGGCTTTTGCGAGGCAACTGGTGAGGGAATTCCCGCAGCTCCCGACACAAGAGGTGCAGGACAGAGTGATCTCAAAGACATGGGTGGGGGATGGTAAGGTGTCAGATATATATAGGGAAATGAGGGACGAAGGGGAGACTATGGTAGATGAACTAAAAGGGAAATGGGAAGAAGAGCTGGGGGAGGAGATCGAGGAGGGGCTGTGGGCAGATGCCCTAAGCAGGGTAAACTCAGCGTCCTCGTGTGCCAGGCTAAGCCTGATTCAGTTTAAGGTATTACACAGGGCACATATGACTGGAGCACGGCTCAGTAAATTTTTTGGGGTGGAGGATAGGTGTGCGAGGTGCTCGAGAAGCCCAGCGAATCATACCCATATGTTTTGGTCATGCCCGGCACTACAGAGGTTTTGGATGGGGGTGACAAAGGTGCTTTCAAAAGTAGTAGGAGCCCGGGTCGAACCAAGCTGGGGGTTGGCTATATTTGGGGTTGCACAAGAGCCGGGAGTGCAGGAGGCGAGAGAGGCCGATGTTTTGGCCTTTGCGTCCCTAGTAGCCCGGCGCAGGATATTGCTAATGTGGAAAGAAGCCAAGCCCCCGGGGGTGGAGACCTGGATAAATGACATGGCGGGGTTTATAAAGCTAGAGCGGATTAAGTTCGTCCTAAGAGGTTCGGCTCAAGGGTTCACCAGGCGGTGGCAACCGTTCGTCGAATACCTCGCAGAAAGATAGACGGAATGGGAAAAAGAAGGCAGCAGCAGCAGCCCAGGATCGGGGGGGGGGGGGGGGGGGGGACGACCAGAAGGACTCTCAGGGTTGTTAATATATACTGTATAGTATGTATAGGTCGTTGCTACAGATAATTATATATTGGACTGTTAAATTATATTTTTGGAGAGTGTTACTTGTGACAAGGCAGTTGCCAATTAGGGCTAGTTTTCATTTTTGTTATTTATTATTTATTCATTTTTTGTTTATAAAATAGGTCATTGTTATTTGTGTTGTTATAATATTGTGTAAAGGATGCACAATGTACTGTGTTGGTTGACCAAAAATTTTCAATAAAATATTTAATTAAAAAAAAATATTGTGGCGACCAGGGCAGGTCAAAGGCTAGGAATCCTATGGCAAGTAACTCACCTCCTGACCGCACCCCCCCCCCCCCCCCCCCCCCACCCCCACCCCACACACACAAAGCCTGTCCACCATCTACAAGGCACAAGTCAGGAGTGTAATGGCATACTCTTCACTTGCCTGGATGAGTGCAGCTCCAACAATACTCAGGAAGCTCAACACCATCCACGACAAAGCAGCCCACTTGATTTCTCCCCCTTCCACAAATATTGAAACCCTCCAACACCACTGATTAACTGTGGCCACCTAGTGTACCATCTACAAGATGCACTGCAGGAACTCACCAAGATTCCTGAGACAACACCTTCTATACCTACAACCACTGCCATCAAAAGGACAAGAGCAGCAGAAACCGGGAACACCATCACCTGGAGGTTCCCCTCCAAGTCACTCACCACCCAGACTTGGAAATATATTGCCAGTCCTTCAATGTCACTGGGGCAAAATCCTAGAACTCCCTCCCAACAGCGCTGTGGGTGTACGTAGACATCAAGGACTGCAGCTCATCACCATTTTCTGAAGGGTAACTAGGGATGGGCAATAAACGCTGGCCTAACCAGCAACGCCCCATCCCGTAAATTAACGTTTTTAAAAAATGTTACATTTGTGATTTTCATACCTGCTGGGACTTTGGTTGGTAAAAGAGAATTTTGCAAGATCACAAACAGTGCAACAGCTATTTCTGCAGCCACAAGACCCGATGCAGGACATGTCCAGGGTCCTGTTAGCCTTTAGTTCTATTAGTTTTCCCTGTACCTTTTCCATAGTGATGATGATTGTTTTAAGTTCTTCATTCCCTTTTACCACTTGATTTTCAAGTATTCCATAAAGGTTTTCTCAAATAAAAACAGACACAAAATACCTTCAATGCTTCCCCCATTTCCTTGTTTCCCATTGTTAATTCCCCAGTCTCACCCTCCATTGTTTTCCTTTTTAAATATTGTCGAAACTCTTACTATCTGTTTTTGTATTTCAAGCTCATTCTCCCTCAAATTCTAGTTTCTCCCATATTATCTGTTTAGACATTCTTTGCTGGTTTCAAAAATCTGTGCCATCTTCTGACGTACCACTAATCTTCATGGCTGCACACATTCTCTTTGCATCCGATACTAACCTTAACCTCCTGAGTTAACTATGGATGGTGCATCCTTCTCAGAGCCTTTTCCTCAATGGAATGTATCTTTGCTGAGAGTAATGAAATATCTCCTTAGCCACTGCTCCTCTACTGTCCTACCTTGTAATCTATTTCCCAGTTCAGCTCTGTCTTGTTATGGGTGCAGATCAGAACCCCAATTTTTGTTATGATCGCAGATTATAACCCAACTATTTGCATTTGGTAAAACCGAGAGAAAATACATTTCTTAAAAGCAAACATTGTAGTACAAATGTAAATACTATCCACCGTCAGAGTCCCAATCACGACTATGGTGACAAGGAGGGGCCCCAAGGCTGGCTGTTCAAGCCTGTCATTGTACGATACTCTAAGCCCAGCTTTTTTTTTCTTGTTTATTCTGTAACTGTTTTGAAATACCAATAAAAATATTTTCAAAAAGAAAATGTGTGAAAATGTTACTGTATCACAGGTGTGATAAAATTGATCAGTAGACAGCTTTTATGTTTTTTTTTTAAAACTTTAATTTTAACATGGAATTAAGCACAGTAAATAGCTTCACAGTTAACAATTACAACATCTGAACTTGCTTCCTGAAACCTGCCTCCACATTCCAATTAAGCAACCCATATATTTCAACTACCAGTAATGCATAAAGTTGATAACCAGGTTTTACTTGCTTAACTTGGTGCAGTCTTTGGAGAGAATCCTTTTTTTTTAGGACTAAGCTATAAATCTTCTTTTCAGCTTAGAGTCCTCGAAGCAACTTTGTCCAATCTGATGTGGTCCTTCCCATTAGCTACTCCAGCTACGCTCAAAGCACATAGCATTCTTTTGTCTCCTTGTTACAAGATGTGCCTTGATTTGTTTGGCCAGGCTCAAACTGTTACAGTATTGTAACTCGCTATCTGCAGACAGGTAAAATGACTTTTAATATCTATTAGAAAAACACTTCCACTACAAAAAATACTGATTACCTCACTTTTAAATCACAGCTCCAGCAGACCATGTCGAGGTTTTAATAATATTACTGCAAAAATACAAACTATAAAGTATGACAATTTTTTATATTCATCACACCTTCCCCTTAAAAAATGAACCAGCGATATGAAAAGATGGCTCCATTTTCCAAAGCCTTATCCACATCAGATGTTCCATTTTTCTCCCATTTCAAAGTAGTGATAGAGCAGCTACAATTGGGTCCTCACTTCCTGCTACATGTATAATTTATAAGCTAAATGGTTCCAACAATAAGCTCCTTCTAAACAGTTGTGCATTTTGATCTTTAAATTTCTCTTGAAACTTTACGGGATTATGGCCGGTATAAGTTGAATCTGGTGAATTATTAGAAACATAAAAGAAACATAAAAATACTGCAATGCCAAACCCAACGTTGCTTTTTCTATTGTTGAATACTTCTTTTGATGTGAATTCAGTTCCCTTGAAAAAAAACTAACAGGCCTTTCTATCCCTTTTTCGTCCTCTTGTAGTGATACAGCACATCCACTAAAATGTCCTGTTCTTCATCGAAAGTTGTCAGTGGGGCAACCACACTGCTGAAATTTGGCATAGATTTCCTGTAGAAACTGCACATGCCCAGAAATCTCAAAATCTCTCTTCTCATTGATGGTATGGGGGGCGCCCCATCAGCATCCCTTTTCATATTCCATGGGGTCATCTGATCATATTAAAATGTGACTTGGGCTTCCACAAAGTCCCGTTAGTCAAGTTTAGCACCAAGCCAGCCTTCTGGCTTGATCAAATAATTCCTTCAAATGTTCCCACATTTGACTGAACACTGTTCTATAGTCCAGAAATGACCTTATTGGTTAGTCTTTGGAATGTTGCTCTCGTATTTTACATCCCAAACGGCATAACTTTGAATTGGTACAGACCATTTGGCATTACAAAAGTCAAAATCTCCTTCTCCCTTTCCGATAAAGGTACCTGTCAGTATACTTTTAGGTGGACAATTTTGGTAACAAAATTTGCTTGTCCCATCTTTTGAACGCAGTCTTCCAAATAAGGGATAGGACTGTGTAACTGTGTTGAGGTTCCGATAATTGACACAGAATCTTTGCGTTTCATAATTTGGAACCATCACAATAGGTGAACCATCACTGAAACTTACTTCATGATATCATTCTTAAGCATGCTTTCAATCTCCTTTTGAACCTGTGCTAATTTGAGTGAATTCAGTCTATATGGATGTGGCTAATTTGGAATAGAACTTCCAGGGCTGGATTCTCCGTTCTGGAGACTAAGCCCCCATGCCTTTGTGAAAACGGTGGCGTTTTACGCCAGGAAAACTGGCGTAAAACTGCCATTGATTCCCTGTTCGGGGGGGGCTAGTAGCCAGACAGCGTAGAGCTCGCAGCTCTAGCTGCCGACACGGCCTGGAGAGTTGCCAGGTCCGTGGCCGTGCATGCGCACGGAGACGGCCTGCAGCGGTTGCGCCATGCTTCATGGCGGATGCCGCTCACTGACCCAGCCCGCAAAATCGTCCCACCCCCCCCTTCAGCCGGCTTGTGCGCCCTGGACCACCCCACCACAGTGCCCCCAGCCCCGAATATCTACACCCCTGCCTGCGGATCGGCCCACCCCCAACTGTGACGGCGCTGGACTGAGTTCACAGTCACCACACTGAGTTCCCGACGGGTGAGACCACACGTGTTCCACGCCGCCGGGAACTCTTCCGGTCGGGGCCGGAGCATCGCGGGGCGGGCCTCCGCCAACCCCCGATTTCAGCATCATCAGGGATTCTCCGCCACATCGGCAAATGCAATTTCGGCATCGGGGATCGGGGAATCTAGCCCCCTATATCTACATCATGCATGATTACCTTTGTACTTCCTTGTTTGGTCCCACCTATAGCTCCATGTGATTGTATTATCTCTTTCAGGTCACTCTGAATTTCCTCCAGACGATAACTCAACAATTTATCCCAATTTCTTACTACTTCCTCACTGTCCAATCTAATTTGAGGAATGCAAAATTCAGAATCCGTTGGATTTCTCTTCTCCCAGAGTTATAATTGCTAACACAACCTCCTGCTTTCCTTCCCTTTTGAGCATATTAACATGACACACTGTGTCTTCCTCTTAACATTTTGCTCTTCCATGGGTTCTCACTACCACAGGAAGCAAATCCTTAAATTCCAACAGAATAATAATTTCCTTAAGAGTTTCATACAGTACGTCTATTTTTAATGCTCTTATCCATTTATCAAAATTATTTTGTTTGATTCTTTCAAATTCTATGTACATCTGACCTGTTCTTATCAAGTTCATAGGTGCTTACAACGGTTTTTCTCACCAAATTATAATCCCTAGATACCTCCTCTGATAACGATGCAAACACTTCAATTTTGATTGAATCAAAAATGTCCACATGGTTTTTGGCCAATTCAATTGCTGTGCTACTTTCTCAAAAGAGGTATTTTAAAAATGCTTCCGCATCCTTCTCCTCAAACCTTGGCAGTGTTTGAACATATTTAAACATATCCTCATTAGGATTTGGACTGGGAAGGGTACTACTCTCTTATGACTTTGCTCAACTTCTGCCTTTTGACTTTTCTCAACTTCTGCCTTTAACTCCAACCTTTTAAAGTTGATATTTTCTATGCCTTTCCAAGTCCCTCTCCTTCAGGCCTATTCTATGAAGTTCAAATTCACTCTCTCTACTCTTTTCCATTGCCTCTACTTCGAATTCAAGCTATCTAATTTCTTCATCATGTTGCAACTGTTTCAATTGTAATTGAATTTCAACTAATTCCACTGATTCTTGCCACGTCCCAGGCTGAAACTGGCATTCCTTCCAAATTTAAATACTGAGCGATCGTTTCAATTATCTCTCCCTTCCTCACACCTGCAGATAAATTCAACTGCAACTTGACCACCAATTCCAAAAGTTTTAACCTTTTGTGAACCACCTCGCGTTATTCTTTTATCACCCAGCAAGTGTTTAGCCTCTGAAAGCACCATTTTACAAATCACTCCCTGTTAAATTGATTGAGTATCAACACCTGAAAGCAAAAGCTCCTGTCTTTAAATTCAGCAATCCAGAGTCAAACAAGGAATTATATTTTTTATATCTCGCCAAAGTTGTTATGGGTACGGACCAGAACCCTAATATTGGTGAAGATCCCAGACTAAAATCCAGCTATTTGCATTTGGTAAAACTGAGGAAATGTGACTGCACCAAGTAAAAGTTGGTTGTTAACTTTATACATAAATGGTATTTGAAAAATACGAGTTGTTTAATTGGAACGTAGAGGCAGGTTTCAGGAAGCAAGGGAGGGGGTGAGCTTTTAGAGTTCCCCAGGTATTAGACCAGGTTTCAAACTGTGAGATTTCCTGGATAACTATTAAGCTAAGTCATCCGGATCTGTCCCAGCTCTCCAACTCTAGCTCAGAATCAATTATATTTGCGCAGATTCCCAGGCAGCCGGGGAATTGCTCATCAGACCTTTAAATTTTCCAGGCAATTCCAATGTAGGCCCGCGCATCAGGTTTTCTGCAGGGTCTTGATGCACAACTTCTGTTGTACATCCAGTTGGTTATGATCCAGACATAAGATGATCTTGGCCAAGAATATAAGAAATGAAGTAATTTATGGCAGCATGGTAGCATTGTGGAAAGCACAATTGCTTCACAGCTCCAGGGTCCCAGGTTCGACTCCGGCTTGGGTCACTGTCTGTGCGGAGTCTGCACATCCTCCCAGTGTCTGCGTGGGTTTCCTCCCACAGTCCAAAGATGTGCAGGTTAGGTGGATTGGCCATGATAAATTGCCCTTAGTGTCCAAAATTGCCCTTGGTGTTGGGTGGGGATAGTGGGTTATGGGGATAGGGTGGAGGTGTTGACCTTGGGTAGGGTGCTCTTTCCAAGAGCCGGTGTAGACCCGATGGGCTGAATAGCCTCCTTCTGCACTGTAAATTCTATGATAAATAGGAACACTAGTAGGGCATAAGCCTTTGCGCCTGATCTGCATTCATATCAGATCTTCTATATCAACTTCACTTTCTCATGCTACCCCCAAATTCTTTGATTTACAGGCAAAATACTTGATGTAGTAAATCTGAAAACCAAGTAGAAAATGCAGGAAAGAACTAGCAAGTTTGGCAGCATCTGTGAAGAGAGAAAAAGTTAATGTTTCAGATTGATGATCTATTCTACCTTTTGGAAAAGTATTCTGCTTTTCAATTCTTACCAATGAAGTGAATAATTTCACATTTGTCACAACATACTCCTCTTGTCTACTCACTGAACCTGCCTATATACCATTGCAACCTTTTTGCATCTTCCCAACACCTTACATCACAAAAAAACCTTTGCATCGTCAGCAGACCTGGATACTTCAAATTCAGTCCCCTCACATAAGCCAGGTTATAAACAGGCCACCTTTTCTCCTTTATTCGTGGGATGTGAGCGCCACTGTGTAAAGTCAATATTGCCCACTCTTTCAGAAAACTCCAAAGTATATCATGGAGTTCAGAACCTGACCCACAACTTTTAATAGATTTTGGTTATGGGAAGCACAAGGGCCCACTTTACAGGTGTGATGCAACAGAGATTTAAAAGTATTTTTGAAACAAAACAATGTTTATTCTATGAATTCAGTTAACACTTTAGAAACACACAGTAAACATCTCAACTACAAACACTGATACTTTCCCAAATACAATATTCTATCGGTAACCCTTAGTTTTCCCAAATACAATATTCTATAGGTAATCCTTAGCAACTTTCCTAACAACATCCATAAGCCCCAAACACTTTTTAACAAAAACAGAAGGTTTAAATTCTCTACAGAAACAGATTACTTTGAAATCACCCAAATGAACATTCTTTAGCTTGTAGAGAGATCCATGCACATCTGCTGGCTTTCACTACAGCTCTTCTCTGAAAACGAAACTAACCACACCCTGTAGCAAACAGCCCAAAGCGAAAGTAAAACAGACGACAGCCCAGCTCCAACCACACACTGGCATCACTGATAAACACCCATTTCTTAAAGGTGCTCACATGACAGAAGGTGGTAGGGATGGGTACAGGTAAACCCACAGAGCTGTTAGGTAAAAGAGTTCCAGCGACAAAGAAGGAACAACGATAAAGCCCTACTTCACACGTTCATGTAAACAGTGACCTAATATCATTCAGTCATAACTAAATACTTCGAAAAATAGTTTCACTGTACCCAACACGTTCCATTTGAAACGGGCAACGTTTAGCATAGCTATACCCACTCACATGCATTCACACAGCAAAGTTTTGCAAACAAAATCTTGAATCATTCATGTCTATTCTCAAACACCTATGAGCATCCATCATTTAATATAAACCTTTTGGGAACAATTGGTAATATATTAAGAGCAAGTCCACAAAAACTCTAGCTGTTAAACCATAGTAGTGTTTCAACTCATGTATAAAAAAAGCCATTATTGAAAGTTGCATTCTGAGAAATTCTGCAGGCAACATACATCATGCCAAGGTGGGTAGGTTTTCAATTTGATATCTGCCTCTTCTAGAAACCACCCAATTCTGATTTTTACTGATTTAATTTGAACTTATTTCTTGAACAAAATTAATCATAGAATTTACAGAGCAGAAGGAGGCCATTCAGCCCATCGAGTCTGCACCGGTTCTTGGAAAGAGCACCCTACCCAACGTCAACACCGCCACCCTATCCCCAGAACCCAGTAACCCCACGGGCAATTTTGGACACTAAGGGCAATTTATCATGGCCAATCCACCTAACCCGCACATCTTTGGACTGTGGGAGGAAACCGGAGCACCCGGAGGAAACCCACGCACACACGTTGAGGATGTGCAGACTCCGCACAGACAGTGACCCAAGCCAGAATCGAACCTGGGACCCTGGAGCTGTGAAGCAATTGTGCTATCCACAAGGCTACCGTGCTGTTGAAAGTTATTTGACAAACAGAAAGACTTTGAATGTGATGACTTATACTTTTAACATAGCACAAAGAGCGTGGAGAAGTCTATCCAAAATGGCACCAATCAGGTCACACAAGAAAAGGTGCAGAAACGAATCCTGCGACATTCAACAAGATTACAGGCATCATTAAGTTATCAAAGTGAAACAACGGTAAACTAGGCAACGGTACACTAGAACTTACTGTACACTGAAGGCTGAGATAGACAGATTTTTGGTGTCTCAAGGACCAGCTCCTAATTATTTTGTTCTTGTATCAGTAAAAGCAACCATGAAGTTGATAGGTTGTCATAAGCCCAACTGGTTCACAATTAAATATGCTGTCCTCATACCGAGAAAGCCACTCAGTTGATTCAAACTGGTGCAAAAAAGTCGTAACTGCTATCAGGGTAACTCGGGATGAGAAATAAATGGCATCCTTGCCAGTGACACCCTGCTTCTAAAAATTTTTTAATTTTTTTTTTTCTTTTCTTATAAGATATAATTGCAAATGTTGGCCTTAGCCTGTTAAATTGCACCTTTCATTGGCACCAGTATGCCCATGAACGTTCGCATTTCTTCAATAAATTTAGAGTACCCAATTCATTTTTTCCAATTAAGGGGCAATTTAGTGTGGCCAATCCACCGACCCTGCCCATCTTTGGGTTGTGGGGGCGAAACCCACGCAAACACGGGTAGAATGTGGAAACTCCACACGGACAGTTGCCCAGAGGCGGGATCGAACCTGGGATCTCGGCGCCGTGAAGCAGCAGTACTAACCATTGCACCACCGTGCTACCCTGAACTTTAGCGTTTTAACACAAATAATGACACACCAATAAAATTGTGAGTAGATCCCAATAATGTCGAAAGCATCACAAGTGGAAATGCTTATCAGCAAAAAACAAACATAGTTTGTCATGGCAAATTAAGAAACCAATACATAATTACTTTTCAGTTTAATAATAACTTATTTGTTTGCCAAAAGTAGAAATATTCGTTGTTCAGACACTCCAATTTGAAATGTTCGAAGCAGAATAAGCAAGGTTTGTCAAATGAAAGTTAGACTTATTCTGCACATTCGCCAATCCTGATCACTTGTTGTATCCCAACTTATCAATGGAGGGAAGAAGAATTATGTGACTGGCTCTGAATTCTGATGACAACAAGCCTGGGTGGTCCAGTTGCTAACGGTTAGAGAGAGGCCCAGGTTGTTTCAGTGGGAAGGTGGTGCAAGATGACATGAGCAACTGTGCTGATAGTGTAGGCAGTGAATTTCCAAGACCCTGGGAGTTCTTATGAATGTCAGATTTGGTAAACAGTTATACCATAAACAGAGGCCTTGTGATACAGTGGAGTAGTACTCCTGTCAGAAACTCCGAGTTTAAGTCCCACCCCAAGGCTTGATAGCCAAGGAAGATGCATTCATAGTGTGGCCAAAATGACTTAAATATCAATCTACAAATCCTTTCACCACACACCAATGGCAGTCAATAAGAGATGGTGAGATTTCCGGTCAGCCACGAGGGAAAGAAAGTTGGCACCATTGGCAAATTGGTGTGAGAGAGAGTAAGAGTGAGGCAGCAGGTCTCTATTATTCATCAAGGAGGGTGCGGATGGGAGCTCGCACTTCAATTGCAGAGACCAAGTTTTAGATACTTTTTTTGTTTATTAAGTCATGGGATGTGGCCACCACTGGCTCGGTCAAAATTTATTGCCCGTCCCTAATTGCCCTTTAGAAATGGTGATGAGATGCCTTCTTGAAATGTTGCGATCCATGTGCTGTATGTGCACCCACAATGCTCTTAGGAAGGGAATTCCAGGATTTTGACCCAAGGACAGTGAAGGAACGGCAATATATTTCTAAGTCAGTGTGGTTGAGTGGCTTGGAGGGGTAATTCGAGGTGGCGATGTTCCGATGTATCTGCTGCCCTTGTCCTTCAAGTTGGGAGTGGTCACGGCTTTGGAAATTGGTGCTGTCTCAAGAACCTTGGTGAATTCCAGCAGTTCATTTTCTGCTCAATGTTAACCTCAGGGTGTTGATAGTGGTGGATTCAGCAATGGCAATGCCACTGAATGTCATGGGGAGATGGCTAGATGCGCTTTTGTTGGATATAATCCTTGCCTGTCACTCGTGCAGCATAAATATTGCTTGCCACTTGTCAGCCCTCGAGAGTAGATGCTGTCTAGATATTACTGCATTTGAACCCGAGTCATGAATGGTGGTGGACACAGCGAGAGAGAGACAGAGAGACACTCATTGTAAAAGTTTCATAGGATCTTTTCTGCAGTTCTTCTTGAAATAGTGTTTATTCAATGTTGCTTTCAGTTTTTAATAAGAGTCTTAAAACTTTCAATCTTTAGTGATCTTTTCAGTCATTCACTGGAACTTTAAATCTCTTTGGATCTTTATATCTCTATGGAAATTGTAACATAATCCAAAAACCAAGATAATCAACTGGGGGGGGGGAAACAAACTGGTGTTCTGGAGCTAATAATGGAACAGGGGAAGTAAACTGGAAAAAAAACACTGACAAAAATAATAAACAGCAGTGGGAAACCGTTGGAACAGTGATCTTACAGTCCAGAAAAATATATCCCACTTAAAGAGAAACATTTTTTTAAAGTAGTAAATTATTCTCCAGCACATAAGTAACAAAGAAATTTCAGCACAGGGCCATGAAAGTATGGATCCCAAAACCTGTCCCCCAACAAGTCATGAGTGTGGTGGAGTGCTGCCCATTTGCCTAGATTGAGCAAATCCAATAACATTCAAGAATTTCAGAATGGTTCTAGCACACAAGGTGGCCATTCGGTTTCTGCTCATTCCAGTTCTCTGCAAGAGAGTGCAATCTCACTCCCCAGCCTTTTCCTGCACGGTTATCTCCTCATTGAATTATCCATCACTGTTTTGAAGGCCTCAGGTGAATCTGCCTCCACCACATTAACAAGCAGTGCATTCCAGATCTTAATTACTCGTTGCTTAAAAACGGGTTTCCTTATGTCGCCATTGTTTCTTTTGCCAAACAACTTAAACCCGGTCTTCAGTTTCTTGGTGTTTCAACAAATAGGAACAGATTCTCCCCATCAACTCTGTCTCGGCCCCTCAATTTTGAACATCTCTGTCAAATCTCTTCATCTCTTCTCCAAAGAGAAGAGTCCCAGCTTTTACAATCTTTCCTGGACCCATTCCAGTTTCATGTTTTAACACCGTCGCTAAAACCTTCATAAAGAGCGGTGCCGAGAAGTGAACACAATACTCCAGTTTAGGATTTCCACGGTTTTATATAGTATCATTATTTCCTTTTTTTAAAAATCTATCTTTGCACCTATTTACAAAGCCCTATATACAATATGCTTTATTGACTGCTTTCTCAACCTGCCTCGCCATATAGACCCCAGATTCCCCTTTTAAATTACCATAATAAATTCCTCGTTCTACCTACCAGAATAAATCATTTAAAGCTTCTCTGTATAAAGTTTTAGCTGCCACTTGCCCACCCATTCAGCTAGCCTGTCGATGTCCTCTTGACGTTTATCACTATCCTCCTCACAATTCACAATAATTCTAAGTTTTGTGTTATGCGCAAATGTTGACATTGTGCCCTGCACACCCATGTCTAGACAATGGCAAACTGCAGAAAAGATCCCTGGGCAAAGCAGGGATCCTGACACCGACCCTTTGGGAAACCCACTGTATACATTCCTCCAGTCTGAAAAACTACCATTCACCACTATATTCTGTCACCTAACACTGAGACAATTTCATACCCAAACTACTAGTGTCTCTGTGATTCCATAAGTTTGAACTTGTCTGACAAGCCTGTTATGTGACGCTTTATCAATTCGCTTTTGGTAGTCCACATGAACCACATTACACTCATCAACCCACTTGGCTCGAGATCATCCAGGACAGAGAAACCCACTTGACTGGCACCCCATTCAACAACTCAAGCATTCACTCCGACTCACCAGTGCACAGTGTCAGCACGCCAGCAACTTGGCAACATTCCTTTCATATCACCTTAAAACCAGTGACCTCCACGACCCTGAAGGTCATTGATAGAAAGCACAAGGAATACCTCCAAGTCACACGCCAGCATGACTTGAAACTATTATTCCTTCACTGTCACTGGCTCAAAATCAAGGGATTCCCTCCCTAACAGCACTGTGGGTATACCTACACCACATAGACTGCAACAGTTGAAGGTGGCAGCTCATCACCACTTTCTCAAAAACAATGATGGATAGGCAATAAATGTTAACCTTGCCATTGGTGCTCTCAATTCTTCTGGAATACCATAAGCAAATTGCAAAATACAAACTGTTGTTTTGTTATTATTCCTCTCTTCCATATAGGTTCAACACTTTGTTTTGAGACAAAAAGAGTATAGTTTTCTTCAATCTCTTCCATATGTATCTCAAAAAACCAATCACAAGAAGCTATGTACCTGGTCTGACAAATGCATCAATTAACCTGAAGCCAAATGAGGAAAATACCGAACATTTGCACTGAGTGCTGAATTTGGTGCATTTGAATGCTACAGTGAGAGTTTGGTGTCTGAGGGAGTATAAGGGTTCATTTTTATCTAAAGTCTAGTCTTTCTTTTATTTAGGTAATTAAATTAAAAGTTGGTTTAGAAGAAGGTGAATTTTCAATCAGCTTTAAACAAAGGTTCTACTTGTAGGTACTTGCAGCTGTACTTGTAGGTACTTGCAGCCAATTAATTAGTTAATTGGATTAGACCAGTTTTCAGACGCGAGATTCACAGTATAAGAGTGATCCACCTGCAGTGCAGGCTTTGCTTGCACTGAGTGCTGAATTTGGTGCATTTGAATGCTATAGTGAGAGTTTGGTGACTGAGGGAGTGCTTAATTTTGTGCATTCGAGTGCTATAGTGAGGGTTTGGTGACTGAGGGAGTTAGGTGAGGAGGGAGTACGGTGCTCCTTTCATTTCGTTTCCTACATTTTCGCAAAGAGCGAGAAGGGAGCCAGGAGTTTACAGAGAGTGCAGCTGACTGGGAGTAGAGTCGGAGGGCGGAGGTCCAGCTGGTCCACAGGGCAGCTATATTCTGTAAGGTAAGAGGGGATGGAGGCTAGGCCAGTTGCATGCTCCTCCTGTAGGATGTGGGTGGTGAGGGATACCACCGGTGTCCCCGCTGACTATACCTGCGGGAAGTGCACCCAACTCCAGCTCCTCAGAGACCGTGTTAGGGAACTGGAGCTGGAGCTGAATGAACTTCGGATCATGCAGGAGGCACAGGGGGTCATAGAGAAGAGTTACAGGGAGGTAACCACACCCAAGATACAGGACAAGAGTAGCTGGGTTACAGTCAGGGGAAAGAAAACAAACAGGCAGACAGTGCAGGGATCCCTCGTGGCCGTTCCCCTTCAAAACAAGTATATAGTTTTGGATGCTGTTGGGGTGGGGGGGGGGTGACCTACGAGGGGAAGGCCCTAGCGGCCAGGTCTCTGGCACGGAGTCTGGCTCTGGGGCTCAGAAGGGAAGGGGGGAGAATAGAAAAGCAATAGTAATAGGAGATTCAATGGTTAGGGCAATAGATAGAAGATTCTGTGGTCACGAGCGAGACTCCCGGAAGGTCTGTCGCCTCCCGGGTGCCAGGGCCAGGGATGTCTCGGATTGTGTCTTCAGGATCCTTAAGGGGAGGGGGAGCAGCCAGAAGTCGTGGTGCACATTGGCACCAACAACATAGGTAGGAAAAGGGGTGTGGAGGTAATAAACTAGTTTAGGGAGTTAGGCTGGAAGTGAAAAGCCAGGACAGACAGAGTTGTCACCGCTGATTGTTGCCGGTGCCACGTGATAGCGAGGCTAGGAATAGGGAGAGAGTGCAGTTGAACATGTGGCTGCAGGAATGGTGTAGGATGGAGGGCTTCGGGTATTTGGATAATTGGAGCGCATTCTGGGGAAGGTGGGACCTGCACAAGCAGGACGGGTTGCATCTGAACAAGAGGGCACCAATATCCTGGGAGGGAGGTTTTCTAGTACACTTTGGGAGGGTTTAAACTAATTTGGCAGGGGAATGGGAAACGGATTTGCAGTCCAGCAACTAAGGTAGCCGATATTCAGGATGCCAAAGCATGTAGTGAGGCAGTGGGGAAGGGAATACTGACAAAGGAGAGTACTTGCAGGCACAGAGATGGGTTGAAGTGTGTATACTTCAACGCAAGAAGCATCAGGAATAAGGTGGGTGAACTGAAGGCATGGATCGGTACTTGGGACTACGATGTGGTGGCCATCACGGAAACTTGGATAGAAGAGGGTCAAAAATGGTTGTTGGAGGTCCCTGGTTATAGATGTTTCAATAAGATTAGGGAGGGTGGTAAGAGAGGTGGGGGGTGGCATTGTTAATTAGATATAGTATAACAGCTGCAGAAACGCAGTTCGAGGAGTATCTGCCTACTGAGGTAGTATGGGTTGAAGTCAGAAATTGGAAAGGAGCAGTCGCCTTAGGAGTTTTCTATAGGCTCCCAATAGTAGCAGAGATAAGGAGGAACAGATTGGGAAACAGATTTTGGAAAGGTGCATAAGTCACAGGGTAGTAGTCATGGGTGACTTCAACTTCCCAAACATTGAGTGGAAACTCTTTAGATCAAATAGTTTGGATGGGGTGGTGTTTGTGCAGTGTGTCCAGGAAGCATTTCTAACACAGTATGTAGATTGTCCGACCAGAGGGGAGGCCATATTGGATTTGGCACTTGGTAATGAACAAGGACAAGCGATAGATTTGTTAGTGGGGGAGCATTTTGGAGATTGTGACCACAATTCTGTGACTTTCACTTTAGTAATGGAGAGGGATAGGTACGTGCAACAGGGCAAGGTTTACAACTGGGGGAAGGGTAAATACGATGTTGTCAGACAAGAATTGAAGTGCATAAGTTGGGAACATAGGCTGTCAGGGAAGGACACAAGTGAAATGTGGAACTTGTTCAAGGAACAGGTACAACGTGTCCTTGATATGTATGTCCCTGTCAGGCAGGGAAGAGATGGTCGAGTGAGGGAACCATGGTTGACAAGAGAGGTTGAATGTCTTGTTAAGAGGAAGAAGGATACTTATGTAAGGCTGAGGAAACAAGGTTCAGACAGGGCGCTGGAGGGATACAAGATAGCCAGGAGGGAACTGAAGAAAGGGATTAGGAGAGCTAAGAGAGGGCATGAAAAATCTTTGACGGGTAGGATCAAGGAAAACCCCAAGATCGTTTACACGTATGTGAGAAATATGAGAATGACTAGAGCGAGGGTAGGTCCGATCAAGGACAGTAGCGGGAGATTGTGTATTGAGTCTGAAGAGATAGGAGGTCTTGAACGAGTACTTTTCTTCCGTATTTACAAATGAGAGGGGCCATATTGTTGGAGAGGATAGTGTGAAACAGACTGGTAAGCTCGAGGAAATATTTGTTAGGAAGGAAGGTGTTGGGCATTTTGAAAAATTTGAGGATAGACAAGTCCCCCGGGCCTGACGGGATATATCCAAGGATTCTATGGGAAGCAAGAGATGAAATTGCAGAGACGTTGGCAATGATCTTTTCATCCTTACTGTCAACAGGGGTGGTACCAGGGGATTGGAGAGTGGCGAATGTCGTGCCCCTGTTCAAAAAAGGGAATAGGGATAACCCTGGGAATTACAGGCCAATTAGTCTTACTTCGGTGGTAGGCAAAGTAATGGAAAGGGTACTGAGGGATAGGATTTCTGAGCATCTGGAAAGACACTGCTTGATTAGGGATAGTCAGCACAGATGTGAGGGGTAGGTCTTGCCTTACAAGTCTTACGGAATTCTTTGAGGAGGTGATGAAGCATGTGGATGAAGGTAAAGCAGTGGATGTAGTGTACATGGATTTTAGTAAGGCATTTGATAAGGTTCCCCATGGTAGGCTTATGCAGAAAGTAAGGAGGCATGGGATAGTGGGAAATTTGGCCAGTTGGATAACGAACTGGCTAACCGATAGAAGTCAGAGAGTGGTGGTGGATGGCAAATATTCAGTCTGGATCCCAGTTACCAGTGGCATACCGCAGGGATCAGTTCTGGGTCCTCTGCTGTTTGTGATTTTCATTAATGACTTGGCTGAGGGAGTTGAGGGGTGGGTCAGTAAATTTGCGGACGATACGAAGATTGGCGGAGTTGTGGATAGTAAGGAGGGCTGTTGTCGGCTGCAAAGAGACATAGATAGGATGCAGAGCTGGGCTGAGAAGTGGCAGATGGAGTTTAACCCTGAAAAGTGTGAGGTTGTCCATTTTGGAAGCACAAATATGAATGCGGAATACAGGGTTAACGGTAGGGTTCTTGGCAATGTCGAGGAGCAGAGAGATCTTGGGGTCTATGTTCATACATCTTTGAAAGTTGCCACTCAAGTAGATAGAGCTGTGAAGAAGGCCTATGGTGTGCTAGCGTTCATTAGCAGAGGGATTGAATTTAAGAGCAGTGAGGTGATGATGCAGCTGTACAAAACCTTGGTAAGGCCACATTTGGAGGACTGTGTACAGCTCTGGTCGCCTCATTTTAGGAAGGATGTGGAAGCTTTGGAAAAGGTGCAAAGGAGATTTACCAGGATGTTGCCTGGAATGGAGAGTAGGTCTTACGAGGAAAGGTTGAGGGTGCTAGGCCTTTTCTCATTAGAACGGAGAAGGATGAGGGGCGACTTGATAGAGGTTTATAGCATTGTGAATAGCACGGTTGCTTAAAAGCTCCGGGGTCCCGGGTTCGATTCCGGCTTGGGTCACTGTCTGTGCGGAGTCTGCACATCCTCCCCGTGCCTGCGTGGGTTTCCTCCGGGTGCTCCGGTTTCCTCCCACAGTCCAGGGATGTGCAGGTTGGGTGGATTGCCCTTAGAGTCCAAAATTGCCCTTAGTATTGGGTGGGGTTACTGGGTTATGGGGATAGGGTGGAGGTGTTGACCTTGGGTAGGGTGCTCTTTCCAAGAGCCGGTGCAGACTCGATGGGCCAAATGGCCTCCTTCTGCACTGTAAATTCTGTGATAATCTATGATTAATCGAGGACAAAGGTTCGGCACAACATCATGGGCCAAAGGGCCTGTTCTGTGTGGTATTTTTCTATGTTCTATTCATTCAACAACACCATGGCTGTGTGGAGAATCTGCTGTGTGGAACTTTGCAGGTTTAAATCCTTCACCAAGAGTTTGTGTCACAATGCCATTTGTGTTACATTTAAAACAATGAGATTTGATTTCAATTCAAAATTTATTGAACTTTTCACCTTTCAGTCATTTGACAATAACTTTGTCACTTGATCAAAAGCAGCTGTGGAAAAAAAAATCACGTGATATTAATTGCTTACACTTTTTCCAAGTCTCCCAACAGCTGCAGGAGTCTCTAATTCCTCCATTCATTTAGCTTCTATGGGTAAGGCATCAATATTTCTTGCATCAGCACTGCCACCTCATGGTAGAGATTAGATTCCGTCAAAAGTCATACTATGAATCCTCCAATTCTATGTCAAAAATCTCCAGTAGTGACCCATATCAGAGGTAGATCCTCACTGGGTACTGTTTTAGGAACATAATGATCGTAGTCAGCATTTTCTGGCATCAGGCTTGTAGCCCAAATCTCTGCTCCCCCTGCTCTCCAAACCAGCCATTAACATTACAAATAGCAAAACTGTACAAGCACCATACATATATCAGTTGTTCTGATTTATAGGCTATTTACATAGTACCAATGAAGACATACAACAGAAAAGAAATTCAGCTCTGAAAAATTATTATACATGCTGACATCTCCATTGCAACCATAGCTAGAGTAACTTCAATTTTTCTTAGGTTTTGCCAATTTTAACTCCAAGTATTAACACTATTTGTAATCACCAAAATCGCAACATTTATCTCAAATTAATACAATTGCTCTGTACGTAGAAAACTATTCATTTTCCATTACAGACTTATTTTCTGGTTGTTCAAATTTTTATTAGAAATAAAGACCCAAATTATGGCATTTTACTTTTCAAAGAAAGAATAACTGTGCTAGTATACTAATGTTTCAGGTTTTAATTCTCATTGTGACATCAACAATAACCGATAGGTTTCTGGGAGTTAATCACAATTGTGGTGTTCAAGCTGCCTGTCCAGAACAAATGATCTGGTGATAGTCAAATAAAGGTATTTGGAATAAGCGTCGTTCTCGAGTAAAAATCCACATTTTAATATTTTACACATCTCAGTTCTTGGGCTTGAAAACAAGCCTGAACAACAATACTGCAGGTAGCCCTGTGCACACAAAATGGCAAACATGCGTTTGACAGACGCCAAAGTAGAAATTCCATGTCATCAGGTTTGTGTGTTTTTAGATATCTGCCTCAGCATCTCAAAAGTTTGTCTTGGATTTGATGTTTTTGTCAAGAGCACGTTCTCTGAGCCACAGGCAGAAACTGCAGTCTGACTATGTGCAGTGTGCATATTTGTATCGGTAGCATCTTGGCTCCCAATTATAAAAGTGCATCTCTTTAGTCTTGAACAGTATTTGCAAATAAAAACTAGAGGCTATATTTCAAAAGTTCAATTCAGTAACACATTTTTGTATGTAAAAGTGAGAGAGCCAAGAACAAAACAAGTAGAACTAGTACAATTATAGTCAGCAATTGTAATTATACCCATATTAGTTAACATTTTAAATTATTCTTTTGTGGGATAAGAGTCTAACTGGAAAGGCCAGCATTTGTTGCTCAACTCTAATTGCTCTTGATAGAATGATGTGAGCAAACTTCTTGAACCTCCACAGCCCATGAGGTATAAGCGCACACATCTTGAAAATTCAAAAATTCTTAATTATCTATATGAAAAGATTGAACATGTTTATGAAAATGATTGGATATAAATTGGATTTGAAATCCAACTTTTAAAAAACTATTACAACTAATCTTCAACAGGCACGTCAAGGGCCTGTGTGTGCAAGTGCATGAGGCACACACCTGTCCCAGGTCAGTTGTACAGTAGAGGCATCAGATGCAACAAAAAAATTAACTGCCATCGTCACTACTCTCTAGTTCCTCCCCCCCCCCCCCCCCCCCACCACCCCCCCACCCCCACCTCCCTTCCTCGGCAAACTCTTCACCAGCAGAGCTAAGGAGCTGGGGGTGCACCCATGGGCTCTCCTTCCTTTGGTTCCTCTGTCCTGCTTCCCCTGTACTCTGGGTGTGTCTTCCTCCCTTCTGTCATGTGAGAGACCCTTTAAGAAAAGTGTGTTTTATCAAATGGCTGCAGTGATGTCAATGTGTGGTGGAGCTGGAATGTGATTCTGCTTTGTACTTTCGTTTTGAGCTGGAAGCTCTTTTTGGCTGTGTTTTAGTTTCGCTTTCTGTTGGAGAGCTGCATTCAAACCAAGCAGATGTAGACTGGTCTCTCTCTATGTTAAACAAAGTATTTAGATCACTTGATAATTAAAAGTAATAACTGTTCTCTGTAGAGAATCCAAACCTATTGTCTTTGTTAAAAAGTGTTTTGGCTTATGGATGTTGTTAGGAAAGTTACTAAGAGTTACCAAAAGAGTACTGTATCTTTTTGGGGGGTGTTATCAGTGTTAGTAGTTGGTAAGATGTTTACTGTGGGTTTATAAAATGTTTACTGGATTCATAGAATAAACAATGTTTTGTTTTTAAAATACTTTAGATCTCTGTTGCATCACACCTGTAAAGTGGGCCCTTGTGCTCCCCATAACCATAATCTATTAAAAGTTGTGGGTCAGGTGAACTCCATGATATACTTTGGTGTTCTCTAAACCCTGGCCCATAACACCTTCTTCTACCAGCCCCCCCCCCCCCACCTTATTGGTTGCGGGTTAAGAACAGGTCCTCGAACAGGTTGGTAAATTGCTTCCATGTGCTGCAGAAGTTTTCCTCTGATCCACTGATGGTGAATTTTATCATTGCCAATTTGAGGAATTCCACTAAGTTGGACAGCCAGTCTGCGGCCTCAGGTGGCACTGCTGGTCTCCAGCCAAGGAGGAGTATCGGCAGGCGATCAGGGAAGCAACGATTAGGACGTCTGCTCCTCTCCGCAGTGCTCGGGCTGTTCTGCTATCCTGAAGAATGCCACTAGTGGGCATGGCTCCACCCTCACAACCTTCGACACAGCCTCAAAAAAGACGATCTAGTACATGACAAGTACGATCTAGTACAAACCAAAAACACGTGGGTGTGGTTGGCCTGGCACCATTCACATTTGCTCTCCGCCTCCAGGAAGAGCCCACTCATAGGTGGTATCATCAAGTGCGCCCTGTGAGCTATGTTAAGTAATGGGTTAAGAGACATTGCAATTTGTTGTCTCATACATGTTCAGTATCTATTAATTGACACTGATATGTAAAGGGGCTTCAGGTGGCCTCTGTCAGGTGATGTATAGTGAGAGTTTGGTGCAAAGGCTGTTGGAAGGAAATAAATGTGTGTTTGTGAAAAAGGACCAGAACTTTAGACTCTTCATATCACAGCAACTAAAACGTCTGACAATTGGTAGCAGAGGATGGTTGGTGTGTAAATGTGAAGGGTTGAAAGATACAGCTTTTCCAGATCAAACCAAGGAGTGAGTGAGAAAAGAAAAAAAAAGGGATATATGGCTGAACCGAGGATAAAGGTGGCTGGATATGACTATCCTCCCTTATTTTCTGAAAGGGAATCGTATGACCAATGGAGAAGTACAGTAGTTATGTGGACTAAGGTAGCTGCTTTGGGAAAGAGAAAACAAGGTATGGCATTGGCTCTTTCTCTACCATATGGCAGTAAAATCCGAAACAAAGTGCTTTCTGAGCTGGAATTGGAAGAGTTAGACTCAGAAGGAGTTCTGGAGACTTTATTACATTATATGGATAAGATTTATAAGAAAGATGACTTGTTAAGTACGTATGAAGCATGGTCGGATTTTGATAAGTTCCGGAAAAATGGAGGATATCTCCATGGAAGACTATATAATGGAATTTGGCAGACTATATAAAAGTCTGCAGAAACACAACCTAGAATTTCCACAGTCTGTGTTGGCCTTTAAATTACTTGACTCTGCTAGAGTGAGCAACATGGATAGGCTCCTGGTTTTGACAGGAGTTCAGTTTACTGATAAGGATACCGTATTCGAACAGATGACAAAAGCTTTACAAACGTTTCTGGGGAAACATTCGATTCTGATGGCTCTGATGACCCAAATAGGTCAGCCTGCAATAAGGCAGAATATGGAAGATACACGACTAACAGGATGGCGAAATCGTATGGCTACGAACAGGGCTCAAGACTGTAGAAGGAGACCGAGACAAGGAAATTATGAAGACAGAAACCCAGTTAGAACCTACAATAGGAAGATGAACCCCAGAAATGCACGGGGCATGGTAAATCGATGTGACTCTCAATACCATTATGCTTTCAACTGTCCAACACGTTATAATAGTGTTTGAAGCAACACATGACACGGAAGAGTCAGAATAGGAAAAAGGTAGTGACCAGAAAGAAGGCATTGTCCTATTGACAAGCAGTTTTACGCCGGTAATGAGGGTGTTGGTTGCAGAATCCTTCAACAGTGCTGTATTGGACAGTGGCTGCATATCTACTGTGTGTGGAATTGACTGGTTAAAATGTTACCTGGACTCTTTGAATGCTGAAAATCGTAACAAGGTTAAGGAATTTGAAAGTTCCACAAGTTTCAGGTTTGGGGATGATAATACTCTGAAGTCACTGAAAAGAGTGGTGATCCCTTGCAATATTGCCGGAGTGAATCATTTCATTAGCACGGATGTTGTGTCAAGTGAGATACCTTTGCTTCTGAGCAGACCGTCGATGAAGAAAGCACACATGAAACTGGATATGGAACAGGATAAGGCAACAGTTTTTGGAAAGACGGTGGACTTAGAATTTACACAGTTGGGACACTATTGTATTCCATTACTGACAAATAATATTTCAAGTAGAGTGGTTAAGGATGTGTTAATGGCAGTTGAAAATGGGACTTTAGCTGATAAAAAGCTTGTGGTATTAAAACTGCATAGACAATTTGCACATCCGTCTCCTCGGAGGCTGAAAGAATTATTGAAGAACGCAGGGGTAAGGGATGACGACTATACTAAACTGACAGAACAGGTTAGTGACCACTGTGAAGTTTGTAGGGAGTACAGAAGGACACCAGCACGACCGATAGTAACCCTACCTTTGGCCAGGGATTTTAACGACATTGTGGCCATGGACCTTAAGATCTTGGATAATGCAAATAATATATTTATTTTGCATTTTGTAGATTTAGCAACCAGATTTAGTCAATCAACGAGTTTAGGGATATGTGAGAAAACATGAATATCAGAGTTATGAATACGGCTGCAGAAAGCCCATTTAGTAATGGTGTCTGTGAAAGAAATCATGCTGTTATCGATGACATGCTTCGGAAAATTTTGGCATGGGCAGTACATGCAAAGAATTCATTGCAGATGGTTGGGGGCTATAGTCCTTATCAATTAGTGTTTGGTAGAAATCCTAAAATTCCGTCCATTTTGGATGACCAGCCTCCAGCTTGGGAGGGGACTACAATTAGCTCTACGAGGAGGAGGAATTAACCCTACCTAGGGCATCAGCCCACAAACCTTCCTCGATCTCCTCCCCCAGCTCCTCCTCCCATTTGCCCTTCAGCTCTTCTACCAGCGCTTCCCCCTCTTCTTTAATCTCCTGGTGTATTGCCGACACCTTGCCCTCCCCGACCCATACACCCGAGATCACCCTGTCTTGAATTTCTTGTGCCGGGAGCAACGGGAATTCCCTCACCTGTCGCCTCACAAACGCCCTCACCTGCATATATCTAAAGGCATTTCACGGCGGTAACTCGAACTTCTCCTCCAGTGCTCCTAGGCTCGCAAACGTCCCGTCAATGAACAGGTCCCCCATTCTTCTAATCCCCGCCCGATCCCAGCTCTGGAACCCCCCGTCCATCTTCCCCGGGACAAACCGGTGGTTACTCCTGAGCGGGGACCACACCGAGGCTCCCATTGCACCCCTGTGCCGTCTCCACTGGCCCCAGATCCTTAGCGTTGCCGCCACCACCGGACTCGTGGTATACTTTGACGGCGAGAGCGGCAGCGGTGCTGTCACCAACGCCCCCAGGCTCGTTCCTTTACAGGACGCCATCTCCATCCTCTTCCATGCCGCCTCCTCTCCCTCCATAACCTACTTGCGGATCATCGCCACATTTGCTGCCCAGTAGTAGCTCCCTAGGTTTGGCAGTGCCAACCCTCCTCGGTCCCTACTGCATTGCGGGAACCCTCTCCTTACCCTTGGGGTCTTATTCGCCCACACAAACCCCATAATACTCCTACCTACTCTCTTAAAAAAGGCCTTGGTGATCACGATGGGAAGGCACTGAAACACAAACAGAAACCTCGGTAGGACCACCATTTTGACCGACTGCACTCTACCCACCAGCGAGAGCGGTAACATGTCCCATCTTTTGAAGTCCTCCTCCATTTGCTCCACCAACCTCGTCAGATTCAGTTTTTGGAGGGCCCCCCAACTCCTGGCTATCTGAATCCCCAGATACCGAAAGCTCCCCTCCGCCCTCCTCAGCGGTAGGTCCCCTATCCCTCTTCCTTGGTCCCCTGCCTGTAATACAAAGAGCTCACTCTTCCCTACATTGAGCTTATAGCCCGAAAACTTCCCAAACTCCCTTAGAGTCTGCATAACCTCCACCATCCCCTCCATTGGATCCGCCATGTACAGCAACAGGTCATCCGCATATAGCGACACCCGATGCTCTTCTCCCCCTCGGACCACCCCCTCCATTTATTAGACTCCCTCAATGACATGGCCAAGGGTTCGATCGCCAATGCAAACAGCAGAGGGGACGGGGGCACCCCTGCCTCATTCCTCGGTACAGCCAAAAGTACTCCGACCTCCGCCGGTTCGTCACTACACTCGCCACCGGGGCTCTGTAAAGGAGCTTAACCCAACTGATAAACCCTCCCCCGAACCCAAACCTACGCAGCACCTCCCAGAGGTACTCCCACTCTACTCGGTCAAAGGCCTTCTCCGCGTCCATAGCAGCCACTATCTCCACCTCTCCCTCCACCGATGGCACCATCATCACGTTTAAGAGCCGCCGCACATTAGTGTTTAATTGCCTGCCCTTTACGAATCCCGTCTGGTCCTCGTGGATCACCACCGGGACACAGTCCTCGATCCTCGTGGCCAGCACTTTTGCCAGCAACTTTGCTTCCACATGGAGGAGCGAGATCGGCCTGTACGATCCACATTGCAGTGGGTCCTTGTCCCGCTTTAGGATCAAAGAAATCATCGCCTCCGACATTGTCGGGGGCAGGGTCCCTTCCTCCCTTGCCTCGTTAAAGGTCCTCACTAGTAGCAGGGCCCACAGGTCTACGTACTTCCTGTAGAGCTCCACCGGGAACCCGTCCGGTCCCGAGGCCTTCCCCGCCTGCACACTCCCCAAACCCTTACTCAGCTCCTCCAACCCAATTGGTGCCTCCAAACCAGCCACCTCTTGCTCCTCCACCCTCGGGAATCTCAGTTGGTCTAGGAATCGTCTCATCCCCTCTTCCTCCGATGTAAAACTGTTCATCAAAGGCCTTGAATACCTTGTTTATTTTTGTCGCACTCCGAACCGTGGCTCCCCTTCCATCTATGACTCCCCCTCTTTCCCTCGCTGCCATCCTCTTACGGAGCTGGTGTGCCAGCATCCGACTAGCCTTTTCCCCGTACTCGTAGGTCGCCCCCTGCGCTTTCCTCCACTGTGCCTCCGCCTTCCCTGTGGTCAACAGGTCAAACTCCATCTGGAGCCGTCGTCTTTCCCCAAGTAATCTTTCCTCCGGGGCCTCTGCGTATCTCCTGTGCACTCTCAGAATCTTCCCCACTAGCCTCTCCCTTCCCATGCCCTCGGTCTTCTCCCTATGAGCCCTGATGGAGATTAGTTCTCCCCTGATCACCGCTTTCAACGCCTTCCATACCACCCCCACCTCCCCGTTGTCGTTGGCCTCCAAGTACCTTTCGATACACCCCCTCACGTTCCCACACACCACCTCATCCGCCAGCAGTCCCACATCCAGTCGCCACAGCGGGCGTTAGTCCCTCTCCTCTCCCAGCTCCAGTTCCACCCAGTGCGGGGCGTGGTCCGAAACGGCT
This sequence comes from Scyliorhinus torazame, assembly GCF_047496885.1. Lineage (NCBI taxonomy): Eukaryota > Metazoa > Chordata > Chondrichthyes > Carcharhiniformes > Scyliorhinidae > Scyliorhinus > Scyliorhinus torazame. The sequence continues at coordinate 221,227,841 of NC_092716.1, forward strand.
ATGGCCGAATACTCCCTCCCCTCCACCCTCGGGATGAGCGCCCTGCCCAGAACAAACAAATCTATCCGGGAGTAGGCTTTGTGCACATGGGAGAAAAAAGAAAATTCCCTGGCTTGCGGCCTTGCAAACCGCCATGGGTCCACTCCCCCCATCTGATCCATAAACCCCCTAAGCACCTTGGCCACCACCAGCCTCTTTCCAGTCCTTGATTTGGAGCGGTCCAGTGCTGGATCCAACACTGTATTGAAGTCCCCTCCCATTATCAGGCCTCCTATCTCCAGGTACGGAATGCGCCTCATGAATCCTGCATCATCCCAGTTCGGGGCATATACGTTTACGAACACCACCCACGTCCCTTGCAACCTACCGCTCACCATCACATATCGCACTCCATTGTCCACTACGATAGTCTTGGCCTCAAATGACACCCGCTTTCCCACCAATATTGCCACCCCTCTATTCTTCACGTCCAGTCCCGAGTGGAATACCTGTCCTACCCATCCCTTTCTTAACCTAACCTGGTCCGCCACCTTCAGGTGTGTCTCTTGGAGCATGACCACGCCTGCCTTCAGTCCCTTTAAGTGCGCAAACACGCGAGCCCTCTTCACCGGCCCATTCAGGCCCCTCACGTTCCACGTTATCAGCCGGATTGGAGGGGCTCTCACCGCCGCCGCCCCCCCCCCCCCCCCCCCCCACAGACTAGCCACCTCCTTTTGTGGACCAGTCCCGTGTCCGCGCCTCCCTCACCCTCCAGTCCCCCAGACGGGGGACCCCCGTCCCGACCACCTCTTCTGTGTCCCATTCCCTTTCAGCCAGTGCAGCAGCAACCCTATCCCCCCCCCCCCCCCTCACTCGACCCCTGTCTAGCTTTTTTGCTCACCCCATGTCACTCCCGTAAGTCGGCTGACACCTGCTGACCCCGGCTTCCCCCGCCGTCCCATTGACCTCCCAGTGTGGGAGTCTCCCAATCAATATGCGTTCCTTCATTCCCCTTCCCGCGCGCGGGAAAAACCCCGCGCTTTCCAAAGCCCGCTCCGCCCCCTCTGGCGCAGCTCCTGTCGCGGCATTGTCTCTCTCCCCCAGCCCATGTAACATTTCCTGCGCGTGATTGACCCCCCCTATATACAACAACCATCACACATCAAACCTCAAACATCCCCCCCACCCTCACAAACCCTCAGTTAGAGTCCAACTTTTTGGTTTGTATGAAGGTCCAAGCCTCTTCAGGCGTTTCGAAGTAATAGTGTTGGCCCTTGTATGTGACCCACAGTCGCGCTGGCTGCAGCATTCCGAATTTCACTCCTTTCCGGTGCAACACCGCTTTGGCCCAGTTGAAACCCGCTCTCCACTTTGCAACCTCCGTGCTCCAGTCCGGGTATATTTGGATCTCTGCGTTGTCCCACTTGCTGCTCCGCTCCTTCTTGGCCCATTTCAGGACCCTCTCTCTGTCCGTGAACCGGTGAAATCTCACCACCATCGCCCTTGGCGGCTCATTCGCCTTGGGCTTCCTCGCCAGCACCCGGTGTGCCCCGTACAGCTCCAGCGCCCTCGAAGGGGCCTCCGCGCCCATCATCGCCCCGAGCATCATGCTCGCGTATGCCCCGGCATCGGCCCCCTCCACTCCTTCAGGGAGACCCAGGATCCGCAGATTCTTTCTCCTCGACCTGTTCTCCAGGTCTTCGAGTCTTCCTGTCCACCTCTTGTGTAGCGCCTCATGCTGCTCCACTCTCACCGCCAGGCCCAAGAGCTCGTCCTCATTCTCACCGACTCTTTTCTGTACCACCTGGATCTTTACCTCGTGGTACTTCTGGGTCATCCCTAGTCCTTCATTTGCCGAAAGCATAGGCGTCAGCATCTCCTTGCGCAGCTCCTCGAAGCAGCGCTTGATGAACACCTGCAGCTCCGGCCCGCACTCCGCTTTGTCCCCGGCCACCGCCATTTTGTTTTTTTTCCCCTCGCTTCTCCCGCTGCTCCAATGCCGCTTTTTTGGCCATTGCACTTCTGGTCCGGTCCATAAAAGTTGGAGGGGGACCTCTCTTCCCTTCCACACGGGTTGTCTTCGAAAAAATTCCATTGGGACTCCTCTAGCGAGCCCGAAAGTCCGTAATAGCAGCAGCTGCCGAATCGTGCAGCTTAGCTCCGCATAGCCGCAACCGGAAGTCCCGGATGGAACTTATAAGGCAAAGGCCAGGCTTGTGGCAAGGGGATTTGAAGAAAACTTTGAAGATCAAGATTTAAGGGTAGATTCACCTACAGCAGGAAAGGTTATTTTAAAGATCTTCTTGGCTCTATTAGCCACAAAGGCATGGGAACGCAAATCTATAGATATAAAAGCTGCCTTTTTGCAGGGGCATCAGCTCCAGAGAGACATTTTTCTCCATCCTCCTAAAGAAGCAGCCAACACAGAAGGGGTACTCTGGAAGTTGAACAAATGTGTATATGGATTAAATGATGCATCTAGAGTCTGGTATTTTTCGGTAAGGTCAGTTTTGTTAAAGTTAGGCTGTGGCCAGTTGAAAGCAGATCCTACAATGTTTTACTGGCACTGTAAAGGAAATCTTTCTGGCATTTTTATGATGCATGTCGATGATTTTTTGTGGGGTGGGACTAGGATTTTGAAGCTATTGTAATCTCTGGTTTGAGGAAAGAATTCAGGGTTGGAAGTCAGGCTTCCGGTGCATTTAAATATATTGGACTGGAAATTGGACAGGCTAAGTTAGGGGCAACATTACGTCAGCAATCTTATTTGGAAAGCATCAGCCCAATAGCAATTAGTCGTGGCCGAGTTTCACAAAAAGACACAATGGTTTCAAAGATAGAAAAAGAGCAACTGCGAAGTTTAATTGGGCAACTGAACTGGTTAGGTAGACAGACTAGACCGGACGCAAGTTTTGATGTCATAGAGTTGAATACAAAAATGAATGATCCCAAAGTGGAAGACATAATAAGAGCAAATAAAGCGTTGGCCAAACTAAAAATGCAGGAGTGTGTTTTGAAGTTCCCGGTTTTAGGTGACCGTAGGCACTTGAAACTCATAGTTTATAGTGATGCGCCCGATGCAAATTTGTGTGATGGGGTTTCATGCGCAGGAGGTTTTATAATTTTCCTTTTGGGGAACAATGGTAAATGTTGCCCTCTTGTGTGGGAAACAAAGAAAGTAAGGAGAGTGGTAAAAAGCACTTTGGCTGCTGAGACGTTAAGCCTTGTAGAGGCGGTGGATATGGCCTTTTATAGAAGTATGATATTGACAGAAATTTGGGGATTCGGGGATTTGGGGAATATACCTATTGACTGTCACATTGACAATAAATCCCTGTGGGAAAATGTGCACTCTACAAAAAGTGTCAATGAAAAGAGGTTACGGATAGACATCGCAAGTTTGAAGCAGATGTTGGATTGAGGGGAAATAACAAAAATTAATGGGTCGACAGGAGCTATCAACTGTCAGACTGTTTTATGAAAAGAGGGGCGAGTTCACAGAAACGTTTGGATATTGTTAATGAAGGGCGCTTGTTTCTGTGACTGTATTTTTTTTTTCTTTCTCGTCCAAACAAAAAGGGGGAGGGGAGAAATCTTGTGTGTTTTTGAGTTTCTTCAACTTTTGTTTTCACCTAATTTTTTTTTCTCCAAGAAAGGGGAGATTGTTAAGTAATGGGTTAAGAGACATTGCAATTAGTTGTCTCATTTATGTTAAGTATCCATTAATTGACACTGATATGTAAAGGGGCTTCAGGTGGCCTTTGTCAGGTGATGTATAGTGAGAGTTTTGTGCAAAGGCTGTTGGAAGGAAATAAATGTGTGTTTGTGAAAAAGGAACAGAACTTTAGACTCTTCATATCACAGCAACTAAAATGACTACCAAGCTACCTTTAGCTGCGTTAGGCTCAGTCCCATGCAGGAGGCGGAGTTCGCTCCATGCAGTACTTCGATCCAGAGTCCACTTCCTATCTTTATGCCGAGCTCTTCCTCCCACTTCCCATCCATCTCATCCAGCGGCAACCTTACCTCTTCTAGCAGTCGTCCGTACATGCCGGTGCAGCTACCGTCCCCAGTTCATCGAATGTCAAAGGTCTGTCCAATAGGGTGTGTCCAGGTCGCTGAGGGAACATGATGTCTCCTTGCAGGGTCTTCCTCCTTTCTTCTACCCCGCCCCCCTCCCCTCCATCCGCCCTTGTAGAAATTCCTTCGTTGCATACATCAGAGCTCGTTCCTTTTTGGGCACTGGAGCTTGTCCGTTAGTTCCCCCAGGGTCGTTACTCTGCCATCTACATGCAGGTCAACTATCATCAGTACCCCTTCGTCCTGTCTCCACCTTTTAAAGGAGGCGTCTATTGTTGCAGGGGTGAATTTATGGTTTCTGCCAATGGGGGCCCCTATGAACATTGCACCCAAATGCGAATGGAGCACAAGTTGATTCCACATCCTCAGAGTGGCCACTACCTCCGGGCTCCTTGACTACTTAGCTGGGGGGCAATGGGACATGGGCCGGAGGGATGTCCCTGTGCAGGACGTCTCCTCCGTCGTCACCCATTCTGCCTCCGGATCGTTGATCACCCCTGTACTCTTTCTACATTGGGCGCAAGCAAGTGGTAGACTAGAAGGTTCAGAAGGCCCAAGCCCCTCATGTTCTTTCTTCTTTGCAGGACACTTGTACTATCCTAGGTTTCTTCTGCAGCGACCCATCCCCCTCCCCCTTCTCCCCTCCAACACACACTCACAAACTTCATGATTGTCCACTCAGATGAAGGCGGCCTTGGGGATGAAGATTAGAAATGTTCTGAATAGGAAGAGGAATCCTGGCAGCACATTCATTTTGAATGTCTGCACTCTCCCCGCCAGGGAGAGCAGGAGCGGGTCCCACCTCCGCAGGTCCCTCTTAACCTCCTTCAGTAGACTTGCCAGGTTCCACTTGTGGATCCATGTCCAGTCGCGGGATATCTGGATGCCCAGGTATCAGAATTCCACATGCCGGATGGAGTTTAATGGGGGCAAGGCAGCTTTATTTAAAAATAAAGTGTGGGTGAGCATGCTGCGCCTGGCAAGACTCTGGGTAACCTACAGCAGCAAAGAGCACTATTTTAACACACCGGAGAACGCAAATGAATGCATCCAAGAAAAACGGGATGGGAAGGTACCAGAAAGGGGGGGGGGGGGGGGGGGGGGGGGGAGAAAAAGAGAGAAGAGGGGAGAGAGAAGAGGGACGAAACAACGAATGGGGCGGGGGGTGGGTACAGGTGAAGGAGGCATTAGGGAAAGGGAAGAAGGGACAGCAAGGGTAGTCAAGCTTGGGGCAGGGTGCAGAATGCTACTCACAACAGGTCGCATATGGGGACGGCTGGAACAAGGAGGAAAACAGTGGCCATCTTGAATGGCCCACAAGTAAAAAGAAACTCCAGCGTGCAGGGGCACATCCACATGATAAGTATGACTGACCCCGCAGGAAGGGGGGGCAGAAACCCCCTCTCCCTTATTAGAATATTCTTTTTTTGAATTGTGCAATACCCATGAAGCATGATTATCAATTTTCTAAATGTAATGTGTTTCTTTTAAATCCTGGTAATATGCAACAAATTACGATTGAGGACAAGAAATTTGATTGAAATATGACACTGCTAGTATTGATTCCTTTAGTCTCTGTGATTTCTTCATTCCAACTGTGCATTTACTGCTGAAATTCAAGTGAGGGAGAGCAGAGCTGGGTTACATAGGGTGCAAGTATTTTGATACAGCTGGTTTTAAAGGCTGCAATTCTGAACAGATTGCACGTCGGCTTTGAGCAGCCCTGAATAAATCAACGCAACTACAAGTGTAAGTGCAGCCCAAGTTTACATGCTGACTCGTCCAAGCACGACCATCAGCGTGGGCTCCCCTGGAGACCTTTCAGGTGCACCACAACTCTGGATTTGAGCGCAAATGGACTTCCCAGATGCTGTGGTGCCGTGATGACTCTCAATAGCAACGAATGTCTCAGCGTTCTTTCAGGTGCATTTTGCAAAGAAGCAAAAAAAAAAAAACCCAAAACCAATTGAGTGGTAAAAATATCTTAAAGATCATTCTCCAACTCTGTTGGCCAATTCTTCTCAAACCTTCCTCTACTCAAACCCCATTTTAAATGGGATTGCTTCAAAGATAATAATAATCTTTATTATTGTCACAAGTTGGCTAACATCAACACTGCAATTAAGTAACTGTGAAAATAATAATAATAAATTATTATTATTATTATTATTATTATTATTATTATTATTATTATTATTATTATTATTATTATTATTATTATTAAAAATCCCCTAGCCGCCACGCTCTGGTGCCTGTTTGGGTACACAGAGGGAGAATTCAGAATGTCCAAATTATCTAACAGCACGTATTTCGGGACTTGAGAGGAAACCAGAGCACCCGGAGGAAATCCACGCAGACACAGGGAGTGTGTGCAGACTCCGCACAGACAGTGACCCAACCTGGGACCCTGGAGCTGTGAAGCAACAGTGCTAACCACTGTGCTACCTTGCCATCTCTGGTGCAACCCCAGAGTGAAAATTGGGAGTGTGGGGTTGTGGTGGGGTGGAGGGGAATGGGTAGTTGCTGAATGGGGTGGAGGTTCAAACAGCAGGAATGCAGGCACAATAAGGAATGAAAACACCTTCCATTTTGCAGACTCCATTGGTGGCAGTCATCATGCCTTTGTATTCGTTGGATTAGGTCATGTCCATAGACAAAAAAAAAATTGGGCACATTTAAAGTGATCTCACAACGAATTTCAGGAGTCTCCGCTCCACAGCCATCATGGTTACCTCGGACCTCACAACCCAAACTGCTTGCCCCAGGACCCTGATGTAGGTGATAAAAGTAGTCCAGAATAACATTTAGACCTTGGCTTATATTATTTGGTACTGACATCTTGTATTCACTCCAATCATGAACAGGTCTAAGTGTACAATTAATCAGCACTCATCATACAAGTTGACAATTAGTTCCATAAAACCTAACACTTGAAACCAATTTTGGTTCATCCTAATTTCTCCCTGTCAGGCTTACATCTTAGATCTATGAGAAGTGTCAGAGATGTTTTTAATATTAAACATGAATTTTTGTTTCTTTTCCAAGAAGACCAATTATTTATTTCTGGAAAAGTGAATTGTACAATGTTGCATTTATAATTTAACCTGGTGATATGTTATTGTTCAAGTTCTTACCCACACAACAATTTCTAATAAAAGTTACATAAACTGAAAACTTCAAGTTAGAGATAAAACATACAAAAACAACCAATTTTGAACAGCAAGTGGACCAAAGACAAATGCATCTTGAGCTGTACACGAACAAGCACCACCTGGCTAATCTAACCAGACCATTCTTTTTGCAACCATGGGTCCAGTTGAAATTTTTTTGGATGGTCATTTCATTAAGTATTTATTTCAAAATTGAGACATTTGCTCAATTATAGACATATAGGTCAGAAAAGGTTAGCCATTTTAGAAAGGGACAGTGAAGTGTGTACCACACCATATATCACTTCAGTTTTTTCTGTTTATTCACCAGTGCAAGTCAGAGAATCTAACTTTTTGCTAAATATTAGAATTCCTAAATACAATAGAATGCTACTGAAGAGCCAAGTATACAATTTGGACAAGCACCAGTTACTCTACTTCATTGTGTAAAAAATCTTTATTCTATAGACAGAGATGTATTCAACAAGTTAATTACAACAGCAATTATGTGCCAGGGGGCTATAATTTCTCACAAATATCTTTACACCAATCTTTACAAAATTAGATCCTAAATCAATGACTCGATCAGGAAGATATTCATCTATTTTATTGCATAAGCAGCACGAGCATAACATTTGCCAATTTATTTGCAGCATATCTGACCCAGAAGCATTCCCATGAATCGAAGAGTAAGAGTTTATAAATCATGAAGTTTCTGTTGAGTATTTGCGATATTTCAATCAAACATACCTTGAATAGCAAACAAAACATGTACTGTGTCTCACTCAATCTCTGAGTGATCAATCTCTGAGTGATCATTTTGCTCTTTTTAACCTTAGTCTATTGGCTCTGATTACGTCACCTTTGCTCATGAGTCGCCAGGTATCTTTATGATACCGCCACATGGTTCAAGTTATGATTAATAATACAGCACACCGCTTAGTAAGGATTAAAACAACGGTCATTTATTTATTTATAAAATAATTTTTATTAAAGGTTTTCATAAAATATCAATAACAAAATGAGAAAGAAGAAAGAACCCAACAGGGGTAAGTACAAAACACAATCTAAAAAAGCAACCCCCCAAACCCCTCCCCCCCCATACCTAAATAATAAATTAACATTAACACCCCAACTTAAGACAACAGGTGTATACACCCCCTCAGACCCTTCCAGTGTAAATAACATAAACAAAAATAAAGTAAACCCCCCCACCCCCCGAGCTGCTGCTGCCATTGACCAATGTCTAGCGTTCTGCCAAAAAGTCTAAGAACGGTTGCCACCGCCTAAAGAACCCTTGTACCGACCCTCTCAAAGCGAATTTCACCCTCTCCAATTTAATGAACCCTGCCATATCGCTGATCCAGGATTCCACACTTGGGGGCCTCGTATCTTTCCACTGAAGGAGAATCCTCCGCCGGGCTACCAGGAACGCAAAGGCCAGAATTCCGGCCTCTTTCGCCTCCTGCACTCCCGGCTCCTCTGCCACCCCAAATATTGCGAGCCCCCAGCCCGGTTTGACCGTGGATCCTACCACCCTCGACACCGTCCTCGCTACGCCTTTCCAAAATTCCTCCAGCGCTGGGCATGCCCAGAACATATGGGTGTGATTTGCTGGGCTCCCTGAGCACCTAACACACCTGTCCTCACCCCCAAAGAACCTGCTCATCCTTGTCCCGGTCATATGTGCCGTGTGCAGCACCTTAAACTGTATGAGGCTGAGCCTCGCGCATGAAGAGGAAGAGTTCACCCTCCCTAGGGCATCTGCCCACGTCCCCTCTTCGATCTCCTCTCCCAACTCCTCCTCCCACTTACCTTTCAACTCCACCACCGAGGCCTCCTCCTCCTCCTGCATCACCTGGTAAATTTCCGAGATCTCCCCCCCCCCCCCCCCCCCGAGAGCACCCTGTCCTGTACTGTGTGTGGCAGTAGCCGTGGGAATTCCACCACCTGCCGTCTGGCAAACGCCCTGACCTGTAAGTACCTGAAGGTGTTCCCCAGGGGGAGCCCGTACTTCTCCTCCAGCTCACCCAAGCTCACGAACTTCCCGTCCACAAACAGGTCCCCTAACTTTCGTATGCCTGCTCTGTGCCACCCCGAAAACCCTCCACCTGTTCTTCCTGGGGCGAACCGGTGGTTCCCCCGTAATGGGGTCCACGCCGAGGCCCTAACTTCCCCCCTATGCCGCCTCCACTGCCCCCAAATTTTGAGGGCCGCCACCACCACCGGGCTCGTGGTATACCTCCTTGGAGGGAGCGGCACCGGCGCCGTTGCCAGCGCCCCCAGACTCGTACCCACACAGGACGCCGTCACCAGCCTCTTCCAAGCGGCCCCCTCCCCCTCCATCACCCACTTGCGCACCATTGTCGCATTGGCGGCCCAGTAGTACCCACTGAGGTTGGGCAGCGCCAGCCCCCCCCCCCCCCCCCCTATCTCTACTCCACTCCAGGAACACCCTTCTCACCCTCGGAGTCCCTCGCGCCCACACAAACCCCATTATACTCCTGTTAACCCGCCTGAAAAAAGCCTTCGGGATAAACACGGGGAGGCACTGGAACAGGAACAAAAACCTTGGGAGCACCGTCATTTTGATTGACTGCACCCTACCCGCCAGGGACAGCGGCAACGCGTCCCACCTCTTGAACTCCTCCTCCATTTGCTCCACCAGCCTTGTAAAGTTAAGCCTATGCAGGGCCCCCCAGCTCCTGGCCACCTGGACCCCCAAATATCTGAAACTCCTCTCCACCCTTTTTAGTGGGAGCTCGCCAATCCCCCTCTCCTGGTCCCCTAGCTGAACTACGAACAGCTCGCTCTTCCCCATATTGAGCTTGTACCCCGAAAAGTCCCCGAATTCCCTAAGCATCCTCATTACCTCTGGCATTCCTCCCACCGGGTCCGCCACATACAGCAGCAGGTTGTCCGCATAAAGCAACACCCTGTGTTCCTCCCCACCCCGCACCAACCCCCTCCAGTTCCTCGATTCTCTCAGTGCCATAGCCAGGGGTTCAATCGCCAGTGCGAAGAGCAGGGGGGACAGGGGACACCCCTGTCTCGTCCCTCGGTGCAACCAAAAGTACTCGGACCTCCTCCTATTTGTGGCCACACTCGCCATCGGGATCTCGTACAACAGCCTGACAAACCCCTCCCCAAACCCGAACCTCTTCAGCACCTCCCACAGGTACCCCCACTCTACCCTATCGAAGGCTTTCTCAGCGTCCATCGCCACCACTATCTCCGCCTCCGCCTCCCCCTCCCTCGCCGGCATCATGATAACGTTCAAAAGCCTCCGCACATTCGCGTTGAACTGTCTCCCCTTCACAAACCCCGTCTGGTCTTCATGGATGATCTGCGGCACACAATCCTCAATCCTCGTGGCTAAGACCTTCGCCAGCACCTTGGCATCTACATTTAGCAAGGAAATCGGTCTGTAAGACCCACATTGCAGGGGATCCTTGTCCCGCTTCAGGATCAAGGAGATCAGTGCCCGGGACATGGTCGGGGGTAAAGCCCCCCACTCCCTTGCCTCATTAAAGGTCCTAACTAACAGCGGGCCCAACAGGTCCATATATTTTTTATAGAACTCGACCGGGAAACCGTCCGGCCCCGGTGCCTTCCCCGCCTGCATGCTTCCAACCCTTTGATCAGCTCCTCCAGCCCAATCGGGGCCCCCAGTCCCGCCACCAGCCCCTCTTCCACCTTTGAAAACCTCAATTGGTCCAGGAAACGGCCCATCCCGCCCTCCTCCCGTGGGGGCTCGGATCGGTACAATTCCTCGTAAAAGTCCCTGAAGACCCCATTGATGCCAACCCCACTCCGCACCACGCTCCCTCCCCTGTCCTTAACTCCCCCGATCTTCCTAGCTGCGTCCCGCTTCCGAAGCTGATGCGCCAGCATCCGGCTTGCCTTTTCCCCATACTCGTAGACTGCCCCCTGGGCCTTCCTCCACTGCACCTCCGCCTTCCTGGTGGACACCAGGTCAAATTTGGCCTGGAGGCTGCGCCTCTTCCTCAACAATCCTTCCTCAGGCTCTTCCGCATACCTCCTGTCTACCCTCACCATCTCCCCCACCAGCCTCTCCCTCTCCCCCCGCTCCCTCCGCTCCTTGTGGGCCCTAATGGAGATCAGCTCTCCCCTCACCACCGCCTTCAGTGCCTCCCATACCATCCCCACTCGGACCTCCCCGTTGTCGTTGGTCTCCAAGTACCTCTCTATACTTCCTCGGACCCGCTCGCTCACCTAGTCGTCCGCCAACAGCCCCACCTCCAAGCGCCACAGCGGCCGCTGGTCCCTCTCCTCCCCCATCTCCAAGTCCACCCAATGCAGGGCGTGGTCCGAAATGGCTATTGCTGAATACTCTGTATCCTCTACTCTCGCTATCAGCGCCCTACTCAAAATGAAAAAGTCGATTCGAGAATAAGCCTTATGGACATGTGAGAAGAATGAAAATTCCCTAGCCCCCAGCCTTGCAAATCTCCAAGGGTCCACCCCTCCCATTTGGTCCATAAATCCCCTCAACACTCTAGCTGCCGCCGGAACAACGGTCATTTATTATATACAACAAACAATATTAATACCCTAATACTACTTTCTATATAATAAACCTATCACTACTGGCCAATACTTAACTTAGGAAGAGCCCACCAGGTCAGGGAAACAAATGGCTTGTCCAATCAGATCTGGCCCGCGGGATTCAAAAGGCTGCTACAGGTCGGTGGCTAGGTGTCTCTACCGGATAGCGATCGCTGGATTCAAACACTGTTGCCGGTTGCTGTTCTTGCGAAGGTCTCGAGCAGGCGAAGAGGAGAGAGAGCGAGATCTGAACTTGGACCCTCACTTTTATAGGGCCCAGGGGCTTCCCGCCTCCCGGGGCGGACCTTGACCCTGAGTCCCAAGTGATTGGATCTGTCCCCAATCTCTGGGGTCGATGTGTCCAATGGTGAGGCGATTCCTCGATCGGGGGGTGATCTTTGTTTCGGCCACTGCAGGCGCCGACAGGTCTGGCCCGGTATTCAATTGCTAATATGTTGCAATTGTTCCCGGGGATAGCCGATTTAACTGTGGATGTCTGAATAGATGGGCTGCAAACAGTCCTGAATGCAACTGCAAATACCTGGGTTGATGGGCTGTTGATAGCCCTGAGTATCGATCTGGGCTAACTTCCCAGAGCCGAATATGCAATACTGTCTGCAGCTGCCTGCTTGTGTCTTCTTAGCTGCTTTTCCCAGCAGTCTTTCGGGTTAGCCATTTTAAACTGGGTTTTGGCCAGATTAATCGGAACGCAGCCATTTTACGTGGCTACAATCAATCTTACTGACACTGTTACGGAATGGGCATGGTACAAAAGGAACAGCACAAGTCTATTCTTCTGCATTATTCTAGTACATCTAAAATAGATGATAAAAAACTTTTAAAATATGCCTTGTAATCAGGACTATATGAATGACTGGGCAGAGGAAGGAGAAAGCAGTAACTAGTTATCTGGTATCAGCCTAAATGTCTTCTAATCTTAGTTCACCTTCAATCAATCATGTACAAATTATTTTACACAGTTTTCTTCATTTATAAGTACATAAATTACCTTTCATGATATATTTGCCAATTCTCCCAAACAATTATTTCCATCTGAAACACAACCCTTGTTGCGCACCTAGTGTTATTATATGATCTGGCTGATATGGGCCTTATTCAAGAGTACACATAATGCGAGGGAACAGTGATGGTGTTCAGTGACAGCTCAAAGGAGCAATAGTGGAAGGGGTGAGTCGACCAGGAAGTGAATTGCCAAAATTAATCACAAGCAGGTGCGTTCGATGGAAAAATCAGCAAGAGAATGGGGCGGTTGGGTTTGCTGCTTGTCAGGAGGTCCCACGATGGGAATGGCACACCGTGTTTCAGTTGGTTTATTCGAGAGAGACTGATGGCAGCTGGAAAAGAAAACTACCACAGCAGTAGTGGTAGGTTTAGGTAGTGGCAAGAGAGAACAAAGTACCCTCGAAGGGAGAAAGTGGCAAGATTTGGTGATGGGACAGGGAAGGATAAAGTGGCAGCTATGTCACCAAAGGCAGGAATAACAAGCGAATAGGATATGGTGCAGGATCGGATACGGGCAACAACATTTTAGATGCATAGTATGGATGAAGAGAGGACAGCAGTGGCTCACTAGCATAATTGAATCGGGATGCAATGAATGCTTGATTATGGTTTTCACTGCAGGCAGGCTGCTGCAGAACTAGAGGTGGGTGATTGTTGTGATGGTGAATATGGAGTCAAAAGCTCAGCTGATAGTCAAACAGAAAGCTGAGGTTGCAAATAGTCGGAGTCAACCTGACGGGACAGTCAGAGGAAAATAGAAATTATGCAAAGGCACAGAATTTATAGTGCCAGCCAAAGATGCTGGAGGAAATTGCAAGTCATCCAATCGTGGAAGTCAGACGAAAAGTCTGACAGCACATAGGTTCATAGAATCATAGAATTTACAGTGCAGAAGGAGGCCAATCATCCCATCGAGTCTGCATCGGCCCTTGGAAAGAGCATCCTACCTAAGCCCCTATCGCCACCCTATCCCCACATGTCCACCCTATCCCCGTAACCCCATCTAACAATGTTTGGACACCAAGGGCCATGTGGCATAGCCAATCCACCTAACCTGCACATCTTTGACTGGGGGAGGAAACCGGAGCACCTGGAGGAAATCCACGCAGACACGGAAAGAACGTGCAGACTCTGCACAGACGGTGACCCAAGCCGGGAATCGAACCTGGGTGACATCATGAGAAGTGGTGGACAGATAAGAGCTGAGCATCATCATCAGACACATGGAAATTGATTCCAATGTTTTCAAATGTCATCACTGAGGTAGCACAGAAATGAATAGAAGGGGACCTAGAGTAAATCGTTGGGAGGCTCCAGGAGGTAACAGTGTGGGCTAACAGAAGCCACTGCCAAAGATGTTCTATGATCAAATAGGTAACAATGGAACCAAGCCAGATATTCCCACAACAGCTGAAGGAGCAACATTGGAGGATGACATGTGGTTCACCATGTTGAAGGCTGCACAGAGATCAAGGAGGAATAATGCACAACTGTCAGAAAGGATGATATTTCTACAAATGGCAAGAGCCAATTCAGTGTAATGACAGGGCAGAAGCCTGATTTGGAGGGTTGTGATTAAGGAAAGTGGCAATGTGTTCAAGACCTTTGGAGAGAAAAGTTGAGGGTGTGAAGAACGTTATTTTGACAGCAAGAGCGACATCTCAGCAGAGTGAGCAATTTAAATCAACTTAAACAAATTGAAGGTAGATGGCCATCAACATAGTGAGAGTAGAATCACTGGAGCATAGCATGCTTCTCATGGACAAAAAAAGGTGGTGGACTGGAAAATACACAAAGATATGGATTCACTGCTAATGTAGCAGAAGCCTCAGGGAAGATTTGACTTGGTAGACAATGGAAAATGGGAGGAGAGGATGAAGCTGCAAAGCCAGAGGGAAGAATGCTCTCAATTTAAGCAACAAAGTAGTCTGTGAATTCCTTACAACTATTGTTGGAGATCGGGTTCGACACAGATGGGGTGAGCAGTGAATGATCATGGAGGAAAAATGCCAAGGGCTATCTTTGCTCTCCAGCATGATTCCAGAGTAATGGACGGTTTTTGGCAAAGATCAGCGAGGTCCAATTCAGTCCAGTCAGATCTGGTGACAGATTGCTAAATCTGTTGCACACTCAACACGACAAACACTTCTTTGAACTTAAGAGGGTGAAGCTAAGGGCCACATTGTGGAGATATAACTAGGATTAGATCATATAAGTTTTGTTCAGATCAAGGGAATTAATGGTGAAGATATCGTGGTAGAACAGATTTACCTCTGCAGAAGTATCATAACAACGGCGAAGGAATTGTGTGCTTTAAAATAACATAGGCAAAAGTGAGTTTTGGAAGTGGTTAGGATGTTTCGGGTGGTGAGAAATAGAAGGAAATGGTTGGATATACCTTGTCTGTTATCAAAGTCATGCATGTAGAGACAAGTTCAGATGGCAAGGAGGGGGAGGTAAAAGAAACTGGGTTGGAGAGTTTATATGTATGGAAAGGTTGAAGAAATACAGGATCAGAGGAGAGAGGGAAACTAAAGTTCAAGTGAAATCACCAAGAATGAGATACTGCCATGTGCAAAAGTTGAAGCAAAGAGGGAGGATATGAAGAGTGTGTACTAAAATGGTTGACGATGTTCAAAGTAGATGAGTCACCCAACCTAGTTAGGATGCCTCCTCCCAGGTTGAGCAAAGTAATAATAACAGGATAAACCTTGGTCACAATATTTCACTGTTTACCAGAGGGTTGCATGGTTGAACATATTGAGCTGCTCTTCAAAAAGAGATAGATAAACCAGGTAATTGCAATCTAATGATAACACTGGGAAGCTTATAAGATACCAGAATAAAAAACAATATTAATGGTCACTTGAAAGAACATAGGTTAATAAATAACAGAGAACATCAATTTGAAGGCAAATCATGTCCGAGTAACTTAATTAAGTGCTTCAATGAAATCGCAAGAGGACTGATGAAGTCAGTGTTTATGGGCTTTCAAAAGGTATTGATGAAGTCCTACATAATAAACTGGTTAGTGTAATTGAAGCCCATGGAACTGAAGGGACAGTGATAATGCAGATGCAAAAATGGCTTTGAAATAGAAAGCAAACAGTAAACATGTTTCTCAAGACAGGATATAGCGGCGTTTTCAGGAGTCAGTACAAGGAGCACTGAACTTTTTGATATATGTATAATTGACTTCAACATGGGTATTCGGAGGATGCAGTTTCACAGTTGGCAGATAACACAAAGCTTGACAATGTCAGGAAAGGGATACGAGCAGACTTCAGATGAACACAGACAGACTGATGAAAAAGGGAGACATGGCAGCAGATGAAATAAATGCGAACAAGTGTGATGAGCAGCATTTTGGAAAGAACGAGAAACATTAAAACACAATTTTTCAGGGGTTGCAGGAACAATGAGACCAAGCGTTTGCATACATAAATCCTTGAAGATGGCATGACAAGTTGATCAAGCTGTTAAAAAACACACAGGATAACACACATAAATAGAAGCACAGAATTCCAAAACAACAAAGTTATGCTCGATCTTTGTGAACCCCCTTTTAAACCTCAGCTAGCAAGAACATGGTGTTCAAAGTATCCTGCACAGTCTTGGAGCACGTGCTGAGGAGATTACGAGAAGAGAATCAGAGGATTTCAGTTATCTAAAGAGTCAAAAGCTGGAATTGATACTCTTAGAAAGGAGATTTAATAGATTTGTTCTCATATTGAGGGTTTTTGATGAAGTAGAAAGGCAGAAAAAGTTGGGAACCAAAGGGCAGAAATTTTAATAACTTACTAAAATGCCAGGGAAAAAGGATAATTTTTTTGTACCCAGCAACTTTTATGGTGACCGGGAATGCACTGCTTCAAACGTTTATGAAAGCTGATTATGGAAATTACTTAAAAACCTTAACTTAAAAATGAAAATGATGCAGGACTATGACAAAGAGCAGGGGAATGGGATTTAGCTATTTCAGGGACCAATGCAGGAACATTGTGTAAAATGGCATCCTTTAGTAGATATGCTTCAATCTCAGGTAGAAATCTGGAATGGGGCTTCGGAAGAGATGGTAGCAAAACTTTAAGGCAAAGCCAACAGAGGTGAACTGCTCGAGTGAGAAGATGCCAAAGGAGTTGGTATGTTTAAATAATAATCAAATAATAAGGACCACGCAGCCACAAGGATATCTTAGGCAGGGCAGGTGGTGGAAAATATAGCAAGATTGGGTAGCTTTGAAATGTGGGCAAGGTGTCACCACCCATGAGCAGAGCTTCAACCATAGCCTTAATGTCAATTCTAATCATCCATAATGGCCAGCATGGAACACGTTTACAACTGAATGGACGTTCTGGAGGGAATGTGGAGAAAATGGTGATTGCTCATATGCTGCCAGAGTTCAAGAGTACAAGAACATCATGGAGATTGGCCCCACTGGGTGGACTGGCTGAGGTGGTCAGCGAGAGAGGTGGAAGAGGGTCAGAGGTGAACTTATATGCAAAAATATTACACTTTGCACCAAAATATTGCATTGGTTATACCACAATTATTTTGAACAAATCTTCCAGGAATACCATTGCAACTGCGGAATATATACGGAGAACAAGATCATAAGCAAAAGACAAATGTACTTTAAGGCTGTGTTTGACACCTTTTTGCATTGTCATGCACTGTAATGCTCGGCACGGCTTTGAAAATGAGAACTTTTAAAACATTGCTATTAAAATATCTGATCCTATGTTCAGAATAAACATTGTTAAAACAACAGAAATTGATCACTAAAAAGTGTTTCACCATTCATACATTATAATAATGAGGGTTGCTTTTCTGGCTGCAGACTTAGTTTAATAGGTATATTTGCATAACCTAATTCAGAACTCTGGAACAGAGACAAGACAATGCTGTTTCCAGTCCTTAAGCTATTTTGCGTCACTGGTGAGTGAATAATTATTCTGAGGTTAGTCCTAACAAGCCCAAATTTGGTGTCAGGGAAGAAAATTTGGCATGGTAATAACACACTTTGTTGCATGCGTATTTAAAGTACTATCCTTAGAACCAAAGTTTAAGGTTTGTGGCAATGACAAATAGCATCTCATACTTCTGCCCTTTTTAATCGGTTTGCCCTTAGCAGCTAAACACACAAACCTCATCTCCAAAATGAATTTACGTCAGCAGTCGCCTAGTAACAGCCTTTGGTGTAAAAGTGGTGTTTCTGCAGCAATCCCTGCAGCTGACATACAAGCTAGGTTTGGCCAACTACTTTTCAAAAACAAAAAAATTGAAGCACAAAAATCAGCTCTTGAAACCACAACTGAACTGGTCTCAGAATAACTCAAAATTCAGATCAAAAACAACTCTGCTGCTCAACACATCTTGCATTTAATTTTTAGCTTTACTCGTTCTTTAATTTTTTAGTTTCAATCAAAAGTATGATTGTTCTGAATGTAACCATATTTTAGAGCATACTTCAGGCAAAAAATTAATTAGTTTGAGCATCATTAACTGAATTGAACATGTAAGGGTAAACATAGAATCATAGCATTTACAGTACAGAAGGAGGCCATTCGGCCTATCGAGTCTGCACCGGCCCTTGGAAAGAGCACCCTACCTAGCCTGTTCGCGTAAGCTGGTACGGGAATTCAACCCGTGCTGCTGGCCTTGTAATGCATCACAAACCAGCTGTCTAGCCCACTGAGCTAAACCAGCTTTGACTATATAGGAAAAGATTGCATTTACAAAGTGCCATTTAAACCTCATGATATTCCAAAATATCCGGGTGCTCCGGTTTCCTCCCACAGCCCAAAGATGTGCAGGTTATGTGGATTGGCTGTGCTAAATTTCCCTGAGTGTCCAAAAAAGGTTAGGTGGGATAACGGGGATAGGGTGGAGGTGTAGGGATATGGTGGAGGTATGGGCTTAGGTAGGGTGCTCTTTCCAAGGACCGGTGCAGACTCGATGGGCACTTGTAAATGCTATGATTCTATGTTTACCCTTACATATTCAAATCAGTTATAATGATGTTCAAGCTCATGAATTTTTGCCTGAAGAATGCTCTAAAACATAGTTGAATTCAGAACAATCATACTTTTGATTGAAACAAAAAAAAACTAAAAATATTTAAAAGTATTTTTGAAGTTAAGTCCCTTTAAAATGTAGGAAATGTGGCAGAAATGTGCAGAGTGACAATGAGATGCATGACTAGATAATTTGTTTTTGGGATGTTGGTAAAGAAATAAATATTGGTTCAAGAAAAATATTGGACAGGAAACAGGGAACTCCCATCCTCTGGTTCAAATAGTGCCACGTGATCTTTTCATGTTCACCTGAATGCGGGTCTGTTTTATCTAAACAATCGGATTTAATTTTTTAAAAATAATCTTTATTGTCACAAGTAAACTTACATTAACACAGCAATGAACGTACTCCGATGTCTGCTTGGGAATACTGAAGGAGAATTCAGAATATCCAAATTATCTAACAGTACGTCTTTCGGGACCTGTGGGAGAAAACCAGAGCAACAGTGCTAACCTCTGTGCTACCATGCCATTTCCAGCAGTGCACTGGGGTCAGCATTGATATTGGGCTTTCGCTCTGAAGGGAAGGCTGAGCTTAGAATTTCAGACTCAGAAACAACTGCGCCATCACCAAAACCAAGCTGATATTCGTTGGTGTTTGCGTAAAACACATCAATGAAATTGTGTCATAGATACAGTGGGAGTGAAAAACATTGTGACAAACATGGAACCCACTGAAAGATTCACCTGAATCATGAAGGCAATCAGTATCCCCATCCACTTTAATGGAGCCACAGTCTCAGTCATGGATTAATATCCAAAAGCAATTTCACAGACATGTACACAAAGACTTGTTTTTATTCATTCGCAGGAGATGGGTAACGCTGGCAAGGCCAGAATTTATTGCCCGTCTCCAAGAGGCTTGATAGGCCATTTTAGAGGGCAGTTAACCACATTGCTCTGGGTCTGGAATCATGTATTGGACAGGCCAAGTAAGGACAACAGAGCCAGATTGATTTTTACGACAATCTGTTTGTTGTATGGTCACCATTACTGATCCCAGCACTTGTTTTCAATCCAGATTTATTAACTGAAATTAAATTCTCCAGCTTCCACGGATAGATTTAAATTCATGTCTCCAGCACAATAGTTCAGAGAGATTACCGACACACTGCAGACCTGTAAGTGTGTTATATTATCACAGCCGAACGAGAACATGACACTTGTTGAGAATCCAAGACTTCATCCAACCATAGATCCATACACCCAAAAATAAATCTAATCAGAACAGGCTACAACCATCTGAAAAGTATGTAACACATGATTTTCATCACATAGATCAATAGATTAATTGTTTTTATTATAACACAATTTCCTGCTCCAATCATGGAAAGGTTTTCAAGATTGATTTGTGACAAAATCATTCAACATAATTGCCAAGATTTAGTTTACAAAACGTAATGATAGCAACATTTTAAAAAAGAGGTTGCGTTCAATCTGTATGCATTTGATTAAAAACCAAATACTTTTAATTTGTCAAAGGATTAAGTATGCTATTTTCATAACTGACCAAAATTTATATGAACTTGTTTAAATTTACATGAAGTTGTTTATAAAAAAGTCCCAAACTTTCTAGTACACAATGTTAATTCAAATGACCACATTGTTCAGATTTATAATTTTGAAAAGCACTCATGAATGCTAGCATGCTCCTTTCACAGGACTCTATACTAAATGAGCAGTATAAGCCCCAAATCAACACAATCTTGAGTCAGTGCTGATACTGGATCCAGAATGAAGCAGATTCTACGTAACGAGTAAAAACTTGATACTTGAAATAATAATCTCTCTCTAATAATAATCTTTTTATTATAGTCACAAGCAGGATTACATTAACACTGCAATGAAGTTACTGTGAAAAGCTCCTAGTCGCCACACTCCAGCACCTGTTCGGGTACATTGGGGAGAATTCACAATGTCCAAATTACCTAACAGCACGTCTTTCGGGACTTGTGGGAGGAAACTGGAGCACCCGGAGGAAACCCACAGACACAGGGGGAATGTGCAGACTCCGCACAGACAGTGACCCTAGCTGTGAATCGAACCTGGGACCCTGCCGCTGTGAAGCAACAGTGCTACCACTGTGCTCAAAATGATTTACAGAAAGCACAGGTGTTCTTGGCACTTAGCAAACCAAACCTTCTGAATAGCAAGGATTCTACCCTCCCACTTTTCTAAACATTTATATTTCTATCTTCAGTTTTGCTTTAAAAAAAAAAAGACAGTTTGCCAAAGTTTTTTGTCTTGCACTCAGCAGGATTTGCAAGAACATCAATTGTCAAAGGAACAAAACTAAAGTGCTCATTGGTTGGCAAGTGGGTTCAGACATGCTAAAAGCGAAATAAATTTATACACAGGACACTGCCCTTTACAGACAGGAGCAAGTCCAAGTATTGTGCCTTTTTCAACCAGACAAAAGCTTGGGAGTCAGCCATTCCCCAGTTCATTCCAATGGCAATGCCTTGGCTAATCAAAGCTGATCTCCCTGGTTTGAATTTAAAAGGTTAGCAGTTGCTAGTCCCTGGTGCATTCTCTATGACATCACCTCCAACTAATCAGCTCTTTCATCTCATGCAGGAGAAGCTTGGTTGGATGAAGTCTTCTGGATTCCCAACAACTGGCATGTTCTCTGTTCCCTTTACAATTGGTATTCTTGTGGATTCTATCCTGATGAGTGCAAGGCAAAAAGCTTTGACAGCAAATCTTTTTCAGTAATATTAATCAAGGACAGTCAGCATAGTTTTATCAAAGGGAGATCATGTCTTCCAAATTTGATTGATTTTTTGGAGGAGGTGACTAGGTGTGTAGAGGAGGGTAGTGCAGTTGATGTAGTCTACATGAACTTTAGCAAGAATTTTGACAAAGTCCCACACGGGAGGTTTATAAAGGTAGTACAGAACCTATAGGATCTAGGGCAATTTGGCAAACTAGATCCAAAAGTGGCTTAGTGGTAGGAGGCAGAGGGTGATGGTTCAAGGTTGTTTTATGACGGGAAGCCTGTGTCCAGTGGTGTTGCATAGGGATCGGTGCTGGGTCCCTTGTTGTTTGTAGTATACATTCACATCCAGATCATTAATGCAAGAGCTGTAATAAGTAAGTTTGCAGGTGACACAAAAATTTGTGGCGTGGTAAATGAGGAGGAGCAAGGCATTAAATTACAGGATGATATAAATGAGCTGATTAGATGGACAGAAGAATTTTTAAAATAATTTTATTTGTCATATTTTCATCATTTTCGCCATACAAATAAAAAGGAAGCAAAAACAGAACAACCCCAACGATATAAAACATAGACTCATAAAACAAAAAACTAAAACAGCGCTCCCCCCCCCCTCCCAAGGGCTACCAATTCCCGAAAGTGCACAGTAAACAAACCACAAGAATTGTAGGAACCCTCTTTCGCCTCCCACCCCTCCCCCTCAACACAAACTTCACCTTTTCCAGGGTCAAAAACTCCATCAGGTCACCTCCCCCATGCCGAGGCACAGGGTGGAGAAGCTGACCTCTTCCCCAATAAGACACGCCTATGAGCGATCAGTGAGGCGAAGGCCAAAACGTCTGTACCCACACCCGCCTGCAATTCGGGTCTGTCCGACACCCTGAAAATGACTTCTGGAGACCAGGCTCCACATCCATATGCAAAACCCCCGAGATGGTGCTAATACCTCCCGCCAATACTTTTCCAGCTTCGGACAGAACCAATTCTCCCTCAGTGTACCTGAACAGGCGCTGGAATGTGGCGACTAGGAGCTTTTCACAGTAACTCCATTGCAGTGTTAACGTAAGCCTTCCTGTGACAATAATAAAAATATTATTGTTATCTTTGAAACAGCCCCATTATACTCCCCACCGACATGCTCAGCTCCGAAATGTACAGTAATAGAACATCAGCATACAAGGATACCCCTATGCTTCACACCCACCCCCCTCACTATCCCCTTCCACAGCCGAGCTCCTTAGAACGATGGCCACGAACCTCGGCCCGAATCCAAATTTTTCCAATACCGCATATAACCTCACTCTCCCCAATCAAACGCCTTCTCTGCGTCCAGTGCCGCCACCACCTCCATCTCCTTTCCCTCCACTGGAGACATGATCACGTTTAACAACCTTCTCACATTCAAAACCAGCTGCCTTCCCTTCACGAACACCGTCTGATTCTCTCCTATCATCTTTGGGAGACACCCTTCCTGCCTTGCTGCCAGAACCTTTGCCAATATCTTGGCATCTACATTCAATCGGGATATCGGCCAGCCAAGCCACAGTCCACCGGGTCCTTATCCTTACATAAGAACGTAAGAACTAGGAGCAGGAGTAGGCCACCTGGCCCTTTGAGCAT
Organism: Scyliorhinus torazame; assembly: GCF_047496885.1. Taxonomy (NCBI): domain Eukaryota; kingdom Metazoa; phylum Chordata; class Chondrichthyes; order Carcharhiniformes; family Scyliorhinidae; genus Scyliorhinus; species Scyliorhinus torazame. Next base: position 221,251,057 of record NC_092716.1, read on the forward strand.
GGTCCGCCATTCAATGAGATCATGGCTGATCTTTTGTGGACTCAGCTCCACTTTCCTGCCCGAACACCATAACCCATTGTTCCTTTATTCTTCAAAAAACTATCTATCTTTATCTTGAAAATATTTAATGAAGGAGCCGCTGCTTCATTGGGCAGGGAATTACATGGATTCACAACCCTTTGGGTGAAGAGGTTCCTCCTAAACTCAGTCCTAAATCTCCTTCCCTTATTTTGAGGCCAAGCCCCCTTGTTCTGCTTTCACCCGCCAGTGGAAACAACCTGCTTGCATCTATCCTATCTATTCCCTTCATAATTTTATGTTTCTATAAGATCCCCCCTGCATCCTTCTAAATTCCAACGAATACAGTCCCAGTCTAGTCAACCTCTCCACGTAATTCAACCCCCTCAACTCTGGGATTAACCTAGTGAATCGCCTCTGCACACCCTCCAGCACCAGTACGTCCTTTCTCAGGTAGAGACCAAAACTGAACACAATAATCTAGATGTGGCCTTACTAACACCTTGTACAATTGCAGCATAACCTCCCTCGTCTTAAACTCCAATTCTCTCGCAATGAAGGACAAAACTCCATTCGCCTTCTTGATCACCTGTTGCAACTGTAAACCAACTTTTTATGACTCATGGACTAGGACACCCAGGTCCCTCTGCACAGCAGCATGTCTTAATATTTTATCATTTAAATAATAATCCCTTTTGCTGTTATTCCTACCAAAATGGATAACCTCACATTTGTCAACATTGTATTCCATCTGCCAGACCCTAGCCCATTCACTTAAACTATCCAAATCCCTCTGCAGACTTCCAGTATCCTCTGCACTTTTGCTTTACCACTCATCTTAGTGTCGTCTGCTAACTTGGACACATTGCACTTGGTCCCCAACTCCAAATTATTTATGTTAACCTAGTATTATGCTATGTTAACCGTCCCTTCTTGAACAGCAGGGAAATTGAAATCTGCCCCAAAGTCTGTGGTAAGACCCCCTTAACATCACATCCTGAAACATCCCCACCATCAGCGACACCAACATATCCTTAAATTTCTCCTAATATTCCACTGGAAACCCATCTGGCCCGACAACCTTCCCTGACTGCATCCTCACAATTGCCTCCCTCACATCCTGCTCCCCCACTGACCCCTCCAATCCTGCCCTGTCCTCTTCCTCCAACCTTGGATACTCCAACCTGTCCAGGAACTCCATTATCTCCCGGTGGCTCCAAACTGCACAACTTCTAATAGAACTCTTCAAAAACGTCCTTGATCTGCTCCGGGGCCACCACCAGCTACCCCATCTTATCCCACACCTTGTCCTTCGCCGCCACCTCCCTCCGAAGCTGGCAGGCCAACATACTCCCTGCCTTCTCCCCATGTTCATAGACCGCCCCCCCTTGCCCATCTCAACTGATGCACCGCTTGCCCGGTGGACAACTGGTCAAACTTTACCTAAAGCTCCTTCGTCCTGGCCAAAAGGGCTGGGCCCCGAGTCGCCCACGTACCTCCTATCTACCTCCAGCATCTCCTCTCTTATCAATTTTTTGCGCTCCTCACTCATCTCCTTGTTCACTTTAACTTTAAACAAAATCACCTCACTCCTTACTACTGGCTTCAGAGCCTCCCAAACCACCAACTGCGAAACTTCCCCTGTGCAATTAAGCCCCACATATTCCTCAGTCACCTTCCCAATCTTTACGCAAAAACTCCGGTCCGCTAACAGCCCCATGTCCATTCTCCACTCCGGCCTCTGAGTCACCCCCTTCTCCAGAACAACACCCACCCACCCAATGCGGCGCATGGTCTGAAATCAATAACACTGAATACCCCGACCCTTTGACCCCGCCAATAACACGCTCCCAACCATAAAAAAGTCTATTCTCGAGTACACTTTCTGTAGCAGAGAGGAAAACAAATACGCCACTCCCTCGGGTACAGGAACTTCCACATGTTCACTCTGCCCACCTCAGTCATGAGTCCCTGGGCGAGCATCTAGTCTGCGCAGACCAGCTGGCGAGTGTATTCGCAGATATCTTCAACACCTCACTCCTCCGCTCTGAGGTCCCCACCTCCTTCAAGAAGACCACCATAATACCAGTACCAAAGAAGAACAAGGTAGCCTGCCTCAATGACTACCGACCGGGGGCCCCTGACGTCTGTTATCATGAAATGTTTCGAGCAGCTAGTCATGAGACGGATCAACTCGAGCCTCCCAGACGGTCTCGACCTACTGCTGTTTGCCAATCATAGCAACCGGTCCACAGCAGATGCTATCTCCCTGGCTCTACAATCAACACTCAAACACCTCGACAACAAGGACGCCGATGTAAGACTGCTGTTCATAGACTACAGCTCTGCCTTCAACACCATTATCCCAACAAGACTAATAACCAAACTCCGCAATCTTGGACTGGACCTCTTCCTGTGCAGTTGGATACCTGACTTCCTCACCAACGTACCACAATCAGTCAGGATAGGCAACAGCACCTCCTCCACAATAGTCCACAACACCAGGACCCCGCAAGGATGTGTGCTCAATCCTCTACTGGACTCCTTATACACACATGACTGTGTGGCAAGATTTAACTCCAACTCAATCTATAAGTTTGCGGATGACACAACTGTGGTGGGCCGTATCTCAAACAACGCCGAATCAAACTACAGAAGGAAGATTAATCACTTGGTTGCATGGTGTACCGAAAATAACCTCTCTCTAAATGTTGGAAAGACCAAGGAGCTGAACTTCAGGAAGCATAGCACGACTCACACTCCCGTTTGCATCAACGGCTCAGAAATGGAGATGGGCGATAGCTTTAAGTTCCTGGGGGTCACCATCATCAACAGTCTGTCCTGGTCCACTCACGTTGATGCAACAGTCAAGCAAGCCCAACAACATCTCTACTTCCTAAGGAAACTAAAGAAATTTGGCATGTCTGCATCGACTCTCTCAAACTTCTTTAGATGTGCCATAGAGAGCATCCTATCGGATTGGATTGGATTTGTTTATTGTCACGTGTACCGAGGTACAGTGAAAAGTATTTTTCTGCAAGCAGCTCAACAGATCATTAAGTACATGAAAAAAGGAAATAAAAGAAAACACTAAAAGAAACTACATAATAGGGCAACACAAGGTGCACAATGTAACTACGTAAGCACCGGCTTCGGATGAAGCATGCAGGGGTGTAGTGTCAATGAGGTCAGTCCATAAGAGGGTCATTTAGGAGTCTGCTAACAGCGGGGAAGAAGCTGTCTTTGAGTCTGCTCGTGCGTGTTCTCAAGCTTCTGTATCTCCTGCCCGATGGAAGAAGTTGGAAGTGTGAGTAAGCCGGGTGGGAGGAGTCTTGGATTATGCTGCCCGTTTTCCCCAGGCTGCGGGAGGTGTAGATGGAGTCAATGGATGGGAGGCAGGTTCGTGTGATGGACTGGGCGGTGTTCACGACTCTCTGAAGTTTCTTGCGGTCTGGGGCCAAGCAGTTGCCATGCCAGGCTGTGATGCAGCCAGATAGGATGCTTTCTATGGTGCATTTGTAAACGTTGTTAATGTGGACATGCCGAATTTCCTTAGTCTCCTGAGGAATTATAGGCGCTGTTGTGCTTTCTTGGTGGTAGCGTCGACGTGGGTGGACCAGGACAGATTTTTGGTGATGTGTTCCCCTCACACGGGAGGGTTTAAACTAGTATGGCAGGGTGGGTGGGCAGGGGAGCAATAGGTCAGAAGGTGAGAGCATTGAGGGAGAACTAGGGAATAGGGACAGTGTGGCTCTGAGGCAGAGCAGACAGGGAGAAGTTGCTGAACACAGCTGGTCTGATGGCCTGACGTGCATAAGATTTAATGCAAGAAGTATTACGGGTAAGGCAGATGAACTTAGAGCTTGGATTAGTACTTGGAACTATGATGTTGTTGCCATTACAGAGACCTGGTTGAGGGAAGGGCAGGATTGGCAGCTAAACGTTCCAGGATTTAGATGTTTCAGGCGGGATAGAGGGGGATGTAAAAGGGGAGGCGGAGTTGCGCTACTGGTTCAGGAGAATATCACAGCTGTACTGCGGGAGGACACCTCAGAGGGCAGTGAGGCTATATGGGTAGAGATCAGAAATAAGAAGGGTGCAGTCACAATGTTGGGGGTTTACTACAGGCCTCCCAACAGCCAGCAGGAGATAGAGGAGCAGATAGGTAGACAGATTTTGGAAAAGAGTAAAAACAACAGGGTTGTAGTGATGGGAGACTTCAACTTCCCCAATATTGACTGGGACTCACTTAGTGCCAGGGGCTTAGACGGGGCAGAGTTTGTAAGGAGCATCCAGGAGGGCTTCTTAAAACAATATGTGGACAGTCCAACTAGGGAAGGGGCGATACTGGACCTGGTATTGTGGAATGAGCCCGGCCAGGTGGTAGATGTTTCAGTAGGGGAGCATTTCGGTAAAAGTGACCACAATTCAGTAAGTTTTAAAGTACTGGTGGACAAGGATAAGAGTGGTCCTAGGATGAATGTGCTAAATTGGGGGAAGGCTAATTATAACAATATTAGGCGGGAACTGAAGAACATAGATTGGGGGCGGATGTTTGAGGGCAAATCAACATCTGACATGTGGGAGGCTTTCAAGTGGCAGTTGAAAGGAATTCAGGACCGGCATGTTCCTGTGAGGAAGAAGGATAAATACGGCAATTTTCGGGAACCTTGGATGACGAGAGATATTGTAGGCCTCGTCAAAAAGAAAAAGGAGGCATTTGTCAGAGCTAAAAGGCTGGGAACAGACGAAGCCTGCGTGGAATATAAGGAAAGTAGGAAGGAACTTAAGCAAGGAGTCAGGAGGGCTAGAAGGGGTCACGAAAAGTCATTGGCAAATAGGGTTAAGGATAATCCCAAGGCTTTTTACACGTACATAAAAAGCAAGAGGGTAGCCAGGGAAAGGGTTGGCCCACTGAAGGATAGGCAAGGGAATCTATGTGTGGAGCCAGAGGAAATGGGCGAGGTACTAAATGAATACTTTGCATCAGTATTCACCAAAGAGAAGGAATTGGTAGATGTTGAGTCTGGAGAAGGGTGTGTAGATAGCCTGGGTCACATTGAGATCCAAAAAGACGAGGTGTTGGGTGTCTTAAAAAATATTAAGGGAGATAAGTCCCCAGGGCCTGATGGGATCTACCCCAGAATACTGAAGGAGGCTGGAGAGGAAATTGCTGAGGCCTTGACAGAAATCTTTGGATCCTCGCTGTCTTCAGGGGATGTCCTGGAGGACTGGAGAATAGCCAATGTTGTTCCTCTGTTTAAGAAGGGTAGCAAGGATAATCCCGGGAACTACAGGCCGGTGAGCCTTACTTCAGTGGTAGGGAAATTACTGGAGAGAATTCTTCGAGACAGGATCTACTCCCATTTGGAAGCAAATGGACGTATTAGTGAGAGGCAGCAAGGTTTTGTGAAGGGTCATGTCTCACTAACTTGATAGAGTTTTTCGAGGAGGTCACTAAGATGATTGATGCAGGTAGGGCAGTGGATGTTGTCTATATGGACTTCAGTAAGGCCTTTGACAAGGTCCCTCATGGTAGACTAGTACAAAAGGTGAAGTCGCACGGGATCAGGGGTGAGCTGGCAAGGTGGATACAGAACTGGCTAGGCCATAGAAGGCAGAGAGTAGCAATGGAAGGATGCTTTTCTAATTGGAGGGCTGTGACCAGTGGTGTTCCACAGGGATCAGTGCTGGGACCTTTGCTCTTTGTAGTATATATAAATGATTTGGAGGAAAATGTAACTGGTCTGATTAGTAAGTTTGCAGACGACACAAAGGTTGGTGGAATTGCGGATAGCGATGAGGACTGTCGGAGGATACAGCAGGATTTAGATTGTTTGGAGACTTGGGCGGAGAGATGGCAGGTGGAGTTTAATCCGGACAAATGTGAGGTAATGCATTTTGGAAGGTCTAATGCAGGTAGGGAATATACAGTGAATGGTAGAACCCTCAAGAGTATTGAAAGTCAAAGAGATCTAGGAGGACAGGTCCACAGGTCATTGAAAGGGGCAACACAGGTGGAGAAGGTGGTCAAGAAGGCATACGGCATGCTTGCCTTCATTGGCCGGGGCATTGAGTATAAGAATTGGCAAGTCATGTTGCAGCTGTATAGAAACTTAGTTAGGCCACGCTTGGAGTATAGTGTTCAATTCTGGTCGCCACACTACCAGAAGGATGTGGAGGCTTTAGAGAGGGTGCAGAAGAGATTTACCAGAATGTTGCCTGGTATGGAGGGCATTAGCTCTGAGGAGCGGTTGAATAAACTCGGTTTGTTCTCACTGGAACGAAGGAGGTTGAGGGGAGACCTGATAGAGGTATACAAAATTATGAGGGGCGTAGACAGAGTGGATAGTCAGAGGCTTTTCCCCAGGGTAGAGGGGTCAATTACTAGGGGGCATAGGTTTAAGGTGAGAGGGGCAAGGTTTAGAGTAGATGTACGAGGCAAGTTTTTTTACGCAGAGGGTAGTGGGTGCCTGGAACTCGCTACCGGAGGAGGTGGTGGAAGCAGGGACGATACTGACATTTAAGGGGCATCTTGACAAATACATGAATAGGATGGGAATAGAGGGATACGGTCCCAGGAAGTGTAGAAGATTGTAGTTTAGTCGGGCAGCATGGTCGGCACGGGCTTGGAGGGCCGAAGGGCCTGTTCCTGTGCTGTACATTTCTTTGTTCTTTGAATTTGAAACTGCTAACCATCTCCACCTCGGCCCTGTTGATGCTGACAGGGGTGTGCATAGTACTTTGCTTCCTGAAGTCAATGACCAGCTCTTGAGTTTGACTGGCATTGAGGGAGAGATTGTTGTCGCTGCACCACTCGACTAGGTCCTCTATCACCCTCCTGTATTCTTTTTTAGTTTAGATGGGCAGCATGGTCGGCACAGGCTTGGAGGGCTGAAGGGCCTGTTCCTGTTCTGTACTTTTCTTTGTTCTTTGTGTTCATATTCCAGATCCACCCCGCACTATTAACTCGTGGGTATCCAAATCCAGGATGGAACCCATCAGCCTCTTCGCAATCATCCCAGTTGGGGCCATATACACCTGCCAGAGCTACCAACTTCCCCTCCAAAGTCCTGGCAACCCAGATGGAGTCATGGTTTCCTGATATAATTTTGGGAGTATCAGGCAAGCTTTATCAAAGATGGGCAGTTATCGGCCAATGTTGGCGCCTCTTGAGCATTGTCCTATCTATCCCCCTCATCAACTCAGAAACCTGAAGTTATAGTATCTTTGGATGCAGAAAAGGCGTTTGATAGGGTGGAATGGAACTCCCTTTGAGATCTTGGATAGATTTTGTTTTGGCCCCAAATTTCCCTCCTCGGTTCGTTTGAAGTACAATTCCCCGGAAGCCAACATCCACACAATTATAACTCCTCTGAATACTTTCCGCGAGGCAGAGGCACGAGACAGGGCTGTCCCCATTCTCCATCATTCTGCATGATGGCCATTGAACCTCTGGCAATCGCGTTGAGGTTGTCAGAGGGATGGAGGGGAATACACCAAGAGGGGGAGCAGCACCGGATCTCACAGATGACCTATTTTCATATATTCTGGATCTGGTCTCCACAATAGAAAACATCATGAAGATACACAAGAGATTTGACACATTCTCAGGCTATAAATTAAACATCAGTAAGAGTGAATGCTTCCCAGTGAACTCAATGGCCAGATGGTGTCAGCTTGGTTTGGTGCCTTTTCGCCTCTTGCCCTGTAATTTTCGATATCGGAGGATCTGCGTGACCCATAACTGGGACTTACTCCACAAACCGAACTTTTCAAGCCTCATCAGCGAGATTAAAATGAACTTCTAGGTGGAATAGCCTCCCCCTTACTCTAGCGGGCAGAATCCAAACTGTTAAGGTGAATGTGTTACCTATGTTTTTGTTCCTATTTCAAAGTATCCCCATTTTGTTTACCAAAGCATTTTTAATTACAGTCAACAAATTAATATCAGCGTTTGTCTGGACAGGTAAGAGTCCCAGAGTCCGCAGTGCTCAGTTTCAGACAGACAGAGGATCGGGGGGCTTGGCCCTCCCGAATCTCCTGTTTTATTACTGTGCTGTAGTATGCAGAAAATCCTATAATGGCTGTCTGATCCGAAATCAAACTGGAGTAGATTAAAGGCACGGATTTTTGCCACAGCCACCTCCCTACACGCCATAATTACCGCCCCATTGCCCTTCTCCCCGGTAGGTTTTCCCTCAAACCCTGTGGTGACTTCATCCCTCAGGATTTGGAAGCACTTTCAGCAGCACTTCAATCTCCTCTCACTGTGCTCAACTGCCCCGATATGGGATAACCATCTCTTCGTGCCTTTGAGTTTGAATCCATCGTTCAGGTCCTGGAGAACGGGAGGTCTGGTGCACTTATCCCTAGATGAAAGCTTTACCAGCCTTGAAAACTCTCAGACAAATACAATCTGTCTGATCCCAACCTTTTCCAGGTTTTTTTTTTTTTCAAACTTGGGATTTCTCATGCAAGTTTTTTTTGTCCTTCCCCCAGGCCCCCTCTTCTTCCCTGCTGCAAAAGGATCTGGCCTTGGCACAGCAGGGGCAAGGGTCAACTTCCAATCTGTACAGCCTAATTCTTTCTTTGGATCCTGCCCCTTTGAATAGAGTATGTATGAGAAAGCTGTCCTGGTGCATCTAGGCACCAACGATATTAGGTAAAAAAAACAGGACAAGGTCCTACAAGCTGAATTCAGGGAGGGAGTTAAACTAAAAAGTGGGATTTCAAAAGGTAGTAATCTCAGGATTGCTACCAGTGCCACGAGCTGGTCAGAGTAGGAATGCCAGGATAGATAGGATGAATGCGTGGCTCGAGAGATGGTGCAAGAGGATACGATTGAATCCATTTGGGTGGAAATCAGGAATAGTAAAGTGAAAAAGTTACTGATAGGAATAGTCTGCAGGCCACCAAATAGAAACATTACGGTGGGGCGGGCAATAAACAAAGAAATAACTGATGCATGTAGAAATGGTACAGCAATTATCATGGGGGATTTTAATCTACATGTCGATTGGTTTAATCAGGTCGGTCAAGGCAGCCTTGAGGAGGAGTTTATAGAATGTATCCGCGATAGTTTCCTAGAACAGTATGTAATGGAACCTACGAGGGAACAAGCGGTCCTAGATCTGGTCCTGTGTAATGAGACAGGATTGATTCAGGATCTCATAATTATGGATCCGCTCGGAAGGAGCGATCACAATATGGAGGAATTTAAAATACAGATGGAGGGTGGGAAGGTACAATCAAACACTAGTGTTTTGTGCTTAAACAAAAGGAGATTACAAAGGGATGAAAGAAGAGCTAGCTAAGGTAGACTGGGAGCAAAGACTTTATGGTGAAACAATTGAGTAACAGTGGAGAACCTTCCAAGCGATTTTTCAGTACTCAGCAAAGTTTATCAACAAAAAGGAAGAACGGTAGGAAGAGGGAAAATTGACCGTGGATATCAAAGGAAATAAGGGAGAGTATCAAATTGAAAGAAAAAGCATACAAAGTGGCAAAAATTAGTGGGAGACTAGAGGATTGGGAAATCTTTAGGGGACAACAGAATGCTACTAAAAAAGCGATAAAGAAGAGTAAGATAGATTATGAGAGTAAACTTGCTCGTGCTCAGAATATAAAAACAGATAGTAAAAGTTTCTACAAATCTATAAAACAAAAAAAAGAGTGGCTACGATAAATATTGGTGCTTGAGAGGATGATTTAATAATGAGAGATGAGGAAATGGCTGAGGAACTGAACAGGCTTTTGGGTCGGTCTTCACAGTGGAAGACACAAATAACATGCCGGTGACTGATGGAAATGAGGCTATGACAGGTGAGGACCTTGAGGCGATTGTCACTCAGGAGGTAGTTATGGGCAAGTTAATGGGGCGAAAGGTAGACAAGTCTCCTGGCCCTGATGGAATACATTCCAGGATACGAAAAGTGATGGCCAGGGAAATTGCAAATGCACTCGTGATAATTTACCAAAATTCACTTGACTCTGGGGTGGTTCCAACAGATTGGAAATTAGCAAACGTGACACCACTGTTCACAAAAGGAGGTAGGCAGAAAGCGGGTAATTGTAGGTCAGTTAGCTTAACTTTGGTAGCAGGGAAGATGCTGGAATCTATCAAGGAAGAAATAGCGAGGCATCTGGATGGAAATTGTCCCATTGGACAGACGGAGCACGAGTTAATAAAGGGCAGGTCGCCTAATTAATTTAGTAGAATTCTTTGAGGACTTCACCAGTGCGGTAGACAACGGGGAGGCCAATGGATATGGTATATTTGGATTACCAGAAAGCTTTTGACAAGGTGCCACACAATAGGTTGCTGCATAAGATAAAGATGCATGGCATTAAGGGTAAAGTAGTAGAATGGATAGAGGATTGGTTAATTAATAGAAAGCAAAGAGTGGGGATTAATGGGTGTTTCTCTGGTTGGTAATCAGTAGTGGTTGGCAATCAGTAGCTCATGGTGTCCCTCAGGGATCAGTGCTGGGCCCACAATTGTTGTTGGGGACCAAGTGCAATATGTCCAAGTTTGCAATCGACACCGTAATGAGTGGTAAAGCAAAAGGTGCAGAGGATACTGGAAGTCTGCAGAGGGATTTGGATAGGCTAAGTGAATGGGCTCGGGTCTGGCAGACCTGTTTACAAATGTGAGGTTATCCATTTTGGTAGGAATAACTGAAAAAGGGATTATTATTTAAATGATAAAATATTAAGACATGCTGCTGTGCAGAGGGACCTGGGTGGCCTAGTCCATGAGTCATAAAAAGTTGGTTTACAGGTGCAACAGGTGATTAAGAAGGCGAATGGAGTTTTGTCCTCCATTGCTAGAGAATTGGAGTTTAAGACGAGGGAGGTTATGCTGCAACTGTATGCAGTGTTAGTGAGGCCATATCTGGAGTACTGTATTCAGTTTTGGTCTCCTTACCCGAGAAAGGACGTACTGGTGCTGGAGGGTGTGCAGAGGAGATTCACTAGGTTAATCCCAGAGTTGAGGGGGTTGGATTACGAGGAGAGGTTGAGTCGACTGGGACTGTACTCGTTGGAATTCAGAAGCATGTGGAGGATCGTAAAAGAAACACATGAAATTATGAAGGGAATAGATAGGATAGATGCGGGGAGGTTGTTTCCACTGGCGGTGAAAGCTGAACTAGGGGGCATAGCCTTTGTTATGGGCCAGGGTTTAGAAAACTGCAAAGTATATCATGGAGTTCACCTGACCCACAACTTTTAATAGAATTTGGTTATGGGGAGCACAAGGGTCCACTCTCCAGCTGTTATGCAACAGAGACCTTAAGTATTTTTAAAACAAAACAATGTTTATTCTATAAACCCACTTTACATTTCATAAACACACAGTAAACATCTCATCAACGACCAACACACGTAACCCCACAGATACAATACTCTAGAAGTAACCCTTAATACCTTGCCGCCAACATCCATAAATTAAACCCTTTTTACAAAGACAGCAGGTCTTTGTAATCACTCCCAATTTGGGATTCTCAATGTCTGAATTTGTAACATCCAATCTTTGAATAGTGAAAGCTGTACACATTTTTAACCATTTTAAAATTTAGTAAAGCAGATAACAAGTTGAGCATTAAAAGGTGGTTTAAAAAACAAGACTAAGACACTGTGAAATAAACTTTTCCAGGTATACGGACAACAGAGTGAACTGCTGCTGACAATGGGTCTTCATTGAAATACCCTTCCTTAAGCTCATATATACACAGCAACATTATGGAACGGCCCACATGTGGCAAATTCATCGAGGAACAACATCCTTTTTTCCCTCTAATTTCAAGTATTTCCCGAGTATCAAACTCAGCCTCTCTGCATCCAAGTTAATGACGCTAGTTTGTTAAACAACATGTTATATTTTTATAGCATCTATCTCAAAATAAAACATCCCAAGGGACTTCACTTGAGTGTTATACAGCAACATCGGAAACCAAGAGAGAAGGGGGAGGGGGAGGGGAGGGGGGGCGGGGGGGGGGGGGGGGGGGGGGGGGAGGGGGGAGAGGAGGAGGAGGAGAGAGAGAAAGAGAGGAGATTCGGGTTGGCATTCCAGTATATCAGAATTGGATGAGCACAGATAATTCAAATGAGACTACATAGCGACAGAGCGATGGAGAGATTGGATTACAAGACTGAAGATTTTAAAAACCATGGCCATGCTTGACTCGCAGCTAGTGTAGGTCAGCGAGGATGGGGGTGATAGGTGAATGATACTCGGCACGTCAGTTCACAAGCAACAGAATTTTGCACGGCCTCAGGTTTACGGAGGATTATAGAATCATAGAAGTTACAGTGCCGAAGGAGGCCATTCGGCCCACCGAGTCTGCATCGGCTTTTGGAAAGAGCACCCTACCCAAGTTCCACACCTCCAACCTATCCCCATAATCCAGTAACCCCACCCAACTCCAAGGGCAATTTTGGACACGAAGGGCAATTTCGCAAGGCCAATCCACCTAACCTGCACATCTTTGGACTGTGAAGCAATTGTGCGAACCACCATGCTGAGAGACAAGCCAGGAGTGCAATAGAACAGTTAAACCCAGAGCAACAAAGGCACAAATAAGGGTTTCAGCCGATGAGCCAATAGCACCAGTATGTGGTCGGAAGCTGATGTCAAGGTTAAATACGACAGCAAAGTTGCAAAGATTCTGATTTAGTCTCAGACAGTTGCCAGGCAGCGTAGTGTGGAGTGGGGACCAAAAACAATGGCATCAATTTTCCTAACACTTAATCAAAAAATTTATGCTCATCCAGGACTGTTACACAGGATTGTGTCCTCAACTCCAAAAACATCAGAGACTCTCCATTTAAGTAAATCAACAGCACCTTCCAAACTTGAGAAGTCCACCACTTTAAAGCACAGGGACAGCAGGCAAATGGGAAAGACAACACCTGCATGCCCAAGTAATTCACCATTCTGAAGTGGAACTATATCATTGCTTCTTCACAGTAGTTAGAACTCCCTCTGTAACAGCACCATCAGTACACCTGCACCACAGGTACTGCAGCAGTTCAAGAAGGCAGTTCATGATCTGAAGGAAAATTAGGGATAGACAATAATTGCTGGCCATGCCAGCACCACCCACGTTTCAAAAGCAAATTTCGAAAGTACAAATATCTGGAGATGCGTGGATTTCAAAGTGGAACAATATAAAAATGCACTGCCCCACCCTGCTAACATATCAAGATTTGTACAAAATTGCATAATTCATGGATGCTCTGTATTTTTTCCAGCATAAAACCTTTAATGAAAGAACAGGAATAAATAAACAATTTTACCTATGATTAATGCAATTTTAGGGTGGCACGGTGGCCCAGTGGTTAGCACTGCTGCCTCACAACGCCGAAGACCCGGGTTCAATTCTGACCCCGAGTCACTGTCTGTGTGGAGTTTGCACATTCTCAGCGTCTGCGTATGTTTCACCCCCACAACCCAAAGGTGTGCAGGGTAGGTGGATTGGCCACACTAAATTGTCCCCGAATTGGAAAATTAAAACGCAAATTTTTTAAAAGGGGGAAAAAATGATTAACGCAACTTTTAAAGATCAGTACAATGCAGGAATCCAGTAAATTTTGCTTTTATTTTGGTACTTCGAAACAAATCAGTATCCAGCAACACATTTTCTGTAAAAGTGAAATGTAGATTTTTGTTCAACAGCTTGCCAGCGAGTTCAGCCAAGTTAGAGATAGAAGATGTAGAAACAACATTTCCAAAACTAGCTAGTGCTTATATAAGAAAGTGTCTCGGAGGTTAGGTCACAATTGAAATAAAGCATTATTTTCTTTATCCCATGAAAAATGAATGTCATTAAATATCTTAGGCTGCTTTTAGTTTCAAATGGGCATAAAATACTAATTTTTACAAAAATAAATTTGCAAATTAGATTTGGGACTTAACAAAATCAATACCAAATAGATCAAATGTTTGTCAACTGCAATATTTTTCAGTACTTGTTTAAAAGCACCATTGCTAAAAGCATAATGACACAATGTTACATGAATTACTCTATACTTTAGTTACACAAAATGATTTCATCTTTAGATTGTTCAAAAAAAAAAATAGAGTCTAACATGATATGGCAGCCAAAGTTTCAGATTGCTTAATTTTAGCTTAGTTGTACACAGTTTGGTTATTCAGTGGAATATTTCCATTTAGACTGCGGGCCTTATGAACAGTTTACATTAACTCTCATGACACTGCACACAGAGCAACTTGCTTTGCATTCATCGATTTTACATATATTAGTCAATTTTAGAGTTTGTTCACTGAACTGTTTATATTTCCTAAACAAATACTTCGAACAAAAGATGACATACAACAAGAGGGGAAAATGGCCACATTTATGGCATTCATACAGCAGAAACAAACAGTATGGCAAAGATACGGTTTACCTTCGAGAGGAAGAAAAAAATTACTTCTAACGCTCGAGTACATTTAATTGACAAGAAAGCCGACCAGAGCATCAGAAATGAACATAACATTTGCACAAAGTGACCTTCAAAACCAAAAGAAACCCATATTAACAAAGATAAAGGGAAGAATACAATGAACTCGCATTTATATTGTGCTTTTCACAACCTTGTGATTTCCCAAAGACGTTCACAACCAATTAAAATTGCTGTGTTGTTTTAATGTAGGACACAGTTAGTGATTAGCCAATAAAACATAAGCTAAAAATTACCCCAGAGGGGGATCCTGGAGCATCCAATTACTGAAGAGACAGGAAAGAGCTCAGATTTGATCCCACTTTATTTTAGCACGGTTAAGTAACTTTTCCTTGAATAATCAGCTCCATTCCACCACTGGAGAATTTACCCAAGGATTCAAATTATGAAGACACGAACAGCAAACGGGCAAAGTGGACAAGGATAAGAGTGGTCCTAGGGTGAATGTGCTAAATTGGGGGAAGGCTAATTATAACAATATCAGGCGGGAACTGAAGAACATAGGTTGGGGGCGGATGTTTGAGGGTAAATCAACATCTGACATGTGGGAGGCTTTCAAGTGTCAGTTGAGAGGAGTTCAGGACCGGCATGTTCCCGTGAGGAAGAAGGATAAATACGGCAATTTTTGGGAACCTTGGATAATGAGAGATATTGTA
This sequence comes from Scyliorhinus torazame, assembly GCF_047496885.1. NCBI lineage: Eukaryota > Metazoa > Chordata > Chondrichthyes > Carcharhiniformes > Scyliorhinidae > Scyliorhinus > Scyliorhinus torazame. Next base: position 221,266,200 of record NC_092716.1, read on the forward strand.
GGCCTCGTCAAAAAGAAAAAGGAGGCATTTGTCAGGGCTAAAAGGCTGGGAACAGACAAAGCCTGTGTGGAATATAAGGGAAGTAAGAAGGAACTTAAGCAAGAAGTCAGGAGGGCTAGTCGGGGTCACAAAAAGTCATTGGCAAATAGGGTTAAGGAAAATCCCAAGGCTTTTTACACGTACATAAAAAGCAAGAGGGTAGCCGGGGAAAGGGTTGGCCCACTGAAGGATAGGCAAGGGAATCCATGTGTGGAGCCAGAGGAAATGGGTGAGGTACTAAATGAATACTTTGCATCAGTATTCACCAAAGAGAAGGAATTGGTGGATGTTGAGTCTGGAGAAGGGTGTGTAGATAGCCTTGGTCACATTGAGATCCAAAAAGATGAGGTGTTGGGCGTCTTGAAAAATATTACGGTAGATAAGTCCCCAGGACCTGATGGGATCTACCCCAAAATACTGAACAAGGCTAGAGAGGAAATTGCTGAGGCCTTTACAGAAATCTTTGGATCTTCACTGTCTTCAGGTTATGTCCCGGAGGACTGGAGAATAGCCAATGTTGTTCCTTTGTTTAAGAAGGGTAGCAAGGATAATCCAGGGAACTACAGGCCAGTGAGCCTTACGTCAGTGGTAGGGAAATTACTGGAGAGAATTCTTCGAGACAGGATCAACTCCCATTTGGAAGCAAATGGACGTATTAGCGAGAGGCAGCAAGGTTCTGTGAAGGGGAGATGGTGTCTCACTAACTTGATAGTAGAGTTTTTCGAGGAGGTCACAAAGATGATTGATGCAGGTAGGGCAGTGGATGTTGTCTATATGGACTTCAGTAAGGCCTTTGACAAGGTCCCTCATGGTAGACTAGTACAAAAGGTGAAGTCACATGGGATCAGGGGCGAGCCGGCAAGGTGGATACAGAACTGGCTAGGTCATAGAAGGCAGAGAGTCACAATGGAAGGATGCTTTTCTAATTGGAGGGCTGTGACTAGTGGTGTTCCGCAGGGATCAGTGCTGGGACCTTTGCTGTTTGTAGTATATATAAATGATTTGGAAGAAAATGTAACTGGTCTGATTAGTAAGCTTGCAGACGACACAAAGGTTGGTGGAATTGCGGATAGCGATGAGGACTGTCAGAGGATACAGCAGGATTTAGATTGTTTGGAGACTTGGGCGGAGAGATGGCAGATGGAGTTTAATCCGGACAAATGTGAGGTAATGCATTTTGGAAGGTCTAATGCAGGTAGGGAATATACAGTGAATGGTAGAACCCTCAAGAGTATTGAAAGTCAGAGAGATCTAGGTGTACAGATCCACAGGTCACTGAAAGGGGCAACACAGGTGGAGAAGGTAGTCAAGAAGGCATACGGCATGCTTGCCTTCATTGGCCGGGGCATTGAGTATAAGAATTGGCAAGTCATGTTGCAGCTGTATAGAAACTTAGTTAGGCCACACTTGGAGTATAGTGTTCAATTCTGGTCGCCACGCTACCAGAAGGGTGTGGAGGCTTTAGAGAGGGTGCAGAAGAGATTTACCAGGATGTTGTCTGGTATGGAGGGCATTAGCTATGAGGAGCGGTTGAATAAACTCGGTTTGTTCTCACTGGAACGACAGAGGTTGAGGGGCGACCCGATAGAGGTCTATAAAATTATGAGGGGCATAGACAGAGTGGATAGTCAGAGGCTTTTCCCCAGGGTAGAGGGGTCAATTACTAGGGGACATAGATTTAAGGTGCGAGGGGCAAGGTTTAGAGTAGATGTACGAGGCAAGTTTTGTTACACAGAGGGTAGTGGGTGCCTGGAACCCGCTGACGGAGGAGGTGGTGGAAGCAGGGACGATAGTGACATTTAAGGGGCACCTTGACAAATACATGAATAGGATGGGAATAGAGGGATACGGACCCAGGAAGTGTAGAAGATTGTAGTTTAGTCAGGCAGCATGGTCGGCACGGGCTTGGTGGGCCGAAGGGCCTGTTCCTGTGCTGTACTTTTCTTTGTTTCTTTGTTTCAAAGGAGAAAGATACTACCTAACCAACCATTGATTCCTCATTGAGGAATTGAGGTTCTCAATGCTTAAGCTAGGTTTCAACTAAATTGTAAAAAGCAATGGGATAGGATACAAACCAAAAACTGAAAATGGACATGAAATTTACTGATGGGTACGAAACAGCATGCGCTTCTTGCTTCTGGGCTGAGGGTTATTGCATCCAGAATCAGTGCTTGTCAATATATTTTTTAATTTTGTTTAATAACAATGTGTATACAAACACTGAATTCTACATTGAGAAATGGTGCAAAAATAGGAGAGTGAATAGAACTGGGTACACTAAATTTATGAAACAAAAAATAGTAAATAGTACAGGAAAAGGAAAAATCCAGAACATTTTTGTAAATTAAAAATGTCAGTTGGCTCTTGAATAATGGAGGGACTCTAGGTTCCTCTGTATATAAATGAGTTAAAATGGGTTAAAATGCCCTTTTTCTGTCATATCTACCTTGTAATTCATTCAGTGGAGAGACAAAGGTTGAAATTACATGAATTGCATAGATTGGGTGTTGAGGTCTCAAAATGAGGCTTCTGACTCAAAGGTCAGAGCACCACCACAAAGCCAAGGCTGACAGTTTGTCAGTAAATACAAATGAAAACTTGCATTCAAACACCTTTTATCACAACCGAAGAATACCTTACAGCCAATAAGTTTAAAAAGTGCATGGATTTATTTGGATCAGGCTCTTAATTTAGTCTTAATAATGCTGATAGCAATTACTCATCCCTGTGAGTAAGTGTCATGCCCAAGCCAAAGCAGCATTTATGTTCTAAATCCAAAGCCATGTGTATTGTTCAGTCAGTTGACACAAATTGTTAAAGGCAAAATTTAAGCACGATGGACAAAGAGTAGTGGATAGTTCTTTCAAAGAGCCAGGACAGGCACAATGGGCCAAATAGCCTCAAAATGTATTGCATAATTCTATGAAGATTCATAAATAAAGTGTTAATTAAATGGAACCATAGTAATTATTGTCCAATTCATCAAGTTTCTGATACTGTTGAAAAATATTAAGTTATCAATAAATATTTTGTTAAGATTACAATTAACTTTGCTGAAGGTAGTGCTTGTTTTTCAGTTTCAGCTCTGGATGACACCGAGCAACCTTTGTGACACAGCCTGCAAGGACACTGGGCAAGAAAGAGGTCAACGAGATCACCAAGCCCTTCCGAATCAACAAAGAATGCCACTTCACACTTCCTTTCCAAATGTATTTTGGCAACAATCCTGATTCTACCCAATTTCGACTCTTGACCCACATATATGCATCAACCGATCAAGAGCTCAAGGCACCTTTGAAATGAGATGAACTGACATTTAGCCAGTAAGACAAACATAAGGCAAACAAGACATATGCAGAAGCTCCCGTGTTGTGTGACATTATCAGACAATGCAAACACACTCTACAGTCATAGGAAAACAGTTAAGAATTCAACCATAATTCTAGATTCTTCATCACCACATCTGTCAACGTCCAACCAAATCAACCTACAAGGATGCAACTTCATTCCTGCACAAGGAGCATTAGGAATCATAAAACAAATGTAATCTTGATTGGACACCAATATTATAAGCCTTACATCCAAATGAATTTTACTACTTATTCTTGCACATTATGCCAACTTAATCTGCAGCATAAATCTACCACACTGGCAGCACAGCACAATTTGGCGTAACTTCAGGTACCTGTTGGAAGACACAGCCCTGCACCACCAGCTCTGGACATCAGCTGTGGTTGCACGAGCTTGTGTCCAACTGATTTGTTAAGATTAGCTTTTAAAATCAAGTTCAAAGTCTGGTCTGTAGTTCTCCATTGGAGAGACAGTGGTGTAGTGGTGCTGTTACTAGATTAATAATCCAGAGACCCAGGATAATGCTCTGGGGACCTGGGTCCAAATCCCATGGCAGATTGTGAAATTTCAATTTTTAAAAAATAATCTAGAATTTTAAAAAGTCTAATGATGACCATTAGGTAATGAAATCTTACGGCCTTACCTCGTCTTGCCTACACATGACTCCAGATCTACAGCAATGTGGCTGACAATAAATACTGTGATGTGGAGATGTTGCCAATGGACTGGGGTGAGCACAGTAAGACACAATACCAGGTTAAAGTCCAACAGGTTTATTTCAAATCACTAGCTTTCAGAGCACTGCTCCTTCCTCAGGTGAATGAAGAGGTAAGTTCCAGAAACATATACATACACACGCATATATTATATAGATATATAATATATAGATAGATAAATAGATATATGATAGATAGATATATGATAGATAGATATATGATAGATAGATATATGATAGATAGGTATATGATAGATAGGTATATGATAGATAGGTATATGATAGATAGGTATATGATAGATAGGTATATGATAGATAGGTATATGATAGATAGGTATATGATAGATAGGTATATGATATAGGTATATGATAGATAGATATATGATAGATAGACAGATAGATAGATAGACAAAGTCAAAATGCAAGACAATACTTTGAATCCGAGCATTTGCAGGTAATTAAGTCTTTACAGATTACAATAAATATTGGCCCAGCCAGTGACGCCCAGATCCCATGAACGAATATAAAATAAATTAACCTTCCATCGGTTTTTTCATTAAAAACTCCCACTACTTGTCAAAGAATAGCAACCAGTGCTGTGTATGCATCTCCATTTGCACAGTTGAATTGCAAACATACAGGAAATTTTAGAAGCGGTGTTCATGATCAGCAAAAATAACAGATGGAAAACCTATTGGAGCGGTCTTGCTGACATTCAGAAAAATAAACCTGTTTTCTGAACATAATTAGTTCCAATTAATTTTGATGTTACCTGTTGGATATCAGGCAACCGCAAAATTATTCATTTGTCCATTTATAAACATAACAAAGGTTGCCCATGTGCAGTAATGATGCAGTGCAACTGGTCCATAACTCAGCTCTCAGGATGAGAGGCATGGTTCTCCCCATGTCTGCGTGGGTTTCCTCCAGGTGCTCCGGTTTCCTCCCACAAGCCCTGAAAGACGTGCTGTTAGGTAGTTTGCACATTCTGAATTGTCCCTCAGTGTACCGGGACGGGGGCAGAGTATGGTGACTAGGGGATTTTCACAATAACTTCATTGCAGTGTAATGTAAGCCTACTTGTGACAATAGTAAAGATTGTTAGTAGAAAGACAATGGAGAAAGTGACAAAAGTGTTCAAGGGCAAAAATAACAATTCCAGCTATAACACTGAGATCGGTTCAGAGTAACAGGCATGTCTAAGGTCTCTTTGTTTTCATTATCAGTAACTGCAGTCCAACTCAGCCCTGCAGTGTTTTCAAAAATAACAGGCCTGCAAGCTAATTGCTGCTGATCATGACGCAAACAGTTTCCAAGACATCAGCCAGATTCTGGAGTGCTCGCTAAAGCAATCCTTCATCTGTTTGCACTCACATAAGCAGTTTGACAGTGCAATCGCTACATCCTATTTATGTCTTGTAGCTTCAAAACCAAATCAAATACACCAATTATTTATGCAGCTAACCAGATAACCGTACATTTTGATTTTAACTAAAGCAAGATTTTAACAAAATTGGGCTAAAGGCTGCATTTCATCCTTGTGGTACCAGCAAAGTTCCATTTATATGAGAAATACCTAATAAAAGTCACCATTAAGCCAGATTTTAATACACCACTGACAAAATAGAGTCTGGTTACATTCCTCTGCTGCTCCTGCTTTCCTTCAATGCTCCAACCCTGTTTTCATTAATCAAAGTCAGCATTCCGAGCCCTAAGTTATAACAAGGTCAAGCCCTTAGCATATGAAAAAAATAGCACTAATGCTCTGTGACAGTCCTATTGGTCCTGCTTTGGAAAGATTAGCTTCATTATAAAATAATCACTGAACCCATCTGAACAGGAAATTATGAACTTGGCCTTTTAGACTCTGTCTCTTTTCCTTCTGTGACTTATTTTTCAAAGATTATAAACAAATTCTTGCGAAGAACAAGGCAGCTATCACCCTATTTCATACATTGTTTTGTAAAGCAACACTTTATATGAAACATTACTTTGGACAGACACCACAGGTTGTGTTTTCAAAGACAACAGTGGCATAAAACAGCAGATTTGAAGATAGCCAAACATTAATATAGTTGTACATTGCAAATTACCAAGTCAATTTAACAGCCAGACTAGTTAAGTCCTCACTTTAAAAACTTGCAACTGAATTCCTGAAAATTGCAACTTTAAGAGAAGTAACATTATGTGAATCATGACGTTTGCCACAGGAATCGATGTTAAAGCGGGGGTTATTTCTTGCCCAGAAAAACGAATGTAAAAGTTGAAATACTGTGCTCCGTATGTGCAACACTGCTTTCAGAACTGAAATAACTTGCATAGTACAATAAATTACTGATCATAAGAGTACGAGACACATTGAAATTAGAAAAGACTAAACCATCCAAAAACCTGAGCAGCACAGCTATTGTTTCCCCATAGCACTCCAGAATCTCCACATAATCCCTTTGCTCGCTTTCCCACTCACCCTCATCCTCCCCCTCCCTCAGTCTTTCAATCTCTCTCTCTTCACTTAGTGCAAGAAGCTAACAGGGATGTCTGAGAAGCCGTCAGGAGGAATCTGGAGGGGACCATTCCGTCCTCCTCCCACCCACCCACTTGGGGTTACTATCACCCCATCAGCGGCCATTTCTTCCAATCCCTGTCCCGTGCTCCTGCTCTCAGTCTCCATCCACAGCTGAGATTTCATGATCGTGGCAGTGACTCCCACATTAGAACATGGTGGCGGCTCATGCCGAGTTCAGTGCAGGCGGGAACAGGGCCCAGAGTGCAGATGGCGTAAAATTGAGAATGGCGGTTTAAATCGAGCAAAACAAAATCGAATTAAGCAATGTATGGTGAAGATTTACTGTATCCAGAAGAACACATCATAGAATAGGAGCACCCGGAGAAAACGGACGCAGACACTAGAAGAATGTGCAGACTCCGCACAGACAGCGGCCCAAGCCGGGAATCGAACCTGGGACCCTGGAGCTGTGAAACAACTGTGCTAACCACTGTGCTACCGTGCTGACCACATCAGATAGTCACCCGAGAGAAATGTGAATGATCCATCTCCTGAACCATTCATAAAACATCCAGATATTCACCTGTGTATTCAACTGGGTATGGAACAAGCCATCAGATGCCAATCACTTTGAAAAGTGAACCCTGGCTGAGAAGGGGACTATTCCAGCCATAATGTACTCATATCAAAACCAGGGACATGTAATAACCTTACAATGACCATCATTAGGTAACTGGTTAGTTGGAGACAGGTGGTGATGTGATGAGTCAACACATCCCTTTTGTGTCTGAAGCAATCCTTTCTCTAAGCTAGAACACAGGAGGAAATGCAGAAGAGGCAGAACTGAATGGGTTCTCTCTCTCCATCCATCCGGCAAGCTCGAGCCCCATATGTTCTTTGACCATCCACATGCCACAAGCCGTGTTTTAGTATCAATCCAGCCACTGCTGGCTCCAGACGAAAAGATATAAACCACCCATCAACATCTTTAAACTGTCTTGATGCAGAACGCAAAAAGATCAATGAGGACAGTCTGACACTATCCGTCATCAATTTACAAGATCCGTATACCTCCGAATTTTAAACTATTTACTCTGTCCTCCCAGTTTGAAACTTATTGTGCACGTGTGTGCATTTTGAATGGGTATGTGTAGGAGAGTCAGAGCATTTTTATTATTGTGATTTAGATCAGGTGTATATAATGAATACTACTTTTTTAAAAACTTACAAGACTGTTTACAGTCACAGCACATAAACAGTTAACAGTCATTGAAGTTGCAAGCATATCCTTCAGAAAACTTTTACGGTCATACGAGGATTGGGAAAAAGAGAGGAGCCGTTCTACCTCTCCTCACCTAATCATAACAATTGTTACAGAACTTCTAAATTGTGTTGTCAACCAAAGATAAACAACTTCCTTGCTGAAGGACAGACAGAAGAGAAAAGGAAAACAAGATAATTAAATTAAACTAAATAGAAAATCACCACAAGCCATTTATACGAACCTTTTAGCAGCCAGTTGCCTACCAGTCCACTTGCTGCAGGACCATCTTTCTTAAAAGCAAAGATTAAATAACTTGTTTTTAATACACAGAAAAATCACCTGCATAAGTAGGATTTTGTGCTTCCTGATTTCACCCCTAAATAGTCGAGCTCCAGTTTTGGAGTCCCCTTTGTTCTGGATTCTCCCACCAGAGGAAATAGCATTTTATGTATTTACTCTGTGGAATTTCTTCATCATTTTCAATAATTGATAAGTCCTCAAACTTCCAAATGCCAGGAAATATAAGCCACATTTATGCAGCCCGTCTTCAAATGACATAACCCTTTAAATCTCAATGTCAGCTAATGAATCGACACTCCACCTCTCCTAGATCAAAATATCCTTGAGGTGCACTGCCTAATTCAGAATGCAGAGCTCCAAATGGAATCTAACCAAGGGCTTGTACAATTGAAGCCAAAATTCTCTTTGTATTCCAGCCCTCTTGAAATAAGAGCCAACACTCCATTAGCTTTTTTTGATTACTTGCTATACGTGTTGAGAAATTCGGGTACAGAACAGAGAGGTTTTGGTGGATAGAATTGTAACCTGAAGTTAAGAATGAGAGAAGAATGTCAGAGTAAGAAAATAAATAAAGGCAACATAAATACGCAAGAGAACAGGAAAGGTTAAAGTACGCAATCACTAAATAGTTGACAAAGCTAAAGAATAAAAAAAATAAGAGCAGATTAAATTGCCTGTCATCACCATCACGTGTGCTGTCTGAAGGCAGGTCTTTAGCACATAGTCTTTCCATATCTCTATCCTGTGCCAGCGTTCTCATTTGCCAGTAACTTCCTTCAATTTTCAAGTCATCCAGCTTTGAGTCTTCCTTCCTCTTCTTTTTCCTGGAAATCTTCCCTCCATAACATCTCTAACAAATCTGTTTCCTCTTGAGATCTGCCTTACTCAGATTATCTGTTACCAATTACATTCAGCAGATTTCTTTGTTCATTCACTCCCTGCAGCAATTCAGCATTTGCTACTTCTTTTGCCCAACTGATCCTTTCCATTCTCCTGCAATCACACATTTCAAAGCTATTTAGCAAATTGGTCTTCTCTTTCCTTAAGTCCATTCGACTTTGAACAAAGGAGGAACTCCTTCTCTCGCTCCCTCATACAAAAATTAATAAAAAATAAGATAGATTTAATTGCCTGTCATCACCTCATCACCATCATACAAACAATTGAAATCAAGCTCTTCCCAAGTCACTTCTTGAGTTATCTATTCAGCTTTCTGATAAGCAACCACATCTCCTTACTAAATATGGCCTTCCCCATTGCTAACATTGTTCTAATTTCTTTGTCCCATCTGCAGATATTATGCTTCCTTGAATTCTTGAATATTTGAATTCTTGTACCTGTTCTAGTTCTCTTCCTTCTATGCATATCTAAATATTTCTGGGACATTTTGCTATATGCATCGCTTTCGTTTGTACATGAGACAAAACAGCAACGAGTCAACAGATTTCTGAACGATGTGTAAATAGCAGAAAAATTCAACAAAGGTAGAATTTGTCACCAGTCCTCTTCGATGTCTGTGCGGAGTCACCACACTGTCTGTGCGGAGTCTGCACGTTCTCCCAGTGTCTGCGTGGGTTTCCTCCGGGTGCTCCGGTTCCCTCCCACAGTCCAAAGACGGGCAGGTTAGGTGAATTGGCCATGATAAATTGCCCTGAGTGACCAAAAAGGTTAGATAGGGTTATTGGGTTACGGGGATAGGGTGGAAGTGAGGGCTTAAGTGGGTCGATGCAGACTCGATGGGCCGAATGGCCTCCTTCTGCACTGTATGTTCTATATCTACACAAAAGCAAATATCAAATAAGCATCTGAAGATGCAGAATCTGGCATTAAGACTGGGGGGGGGGGGGGGGGGGGGGGGGGCATGACAACATCCGTTAGAATTGCAGGTGACAAAGCACTTGTCGCAAGCACAGAGGAAGGATTACAAAAACTAGCAGATAGACAAGCAACTACAGACATGAACTTTTGAATGAAACTGCCTATATAGCAATGTAAAGGGCATCAAAAGTGGGAACATGGATGCCAACGTTTAAGTCGACATATGTAGCTTAGAAAAATTCCTCCAAAAAATGTGGGTTGATTTATACACGGAGTGTAAAACTGAAAATTCTGTGTGCGCGTGGGTGGTCGCCATTTTGAAATGTGTCACAACCCCCGGGGTTAATGCATGGTCAATTCCAGCCCCACTTGACCCGGAGTCACAACACAAGTGAAATTAGATGTTAATTGAAAACTAACGAGGACCTTGGCTGAGCCCAGTACACTGCAGTCACCAAGTTTGTAAATTTAACACAAGTAACCTTTTATTATTTAACAATAATATAATTAAACCGACAACAATGTAACTGACTAATACCCCATACCCAAACCCCCTTTCCAACTCGCCGCACTCTATAAATGCACACACAGACAACATAGAGGAAAAGGGTTGTGGAGAGGGTGAAAAAAATGATATGGTAAAAAGGGTGAAAGATATCCAATGCACAATGACTGTTTTCAGTTCAGGTCTTCCAGAAGTTCAAGCTTTAGCTTCAATGCTTCTTCCTTCGAAGCTCAAGAGGGGCTTCTCTGGCAAGGCTGCTTACTTTCTTCGCAGATTGAAAGTCATTTCAACAAAATGGTAAAGATGAGACAGGTAGAACAGAGGGCATGGAGAGAGAGAGAGAGAGAGAGAGAGAGAGAGAGAGAGAGAGAGAGGGAGGGGACGACGGACAGTCAGAGGGAGGGGACGACGGACAGTCAGAGGGAGGGGACGACGGACAGTCAGAGGGAGGGGACGACGGACAGTCAGAGGGAGGGGACGACGGACAGTCAGAGGGAGGGGACGACGGACAGTCAGAGGGAGGGGACGACGGACAGTCAGAGGGAGGGGACGACGGACAGTCAGAGGGAGGGGACGACGGACAGTCAGGGGGAGGGGACGACGGACAGTCAGGGGGAGGGGACGACGGACAGTCAGAGGGAGGGGACGACGGACAGTCAGGGGGAGGGGACGACGGACAGTCAGAGGGAGGGGACGACGGACAGTCAGAGGGAGGGGACGACGGACAGTCAGAGGGAGGGGACGACGGACAGTCAGAGGGAGGGGACGACGGACAGTCAGAGGGAGGGGACGACGGACAGTCAGAGGGAGGGGACGACGGACAGTCAGAGGGAGGGGACGACGGACAGTCAGAGGGAGGGGACGACGGACAGTCAGAGGGAGGGGACGACGGACAGTCAGAGGGAGGGGACGACGGACAGTCAGAGGGAGGGGACGACGGACAGTCAGAGGGAGGGGACGACGGACAGTCAGAGGGAGGGGACGACGGACAGTCAGAGGGAGGGGACGACGGACAGTCAGAGGGAGGGGACGACGGACAGTCAGAGGGAGGGGACGACGGACAGTCAGAGGGAGGGGACGACGGACAGTCAGAGGGAGGGGACGACGGACAGTCAGAGGGAGGGGACGACGGACAGTCAGAGGGAGGGGACGACGGACAGTCAGAGGGAGGGGACGACGGACAGTCAGAGGGAGGGGACGACGGACAGTCAGAGGGAGGGGACGACGGACAGTCAGAGGGAGGGGACGACGGACAGTCAGAGGGAGGGGACGACGGACAGTCAGAGGGAGGGGACGACGGACAGTCAGAGGGAGGGGACGACGGACAGTCAGAGGGAGGGGACGACGGACAGTCAGAGGGAGGGGACGACGGACAGTCAGAGGGAGGGGACGACGGACAGTCAGAGGGAGGGGACGACGGACAGTCAGAGGGAGGGGACGACGGACAGTCAGAGGGAGGGGACGACGGACAGTCAGAGGGAGGGGACGACGGACAGTCAGAGGGAGGGGACGACGGACAGTCAGAGGGAGGGGACGACGGACAGTCAGAGGGAGGGGACGACGGACAGTCAGAGGGAGGGGACGACGGACAGTCAGAGGGAGGGGACGACGGACAGTCAGAGGGAGGGGACGACGGACAGTCAGAGGGAGGGGACGACGGACAGTCAGAGGGAGGGGACGACGGACAGTCAGAGGGAGGGGACACAGACAGAGAGAGAGAGAGAGAGAGAGAGTGAGACAGAGAGAGAGAGAGATAGACATCCTTCTTCGTTCAAAGACAAATCACTCTGACCAGCTATCCCAGAAGCTTCCCACTGGAACAAAACACTCACTGTAGCCAGCCAGAACAGTCCCTGGCCCACCACAGGTTGCCAGCCAGCTAATCGACTGAACTTCCTCCAAAGTTGGTTCTGAAGATTCACACGGCACTGATGAGTCTGCATTCTCATCACCTAGAAACAAATCCTGGAACACACTGTCCTGACTGGTAGGCTGGCTCAGCTCAAGTCCACGGCTTAAAGGCGCATTCCGATTATGACTCAACAATAATAAAATGGGAACAGCGGGTAATCAAAAGAAGGGGCTCTAACAAATGTCATCTGCTTCCGATGCAGAGTTGATGTATCTTAAACTCACAAGCACCTTCGCAACATCACCTGCTGGATACCTCATGCCTACTTATAAGGTACCAACAAGAAAAACATGCATTTGTTGAGACAAAAATTGAGGCCGACTACTAATCGATGTAGCAGGTTGTGACTGAAAAGGGAATCAATTAATACCCCAGTACATACCCCAGTACATACAAAAAGGCCAAACCTCATAGGAGCAGAAGTAGGCCATTTGGCCAATCGAGTCTGCTCCACCATTCAATGAGCTCATGGCTGATCTGATGTGATAATCTTCAACTCCACTATCCTGTCTTATCGCCATAACCTTTGATTCCCTTACTGATTATATATCCGTCTATTTCAGCCTTGAGTAAGTTTACTTAACGACCCAGCCTCTACGGTAAAGAATACCATAGATTCACTCCCCTCAGAGAAGAAATTCCTCCTCGACCACTTTGTAACATCCCGCACGGAACCTGCAGGATGGGAATGCTGTCTTCCCAGTGCTCCTTGCGCAGCATGAACTCCCCCACTAGGGGCGGGACATACCGTTTCGGAGCACAGCTCCTTCATAAGGTGATAAGCTTGCATAAGTGGATTAATTGAGATACCCAACCCTAGCGGGGGAGTTTGTACTCCACACCTGATGAAGAAGCTGCGCTCCGAAAGCTAGTGATTCCAAACAAACTTGTTGGACTTTATCCTGATGCTGCGAGACTTCTTACTGTGCCCATCCCAGTCCAATGCCGACATCTCCACATCATGGCTCCCCTCATGAGAAAATCCCTCCATACCAAAGATCAACTCTGTGAACTATCGCTGGAGTGCCTCAAATGCCAGTATATTTTTCCTTCGATGTGGGGGCAAAAACTGTTCCCAGATTCCAAGTGTGGTCTAATTAGTGCCATGTATAGTTTTAGGAGGATTCCTTATTCTTATAGATATTCCATTCCCTTTGAAATAAAGGCTTCGATTCCATTTGCTTCCCAATCACCTGACCTTGCACACTCGCCTTTTATGATTTTTGTACCAAGACCCCCGAATCGCTCGGTGTTACAGCTTTCTGAAATTGGGAAAAATGGGATTGTCTAATTTTCCACGATTACAGCAACTGGAGCCAACAATTAAAAGTGAAGGAATAAATGCAATTAGGCGATTTGCAATTAACAGTTAATGCATACAGACTGGATTGCAAAGAGGTCTGATAGGTTAGAAGTGGCACTTGTGATGAGTCCAGAACAAGGCAAGACAAGTGCAAAATGGCCATCAACAGATCAAAGAAAGAATTTAGATAGAATTCCTTCACTCACATTGTTGAGAAAATAAAACTTGTTGGCTACTAGGGAAGGCTTGATGCACACATGAAGGAGAATAGTGGTAGTGGGATAGAGGGTAGGAGGTAAGTAGAGTGGAAGGTGGTTTGGATGCAGAGAAAAAAAATAATCATGGGCATAGACCAGCTAGGCTTATCGTCTATTTCGGTCATGTAGATTATATGTAATTTTACAATCAATTCCCAGAAAAATAATGAAAGTTTTCCACACCTACTGCGGCTAGATAAATAACTAGGCAGGTGCACGACTGTATTTTTCCTCGAAATTATTTGTCAAGATAATTAAAAGAAAACAAAGAAACCGATTTCACACAAATAAAAATAGATTGGCACATCTGTGGCATTGCTCAGAAGTAAATCAAAGGATGCATTATTACAGAAAGGACATTATGATTTGAAATGTTAAATTTAAACAACAATAAAGTTTAATTCATCATTGTTCTGCCACTCAACCTTCCCAAGAATCAAGATTGCTTCCAATTGATTTATCACATCAGCTGCTCATACAATAAACATCCTGATTATAAATGGGCTGTCTTTGATTCATTTTATGCAAGTTTGATTCTAGCTGTTCTCACAGGTTTTCTTTGTGTATGCCTTCTGTTTTCTTTTAATGAATACTCTGTATGCCCCTTCGATGTTGTATTTCACTGACACTCACCCTGCCGCGCACACACATGCAATTTTCTCTGCAACAACAACATTTTCTCCCACCGCCATCTTCTCTCCACCCACCCACGCTATGTACCACACACCAATGTATCCATATTCTGAGACTTACATACACAATCTACCCACACATACTAACCACATTCATTAATCCACACAACTCTCTTCCACACACACACAAACCATCTCTTCCATTTCCTTGTCCCAAACCTAAAGTCCCAACATCCACTCACTCTCAACGGAAAAACAAACTTTATTTGACACACACAAACTTTCTCTCTCTCTCCCTGACACACATATCTGCTCTCACACAACGCCACTGAATTTCACATATACCAAAAGCATTATCTGCCCACCAGCACCCTCCGAATCTTAGACAACACATTTTTTTGTTTTCACCCAAAAATAAACATTAATCAATATTTTCAATAACTTCCTTGGGGAGAAAAAATTAAATTCAAACTACAGCTTGTGTTTGACAGAGGGAGTGGGAGGAACAGTTGTTTATTATTTGCTCATGGGAGTTTGTGATGATAACAAGGCAGAATTAACTTTCTGCTCAGAGTCGATCTGACAGCAATAAGGATCAACGGCAGATAAAAGCAAATTATTGCAGATTCTGGAATCTGAAACGAAAGAGAAAATGCTGGAAAATCTCAGCAAGTCTGGCAGCATCTATAGGGAGTGAAAAGAGCTGACGTTTCGAGTCCGATGACTCTTTGTCAAAGCTAACAGGCAGAGAAAATGGAAAATATTTATACTGTGGAGTGAGAATGAAAGATGAGTCATAGCCACAGAAACCTAGGGAAACCGGGTTCTAATGGCCACAGAAACAAAGGGGAAAGAGTACTAACGGCAGTCCCCAGAGAGGACAAAATATGCGAACGGTCAAACAGCAGGGAAACTAACATCAGAGGATGAACTGTAGATGTGGGGGGAGGGGGAAGCAAAAAGGAGAAAAGTGAAGGAAAGGTGGATGAGATTGGGGGGGGGAAGAAATTAAATGTATATTAAGAAAGAAAGAAATGGTAAAAGACAATTAAAATGAAATGAAAACAAATAGGTCGGGGTGGGGTAGAGCTGTTCATCTGAAGTTGTTCAATTCGATGTTCATGCCGAAAGGCTGTAGCGTGCCTAACCGGAAGATGAGATGTTGTTCCTCCAGTTTGTGTTGAGCTTCACTGGAACATTGCAGCAGGCCAAGAACAGACATGTGGGCATGGGAGCTGGGTCTTTTGTTAAAATGGCAAGCAACAGGAAGGTCAGGGTCCTGAATGCACACAGACCGAAGATGCTCAGCAAAGCGATCACCCAGTCTGCGTTTGGTCTCTCTGATATAGAGGAGACCACATTGGGAGCAGCGAATGCAGTAGACCAAATTGGAAGAGATGCAAGTGAAATGCTGCTTAACCTGGAATGAGTGTTTTGGGCCTGGGATGTTCAGCATGGAAGAGGTAATGGGGCAGGTGTTGCACCTTCTGCGATTGCATGGGAAAGTGCCATGGGTGATGGGAGTGGTACTGGGTATGGTGGAGGAGTGGATTAGATTGTCTCGGAGGGATCGGTCTCTGCGGAATGCTGACAGAGGGAGTGAAGGGAAGATGTGTTTGGTTGATGCAGAGTGGGATGGTGCTCTTTGCTCGAGTCCTTGCTTTGTAACTTGTAAATCTCGAGGGGTCTTGCTCTGCTGCAGCTGAGGCTGCAAGGGAGGGCCGATTGCTAAGTGGTGGGCAAGGTTGGTAAGTCTTTACAACTTTCATCACAAAGTTTGAAAATACGTTTTGAGGTTCATAATCTGCAAGGGCTATAATTGGTAGTAACGATGACAAGGATAGAAGGGCCACAGATAATTGCATATAATCTGATATTAAACATCTTCCAAAAGTTTAATTTAAAAGGGTACGACATGGCAGGAGAATGCAATGCCTTGGTTTGCACCTCTTGCTCATTGTGGGAGGCTGCGAACATTTCCAGTGCCCAGGGTGAGCATGTATGCAGAAAGTGGCTCCAGCTCTTGGAAGCCTGGATTTTGGAGCTGGAGCAGTGGCTGGGGAGCATCCACGAGGCAGAGTGTGTTGTGAATAGTACGAGAGGTAGTCACACTACAGGCTCAGACTCCACAGGCAGGAAGGTGATGGGTGATCACCAGGCAGAGCAAGAGAACTGGGCAGGCAGTGCAAGAATCTCCTGCAGTGATATCATGGTTGGGTTGTAATTCACCAACTGACAACTACGAGTATCACTAGTAGATAAGTTACTGTTAGGGTCAGGTGACCCCTCAGACTGGCTGGAGGAAGCTGAAGAGAGAGATTGCTTGTGAATAATCTTACTGTTATTCATCTGTAGTTTTGCATATGGTTTACCCACAGTTAATGTTAATAAATTGTTTATAGCTTTAGCTAGAAGTGCTCTTGTCATATAAATCAGGCCATCCAACAAGAACATTACATGGTACCAGGGCTGGATGGTATTCGAACACGGAGAGAGAAAAAACAATCAGCCTGCCATGAGGTCCACAGAGATTTAAAGATTTTGAAGACTGCAGAAGTGAACTACATGGAGTCCTCGAAGCCACCAATGAATTTCAGATTTCATGGTAATGTGGACAGCAATTGCCGTGTTTTTAAACAACAATTTATAAATTTAGAAGATCAATCAGATTCACAGAAGGTAGCAATGCTAACAGCAACAGGGCCCAAAGCAATTGCTGTGTTTAATACGTTTAAATTTGCAGACTATGAAGATAGTAAAAATTTTCATGAAGTAATTTGAAGATTTGATGCACATTGCACTCCCTGAAAAATTTATGAACGCTATGTTTAGGTCACATTTACAGAAGACAGGAGAGTCCATAGATCATTTCAGCATCGATTTCAAGTTGAAAGCTAAAACCTGTAATTTTTCTGCAGTGGGAAGACACAATCTCCAGTGATGAAACATCATTGTTTGTTGGAGTAATAACAGAAGAAACATTTTTTGGAGACATCAAAAATTCTCCAGCAGTTAAAAAAAATGCACATCTGAGCCATCTGAAACACTCCAACCCAAGAGATCCCATATTCTACTCATATGCACCAGGTAGTGAGCTCAAGCAGTAAAAATAGGGTTACCTTACAATGCAGTTAATGTTACATCACTTTGTAAACTGATTATTCTGTAACGTTGTGTTTTTACCCACATGGTTTGCTCGATAATTTCATCTAATTTTAGTGATGCATTACTGAAAGGGGGGGGGGGGGGAAATGAGGAGAGACAATATAAATGTAATTATGCAATCCTAAAGGGATTGCAGGAACCTCGAAGTTCACATTTACAAATCTTTGAAAGTGACAATGAAATGTATATGTCATAAAAAAATACAGAATCCAGGGTTTTATTGACAAGATGCATAGAGTACAAAATCAAAGAGGTTACTTGAAACTAATACCAATCACTGGCTAAGTCTCAGCTGACAGGCAGGGTAGGTAACCAAAAGACAAAGATTTAAGATAATTGGCAAAAGAACAATGGGAGATTTTGTTTTTAAAACAGAACAGGCTGCTTTAAAGTACCGTGATGATAATTTCCAAAACAAAATTAAATACTTGAAAAAGTTTTTAAAATGAAGAACCTTGGGAAAGAGCAATTGAGAGGTTGATTTGGATGGTTCTTTCAGAGCTAGCATAGACTACGTGGACCAAATGACCCCACTCGTGCTCGAAGGTTCTATTGCTTTGTTTGATGAATTAGTCAAAGGAGACCTCTGCACTTGGTAGCAGAGTTAGTACTCCTTGGGAAAGGTCAGCACCTGTGGATACTAATAAATGAACATGAACTGAACTGCAACATTAAGTATGTGCACGTACAAAGTTTGAGGTTAAGAGTCGTAGTTTTAATGATCAGCTTTTAACAAAACATTTTACATAAACATTCAATGATTTGCTTTCAAAATTCGAGCTACTGAAATATTCAGCACAGCATCAGAAATGGTGTGTTATAAATAAAGTTTCATTCATAGGGTTATTTTCTCAGTTGATGTTTTCTTTTTAAAGCATTTGAAATTCATATAACTTATCAGTTTCAATTCTATTGCACCCAATAGATAGTAATTAATTCCCAAATTCAAAGATAAGCCACCAACATAAATTAGGTTCAAAATTTCAAGTGTGGGGCCACCCCATTGGCATTTCCACAACAAAAGTGTTACAAAACATTTTGATTTCCACAACCAGAGAAACTTCAAAAAATCTTTCGGCACCAGAATTAATATAGCATTAATACATCTGTAACAATTACTGGCAGTCCAAATAGCACAATTTGTGACATAATAAATACGCGAAGAGGGACAATGTAGTCCTAAATATAGTTGCTGTAAAGAATAGAATCTGTTATAAAAACAAAGGTAGCTTTAAGGGATTTATATCTGTATAGTTTTAAGTAGGTTAAATTTAATGTTTCTATGCCTGGAAGGGTACCCCTATAGTGTCTCTATGCGTGGTGGTTGGTTTCAATTCCAACTGTCATTCTATTTTGCTTCGAGGAGACTGCGACGTGGAGAGTAACTAAATCAGCAGTCGTTGCATAGCAACTGGAGGCCTTGTAAGATAGAAAAGCTTCAAGTCTTTGTTTTAGCTGCATATATTGCAGCTAGCGACACAACATCAGAGTGTGAACAGCTCTCAAACTCTGCCAGGAGAAGCTGGGCAGGACAAGGGAGTTGCAAAGATGCAAGATGCTGAAGGAACAAGATATAATCTTAATAACCAGGGAGATGGGACAGAAAGAAAATCTTACGGCAACTGAAGTTACGGGAACAAAGACCAAGGTATGGTTCAGAAGAATTCAAGCAAGAGTAAACATAATGTTGTGAGTTAAAGAGACAATTGCAGTGACTAGATTTAAAGTGGGACAGCAGACTTGAGGCAAATCAAACGTTGGATGCAATTTTACTCGTCTGGAAATCGAGAACTAAAGCAATTGTGAACATTTTGGACAGCAGTCAAGACAAAATCGTCCTAATGGGGCTGGTGTAAAATCCTGGGCTGGATTCGCTGTTAAGAGTGGAATGGAAGCTTTGTTTAAAAATTTAATTTGAAAAACCTGGTCTGGATTTCAGAATGCAAACCGCTACGGTTAAGTATTTCTGTAAGGGGGACTTCCGGGTGCGGCTATGCAGAGCTAGGTCGCATATTCGGTAGCTCCCGCTTGGAACGGACTTTTGGGCTCTTTTACAGGGTCCCCACGGCATTTCTTTGACATTTCCCGGTGTGGGAAGAAGACTGCAGCATTCCCTTGACAGTGACCCCAGGAATGTTATGTCTTTTGGCTACCAGACCCGGCAAAAACAGTAAAAGATTTGGCTTGAGCTGCAGGAATAGACAAAGGCCTCTTCCAGCATGCAGGCGGGGGAAGGGCAAGCTTAAAGCTGCAATCGGACTTGATTCTATCAAAGGTGAATTCTAGCAGCAGAGGGAACAACTGTGAAAAGATCTACCAAGGCCATTGAAGAAGCAGGGACGAGGCTTCCGGTGGCGGCCATGGAGTAGGTCGCGCATTCGGCAGCTCCTGTCTGGAACGGACTCTCAGACCTTTTTCAGGAGTTTCCATAGACCTTTTGGGGCAGACTGGTGAAGCGAACACTGCCAAAAGGATTCCCTCTCGACTTCCGGTTGCGGCTATGTGGAGCTAAGCCGCACGATTCGGCAGCTCCCGCTACCACGGACCTTCGGGCTCGTTAGAGGAGCCACAACGGAACTTTTTTTTTTTTTTGACGCAGCCCGTGGGGAAGGGGAGAGGTCCCCCTCCAACTTCTATGAAACGGACCAGAAGTGTAACGGCCAAAGGAGCGGCACTGGAGCAACGGGAGAAGCATGGGAAAGAAAACAAAATGGCGGCGGCCAGGGACAAAGGGGAGCTGCAGGAGCTCATCAAGCGCTGCTTCGAAGAGCAGCGCGAGGAGATGCGCAAGGAGATGTTGGGGCCTATGCTTTCGGCAATTGAAGGACACGGGATCACCCAGAAGGCCCACGAAGCTAAGATCCAGGAGGTACAGAAAAGAGTTAGTCAGAACGAGGACGAGCTCATGGGCCTGGCAGTGAGAGTGGAGCAGAACGAGGCGCTACACAAGAGGTGGGCGGGAAGTCTTGAAGACCTGGAGAACAGGTAGAGGAGAAAGAATCTGCGAATCCTGGGTCTCCCAGAGGGAGTGGAGGGGGCTGATGCCGGGGCATACGTGAGCACGATGCTCGAGGCGATGATGGGCATGAAGGCCCCTTTGAGGCCGCTGGAGTTGGACGGGGCACATCGGGTGCCGGTGAAGCCCCAGGCAAATGAGCCACCAAGGACGATGGTGGTGAGGTTCCACCGGTTCACAGACAGAGAGTGGGTCCTGAGATGGGCCAAGAAGGAGCGGAGCAGTAAGTAGGACAATGCAGAGATCCGAATATACCCGGACTGGAGCACCGAGGTTGCAAAGCGGGTTTCACCGGGCCAAAGCGGCGTTGTTCCGGAAAGTGAAATTCGGAATGCTGCAGCCAGCGCGACTGTGGGTCACATACAAGGGCCAACACTATTACTTCGAAACGCCTGAAGATGCGTGGACCTTTGTACAAGCCGAAAAGTTGGACTCTAACTGAGGGTTTGAGAGGGTGGGGGGGATGTTTTGGAGTTTGATGTGTGATGGTTGTTGTATATAGGGGGTCAATCACGCGTAGGAAATGTTACATGGGCTGGGGGAGAGAGACAAGGCCGCGACAGGAGCTGCGCCAGAGGGGGCGGAGCGGGCTTTGGAAAGGCGGGAAGGGGAACGAAGGAATGCATATGGATTGGGAGACTCCCACGTGGGGAGGTCAATGGGACGGCGGGGGAAGCCGGGGTCAGCAGGCGTCAGCTGACTTACGGGAGTGACATGGGGGGAGCAAAAAAGCTAGACAGGGGTCTAGCGGGGGGGAGGGGAGGGGGGGGGGGGGGGGGAAGGGTTGCTGCTGCACTGGCCGAAAGGGAATGGGACACAGAAGAGGTGGTCGGGACGGGGGTCCCCCCTCTGGGGGACTGGAGGGTGAGGGAGGCGTGGACATGGAACAGTCCCAGAAAAGGAGATGGCTAGTCGGCGGGGCGTTGGGGGGGGGGCCTCCAATCCGGCTGATAACGTGGAATGTGAGGGGCCTGAATGGGCCGGTGAAGAGGGCTCGAGTGTTCGCGCACTTAAAGGGACTGAAGGCGGACGTGGCCATGCTCCAAGAGACACACCTGAAGGTGGCGGACCAGGTCAGGCTAAGAAAGGGATGGGTAGGACAGGTATTCCACTCGGGACTGGACGCGAAGAATAGAGGGGTGGCAATATTGGTGGGAAAGCGGGTGTCATTTGACGCCAAGACTATTGTAGCGGACAATGGAGGGCGATATGTAATGGTGAGCGGTAGGCTGCAAGGGACGTGGGTGGTGTTGGTAAACGTATACGCCCCGAACTGGGATGATGCAGGATTCATGAAGCGCATGTTGGGGCGCATTCCGGACCTGGAGATAGGAGGCCTGATAATGGGAGGGGACTTCAATACAGTGTTGGATCCAGCACTGGACCGCTCCAAATCAAGGACTGGAAAGAGGCCGGCGGCGGCCAAGGTACTTCGGGGATTTATGGATCAGATGGGGGGAGTGGACCCATGGCGGTTTGCAAGGCCGCAGGCCAGGGAATTTTCTTTCTTCTCCCATGTACACAAAGCCTACTCCCAGATAGATTTCTTGAGGTTTCTGTTTGTGTTTCAGTGCCTTCCCATCGTGATCACTAAGGCCTTTTTTAAGAGAGTAGGCAGGAGTATTATGGGGTTTGTGTGGGCGAATAAGACCCCGAGAGTAAGGAGAGGGTTCCTGGAACGCAGTAGGGACCAAGGAGGGTTGGCGTTGCCAAACCTGGGGAGCTACTACTGGGCAGCAAATGTGGCGATGATCCGCAAGTGGGTTATGGAGGGAGAGGGGGCGGCATGGAAGAGGATGGAGATGGCGTCCTGTAAAGGAACGGGCCTGGGGCCGTTGGTGACGGCACCGCTGCCGCTCTCGCCGACAAAGTATACCACGAGCCCGGTGGTGGCAGCAACGCTAAGGATCTGGGGCCAGTGGAGACGGCACCGGGGTGCAATGGGAGCATCGGTGTGGTCCCCCGATCAGGGGTAACCACCGGTTTGTCCCGGGGAAGATGGACGGGGGGTTCCAGAGCTGGCATCGGGCGGGGATTGGAAGAATGGGGGACCTGTTCATCGACGGGTCGTTTGCGAGCTTAGGGGCACTGGAGGAGAAGTTTGAGTTACCCCTGGGAAATGCCTTTAGATATATGCAGGGGAGGGCTTTTGTGAGGCAACAGGTGAGGGAATTCCCGTTGCTCTCAGCACAGGAAGTTCAAGATAGGGTGATCTCGGGTGTATGGGTCGGGGAGGGCAGGGTGTCGGAAATACACCAGGAGTCGAAAGAGGGGGAAGCGCTGGTAGAAGAGTTGAAGGGTAAATGGGAGGAGGAGCTGGGGGAGGAGATCGAGGAAGGTCTGTGGGCTGATGCCCTAGGTAGGGTTAATTCCTCCTCCTAGTGTGCCAGGCTCAGCCTGATACAATTTAAGGTGGTCCACAGAGCGCACTTGACGGGGGCGAGGTTTAGTAGGTGCTTTGGCGTAGAGGACAGATGTGGAAGGTGCTCAGGGAGCCCGGCGAACCATGTCCATATGTTTTGGTCATGCCCGGCACTGGAGGGGTTCTGGAGAGGAGTGGCGGGAGCAATATCTCAGGTGGTGAAAGTCTGGGTCAAGCCAAGCTGGGGGCTAGCAATATTTGGAGTAGTGGACAAACCGGGAGTGCAGGAGGCGAAAGAGGCCGTCATTCTGGCCTTTACGTCCCTAGTAGCCCGACGAAGGATCTTGCTAATGTGGAAGGAGGTGAAGCCCCCCCAGCCTGGAAGCCTGCATAAATTATATGGCTGGGTTCATAAAGCTGGAGAGGATTAAGTTCGCCTTGAGAGGGTCTGCGCAGGGGTTCTACAGGCGGTGGCAACTGTTCCTAGACTATCTCGCGGAGCGTTAGAGGAAGGTCGGTCAGCAGCAGCAGCAACCTTGGGGGGGGGGGGGGGGGGAGAGGAGGGGGGGGGGAGGGGAACATGTCCTGGGAGGGGGGGGTGGGGGAGGGGGGGACTGCCTGGGAGGGTGGATGGGCAAGAGATAACATGAAGGGTTGGGGAAACTGGCACGTACATTGAGGGCCAGTGTACAAAGCTGTGTAAATATATCATTTTGCCATGTATATATCTTGCTCTGCGCGATTTCTCGTTTTTTTTTTTTTGTTACCGGGGGGGGGGGGGGTTATTGTTTTGTAAGGGAGAAAAATAGTGTTAAAAACTTCAATAAATATATATTTTTTTTAAAGTATTTTTGTAAGGGAAGGTTTTAAAGCATGTTTTGGGGAGTGGATTTGGCAACTGACTTGCCAGTTGTCGAGGGGGGGGTGGATTCAGAGAAATCTACAGACACTAACTTGAGTTTAGAGCAGCTTGTGTATATTTGACCACAGTCACCTTGTGTGCTTCGAATCATAGAACTTATAGTGCAGAAAGCAGCCATTCGGCCCATCGAGTCTGCACTGGTCCTTGGCACCTAAGCCCCGACCCTCCCCCTATCCCTGTAACCCAGAAACCTCACCTAACCTCAATTATAATAAGAATAATCTTCATTGTCACAAGTAGGCATACATTAACACTGCAACTACTGTTAAAAGCCCCTAGCCGCCACATTCCAGCACCAGTTCGGGTGCACAGAGGGAGAATTCAGAATGTCCAAACCTAATAGCACGTCTTTTGGGACTTGTGGGAGGAAACCGGAGCACCCGGGAGGAAACCCACGCAGACACAGGGAGAACGTGCAGACTCCGCACAGACAGTGACCCAAGCCGGGAATCGAACCTGGGACCTTGGCACTGTGAAGCAACAATGCTAACCACTGTGCGACCGTGCCGCTTAAAAGGAATCTTGTGTGTTAATGAGATGCACTTTGCAATCAGTATTAAAATCATTGTGCAATTGTTAATGGGGCAGTAAAGGAGTATTGTTATGTACTCGAAGTTTTTCATGTTTAATAAAAAAATTCTTGTTGAAACTAATTAGCAGTCCTGTAAAAAAAATTAAAGGTTAGTGTTTTGCCCCAGGGTTTCATTCTGGAATCGTCCTGTTCTGTTATAACATAAACTGGGATCGAAACAAGTTTTAAAAGATTATATCTCATTTATCTTTAAAACTCTTTGACAAAGTGCTCTGGCAATCAGATTTTTTTTAGAAAATATTTTATTGAGGCATTTAGAATTTTAACATTCTAAACAAGAGCGGACCAACACACGCAAAAACACACAATAACAGACCCAACTTTCCCCCGCCCTAACTCCTAGCTACCCAAAAATTAGATTGCCTGCCCTTATTCTTTCGTGCCGCCTCTTTCTTCCCCCCCCCCCCCCACCCACCCCCCGCCCCTGCTGACGCTTTCTTAAAGAAGTCGATGAACGGCTGCCACATCTGAGCGAACCCCTGTAATGAACCCCTTAAGGCAAACTTAATCTTCACTAGCCTAAGAAACCCTGCCATGTCACCGACACACACCCCCGACCTTGGAGGCTCCGAGTCCCTCCATCCCAGCAAAATCCGTCTCCGGAACACCAGGGTGGCAAAGGCTAAAACATCAGCCCGTCTT